>NW_024386772.1:11483776-12147868 GCF_900408965.1 Simochromis diagramma
TGTCCTTTATACTCTGTGCAGTGGGAGCATGTAAATGTTAAACAGAGGGGGTCCCAAGATGGAACCTTGGGGAACTCCACATGTGATACTTGTCTGCTCGGATGTGAAGTTACCTATTGATACAAAGTATTTCCTGTTTTCTAAGTATGTTTTGAACCAGTTTAGTACAGTTCCTGAAAGACCTGCCCAGTTCTCCAGTCGTTTGAGTAATATGTTGTGGTCAACTGTATCAAATGCTGCACTGAGATCCAGTAAAACTAGGACTGACATTTTTCCACTGTCTGTGTTCAGACATATGTCATTAAACACTTTTGTCAGAGCGGTTTCAGTGCTGTGGTTCTGTCTAAAACCTGACTGGAAGGCATCGTAGCAGTTATTCTGTTTTAAGAAGTAACTGAGCTGTTGAGAATCTGCTTTTTCAATGATCTTACTTAAAAATGGGAGATTTGAGATCGGCCTGTAGTTTTTCATTTGTGTCTTGTCAAGATTGTCCTTTTTCAGTATAGGTTTGATTACAGCAGTTTTTAGTGGTTCTGGAAACACACCTGACATTAAGGAAAAGTTGACGATCTGTAACAGGTCTGACTCTAAAGTCTTTGAGACCTTTTTGAAAAAACTTGTTGGCAGGACATCTAAACAGCAAGAGGAGGAGTTCAGTTGACCTAAGATGTCCTCCAGGTCTTTGCTGTTAATCGGGGTGAAACTGTTTGATGGTGTTTAAACAGTTTTTCGGTGGACACAGTACATATCCTGGATCTGCTGTTGATGCACCAACTGCTGTCTAATCTTTTGGATTTTGTCTGTGAAGAATTTGGCAAAGTCATTGCAGGCCATGGTTGAATGAAGTTCAGCTGCCACTGGCACAGGAGGGTTTGTTAGCCTGTCAACTGTAGAAAATAAGACCCGAGCATTATGGCTGTTTTTAGTGATGATGTCAGAGAAGTAGGACCTTCTTGCACTCCTCAGTTGTAAATTATAATTGTGAAGTTTCTCTTTATAAATGTCATAATGAACCTGGAGGTTTGTTTTTCTCCATCTGCGCTCAGCTTTCCTACACTCTCTTTTTTCATTTTTCACTAGTGTGGAGTTTCTCCATGGAGACTTCTTCCTTCCAGAGATAACCTTCACCTTAATGGGGGCAATAGTATCCATTACATTTAACATTTTTGCATTAAAGCTATTGACGAGCTCATTGACTGAACCTTTGGACAGGTCAGGTGTTAATGGGAAGACCTGGTGAAAGATCTCACTACTGTCTTCAGTTGTACACCGTTTTGTGATCACTGCTGTTGATATATTTGTGTGGGCTGAGAATTTACTTTCAAAGAAAACACAGTAATGATCAGATAAGCCCACATCAGACACAGTAATGTTTGAAATGCTCAGGCCCTGGAGATCAGTAGGTCAAGAGTGTGTCCTCTATTATGTGTGGCCTCTGTTACATGCTGAGTCAGCCCAAAGTTGCCCAGAGTGTTACTCAGGTCTTTAGTCCCTTTGTCCTGAGGGTTGTCCACATGGATGTTAAAATCCCCAACAATAATTACACAGTCGAAATCAACACAGATCACAGACAGCAGTTCACTGAGGTCATTAAAAAAGTCTGTGCAGTATTTGGGAGGCCTGTAAACATTAAGAAACACAACTTTGGATGGGGTCTTCAGCTGTAAAGCCACATATTCAAAAGACTGAAAACTTCCAGGAGATAGCTGCTTACATTGAAATGATTCATTAAATAAGACAGCAACCCCTCCTCCTCTCCTGCTCACCCTGGCCTCACTGATAAAACTGTAGTTAGGAGGGGTCGTCTCGATGAGAACAGCTCCACTGTTACTTTGGTCCAACCAAGTTTCAGTTAAAAACATAAAATCAAGGCTGTGCTCAGTGATTAAATCATTAATTAAAAATGTTTTCCCAGCTAAAGATCTAACGTTTAATAAAGCCAACTTAAGTGTTTTAGAGGTATTACTTGTCCCCTCGTGTTTGGGAGCAGTCTGTGGCACACAAGGTATGTTTACTATATTTAAAGATCTTTTAGAGTGCAACTCTTATGCTTCAATAGACCTAAGTTGCTGAGGGCTTCCCATGATGTCTTTCTTCATTCCCCTTTTTTTACTCTCTGTGTTTATACGCCATATTGAATTTGATGTTTTTTGCTGTCTGCCTCCTCTCACCCCAACTGGTCGTAGCAGATGGCCACCCCTCACTGACCCTGGTTCTGTTGGAGGTTTCTTGGCACTGGGTCTTTAACACAGTGCTCATGTATTTTTTGAGTTTTGTTAATATTCCTTAATTTAGTGTCAGTCATGGTTTTAGTTCTCTCGATTGTTTTCTGCTTGTGCTATATTTAAAGTTCTAGTCTTTATGAAAACTGAATTGAATTAAAAGGTGATGATGTGAGGTTTAATGTGTGAATAATGTGTGTTTGTTCTGGTGCTTTTGTTTGAAGTATAGGTAAACATGATTAAAAACTATGAAAACAAAACGAGACAAAATGCCTACAGTTTGATTAAAGAAAACTGATTAATGGAAAAATTATCTGTAAATTATACCAAGGCCTTCAGAAACAAAAAGGTTATAACACAAAGTAGATTAAAACAGCTGAGGATGATTGGCATTCTAAGTGGGCGACACATACATAAATAGGCTTGTGTATTTATTTCCTCTATTTGTCTTACTTCTTTTCCGTGTCCTCCCTCATGATGTTTAAAGAAAATGAAAAGTTAAAAAAAAGAAAACAAAGGAGAAAATTTCAGATAAAAAAAATCATTGTCACGGACGGTGTGGCAGACCGTGGGGGATGTGGGAAGGTGGACCCAGGCACGGAGCTCTGTGTGTAAACAGTGCGTTTATTTACAGTGTATGGAAAAAACAACAATAAATCCCCGTGCTCTCCCCTGACTCCTGTGTCACGTCCTCCGTGAAAAATCCGTGTCTTAGTGCTCTCCGCTCCCGTGTCTCAGCACTCCCCGTGCTGGCTGCTGTCTGGTGCTCCACACCTCTTCTGGGAAAAACAATAGAGGCAGCCATCAGGACACAATACTATAGCAGGCATGCACTCAAGGACTAAACCAAAACTGTATGACTAACATGGAGCCTCATGCAATGATCCCACATCAGTGGGCGCTCCATCAGTCTCTTAAATAGCCCCCCCCCACGAGCCTGATCAACAGCAGGTGTGTGTGGGGCTTCAGGTGTGGCCAATCCTCTAGCAGGACCACACCCATCAGGCCTGCAGGTGCTTGACATCCACACACATATACACACACATACACACACCCTGTCTACACATACAATAAGTGGAACACCGAACAGAAGCATAGAATAACAAATACATATACATAACACAATATAATTCATAACTGCTCGAGGACCCTGACAAGCATTCTGAAGTTCATTAACAAGAGATGTCACAAGTGCAGAAATTCAGCTTCAGCTTTATGCAGATTATTCTTGGATATTAAAGTTAATGAGCAACTTTTGGGGCACTTTTCTTACTTTTCTTTTTTAATTGCCAAACCATTTGGTGACATGCAGCAGATCAAATGTCAGAAAATAAAGAATGCATTTGTTGTTTTTAAATCAGCAGTGCTTTTGGTTGCTACTGAAATCACAAGGTGTGGCCTAGCAATGAGCTCTGCTTATTAGACTTGGCAGACTTTGATGCTGCATGTCCTTACTCACAAAACCCCCATATGGATTAATGTGACGTCTAAAAGACAGTTGATGGTGACTTTTAAAAGAAAAGGAAATAATAAACAGCTTTGTGTTTGAATTTCCCACATAGAGAAAAGCAATAAGATGCAACAGTAAAAAGAAACCATAAAAGTCCTGAAAAAATACATATAATAATGACAAAAATTTCAAAAGTCAAAAAACTTCCAAAGCAAACCTGCATATGGCAGTGGGTCAGGTTATATAAGTTAAGTCAGACAGATATAAATAGACATGGGCTTTATTATTACTACACTGGGGAGATTGACTTGTTACAGCAGCACAAAGGTCAGGAAGAAAAAGTGATAAGAAAAAGCACAGCAATGGACTTTCTTTAGTCTTTTTAATCAATACATAAAGGTAAGTTTGTACCAATGAAAGAGTATTCAGTTGACTGTTTCTGAATAACCAAATTTTAGTAATAAAACATTTCCAGTAAGCAGCTTCCATTTTATTTGACAGAGAGCTGGTACATCTTAATTTGCATGTGTAGTTATAAATAAAATGCTGAGACCTGCAGGTGCATACAAGGCAGGAAGAGAGGGAGGAGTTGAGAGTTGACGCATCACTAACTGAGTGTGAAGATTTATCTGTAATTCTTGAACCAACATTTCAAACCAGTGACACTGTTTCTCTCTGTACTCAGGTAAAATTATGAAGTGATGCTCTCTAGTGTACAAATGCCTCACAGCATGCATTTCAGAATGTCTTTATGTTTTATTTATAACGAAAAACATTTAAAAAATGATGTGCTTATAAATGGATCGTTTTCCTGTGTGTGCCCCTCAGTGAAACGGTGAACAATTTTTTTTTGTTTTAGAACAAGGAAACAGTGATTTTTAAACCGATGCTTTTATTGATTTAATGCATAACAACTGCAAATATCTGTTCATGAAAATGCAAATGAACAAATGATGTGAACCTTTTTCTTTATTCTGATTTCTAAAATATCAGCTTTGCAATAAGCAAACAGCACAAATAGTGAAAAAGCTGAATTTAAATGCATTAAAATTCTGATCCTCGACTATTCAGTGGGACATTCTGACTTCTTGATGGTTTTCTCTGAAGTCTGTGAGCCCAAAGACACTTTACATGTATAAACCTTATCCATGTTCCGTCGATGTCGTTGTAGGGCAATATATTATCCTTTGCAGGTCCTGCTTTATTGCACATGAGTAGAGTTGAATAAAAAGTACCGAGTTCTATTCGGATGCCCACTTTTGTGTAAGTGTGTGTCTCCGACACGCTGCGATACCCTTTTAATCCCCTCACTGTGACTCTCACATGATGAAGAAATCCCACCCCCGAGGCTAAGCACAGCAATGGTTACTCCAGCTCAGCTCACATGCTTTTCTGTATTATAGCAAACGATTGCCCTGTGTTACATTTTATCCTGTGTCATTCTGACCAGCTGATGTTTCCCAGTGGTTGACAAGATGAGGAGATTTTTGCCTAGAAAAAGATTCCCTTGGCCATGGCTGAGACGAGATGCTACTCCGAATGAGACCAGTCCACTCTTACCAAAGGTAGGTGTGTTACTGGGTTAGTTTGAGAATACTGTGTTCCTCTGTTCACCTGTAGTTACATTTCTGGGGTGGCTTTAATTTTTTGTGGCATTCTTGTGTGTCTAAAGGCAGGATCTACAAACAATGCTGAGGAGCTTGCCTTGGTCACTACTGATTTTCAAGCAGGGACAAACAGCGGACAGCAACACAACAGTCCCACAGATGCCAGGATAGATCCCTGTTACGGTTATTCTTTCATGGACTATTTCCTAAAATACTTTCTTATCATATGCAATCTGTTGTTCACAGTTCTGGGCCTGTTGCTTCTTGCTCTGGGGGTTTGGGGTCTCATTAGCAAGGAATCCTTTGCTCAGGAGAAGATCAGCAGTATTGGCACTGACCCAATGCTGGTAGTTCTGAGCGTGGGCTTTCTGCTCACTGTGCTGTGCCTGTCAGGCTGCGTGGGTGCCCTAAGAGAGAATCGCTGCTTGCTGAAGCTGTTCTCAGCCACGGTGCTGATGCTCATCACGGCTCAAGTCATCATCGCCATTGTGGCCCATACTCTACAAGATCAGATTGAAGGTAACTTGCGATCCGGGATGTTAGTTGCCATCGCACGGTACCAAGATGATCTGGATCTGAGGTTCATCACAGACGAGATTCAGTCAAATCTGCAGTGCTGTGGGGCGGACAACTACAGAGACTGGGAGATTAACATGTGAGCAACTTGGAAATCTTTTTTTTTTTTACTTTTTTGAAAGTAAATCAAAGCCAGTTGGTCACGATGTAGGAATGTGTTGAAGAACTTAATGAGCTGTGAAGTTTTTTTATTGGGTTATTTTTCCCTTTCTTCAGATATTACAACTGCTCAGCTCCAGGAGTGCTGGCCTGCGGTGTCCCTGCAACATGCTGCGTGGATCCTCTGGAGAATGGCACCGTGTGGAACTCTCAGTGTGGTGTCGGAGCCCAATTACTGGATGAGTTTACTGCTCAGAGTGTGATCTTCCTGGGAGGTTGTCTGGGGGAAATCTCTCGATGGATCAAGCAGCACGAGGGCCTGATAGGAGTAATTGTGACTGTCGTGTTTGGGGTCCAGATTCTGATATTATTTATTACCATACGACTGCTGGAACGCATTAATCGTCATAAAGTATAGCTATAACACAGAGTGACGAATACAGCAATATGCTGGTTGGGGTTTAATGAGTTCTGGCTGTGCTTAAATTCTGGCTTCATTTGTCAATCATTTAAAACAACCTGACCTTAAACACACAGACTGAACTTTTGCAAATGGAAATGAGACATAATTTAAACGAGGAAAGCAAATTCCAACACAAATTATCCACTGAAAATGTTTTACATTTTAAAAATGCCTGAGAGTTTAAGAAAAAAAGAATTTCAGCTAAAAGTTAACTGCAGCTTGGCGATAGCTATCACCTCTTTTGTGTTTAAAAAAAAAAAACTCCACTTTTCAAGAACATGTACTCACTGGCCACTTCATTAGGTACACTTGTTGAACTGCTCATTAACTGAAATATCGAATCAGTCTGAATATGGAACAGGTGTGATTTGAAAGATTTTAACTTCACCAATGTGGGCCAGACCAAGGAAAGTCTTGAAACTGTATCTGTGTGTGTGTTTATGGGACAGTAGTGACACTATCACCAAAACGTTTTCACCACATGTGCCCAAATCCTTCAAAGACACACACCTCCTGATATTTGAAGGATTCTTGGAGGATCTCAAAATGGTGAAACAGTTCAACAGCATAGGAGTGGTTGTAAATGGGTCACCTGGGGAGTAGAGGTTCTGCAGATCAGATCTGCATCTTCATCACAAGCACCTACAATGTAACAAAATAATCAATGAACAAAAATGGAATTCATTTATTCTGAGCTGAGATCAGAATAAATGGAACAGCTCAGAAGAATGATTAGAGTAAGATTGTAAAAGCACCTTTCAGCGACTGACGGTGGACAACCTGCTGCAAATATGTGAAACACATGTGCACGTCCCACACATGCAAGGTTTCCTGCGCTGTTTTGAATGAACTGACTAGTTTGCTAAAAGCAAATTTTGTGTTCTGAGTGTTAACAAATATTGAATAAATAATGATGATTACAGATGGTATTTATGATGGGAATGATGTAATCTCTCATGCGCAGTGTGGGTCAGTAAATAACCGTTAAATAAAAGGACAAAATCAAATGACTGAAATTGTGTTAAAAATGTCGACATTTATTCGAGAGTTTGATTAAATATGATAAAGACAGTGCTGACGATTGTGCAGAAACCAAGCTAACAGAGTTCTAGCTAAAACCACAGACTCAAGCAATGACACGAGAACACATTCGAGATACACGTTTTGTGAACATGGCAGCTTGAGATCGTTATGAAATTAGGTTTACAATATAAAATATATAAGACAAAGAACAGCATTCACAGCATGCAGACGTATAAAGACACCTTTTCAGCCAGTATTAATGATCCAGATTATTGAAACTAAATACTGAAATTCAAAATTTGCCACATTTATTTAAAACAACTTCACAGCGGAGATAATCAGATGATGCCATACTGGGCAAGCTCATGTAGCTCTAGATGGCTGTATGCCTCCCATGGGCAGATTACAGTGATGTCTAAAATGAAAAAAACAAAGAGAAGAAAACAAATCATGAGTTGTTGGTTTTTTTTGTTTTTGTTTTTGTTTTTTAAAGGAAGAAAAGGTCATGTCACATGCATGTTTTGGTTATGTAGCCATCTGACTTTTATTTTTTTACTTACCAGTTCCAAGACCTTCCATTCCTGGGATCTCCTCTCCAAAGCTGGTAAAGAAAGAAAATAACAAGCTTTACTGGAGGACATCTGACAAACTTAGATGACTCGTGCGAGGTTATCAGAAAGAGACATACCCAATCACTCCTCTTTTGGGAGGCTTGCTCTTGAACTGTCGCGTGTTCCTCTGTTTGAACTTGGGTGCAGACTTGCGTGGGGAGCCGGGGGCCGTGGCTCTGAGGGGAGCTTTGTTGCCAGTCTTTCCTTCGGGTTTGGCCACCTCCAAATTCATGCTTCTGTTGTTTCAACTGTAAAAGTCACTGTGTCATTAAAATGCCCAACAATGAATGAAACAGTTATAAAAATCTTGTGACGTAATTATCCTCATATAAAGACAAGCCATGTGCTCATGTTACTAATCAAATGTTGCGATACCTTCAAGCTTGAAAGCGCCTTCATAATCAGATTACTGTGAGGATGTGCTGAAGTGGCCTCTATAGGTTTACACTGACAATAGCTTGAAATGTTTATTTATTTATTTTCACAGTTTAAAAAAATGGAAAAATAGCAATGCAATTTGTATGTAAATGTGCATAGATGTAACCACATATTTTTAAAAAAACAAAAAACAGATGCAAAGCCGAAAGAGTCCAATAAATATAATGTGCAAATAATGTACAAAACATGACTACATAAACAATAAGCTCTGCTTTTGCCCTGAAAGGTTACACAAATACACACAATGATCACTCTAATCAACAATTTCACAAGTTCAGCTTTTTTAATCATTCTTAGAAATTCAGGCCATAGTTAAAGGCGGTCATATATTGTTCGGCGACTCTCATTTGTTGTCCTTCCATTATGCAAAACAAAGGTGTGACAGAAAATTAGAAACAATTAAAAAGCACCTCAATGCTTCTTATAATGTCCCTGATATAATCTAGTCTTCCATATGACTGAATTAACACCTCATTAACTGTATTAAAAAATATATTAGGCTATAGGAAAGAATTTCTATTCCGATTAATTTTACATTGCATATTATTTATTAAATACCTACGTTTTAATTAATAATCTAATACTACATGCCTGGATGGATACAGAAACATACTACTAGGTAAAGTCCAAATAAAGATGGAAACTTTTATATAGCAATAATAAACTGCATGTGTTAAAATAAGTCCAAAAGGAGAAAGAGCGTTCAAAAAAGATTTAACCTGTTGTTTCAACTCACTGCCTGTGGTGCTTCTCTTGGTAGTTGATTATGATGGTAGTGTCCAAGAGGTCTGAGTGGCTGTTAAATGCTGTTGCATTAAGTTGAAATAGTGCAGTCCTTTTATACACCACAGATTTAGAGACGATTATGACGCCACCTGCCAACAAACTGATGATTCTATCATCACTTGTACCCAAGCAGATCATTGATGAGGGATTGGCCGACTGGCATTCAGCAGGAGGGGGCAGCAGTTTCCTGTTCCTGAGACTGTCCTGAAGACACACATGCTGATGATTCTGAACGGGAATTATTTGAGTATTTTATCCATAACCTCTTCAGATATGGTCAAATATAAGCACTGAGTTATGGAGTTTTCTCAGGATGTAGCTAATTATTATCACTGTTTTTCTGTTATGGCCAAATATTATGTAATACCTGAAGCCGAGAACTTACTGGCATGAACCGTGACATTCTCCTTTCATCAGCAGTCTCGCAGATTGAGCTGAATTATAGCTGCTAATCCAGCCCAGCCTCCTTCCATCACACAGGTAAACACACCTGCTCCATTCATGTGAAGATTTACTACAGCGTCGCTCTGCAATCTGTACTGCTGATGCATGCTGTTCAGGCACATGTATGGACACTAACTCCTCATGTCACCTGTACAAAAAAGATTCAAATGTCTGAGATTAGTGGATATATTCAATAGAGGAAACCTGTCTAGCTACACTTAGTACACTAAGGAGCCAGCTGTGGTATTTTAATTGAAGGTTGTTTCATTGAAGCTTGTTTATTATGTTCATTATAAGAAACACATGACTTTTTTCCTTTGTATTTTTGTATTTTGTCTAGCTGATCAATCAAATGGTATTTATTTCTGATGAAGAAATGTAGAGTTTACTCTTCACATTGTTTACTGGACAGAGCCACTTATTGATCCGCGTGACTGTTACATGTTATGTGACTGCTGTCCAAATGATATGCACAACTTTGTAGATTCCAATCATAAATGATAAAGAGCTTGGTCTAGATCAGGGGTGGGCAGTTAATTTCCCCAAGGGCCCACATTCATCACCTAATTGTAACATCTACTCTTACCAGAGGCAGTTTAATTACAGGACAATCTGTGTAATGAGCTACCAGAACAATTTTTTTAATTTATTTTTTTTGTAATTTTACACATTTACCTGTCTATTTATATTAATTTAAGCCCCAAAACGTCATGCTGGCAGATTTTTCTTTTATCAAAAGTACATCTTCATGATGTAGAGAAAACTAAGACTAATTGTAGAAATGTCACTTATTTTTCTTATACTGAGATATTGCAGGGATTAAATTTCCATTTAAACTTCTTTACAGTGAGAGAGAGGGATATTCACCATTCCCGCCTATTTAAAGACAAAGCGAATTGTCTGAACGACTTTAAATTAGTTTGGCCTATGTTTTCTACAGTTACTGGCTAAAGCAGGTGTAATGATGCCCTCTAGCGGTGGCAGGAAGCAGAGTCGTTGAATGGAGTGACCAACGACTGGCTCTGACGGGAAGCGTCTCTTGAGCCAATCAGGTTTGACCAAAGATCGTCTTATGTCTCATGTGTGTCACTCTGCAATAAAATTACTGTACGTCTCATTAATTACAGCGATTTAAAAAATTGACAATACATATTTAATTTGATTAAATCAGTTTTTTTTTTTTTTTTTTACAAAGCAAGAGTTTCATCACGAAGCTCTCAATCTGTTTCAATACGCCAAACTTGTAAATCATGTTTTGGTACCTGAAAAAGAAATGGAGTGAGATGTCTGTCCTCTACTACGTGCCACCGGTAGAGTTTCGGTTGAAGTCTGAGCATAGTGCTCCACGTGTGTTGTTTTGCTTTGTTATGCATTCATGTTAATTATTTTAGCATGGGGAAGAATAAGAAAAATAAAGTGCCCGATTCGGGGAAACAAGCGGGAAAACCTGGACAACGTCAAAGGTACCATAAGGAAGCTAATACGTAATGGAAAATGTGCTAGTTAAGCTAGTTAGCAACAGAAGCTAGCTGATACGGGCTCCAACCAAAGTTGTGAGCGATCAGATTAAACCGGACTTGTTAAAGTTCTAAATGGCGACTTGTGTCTGCAACTAAACATGTTTGCTTTTTGTTTTTTCCTGTCTGTATTGTGTCCAAATTTCAGTAATGCCAAGCTCCAGAGAGATGGTAAACCCAAGAAAGCCAAAGAGGTGGACCACATTCAACACATCCCCTTCAAACTACGAGAAATAATGAAGGCTAAGGACAGAATGAAAACTGGGTCCCTAAAAGTCAAAAAGCCGAAAAAGGGTATAAAAAAAGTTTCTAAATATTCATTTTAGTGTCATGACTGTCGTGTATAACTAATAAAGACTGTGTTGTGTTTTTACCCATCTCACCTGAAGATAAATCAGAGTATTTTCTAGATGGAGACATACCTGTTCCACATTTCAAGAGGGGCAAACGGGAAAGCGTGAAAGCTTACGTGCAGCGGATGGAGCGTGAGACAAAACATGTCATGTTCCTCTCCAAAAACCAAGTAGACAGGAAGCCCTGAAATGGATGCAAGCGAACAAGAGAGGCCTGCACACTGCAAATCTGATAAAAAGAAGGAGTGAGTACACTTTACACTAAACCCCATCCTTATCTAGTAGGTTTCATGGCATAGCTTGTCTTCACTTATTCTGATTTGTCGCTGGGTTTCTTTTTTAATGTTTTGGCACTGATATTTTTATATGCGTGACATGGATTGAATAACAGTAAAGTATTGAAATAATGTGTAAATCTTTATCAAAGTTCTTGATCCACAAACTCATGACATGACGAAAAGCGAACTTTGTAGCTGCTCCATCCATTGTGTTGTACAGCAAAAAATCTGCAGTAATCCTCCAGAAGTTTTATTAAAACATGCAGATGAACTGTTAACTTTGCCTGATACCGTGTTTAAATTATACAGCTTACAGAATGCTATATAAAAGGTTATATGAAATGGGCAGCTGTCCTATTTTACATAGAAGAAATAACTGCACCAAACAGGGGTGAGTCTAAGGCAAGCTTGGGCAACTCCAGGCCTTGAGGGCCGGTCTCCTGCAGGTTTTAGATATCACTTTGAATCAGCTGTGTTGGATCAAGGACACATCTAAAACCTGCAGGACACTGGCCCTCGAGGCCTGGAGTTGCCCACCTAAGGGGATCTGTTAGACTCATCTTGTGAGTCTATAACACCGTTATAACATCTGTTTTCAGCAGCACAGAAACTTTGCGTGAATGCAGAGGGCAAACTTCAGAATGCTGATTTACCTGCTGCTCTTCATTGCAGCAACTACATTCTCCTTTAAAGCCTTACAGACACAAACTCGCTCTTCGCTTGACTTCTTCATACTTAAACAGGCAGACACACGTGCACAAAAACTCATAAACATGAACTACCTCATCCCAGAAATAAAGCTTTGCCAGAGAGTGCTTTAGAGTCTTTACATATTTTTGCATTTAAGAAAATGTTGTTGTTTTTTCCAAAAAATTAAATTTGATCTGACATGTAAATACAGTCAGTGGGTTTATGTTTGTTGTTTTTCTGACAGGTGTCATGTGCAGCTAAACTTTAAAACACTGCAAGTTCTAAAATGGAAACCAATGAACAGTTCATTTTGAAAGACTTGTGTTTTTTCTCTTTTGAATATTTATTATTGCTCATTAATAACACAAAAGTATTTCTTATCCAATTAATCGATTGAACAATCAATAGATTACTTGATTACTAAAATAATCAATAACTGCAGCCCGACTGTCAAGTGTTACATTTTTAATGCCTACTGATTTTCTATTGGCAGGTATGGTAAAATGAAGCTACAGAAGCTACAGCAGAAAAAGGTGAACAAACAAGAGGACAAGATGGAAGAACAGATGTTTATAGGTAAGAATGAAGGTTTTACAAGGAAATGTGCTTATAGATGCAAACAGTGTTCCACAATTTGGTGCATTGTTCTTTAGGAGATGGGATCTGTCTTTGACTGTCACTCGGTTTGGTACTAATAGCAAGAGGTAGCATTTACCAGATATTATTTTCAACATTTCTTTGAAAGTCTGGGTCTTTTTGACATATTTAAAACACTAAAGGTTTTCGACACAGCACTTGCTTCAGTAGCATTTCTTTTTTCGTAGTACACCATCTACTAGGTAAACAAGGGTGCAGATGGAGGACATGCTGTGAGATATTCTTTCAGTAAAGCATTTTTTTTTTTTGCAGTACTGTCCTGATCACTTCCCTCTGAGGAAATTTCAAACCTCTATCTGAAATAATCCCAGATTCAGCTGTTAGAACAAAACAAACATTAAAAATTTGTCAGTCTGAGGCAGAGTAAAACCAAATGACGCAGAACCAAATCACCTCAGTTGTAGTTCCCCGTGAAATTAAAGCAAGGACCCAATTCAAGTATATTAGATGATGTGTTCCTGGTGTAAGCCACAATGGATGCAGTGTTTAATGCCTTCAGTTGACATAAAAATCAACCACAAAGTTACTGTTTATGCTCATCTTTTCTGTTTGTGCCCTCATAAATCTACACTGTTTCCTACACAGAAAGTGGGAAGAGCATTTGCATCTCTGGGGTTTACAGAGACTGGTCCAAAAACAAATATTAGTGTGTGTAGATAGATAGATAGCCTATCTATCTATGTATAATCACATTCTAAGCATCCTATGATCGCTCACAAAGCTCTCAAACTGGTTTCTTGAATATGACAATGAGTTCACTGTATTCACATGGCCTCCACAGTCCTCATAACTCATAATAGACTCATAATGGAACGGGAAATGTTATGGATGTGCAGTCCACAAATCTTCACCAATTGCGCGATGCTGTGATGTTAGTACGCACCAAATTCTCTGTGCCATAAATTAAGGCAACGCTGAAAGCAAAACGAGTTTAAGCCGTTATTAGGACAGTGTAGCTAATAAAGTGACCAGTGTATAAATCAGGTGTTATGGTTAAAAGTTGTTGGGCTATACAAACATGGAAAATGGCAAGAAGTATTTAATTAAGGCAGCTTAACATGGCAACGGTGAGTAGTCATTAAAAAAAATCCCTGTAGTTAAATGATGGCTTTTGTTTCGTAGATGATGTTCCTTTTGGTGAGGTTACAATGGCCCCTCCCTCTTTGAGTGCCAAACCAAGGAAAGCTGAAGTCAAATCTCAGGTAATCACACCGTGCATTGATCACATGATCTCTCATCGAACCATGCAGATGGTTCATAAAATCCTATTTCCTTTTTTTTCCCCATTTCATTGTGCAGAAAGCATCAAAGGAGCTGCTCCTAAACTCTCTTCTTGGCCATACTGCAGTCTCCACTACAAAGCCCTCCATGGCCAAACAGAGAATCATGGAGGAGGAGCGGGAACGAGCAGTAGAGGCATACCGTCAGCTGAAGAAACAGAAACAGCAGCAATATGAAGCTAGGACTGCAAGCATGAGAAAACTCAAAAGCCTTCATTGATGTCGCTTTTCACTCAGCTCATCTGCAGTCGGTGTTCCTGGCAGCAGCAGGGCTGAGCAGTGATCTGTAGAAACTGTCTAAACAAGATGGAGAGCTAGCCACATTTGAGATTAATATCTGGAGGAACTTTATGCATCTTTATGCTCCTGTTGGAGGCTCCTGTAGCTCAACAGGTACAGCAGGCTGTTTGCTTTTCATGAAACTGGCAACATACCACTCCCCCACCCACGCTGTCTAAAAGAGGGGGAAAATGTGTAGTATTCAAATGTCTGTGTGTGCAAGGGTGGATGTGGCTCCTTGTGTAAAGCGGTTGGTTGGGAAAACTTGAAGGGCACTGTATAATTCCATTTTATCTTTAGGTACACTAAACAACACTGCCGCTTTCACAACGTTGTTAATTTAAAAGAGTGAACGGCTTTCAAAGTGCTTTGTAACACTGCAGAGTCATTTCCCAAGTCCGATGGAAAATACCTGGAGATATTTTGCCTATGCTCATTTATCACCCTTGGAACGCTTGCGTATTTCATCATTTGTATTTTCAGTTTTGTCACATTTGCATGTTCAGATAACCAAATTCTGAGGTCGTCCGTCATGTGATGGACAGTAAAATCCATCCATCAGGTTATTTCAAAGTAAAGATGATCCTCTGATTGTTTTTAGTGGTCCCACTAGATGGCACTCCTCTTGTACACAGCCGACATAACTTGCTTATTGTTGGTGCCATATTATATATTGAAGTATTTTATATTGTTGTTAAATGGTTGAGTGGTAATGACTGCATTTTATATAAAAAATGTAAATAACATGTTGAGAGAAACCATGAGGTCATTTATTATTAGATGTTTTTGATTTTTTCCATGCTCCTCAGCAGATGTTTGCTGTTTGTTGTCATATTCCCTGTTTTTTTTCCAGAGCATTTGGATAAATCTGGAATTGTCATCCACACTGATGTTCAGAAACACCAGCTGAAAAAACAAATATCCTCATGAGACCTTTTTAGCTGTTCTTGGGTTTTAAAGTCCTTTGCAGCTGCTGTTTTTTGTTTGTACGTCTGTGATAGCCTCGGTCTTGGGATAAATGAGCCATCAACCTTTTTAAATGTGCAACATTTATTAGAGCCTGGCACAGCTATTTATATTTGTAATCCTTCGAAGGCTTTACACTCATGAACGAAGCCATTGTTTAAATATTTGCATATGAGATGGACTGCGCATATTCAAATCTTTGTTCAAAAACTTTCAAAGCATGCTATCTAAGGAAAAAAACCCACATTGATAATATAATGCAATAGTGATCAACTGAATAATATGACCAGATGGTGTCAATACTGAATTCTTCTTATCTGGTTCGTGGGTCCAATCACTGCTATTTAATCAGCTTGACTGGTGAAACCCTCAGTCCATGTTTGTCCTCTGATGGTTGTCACAGTGACACGGAAATGTATTAAGTGGGGACAGCTGCTGGTGATTGGGTGCACCGACTCCCTTGAGCTGAGCACATTTGCCATTGGTTATATTCCACCTGTGTGCAGGACAGCTGTTCACATTATCAGAGCTTTACAGCTGTTTTTCACTTAGGATGTTAAGATACTGGGTTTGTTTTACCTTCTTCTTCTTCTTTGAGTTGAATTTATTGACCCCGGAGTTACGTAATATACAAAGCTTCGATCATGTTAGCGTATTTATATAGTCAAATATTTCAAGTGCAATGTGACACATTGTGAGTTCTCTGTATTAAATGTTTTACCAACCATCCAAAGGTCCGCTGGGAAGCACGAAATCTAACCAGACTTGAGCAGTTTCATTGGAAATATTCTGCTCTGTTTATGTCCACATGCAGTGTTTCATTTTGGATATCATGCAACGCTTGTTTTTTTCAGCCAGATCAAGAAGGTGATACTGAAGGTTATTACAGAGGAAAACATCATTTGCTTATGTGTTCTGTTGTTCAGTGCTGTCTGATTTCCTGTTAGTGAGCAATTTATCTTCCGATCAAGTACCCATGGCTGCTGACAGTACAGGATGGGAAAGAGTAATTGGGAGAGAGACATTTAAGCCTGCTGCTAGGCAGCCACTGCTGACTGAAGCTTTTAAAGATGTGTGAGTGTGTGTGAGCGAGATAAATTATATTAAAATAGTTGTGCTTGTCATGTAGAGAAGACAGACTACCTCTTGTGAGTCAGAGCAGTTGTAGATGAAAATTTTCGCAGCAATACGTACGAAATATTAATCTGTTACCACAGCGATTGATGATTGGATTCAGCAGCATTACAACAACATCAGCTTGACTATCACAGCGGTCTCCCTTGCGGAACTACAAACTCGGGCATCACAGAGCAACCCTGGATGTCGTGCTAGGTGCCAGGCCAGGCTTATCAAGCAAACATATGTAAATATTTGAAGCAGTAAACTTAGCAATCCTGCTGACATGATGACACTTCCTCTTTTACCATCCAGTACCTTCCGTTATTAGTTGATTCTTTCTGCAATCCAAAACGCCAGAGAATTTAACTGAAATTTGTAGGGCTGACACCTTAGAATTTACACCTTCACATTTATTTCATTCATGGCTAAAAGCCACATTTTTGCATATGATTACATCATTATAGTTACACAAATTTACAACTAAGTATGTTATACTGTGGTGATCATGAACAAATTCTAACGCATACACACACATATATGTGTGAACGTGTTAGAATTTGTTTATATATATATGTGTATATATTTATATAGACAGATGATATATATACACACATATCTTGTATTTGTTGTATTTCACTATATAATCTTTCCTCTGTAAGCCCAGTGTGGTTTGCATCATTATTATAATGTGTGGTTTTGATGTACATAGAGCAAGCATTGCATAAGCATTAATGGAAACTAAGCAGTCATATACTGAATATTACTGGACTTTCACTCTGTTATTGCTTAAGAGAAAACAGAGATATAAAATATCTGATTCTTGGAGCTCTGAGATGGAAAAGCTCAGTGCAATGTGCTCGGCTTGGGCTGCTAACTTATGATAGTCCTGAAGATGTTTAGGAATCCACTGAGCACGACTAGGAGCTGCAGCTCCCCATATTCAAAGGGCCAGGTGTGGTTCGAAGTATCATTGAGTCATGGTCCTTCTGTGAAAATACACATATGGATTATTTTCACATGTGATGTCATGAAGACGGGATGTGTCGTGATTAAAAATAACACTCACCCTTGTCAGACCTTTGGCAATCAAGGCTATTTCAGTGGGCTGGTATAAACAACTTCGTGCCTGACCATTGTAAACCCCATATGGAGATGTTGGATTTGTGGATTCTGTCATAAAAAATGTCATTTTACAGTCATTACTGGATTCATTTTGTTGTCTGTGTGCAATCTGTTGCAAAAACCTAGAGCCACTCCCAATTTTTTAAAATTATTGCGCTTCCAAGGAGCTACACTTTCTTAAAATTGTCTAAGTGATGTTGAGCATCAGTTGTCCATTCTTTCTGAAGTTTTTTTTTTTTTTTTTTTAAATAAACAAATTGATACCCAAAGTGCCTTTAGCCAGAGGTTTTGCATATCTCAGCATGGTATAAGCATATATGTGTATGTGCATGTATGTAACGAAATTTGCTATATTCAAACTGGCATTGACGTGGATAGAAAAATACAGAATGGGACATTATATATTTCAGTAATATTGTGGTGTGAGCCTCAACATTACTGAAACAGTTTGGGTTTGGGCCAGAAAAACATTCAAACAAGGTACAAATAAGGTACAGCCACACAGCACTGTTGACAGAACACTGTCCAAGACTGCGGCAAAAGTAAATCCAGTCAGAGTTCAAGAAGTATGGAGAAGTATTTCTGAAGTCTACTTAAAGAAATGACAAGAACGTTTGCCTAAGAGAATCCAGCCTTTGTTAAAGAATAAAGATGGTGATCCAAAACATTCTCCTTCAAACTCGTTAGAACTGTGCTACTTGGCTAACATACTGTCTTGGCATGTATGTTTGTACAATCATATGAGGTGGCTCAAGACTTAAACCTAAAAACCATTATTAAACCATTATTAACAACTGAAATGGCACAATTTAATACATCTGCTGTTTGAAATTGTACAGTGAGAAGAATCAATATATTCAGCATTACTTGGGAAAATTAGGCACCACACACACCCTAGATATTTCCTAACATTGAAGCAATCTGTACTATGTGCCACATACTTTAAATGATAACAGTATAATGTATCCTGTATTGGTATCGGCTGATACCAGTTGGGGTCCAACAGTTAAACCTGATCATTGATCTCAATATTTAGTGTGTTGAGAATGTAAGGTTTGCGAGCAACAGACTTCATATTGCAATGCAGTGATTCTTCGCAATGGCAACATGCTTTGTGCTGATAATGTGGGTTGTGGATAAATAGGAAAGTGGTATACAAAAACAGCAATTTTCAAAATTACAAAACAGTAAACTGGAGAAGGTGTACTGTAGCCAGTGTGGGTCTTCATTTGCTACACTGATACATTATGTAATATACCACGCAGTGCTTGTTATCAGTTTGGAATAATCCAAACGTGTCTCAATAAAATTTAGAAATTAATTCCTATTGATTACTTAATTACTACTTAATAAAATGTATTAATTCTAATGATTCTGTACCCACCTAAACAGTATTAAACTGCTGAACTGTGAAGTTAATGGCTGACCATAATGTGTTATGCTGTACCTGGTTCATCCATAGAAAAGGCTTTATTTTCTACGTAGACATGCTGCGGGGTGGGCTGTGGCTCCTTCAGAATGTTGTCGTAAGCCAGGCTTCTAGCAGGATAGACTTCTTCCCCATCGGGTTGTTCCTTGTTTGGGTCCTCCTGGGTCAATAAACAGATTTCTGGAATTGCATAGAACAAGAGGAACACCCAGGCATTTGACACCACGGCTATAGCCATAGTCGGATCGTCCCAGCTGGAATTATCAACTGCTCGGTTCCCATAGATGTACATGACAATCCAAGCTATCCAAAGTGCCAAAGTGAGGACTCCTGTGACCAGGATAAAGGCTCCATCTCGGCGCCAGTGCTTTTGCTTGTGTGTTAGTGAGGGCACAGACATTAGCACCACAGCTGCTATCAGAACCATTACATATATAAGGGCCATCACAAAGTCCCGGCTGACAAAGCTGCAGGCCAGGTCAGGAACACCGAGACCTCTGAGTGGGCTCCTGGCCACAGTAATGACAAGCCACTCGGTGTTGATGATCACCTCGACAAGCCAGAGAGCCAGGGCTCCCAGCCATAACATCCAGCTCCTGGGCCCCTGGCCTCCCCTTTGCAGCAGGGCAAGCCACAGCCCATGCATCACCAGGCAGGCCAGACAGCCTGAGAACAGTACTCCAAACAGGTACCTCCGTGCAGCACAGGTAGTAGAATACTGCTCCACAATAAAGGCAAAACTAAGTCCAAACAGACCCAGTGTGAAAACTAAAATGCTGGCCTGCAGGCCCACCATACCCTTTCTCTTCTTGTCTGTCACAAACGGTAAGCTAGCCATGAGAATGATGAACAAGATAAAGGCAGTCAGCACACCAACAGCAGCAACAGCTTCCACTACGATGCCCCATACTGCTGTCAGGTCACACAGATTATAATACATGGAGCTCACATCACCACCACATCCTTTTGGAGCACTAGTTGGGTCCATCGCTTCACTGCAAAAAAAGAAACAAAAATAATTTGATTACTTCAACATACATGTTAATATTTTAGTTACAGATTTCATTAATAACATCCCTGATTATTACAAAACAAACTATTGGTTTAAATTGCAAGTAATATTACTGTAATAGTTTAATATTGCTCACACAGTAATATTACTGTGTGAGCAAGTTAAATGGTGCCATGCATATACAGCTGTGCCATTCCACTGGAGTTTCAATATGAAAATGACCTCATTTCTATTTTATGGAGTTTTAATGTGCCATACTAATTACTGTAAATTCAAATATTCATTCAGGTCTCTAAAGAATCCTGGAATTATGTACTGCATTCCCTGGCTGTAATTACAAAACTGAGTCATTCTACACAGAGCTTTAGTCACCGCTCACTCTATAGCCTCCTAAGACCAGCTAATTAGGAAAAGCATAATTTCAGCATTTCAGCATTTTACCATGACACCTAATGAGTATTTCCACACAGTATCCCTGTTCCAGTACGCACACAGATGTCATTCAGGAATCATATGTATTTTAATAGCAGAATCAGGCACGTGCAGAGGGGGGGGCTGGAGGGTCTTGAGCACCCGCCCCTTTCCTGATGGGTCCCCAAAGTGCCCTTTTGTTGAGGCAACTTTTAATTTTTTTTTTTTATTTATTAAAATTTTTTTGTGGGCGTGTGTGGGCGTGCGGAGTCCTGTCTGTGCCCCTCAACAATAATATATACTATTAATCACAGTTTTGCTTAATAAAAGGATCTGGCTTGCATCAGTCAAATGATCACATCTAAGCAATAATCGCTCCTGACGGCAGAACGCGCTGGTTACGAGCCGGGAACGAGCTCACAAAGAGCACGCGCATTTTTTGCAGTCCGGAGCTGTAGGAGAAACACAGATTAACTCAGAGATACAGACTGATGCGACAAAACCAGTAAGTAGGTGTACAGCGTACACTGTAGTCTATAGCACCCAGGAGTATTGGCTTATTACGTACACGTTGGTAAGTTGTCTTGTGGCAATTTGACGAACTGAAACAAATGAGCGTGCTTTATTTGCAACAGCGCGACGAACACACCTGTCCTTTTATTAACTGCACAAGTAGTGCTGGTCACAGCTGCTGGCTCACTGGGCAAGGCTGTCATGGGTCTGTAGCTCTGTCACCGTTTTAGTGAACATATTTAGTTTTAAAGTAAGTTACAGAGCTTTTCCTGCCTTTCTGGGGGGATTATTTTTTGCTAAAAAACGGTCTAATATGCATGTCCACATAATTATGCATTATTATAATATTTTAAAAAACAGACGCTGTATTTTAAAAAACATACATTAAGAAGCAGATTATATTAGATTTATATTTTAAATAAGACAAAATTTGGATTTTACAGCAGTAAAATCATTGTATCTCTACAGTTTAAAAATGTAATAAGCTTTCCCCCTGCACAGAGTGGATAGTGAAACAAATGGAATCATCATAAATACATTATTTCATATTTATTACTTCCCCCTCCTCATTGCTTTATTATTGTAGCTCTAGTAACAAATAATAATGTAAGGATTCTGGATCAGCACCGTGATGCCCATAGTATATACAGTATTCTGAAGAAGGTCTAAAATGTCACTGTGTGTGCGTGCATGTGTTTGTTTTATGTATATGGATTTTTTTTAAATTATTACTCAGGATATAACATTGTCCAGACATGCCTGGTAAAGACATGAGGAGGAAACAGTAGGAGCTGTGGTAGGCTACTAAAGGCAGGGCTATAACATTTTTCTGTCATCATTTTATTATAGATTAAGTGCAAGAGTTGTTAGGTGTGGATGATTAGATTATAGTTTATTGCAATAGCAAGTTGTGCCTTGTTCTCAGATAGACAGCAAGTGGAGAGTGATATATGAGATGATGGGATGGAAGGAAGAAGAGAAGCAAAGAGTGAATCACAGGCAGAGCCTAAATTATTTCTCACAGTTTTTTGTTGCCTTATGGTTCCAAGCGCTGTCACCAATCTTTGCATTTTGTTATTATCTCATGACACTTGTTTAATCAGCTACCATCTCTGCTATGGACTTTTTAATGTCTACAGTCTCAGATCAACACAGCCCTGCCCTCCAGCACTATCAGCAGCAGCAGCAACCCCTCAACAGCAACATTGTACCCATCACGTAAAACATAGGCTAAGTTTGCTTTGCCTTGTCGCCACCTCACAACAGTGATATAGTATGATGCGATGCCATATTAGATTCTTGATGAATGTGTGTTGTTATTCAGCCTGGTTCAATGTGCACCTTTTTAACTTTGAGCACCCGCCCCTTTAAACGTCTCTGCACGGCCCTGAGCAGAATGTATAGTTGTAGGTGTACATTTTAAACCAGTTATTATTGAACGGCAACTTAATTATTGTTTATTCTCTTCTTCTGACTGTAACTGTAATATAATAATTAAAGGACACGACATTCAAAAATGAATATGCTTTTTATGCGAACTTTCTGACTGTGAAGATTTCAGATAAAGGTGCCTGTGTGGGATGAGAACATCGTCCTGCTGCTTATTTAATAATTATATTATACCCAGTGAGTTAGCTTAGTTAACTAACCACAAAAACAGGACATGCTGTTTAAAGGACAACAAGTTGTTTATGATTATTTATATAACAGAATCGGAGAGACTTAGAGGGGGAGACAGTTATGATGTTATAAAAATAAAAATAAAAATAAAAGACAAACAGGTTCAATCAGGAATCTTTGCGTAATAACACGAGTCTCTTACCAGGATTGCAATGAGAGCTGTTCCGCTAGCCTCTCCAACAGGTAACAGGTAGATTCAGTCCGATAAAGATTACTGACCTCCGAAAAGAAACTTGCCTTGCACGAACGAGTTGATTTTTTATTGGTGGTAGTAGTTCTTCTCCATTTTTACAACACTTCTTGATGATTCGACCAATAATTTCTGTGCGTCAGGTGTTGACTTTTGTTTTGTTTTTTTTTTCGGGCGGGATCAGAAACGGACCTCCATCGGCCACTCCTCTTTTATTCAGGCATCTTATAGTGACCTCACAGGTAGTCCCAACGAAGTAGTTGCTTCTTTTAGTTGTTATTAATATTCTGTAAAAGTTCTCTAACGACTCACCTCAAACCACTCTGCTCCTTCCCCAGCCTCTGGTATCTACAGCTTTGCATATTCTTTGAGATTAGCACCCGGCCTACTTATTTATTTCAGGCAGCTTACATCCAAACAAAGGGAGCACTCATGTATACAGGCTATGCAAAGTGGTATGACCCATGCAAGCACGCCGATCATCGATGACTTTAACAGGTTTTGTAATTAGGTCAATTTTGAGATTAGCCTTGAAATACTCAGCTCCTGCGCATACGGCAGCGTTTACAGTTGCCTATTTTGCGCTCCTATTGTGGAATATAATGACTCACATTCGTATTTTGGTTCAGATGATTAAATCCAATACTGCATATCAAATTTCTGAAATATAGCATTATTATTGCCCAAATATCTAGGCTACTTTAGAGCAGTTACAGTTACAGGAGGGACTGTATGGTAAGCAGAGCCACCTGGTGGCATCAAGGCTGGGCTGAGTCCTGTGTTTTTCAAACAAATTGGATTACACAACAAAATAGATCTTTCTATTGATCCGTTGTACAGTAGGACATGTCAGTTAAAAACCATAAGATAAATAAGCACATTAGTGAAGGAATTGATTTTAAGCTTTTAGACTGTCAGTTTTTCAAAAAGCTCTGCTTTATTTTATCTTCCATCAGTAACTTTTCCCCCCATTCCTGAAAGTTATTCAGTGGTGTTTTATGCCATAGTCTGTGTTTTCAACTATTAAGTGGTTGCAGATCTGACAATTTATAAAACATAAACATGATTTTGGGTCAGGGGGTTAAACATGTTTTCAATGTTGTGTTTCTGTTTGCACTCTTTTTTTTAAAAAGCAGTCTCTTTCTCCTCTAATTTTAATAAACTACAAAATTTTTTTAAAAAGTAATAAAGTTTTTGTTTTTTAATTCAGTGTAATATAAGAGTAAGCGTCTCCTCACTGGCTTCACTGGCAAGTACCAAGGTGGACCTATTGAAGACAAACTAAGGAGGACGTAATCGGCTACAATAATCAAAGCAGGAGAAAACTGAAGTCTGCAATAAATATTCACAATTATTGGTTGACAGTAGAGGTGTGAAGTTTTTCAGATAAAAGAAACACAACTGGATGAGCTGTGACATAAGAAATTAGAATCAGAATACTTTATTAATCCCAAAGGAAATTATATAGTTACAGTAAGTACAGAACAGACTGAACTAAATTAAATAATAAAATACATTTCAAAGTTAAATATAAGAAATAGCTCTAATATATACAAATAGCTCAATTAGAAATATCCAGAATATTATCAAGATTAAATATATATGATTGACATTTTACCCTAAACTGAAAACTATAAAACTTTGCAACTATTGTACTGTGTACTGTGCATTAGATGGAGGAGTTGTACAGGGATGAGTGATTTCCTGTGTTCTTCAGTCTTGCATTTGGGTAATCTCAGCCTCTCACTGAACCTGCTCCTTTGCAAGCATGTCATGGAGTGGATGGGAGGTATTGTCAAGCATTGTCCTTATCTTGGACAGCATCCGCCTTTCCGAAATCACCTTAAGGGAGTCCAGCTCTATCCCCACAAAATTACTGGCCTTGCAGATCAGATTTATTGAGTCAACCTGCCACCTCAGAGAAAATCATGACAAATGTTAAAATACCTCAGCCGCTTCAGAAAATAGAGGTGACTCCATTCCTGTAGAGTGCACTGGCACTTTAACCCTGTCTAGTTTATTATCTATGTGTACTCTGAGGTATTTATAGCCCTCCACACTGTCCACATCGACCCCCTGGATTGAAACAGGGGGTCACAGGTTTCCTGGTCCTCCTAAAGTCCACAATCAATTTTTTTTGGTATTGTCCCGTTGAACTGCAGATGATTCTGCTCAAACCACATGACAAAAAGGAGTCCACCACAGCCCGGTACTCCATCACATCACCCTCACTAATGCATCCAACCACCGCAGAGTCATCAGAAAACTTCTAAAGATGGCAGGTCTCTATGGTGGCTGAAGTCTCAACAATCCAGGACACAAGAGAGGCATTTATTGCATCGCTGTCAGCTGATCACCCAGGAGGGTTGGCCTGATACTATTGAATGCACTGGAAAAATCGAAAGACATGATCCTCACAGTACTCACCGGCTCATCCAGATGGGCATAGACACAATTGAGCAGGTAAATGATGGTGTCCTCAGTTCCGAGGTGGGGCTGGTAAGCGAACAGAAGCAGATCCTGATGTGGTCTGACAATAGGTGGGAGCTGTTCAAGGATAAGTCTTTCCAGGGTTTTCACGACATGGGAAGTCAGTGCCACGGGTCTGTAATCCTGGGGGCCACTGAGACGTGGCATCTTTGGTACAGGAACGGAGCATGACGTCTTCTACAGTAATGGGACCCTCTGCAGATTCAGACTCATCATGAACAGTTTATAAAAGACTGCACAGGCCTTGAGGACATGGGGACTCACCCCATCTGGTCCAGCAGACGTGCCTGAGTGGAGTCATCTCATTTGTCTCTGAATTTGTCTCTATCTGCTTAGACGTAATTCATATTCTTGCTCAGAAATAGTCAACTTTTGTGCATTAAAGCATCTGAAAGTTTTATGCATTTACATTCATTTAACGTTTTTTTTTTTTTTTGAAAATTCATGACTGTCTTGTTTGAAACCCTGGCTAACTGATGCTTTCCCTCCCTGTTTAGAACAAGGGTAAGGTCATCCAGGGCACCTTGCTAAAGCCGGCTCTGGCATCCAGCCTGTACTTAACTTATTGTTTATACTGCGTGATGGAGCCCCCCATGGTGCATTGATCTCTCAATGGATCTTGTCCCCAGGGGTGCTCTCACAAATCCAGCAGTTTGTCAATCCATCCTTTTGCATTTTGGTCCGCTCAGATTCTTAATAGGAGGTTAGATCGAAGGAGAAAGCAATGTGACCTAAATGAAGGACATGCACTTTTCAGAGCTGTAGGCCTACTTTTCTGTAGATGAATTCTGCTTGCATATACCAAGTTCCTGAACTGGTAAACCAAGCGAAACCCAATTAATACATAAAAATATTCATAATATTTACATGCAACAAAACAGGCTGAGTAGTTGACACAAGTCTCAGTGTGATGTCTATATTTTCTGTCTAAAGCTAAAAACAGACTGAGATGATGAGATGCTACCATATATAATCCTGTACCCTGTCTGTATTGTCTTGTCCAGTTTGTTGCAGCAGACCTCATTAGGACACCTCAGCTGCACTGCTCTCCTTTGAGAACATGTCAGGTTATTCATAGAAGTGGCTCAGGTTTGGGTCTCACAGGACATCTCTTCTCCTACATTTTTATTGCAGCCTGGCAGCCCTCAGCACTTCACCACAACCCAGTTCCATCTGAAATGGCCGCTTTCCTCGTCTTTCCCAAAGTAGGTAGATGGGCATAATTTTTAAAAACACTCATCACATTGTTGTATTTCACTAAAATATCGCAACGAATGATCTTGCAATGATAAAAAAAAACACCCAATCTATATATTTCAAGAATAGTTCAGCAGAGATCTCAGTATTGAAAGACCCATCACTGACGAGCAGTTCAGTACTAGCTGAGTGTTAAATAAAGGTTAATTTAGATGAGAATGCAAACATCTCTTTGAACCCAGGGGACATGATTGAAGGAATTATGTATTGTTGTCATGGTTGCTATCTTACATCAGAACCTACTGAATATAGGTGTACCCCACCTACTCTGTGTTTTTTGTAATTCTCTACTGTCACGTGGTTAGCTCACTTTTGAATCATTATAGCATTTAATATTGATTTTTATAGATGGGAGGTTAGTATGTTCCCTGCAAGCAGCAAACCATTACCTCCATATCTAGCTGGTATTTATACTAGATACTCTCAATAAGTACGCCACACTTTGTGGTGCCCTGAGTGCACCTGAAAAGGAAGAAAAGGGAAAAGTTTTACAAGTACTTAATGATGCACTGGGAAATCTCATAAAAGCTTATTTTACATGCCCTTTGACGAAGAGCAGAAATTCCAAAGCACATGCAAAAAAAGTCCTGATTGGCACTTGAGTTTGATAGACAAAGCTTGCCTCAAATTGATGCGCAGACCCAGCACCAATGAAATTATCCTCACATTAGTATGATTAACATGCCATCAAAGAAATAATTGCACTCAGCTGAAAAATGGTCTAATAAATGGATTACGAAATTTGATTAACTGCAGTTGGTCACACACATTAGAAACTCAATTACTTTTGACAGATAGTCTCAATGCAACCTGCAGTAATTAACTGATAAATTACACGGCTCTGATTATACTGAACTTAGGTACCATAAAAGAAAATTTTCAGCCCAGAGATCTGCTGCAGTTTAAGTGCCATTAAAATGTGAAACTGTGTTGTTATTGATTCTTAATAGTGGCTAACCCCCACTGACTTTAAACTAAAAAACATTAAGCTGAGTCCTTGGCTGGCCCGGTGTTGCAGATCAATGCCATGTAACATCCAAAAGGGAGAAATTCAAAATCAAAGCTGTCGCTATAGCAACGCCCCTGCCAGATTCCACCAATCAATGGAGTCCGTGGGGTTGTGAGATGCGCCGGGGAAAGGCCAGCGTCCTACATAAAGAGTCCAGGACAGGGAGCCGGGCATCACACAGGGCAACACACCTTTCTGCACACACATACGACAAAGGCAAAGCAGTGAGAAGAAGAAGGGTCAGGAAGAACGGAAGAGTGGAGAAAAGGACAAAGGAAGAGAAGGAGGGAATAACTAAGAAGATATGGTACGCTCATGTGAACAAGAGATTCCTGCCTGGGTCTGTGTGGGCACCCTGCTACTCTTGATCCACTCTGTCACAGTTAGCGGAGGTAAGATAGCAAATTAAAATCAGTAGTTTGAATTTTGCTACTAAAGAGTCTTCTTGCCTTTACATCTTTTTTTCCCCCACATCCTACACTCTAAGGGAAGCTGCATTGTTCTATTTCAGTCCAGCTCCCCCCATACAGTCATGGGTAGTAGGGCACATCATGAATGTGTGGCTCGTGCCCAGCCTCAGGGCAATGGAGGGGTATTTATCTGTTCCACTCATCCTGTCCTCATCTGTTTGCGTGCCGGGTGCAGTGAAAGACGGGCAAGTCCATTTGCCACTAGGCTTTGTGCCAGCACAGTAGTACAGCAGAGTACAAGGGCTGAGAGGGAAATCTCCTCTACTCCTTAAAAGAAGGGCTGATTGTGACAAAAGTTATCGAAGGCCACATTATGCTGCTGTTTGATGTGTGTACACAGACTCATTTAATCCTTATTTATTAATGTGTATAAACCAATTCATGTTGATAGCTTTTTTCAAGCTTTAGTAGAAGAGGCACTACTTTTTAAGTTGTCTACTTTTAACTGAATTTCACATTTGTTATTCTTTTTCTAAAGAAATTCTGCAAAAAGATGTAACAGCCATTGTGGGTCTTGGGATTTATATTTTTTAATTGATCACACCATGCCAGAATCATTTGTCAATACACACTCCCATATACTCAGCTGGATCACAGTGCTGGCTGGCTAATTGGAAAAATGTTACTTTGAAGTGGGAGCTCTTGATTGCAGTGGAGAAATAAAGACTGTGATGCATCCCGGGAAGCCAAGTGTGCTCCCCCTTGTGTCTCATTAAACCCCCAGTTAACAGGCCAAGAAGGCTGCTGATGGCTGTGGCAGAGCAGAATGGAATCAGCGACTTCTCATGCTGAGTCTTTCATGTATGATTCTCCAGTATGTGCCACTTGTATTTATGCTCAAGAGGACCCATAGAAGAAGCCATCTGCAATGGGGCTGCAAACTCAGGATTCATTTTGGTGCACCTGGTATCTGATGTTGTCTGAGTCAGCCACCTGGCTTGTTGCTCTCGCTCCCTATTAATTGAGAAGAGAGGTAGAGAAGGATGTGCAAGTCTGCTTTTTCCCCCGGCGCATTTTGCCAGTTGTGGTTTAGTCGAAAGAGGTGTGCTATTCCAGTTCTAGATGTGTCAGATATGATTTAACTTGTAAGAAAAAAGATAGAGAAAGAATCAATCTGTAATCAGAGATGAATAATACATTTTCTTTAAAAAAAAAAAAAAAAAAGCTCAAGTGATTGTTGAGTTTCTGACAAGTGGAAATCATCTTGCACTATTTTTTCCCCACAGCTGCCCTGAAGCATGATGTGGCATTGGATAGTGGAGCCACAGTGCTAAATCATACTATGAATTTAGTGCATCGTATGGAGACCCTGCTGGCCCTGGGAAACGGCAGTGATGTCACTCTCCGTGTGGAGACCATCAACACGGACGAAGTGAAGGTGATCCAGGCACACAGCCTGGTTCTCACCCTGCAGAGTGATGTGTTTGAGGAGCTGCTGCTCAGCCGCAACACCAGCTCTGTGGTTCTGAGGGAGACGCCTGACTGTGCAGCCATCTTTGAGAAGTTTGTCAGGTGAGCGGGACTGTCAGATGCCACGATTTATTGAGACTGATTTGTTACTGGGTCATATCGTTGATGACTAAAAAGATAGACAAGTTTCCTATTTTTCCTTTCTTTTCAGATAAGTAAAATGCTCCATCTCCATCTCTATTCTAAAATTACACTTGCTCTTTGAGGCTTGCAGTCTAAAATCAGAGAGTGTGGGCTTTTTTCAGTGACTCAGATGCGTGCAGAAAAAAAGATTCAAAATATAGTATGCCCCACAGAAATGTTCCTTTCTTTTAACAATGCTTTCAAAAAATCTCTTTGCAGGTATCTGTACTGTGGTGATATTTCTCTGCGGCTAGATCAGGCTATTTCTCTACATAAGTTGGCCAGCAAGTACCATGTGTGGGGCTTGCAGGAGGGTTTGACCCAATATATGACTCAACATCTCTCCAGTGATTCACCCACAGGCCACGTGGTTGGTTGGTACAACTATGCTCTACAAATTGGGGACATAACCCTGCGGGACAGCTGTCTGCAGTACCTGTCCTGGAACCTGTCTTCTGTGCTGCAGAGCAGAGAATGGGGCTTCATCAGTGAAGACCTTCTCCTCTCCTTGCTCCAGCGTTCTGACCTCATTCTGCAGAGTGAGCTGGAACTCTACGAGGCACTGGAGGGATGGATTAACCAGAACCAGCCTGTTCGTATGACAGTGGAGAGTGCCCTGAGGGCCGTTCGATATGGCATGATCCCCCCTCAGCATCTCTTCCGTCTTCAGAAACATTCCCCCCTCATGGTGAAGTATTATGAGTCAATCCGTGATCTCCTCTATCTAGCTTTCCAATTTCACTCTGCCTCGCCTATCCAGCTTGCCAAGTACTTTGATGTCAACTGCAGTATTTTTACTCCCCGTAACTACCTGTCCTCTGCCTGGGGATCACCTTGGATCATAAACAACCCCACCCGTGACGACCGGAGCTTCAGCTTCCAGACCCAGCTTGGACCCAGTGGCCATGACTCCAGTAAGAGAGTGACATGGAACGCCCTGTTCTCACCTCGGTGGCTCCCGCTCAGTGCCAGGTCAACTTATACCGAACTGGGTGCTATGCAGCCCACCCGCACGGAGGGAGGTCGACCTCGCATCATTGTAACACCGGCCACTTCAAGCCCTGACTTTGCCGGCGTGAGTTTCCAGAAGACGGTGATTGTGATGACAAAGCAGCAGGGAAAAGTGGTGGTCAAGCATGTCTACAACTTCCACCAAAGCACAGAGGAAGCTGGGGATTTTCTGCTGGATGCTGATCTGCAGCGGCGTGCATCCGAATACCTGATTGACAGCTCCCTCTATCTGCACATTGTAATAAAACCTCTCTACCATACCCTTCTTGTTGCCAGGAAGTAAAAACAGGAATTCATTGAGGCCTCATCATCGGTGATCCACCCACACAATCACATGCACATATTCCAAAGTACTCCACTCATATCACAATACATGTGTATGTGTCAAATCTGCGACAATTCCAGTGTTGATTAGTTTGTGCATTTTCCTGTCTTCCAACTAGTAAGAAAAGGATTTGTCTCATAAAATAAAGGACTCAAAATAACAACTCATAAACTGCTCAGCAGTGATTATTACAGTAATGATGATGGATTTTTCATGTTTTCATCCATATTGAGAAACAGTGTTACCGTACTGTATTTATCTGTTTTTGTGTGGCTGTTTTCCCCTTAAATGTAATCAATCTATGTGATCTAGTAAGAGAAGCAAGGCTGACATGGTTAGAACAGAGGAGTGATAGTGGCTTCATCAGGGTGTTTAATATGGAGCTACCAGAGAGAAGGAAAATATTAAACCACAGAGAAGATTTCTAGATGTAGTGAAGGACATGGAGAGGGTTGGTGTGGTAGAGGAGGATGCTAGGGAGAAGATGAGATGGAGGTGGATGATCTGCTGTAGTGAGCCCTAACGGGAAAAGGTAAAAGAAAAAGAATACGATCTCAATGTTTTTTAATAGGCCAGTAGACGTTTTCCTTTAAAATAAAAATGTTATTGATCTTACTTTTATGCATTTTCTCATCCAGTACTCTGTAATGAAACATTTACTACATGGCACCTAATTCCTGTGATATGCTCCTGTTTGGATCTTGCATGCCAAACAGTGGAAACTGAAGTGAAATCCCATTATGAGTGTTCCTTAGAATAATATAGTTGACTTGCAAGACTGTAGAGACTTTAGGATAATTGCAGCAATTTTAGTTTATTTTTCTTCTTCTTCTTTTTATTGTTACACTTGAATGTTGCCTATCTTTTAAAGAAAGTCCCTGTGTGATTCTCCTGGAACAAATAAAAAAATCTGTATGAGAAAACACAATTAGAAAAGAAATGTATGTGGTGACTAGTAAGGATTTCCAAAATAAACTTTGATAAACTAAAATTAAGGTAATCTTTTCCTGTGGTTTTTTTTTCCTTGGGGGGGGGGGTCTTAGATTACCGGGAAATTGCCTGGAAACTACAGTCCTCGTGATGCTTTGCGCGCGGCCGGACGTACGTCATCGGAACCTTCAGCTGTCAGACTTTGGCCACCCTGCAGGTTTTGTTAGCAAACTAACGCGAACTCTGCGACTTTATTTAAAGTTGTGCATTCGTCTGCTAACCGATTTTGGATCTTAAAAGCTGGCGATTGAAGCGCAAAGCTTGCACGAAGACGAGGCGACTCGTTTTTAACCGCTGCTAGCTCTTGCAACACAAGCCAGCGATATACTGAGCGGGTGTAAGAGTAAATGCAGGGAGGGAGGGAGTAAAAAAAAAAAAAAAAAGGCAAAAGTCTTTGTGCTTCCCTTCCCCCTCATCAAAGCGAAGGGGAAATGTCTCTGTCCAAAGGAGGTAAGTGTCTTTGTTTTGCTCTCTTTAAAAAAAATACTTAAGTAAATAAATAGCCGTGCATTTATTGGAAACGCCGACGGGCAGTTTGTGGGGAAGTATTTTAGCTAGCTTTGTATAGGAAATGTAACCTTACCAGGTGGAGAGCTGCATGTATGAGAAGAGGGAAAAGAAGCTAGCCAGCATGCCTCTTCTTCAGCTTCCTATCGTTATACCCACTCCTGACATCCTGGTATCTCATGGTAGCGTATTCATCACTAACATATTGAAGGCGCTTCCACTCTATACTTTATGTGATTAGTATTATGGCTAAAAGAATACCACCGCGTCGCTTCGTTTAACTTCCCGTGTTGTGGTTAGCTAACAGCATTTTTTTAAGACAAAAAAGGACTTTCGCCAAACTTGCTCCTCAGCTGGAAATCACAACGCTGCGCTTACCTCCCGTGTTTCTGTAAAGTAGAGCACACTGGGATTACAGGTGTTTATATTTTTAGTACCCCCCTCCTCTCTCCTGACTTATGAATCATCTATTTTTCGTCTCCTTTTGTTTTGGTCAGTCTGTTAGCGCAAAAGGTATTTTTAGCCTCGCGTCCGTGAAAATACCTTTTGTATTTTTTTGTGCGTGTGTTTGTGGAGTTTTCCCCCCTCGCTGTGGAAATTATTTTCTTTTTAAAGCAGGCGGCGAGGCTAAGCAGCCAGGGCCAGTATCACAAACAAAAAAAACACACACCTTGGAAAAAAAGTCAAGGTTCTTCCTCTGCGTCACACAATGCGTGATGATGATCATACCGATGATGTCAATTTACATCTCAAGTTGACCGCTTGTGTTATTACACAATCGCGTTAGCGTTACCAATGCTGGGAGTGCTCGGTGTTTTTGAGACGACCGGGTTAGATTGGCTGGGTGCTATTCAGACAGTCTCAGCCTTTGGCCTGCCATAGCATGTTTTGACTTGCAGCAGTCTGTTGACAGTTCATTTGCTGCAAGCAGATAGCTGCTACACAGGTTCTGTGCTCTTATTACTGCGTGCAAAGCGGGTTGTGGAAGGATTTTTTTTTCCTTTCTTTTGGCCACTACAAGGAGTTGTACTTTCCCCGGTCAGTGGCGGTGTGGGTCTAAGAGCACTGCATGGCATTGTGGAGGCATGTTTGGAGATTGGGTTCTCTCTAACACACTGATAGGGTTGTGTGGAAGATTATCTGGGCATGAGTCATCATTGTCTTTATATGGACCCACTCTAAGGCTGGAACTTCCTGATGGTGACTCGCTGCACAGCTATTGGCACTTTGATCCCATGCACAATCCAGAAATTCTTGTTCACATTATGTATAGCATTGCTGTTCTCTGGGTATTTTCCACTGAACATCACTGGGTTTCTAAGAATTCAATATGCTGTTTGTAGTGGTTGACCTGAATGAACATCTTCCTGTGTATGAAAAAAAATAATAATGCAGAATACGTATAATAACTGCTTATAAAGCAAGTCTTTAGTGCAGACACTGGCATGGTTCCTTTTATGGTTTACTTCTGAAAAAGGCACGAGTTTCTGGGTAAGCACTAGGATTTTTTCCTCCCTAGAAACACTCTCTATTCAGAGCATTTCTGAGAAAATGTCTGTTTCCATAATTTTTTTTTTTTTTAATTCCACGTGCAGCTTGATATACTTTGACTGTGTTTATTGTCATGGCACTATTGTGTCCTCTGAGGCTCAGTTTGCAACAGGGACAACAAGCGAGCCAACTGAAATGACCTCATATTTCCCAAAGGGTCCTGACAGTTTTTGAGTGTTTAAGCGGATGTGTCCCGTCTGACTGGCTGTGACTCATATCACACTGCCCTATGGTTGCTACAGGGTCACTCCGCACACCACATGCTGTGTCCCCAAACAGGACGACTACCTGACAGGAGATCATATTCCAAAGCCACTGAAACGTCACTGCACATAACTCCCACATAACTCAAACTACAACATGCACATATATCTTATTGCTTAGGTAGTTTTTCGCATTCTGCAGGAGGTCATTGTTAAATGCATTCGAAAGCTTAAAATCAGCTTTGGTATTTGAGATCTGTCAGTAATGTTGCCCTAATTTTGTTGCATGGGGACAGGCTTGTCTTATTTGTCAGGTCATCAGAAGACTGTGAGTGCTCGCACTTTATCCCACGCAGAGGAAATGCAAAATCTATTTTTGACCGAGCATGTGTGAGTAAATCACACTCAATCTCTCCCTACCACATGAGACTACTGTAGTCTGTCCAGACACTGCAGGCTTATTTTAGGGTTGCAGCACAAAATGGATGTGTCTAGGTTTCATTGGTTGGCTATAGAAATCTAAAATCGTTGTAGAAAGTTCACTTCCCTTCCAGCTTGAGCTACCAAAGGAGGGGTTTACCCAAACATACTTCCTCCACACTGTAGTGGTGTGACTCACTCAGTGAAAGCAAGTAACAACGACAGCTAAAAAATCAAAATTTTCGCCAATTGTTGCTATTTTTCCTTTCTAAAACTGAAGGTGACTTACTTGCAAATTGAACTAGTTTCTCTGAACTATGGTTAGAACAATTACGTCACATCCTAGTGGGCGAAACTGTGGCCTCGCAGTCCCAGCGCACGCAGATAAAAGTCAACAAGGTCTTCTGTTTCTCCTCTCAAGCCTGGAACAAGAGCGAGCATGCTCGACACAAGTGTCAAGAGGAGTCGAAAGCTATTTTCCCCCCCTTGTTGTTCCTCGTAAGCTCGGTAGCTGTGTCATTCTGGCAGAGACTCGCAGCCTCTTGTGGGAAGTCTCAGAGGCTGCTGGTAAACTGTGTTTATGAATGGGTGGCTGTCAGGGAATTAGAAGAGGAACCTCCCACAGCTGCAGAGTTTGGACCATAGTTTGCTCTCCACACAACAAAAAAATGTACAAAGAACTTGAATTTGTTTTTGTAAAGAAAAAAAGGAATGATTGTATTGGTAAAACACGCAAAACACGGCAGGAAGGAAGGCTTGATTCCACTGTACCCCTCACTCCCCCGCTTCATTTGAGTCATCATACCAGTGCTGATTAGTCATTTAGTCCACCTTCTCTCTATGGAAGGGCCTTAGCTTTGGGCACACCTAATCTCCAGTTAGATAACAGGTCATTTGCTTTAGTTTGCGTAAGCGGAAGGCTACAGCAAAGTGATTGACTTTTAAAGTGCTCTTTACTACGAGAACAGAAAAGGAATTTAAAAAAAAAACATGTCAATAAGCAAATGTGGATTATTAATAAAAAGGCAGTAGTTGAAACTAAGTATTCTGAACCTCAATTTTCATATTTTGTTGTGCAGACGATGGCAGCTTTACACTCAGTGCCAAATAGCCTTTTAAGTTTTGCAAGAAGAGATGAATAATTGCTCCACTGGAAGAACTGCTAATTATACAACTTGTGGTTTCTACTGCATACAGCTTTATTGATCACCACGTACTGAGATGGCAATGTTTTATTCATTTGTTTTAATGGTTTTGCTTTAAGGGAAGAAGAAAAGCCATGGGCTGAAGCTGGCCAAAGAAGTTTTTGCAACGCCACCACCAGAAGTAACAGCGTAAGGCTATTTTTTTAATATTGAGATAGTGAGCCATGCTTCTCAAAGTTGGCTCAAATAGATTGATAAATCTCAGTTACATTACAACTGAGCATAGAATTGCTGTTGCTTATTTATTTCCTGTTTTCCTGCAGGCCCCCTCGAGCTCTTGACTCTAAAGCTTGTGTCACAATTGGAGATCAGGTAAAGCTGGCTCTGTGTTCCTCAGAAACATGCAATTCTATTGATTTTTCCTGAGCTAAATACATGCAATGTCACAACTTTTCACTTCTTGGTCTAGAACTTTGTCGTGAAGGCAGATGACTTGGAGCAGATTGAAGAGCTGGGGAGGGGAGCATATGGTGTGGTGGACAAGATGAAACATGTGCCCAGTGGCGTTATCATGGCTGTCAAGGTAGGCTGCAAAGCTACTACTCTGGCTACCTGATTTATCATCTCTGTAAATGCACTGTGTTTTTAAAATGCTAATATAAGTGATAGATGTATCCGGTATATGACCTCAGCTTGTAAACACTTGGAGCCTTCCAACTCAGTGACTCAATGTTTGAGGGGCAATGTAGATATAAGGAGCGCCATGACAATTTGATTTAAGCTATACCTGCCCTAGTTCATGCATTTATTACAGATTTCTCCCACATTGGCTTCCCTTCATCGGCTCCTTGTTAAATCAAGAATTGAATTTGAAATCCTTCTCCTTAGGTCTTGAATAATCAGGCCGTGTCATATCTTAAAGACCTCATAGTATCATGTTACCCCAACAGAGCACTTTGCTTTGAGACTGCAGGCTTACTTTTCTAAAAGTAGAATGGGAGGCAGAGCTTTCAGCTATCTGGCCCCTCTCCTATGGATCCAGCTCCCAGTTTGGATTTGGGAGATGGACACGCTCTCTATTTTTAAGGTTGGAGTTAAAACTTTCCTTTTTGATAAAGCTTATAATTAGGTCTTGATCAAGTGACCCTTAACCACCCCTTATGTATGCTGGTATAGAGTCAGCCTGCTGCAGGACTTCATGTGATGTACTGAGCACTTCTCCACTTACCTGTGTTTATGCACCACTGCAGCATGCCATTGCAGTTTTGCCTTCTGGCTCCCTGAGTTTGTGTTTTGTCCCATCTTATTTTCCGTCATCCTCCAACCAGTCACAGTCAATGGCTACCCCTCCCTGTGCCTGGTTCTTCTGAAGGTTTCATCCTGTTAAAAGGGACATTTTCCTTCTCACCATTTCAGAGTGCTTGCTTGTAGCGAGTCTTGTTGGGATTTTCTGTCAGACACTGTTGGGTCTGTACCTTAATGTAAAGCACCTTTAGGTGACTGTTGTGGAGCCTTGGCACTGTGTAAATAAAGCTAAATTGAATGGTGCTGAAACTGCAAATCTATGATATTTGTGTCACCAGAGGATCCGTGCCACAGTCAACACTCTGGAGCAGAAGAGGCTGCTGATGGACCTGGACATTTCCATGAGGACCGTGGACTGCTTCTTCACTGTGACTTTCTATGGCGCCCTATTCAGAGAGGTGAAGCTAGTGTTTAAACGTCATTCGTGTATGACTGTGCTGTGCACTGTGTGTTTCTCACCTTATTAATGGTCGATCATCTTCTTGGGTTTTTTTAGGGTGATGTTTGGATCTGCATGGAACTGATGGACACATCTTTGGATAAGTTCTATAAGAAAGTTATTGAGAAGGGCAGAACTATTCCCGAGGACATCTTGGGCAAGATCACGGTAGCAGTAAGTCACGTCCTCGACATTTTAAAGCCAGTATCACTAAGATTAGGTGGATGCACATGTGCATGCAAATACTTTAAAGGAGTAGCTCACTTTCCTTTTCTCTAGAACAAATGCTTACTTTCTTTTTAAGAGGAAGATAAGTAGAATGACAGTTTGTGGTTTTGCTGGTGAACAGCAGCTGGGCGTAGAGACTTTCTAGAATCTTGCCATCACATTGAGGTCGCCAGTCAGGCAGAGCTACAGTTTGAGATGCTCAGTATGGATGCTCTGATAAGCGTTTGTCAGAACATTCTCACAAGTCCCTCCAGTTCTGCAAACATTTTACATTTCTGCATGTGTACGATTTGGAAAAAAATCGTAACTTTGATGTGTGCAAAACCCCAAAAATACAACAGTAAGAAAATGGTTTAAACAGCAAATTTGAATTTGCGTTTTTTGCAGAGCATAAGCCTCGTTTGATTGCTGTGAAGCCTTTTAAAAAAAACTGAGAAGTTTAAGAGTGATAAAGTTTATGCAAAGCACAGTGTTGCATTGAAAATAGATATGATTATGTGGTGGAAATCACTGCACGGGCTATGCAAGACTTCAGGAAGCTTTTAAAAAGACTCATGAGAAACTTTGTTGAATTATGAAAACATAAACACAACAAATGTGGCACTGAACTGTTACATTATTGTGACATTATTGTTTTTAGAACTACACAATTTGGTCTCTTTGTTTCCACAACACACACACACACACACAGACCAAACACTACCATTAAAAGTTATGCAGCACAGTGGGAGAATGCACAACTTCTTTTCAAACTTGTTTGCATCAAATTGTAAATGAGCATAACGCAACCTCCTGTTTGTAAATTTTCCATATCAGATATGTTTTATGTTCAAATAAATGTTAGGTATGAATCATTTGCAAATCACCATATCCTTTTGTCCTAGCATAACACATAATATATATATATATATTCTTTTTCTGAAATTTTGTTATTTATTCTACAGATTGTAAAGGCATTAGAACATCTGCACCGTAACCTGTCAGTGATACACAGAGGTAATCAAAAGATCAAATCACAAATGTACAGATTTTTCTCATCATTTTTAGTCTTGTATGTGCTCTCTTACACTCTTAACTATGTTTCTCACCAGATGTAAAGCCCTCCAATGTTTTGATCAACACCTTGGGCCAAGTGAAGATGTGCGACTTTGGCATTAGTGGCCACCTGGTGGATTCAGTGGCTAAAACGATGGATGCAGGCTGCAAGCCCTACATGGCGGTGAGTGAGGACTGTCAGAGCCTCTGCTGCCCAACAGTCTAAGCTTTCAGACATCCTCCCTGAAATGTCAGCTCACAAAACCAGAGCATTATTTTAAATAGTCTTGAAAGTTTTCCTGTTTTGGATACTTCAGAATGTTCAATGATTCTAATTCATGTCTGACTTTGAGATTCATTTTTTAAATTCGTTTATTAAAAAAAAAAATAGAAAAGTAATGATCAAATATTTGTACCACTTATCTGTTCCTAATGTTTTGTTTTTCAGCCTGAGCGGATCAACCCTGACCTCAACCAGAAAGGCTACAGTGTCAAGTCGGACATATGGAGCCTCGGTATCACAATGGTGAGCGGAGCTGTACATGGAAATTTGAATCTTTTCTACCTGCACGCAAAGAAATGTTTTCAAAAAGTAGTGCTGCCTCGTAGCATCCACTGACTTACCTTTTTACTCGCATGCAGATAAAACCACTTTTAAAGGTTGCAAACCGTCCTTTTTCTGTTAGATGATGAACGCTTTTATGTGCTCTGCTGCTTCGAGTTTATTTTGGATCCACACCAGTCACACAGATGGCAACCACCACACTCACAATGTTGGTTCAGTTTTATGTAATCATCTGTCCATTGTCCTGTCAATCAGAGCAGTTAATATGTCACAAAAATAAAATGATAAACTCAATTTTCTTGTCAGAAATCATGAGAACGAATATGCAAACAATGGCAGGCTGCCTCGGGTTGATTTGTGTAACTAACCATTTGGTGAGATACAATGCTACCAGCTAATGCTGAGTCATGGTGACCATTACGCTTTTGATAACCGAGCCACACGGATTCCATTTCATTCGGCTGATAATAGTAGTTCATGGTGGTTTCAATTAATATATAAAATGGCTTACAGATTGCTAGAACTTTTATTAACTCGTTTTTACTTTCACTCCTAAATCTGATTGCTCTGACATGAAGGATACATTTCAGGCTTCTCAGTAAAAATTGGTCTAATTCAAGACAAATGCTGATTAAATTTTTTTTTAAATCAATTTTTTATGTTGCATGAAACCATTTTTTAATTTTTCAGCAAAGTGCTGGAAACATTCCTCTGAGAATTTTGTTCGTCTTGACATGTTGGCGTCACAGTTATTGCAGATTTGCCAGCTATGCATCCTTGAAATGAATCTCCCGTTCCGCCACGTACCAAACATGCTCTGTTGGATTGAGACTCGGTGACTGTGGAGGCCATTTGTCCTGTTCAACCACCAACTTGAGATGGTTTGAGCTTTGTGACATGTTAAGTTATTCTGCTGGAAGAAGCATCAGAAGATCATAACAGGATAAAAATGGTCAGCAGCAATACTCCGGTGGTTTGTGGCATTTTAATGCTGCTCAGTTGATTCAAAGGGATCCAGTGCAACACTTTTAGGATCCTCCAAATTCTGACCCTACCATCGAATGATGAAGTAGAAATCTTCTATTGCTCAATTGTGGTGTGCCTGTGTGAATTGTACCCTAAGTTCCCTGTTCTTAGCTGACAGGAGTGGCCTCCACTATGGTCTTATGCTCGCTGGATTTTTTTTTTTTTTTTTTTTTTTTTTGTTCCATAGATCGGGAGTGTTTTCTTAAATACTCAAACCAGCCTGTCTGGCACCAACGGCCATGTCCATCCAGTTCTGATGCTTGGTTTGAAGTGTTTACGTGCCTGAATGCACCGATGCCATGTGATTAGCTGATTAGATATTTGTAGTGGTGAGCAATTGAACAGGTGTACATAATGAAGTGGCCAGTGAGCGTAATAAAAGTTTCCAATTGTGCAAAATTCAAATTCTGTAGAAAGAAATTTTGCAAAATGTGCTGAGTTTCTGCAAACATGAAAGTAAACCAGTACATGCAACATGTAATCATGAAGTTGAGCTGTAATGAGTACAGTATTTGCTGAATTCTCCTTTCTTTTCTTCCTAGATTGAACTGGCCATTTTGAAATTTCCCTACGACTCATGGGGAACTCCCTTCCAACAGCTCAAACAGGTGGTGGATGAACCTTCTCCACAGTTGCCTGCTGACCGTTTCTCCCCAGAGTTTGTAGATTTCATCTCTCAGTGGTGAGTTTCACCTTAGATGGCAATCATTACCTTGTGCTTAAAAAAAAAAAAAACAGGAAGTAAACACTGAGTTCCAGCAGGGGTCAGTGTTTGTCATTTGTTTACTGAAAGAGGTGGAGGAGAGAGTTTCTGTGTGTAACAGGACATGAGACCATGCTCACACATTTTAGTGCTTCTTTTGTATAGTTTTTGTATAAAATTATTATTATTTTTCTCACTTTTGCATTTCTTTTGTTTTACAGCTTAAGAAAGAAGCCCAATGAACGACCGGCTTATACAGAATTGATGGTTAGTTGTTTGTAAATATTTGATCACAAACACCTGTCATGTAACAAGCAGTTTTGCCGCCATTAGCGTTCCTGCCATGAAGATCAGTGTCTCATTCTTTTTTTGTCCACAAGAGGGCAGCCTTGTTCTTTTAACCCAACAAACCTGTTAAATTATGTGCATTTAACATGTAAATAACAAGAGAGCTGTAAGTAGAATGTTTTCCTGCCATTCTGAAACATTATGTATTTTCTATTTATATGTATGCAGAAACATCCATTTTTCACCCTGCATGACTCCAAAGAGACAGACGTGGCCAGTTTCGTCAAGGTCATCCTGGATGACTGATGTGGTCACTCCAGGCTCCACCTCATCGGGGATAGGCGGGACCTCTCAGCAAACGAACCTATGGCCTACCTTTTTGTGAAAACTCACTGGAATGACAGACTCATGCACCCACACACAACAAAGGGGGTGACCCAAAGACTGACAGCAGCCCAACAGCACTGGAGTTGGACAGCAGTGGTGATATGAACTTGTACGGTCAACTGGAGAGGTTTTAATTCACTCTTCCCAAGCTTCCTGTGTGAGCAGTTATGCAGTACGACAAAATATGAACTCACCCCAATTTGTTGTTCTTATCTTGTTCAGTCCCCCTCCAAAAAATCCTTATTTTAACTCTTTCTCTAAAGCAGACAGAGCCAGCCTTTATTTGTTTGTGACACATATTTTATGCATACTTTCAATTATATCTGCAAAACCATCAGTTAATGTGTATGCTGTTCTTGTACTGAAAGCTATATTTGCATATCCGTTTGTATCCGTTTCAATACTGTAGCTCATTGAAAAGTGTGAATTTTACCACACTAGGGCCTTACTGGTCAGCTCGGATCAGGTCTGACCTGGTTGCTGCCCACGTGTGATTGATCAGTGCGGGGGCTCCAGTTGTTGCGGGCCAGGCTGTGTGGGAGGCTCCGGAGCTGAGACAAAACGCAAGAAATGTCAAAGGTCATATTCTGGATAAGTCGAGTCGCACAGATCTGATCCATGCAGTGGGCCCTCCCCGCATTGTGTTTTTTTGGGTATTACAGAGTTGGCTCCTGTGCTGCCATTGTTACTGCCTGGTGGTGTTCAGGGGTTTGCCTAATCAAGCTCACAGCTTCGTCTTCTATGTGCCATTTTGCAAATCGTTCTCATGACTTATTGCATTAAATAATTTGTGTTCTTTTTTGCATTTGTTCTTTCCTGTGTTTTGTTTTGTTCCCCCCCCCCCCCTCAACCACCCTTTTAACCCCACCCCCTCCTCCTCTCAGTTCCTTCTTATCTTATTGATTCTGGTTGTTTTTGTTTTAGAGATCTTTTTATGCCTTACACAGGCAGTATGTTAGGGAAATAATTTATGTTTGGAAGATGTAAATATCTTTGTTTTGTTTTGTTTTTTCTTTATAAATGTAAGATGACACTGTCCCAACCTGTCCCGGTGTAGATGAATGGTAGAGTGGTTGGATTAGTTTGTTTTAATGCAGTGTGACACGCATGCACACAAAACTCACAGGGCAAGCTGACTGGGCCAGGACTGATGTGCTCCACCACTCAGGTTTCTGCGCTCTCCTATCAGTACTCAAAGATGACACCCCCCCTTGTTCCCCCCTCCCCCTGGTCATCTTCATGAGTACTGGACCAAGATCCTAATTTATTTTTTTTTTAAGTCCATGGTGGGCAGCCATCATTGTTTCTCTCAGACCATCCTATGCAGAGCTCCATGTGCACACAGCAAGAGGCCCTTGTTATGTGGCAGTTTCCCCACCCCCAAGTGTTAAGAGACTGAGATGGTGATGGTATTGATGGTGGCGATAACTGCCGGGCCTCAGTTCATGGCTAGTACTCGCTGCCCCTCTGGTTTACACTGTAGTGCTACCTTTTAAGTCAGTGAATTAGGAGTATTTATGATTGTGAATAAGGGAAAAGCTAGCAACACCACAAAGAAGCTGCTGTGGGGTTTTTTTTTTTTTCTTCTTTCATTTTTTTTTCGGCCTTCTTTGCATGGCCATTCCCTTGGTGTGTAAAAGTGAGCTTTTACGCTGATCACAATGAGAATGGAACACTTGCTCTACCTCTTATTCCTTCACTCTATTTGCCACCTCTTCACTGGGTGGGAATGACAAACTTGAACTACGGACAGACAAAAAAAATTAATAAATAAATGCTTTATTGTTCAGTAACTAACTTTCATGTCATTATTCCTGCATGTGTACCAATAAAAGCTTCCAAGGGTAATGCAGGCATTACGGTACAGCTCTGAAGTTTAAATCCGAGTCAGACGTTACAAGTTAGAAAGTTGTTTGGAGTGACATTTAATCAAACAGTGTGTCAAAGATGGACGCGGACTACAACTTTTTGCCTTAAACTTAAATTCCATACAATTGCCATCAGTGAGCGACTGGTTTACAAAACACAAGATTCTTTATCTACAAGGAAAATGCTGCTCACTTGTTTGGCTATGTCAAGCATTTAACGAGTTTAAGGTTTCACTCGGTAGTTTGAAGTAATGGAAAAGCAAAAGTTGTCCATTTGTAAATTTGGTCTTGGCTAAAGTCAAGGCTTCAAAAAGAGTCCAGTCAAGAGTTTTGTTGGGTTTTTGTTTGTTTGTTTTCCAGTATTGTCTCTTTGTAGATCTGTCTTCCAGTACACTGTACACTTTAATTGGCCTGTATGATCCACAAGCATCTAAATTTTTACTTGCATGTTAGTAAGAATTCCACTTTAGACACTTGTTTGTGCAGCCATGCACTCTTGCATGAGATAAAGAAGCCGACTGATGCAATTGTCACCAAGACGTCCGTCGTGCACTTTATGCTGTAAAGTGCAGGATATAATTTAATTGAGGCAAGAGAGACAACTGCATACATCTATTGTTAAGTGTTTTTGCTCAGAGGAAAAAGTTCAATCACCTCTGACTCTGCTTAAACGTCTCTTGCGTCCTAGTGTGGGCAGTTTTCAGTTGAGGACATTGCATTTTGCTCTTGAAGTATGCCTGTGGCAGTAACACCGCAGTTACTGCTTGTGTAAACGTCCTTATGTAATTACACTGACGTGAATGCACATTTTTGGGAAGGCAGTAACCCTTAATGGGTGCGTGATGAACAGGATTCCTTCATTTTGTAGACTCTTTCTGATTGCTTTAAAAGAAAAAAAACACGAGTGTCAACAGTGCAGTTCAACAAAAGCTTACTTTGAGCAGCCTATTCTGCCTCTAGTGTGTCAGGCAGAGGCCTATGATTTCACGCCAGGACGAGAAAACTCAATGCCAGTAGACTGCAGGCAGTGGTCCAGTGTTGTGCAGTAGAGGGGGATTGTCAGCCAAGCTAAAGACGCGCTTTTTAAGAAAGTACTCTTTTGATGATGGCTTACATAATGCTACACAAAAGATTGTCGTGTGAAGGGGGAAAACAGCTAACATCTGCTTGAATTAGTGTCCCAGCTCAGCCTAAAGTGCACTGTGATGGAGAAGTTAAGATGCCAAAACAGGTTATGACATAATCCTAACTTATAGGCATTAATTAGGAAAAAGCTATGGTTTTTATTTTTAATAGTCCACCTCATTCTGGATATTTCTGCTGTGGTTTCAAGTGACTATCGCATATTTCTGACTATCTTAGCACGTCATCAATCAGCAGGCAGATGTTGGGGTCTGTGCTGATATTCTTTTTTTCCTGTTCAACCTTTACTATCTCATTTCAAATTCTCAGATAGGCCTCATTTAACAAATAAGCACTAGTGGATTAAACTGATGCCTATTTTTTGCCTGGTGTAGTAAAGTTTGGGAACTCTTGCTGTTGCCCCAAGGGTCCCGCAGATGGACAGAAGAGTGCCAGACAAGACAAAGTATGTGCACTCCATTTTGGAACTGTTTTCTTAATCTTATGCCAAATCTCACGATCTTCTGACCTGCCTGCGTCCTTCAGATCGAAGTTCGAGTGGAATGTTTTTTTTCCAAGCCATTAAACAACTCATTAGTGTGTCTCACATACGCATACTCTTACACATACAATCACGGCACCCACTGATAACTCTAACTGATAACACCGACTAATTATCATAATTAGTCGGTGTAATGAAAACTGTGAGAAAGCTCGGCGTCGAGCCACTCTGAATCGGTAGCCTTCTCTTTCTCTACTCCTTGCCAGGGAAAATGTGGCCATTATCGTGCCCTTTGAGGGCAGATGCACAAGAAGCAGATGACATGGTGTATGTTTCCCTTTGACGGGCATAACACAGCGTGGCCTGTGGTGGGAAGTTAGAATAGGGTCATTTTACTGAGACTGGTGAAAGAACTTTTATGGAACTAGATCTTCCTAAGCCCTGGGCTGACATCACAATCTTATGCAAGGTTTTGTACTGTAGATGTACACAACTCACACTGAGAGTCTGGGAGGTGTAAAGAATGGGTTACAAAGTGGTGATTGTTGACATCAAAGAGGAACATGGCCAGTTAACTTGCCTCAGGAAATACAAATATATACATATATATATGTATATGTGTGTATATATGTATAAATTTGTAGGCATAACCTCCATGAGAGACATACCAGATGCCATCTTTGAAATGAGCCAAACATTACATCACAAAGCAGTTGGCAACCTTTTTTCATGTAGAAAGAAACTTTTTGTATCATAAGAAAGAGTCCGCTCGCTGAAAAACCTTTTGTTGCACATTAGCTTTTTTAAATCTCCAAAGTTCAGATGGAAATTTTTTTCTCAGTCCTTTAATCCTTAAGGATTACTGGAAAACATACCTAAAAGAGTAGGTACTCATTGAGAAAACAAACACGGGTCTGTCAGTGTTACATTTTGTATTGAATATAATACAGTTTATGCAATAATAAGCCATGCAACAAATGTTACTCAACTGATATCTGCTGGATGCTTCATTTCCATACTGCAAATCTTTTCTGTGAACTCCGGATTATACTAGTAAAAAATATATGAACGAATACAGTTTAAAAAGTAAAGTTTTCCCTTATAAATGTAACACAGTGAAAGTATAAAACAGAATAAAATATAAAAGTAAAAAAAAAGGATTACAGTATTTTACCTTAGTAAAACATTCAAGAAGCTTATTTTCACCACTGAAATGTATATGAAAGTTATAGATCATTTAAGCATGACGAGAGGGCTGAAACAACTCCTGCAAAATAATCACCATGTTTACATGCAAACATGTTGGTGTGCAGCGCCACATTGCTGGATGTAAACTTTCTCCTTTCTGTTAAAAGCCTTGAGGGGAGTTCTGTGCTCTCTGGATTCAAAGGATTGGGTGACAAAGCAGACGCTAGGCCATAAATAAATCTTCCGCAGAAAAATGTCTCAGAGGGCATTGCACAGGACGAGGCAATTACATAATTACACTTTGGTGAGATCTTTTGGGACCAAAAACAGCCAGTGGCTTGGGAATGTCTGCTGCTCTACCTTTTTTTTTTTTTTCCAGCTTTTCAGGCTTGCATGATTACAGAAGCAGCATGGCCCGATTACCCTCCCAACTGGCCTTTTTGACACTCATGATACGAGTTGGTTTCATTATTTCCCCAATCAATGTTGTTATTTTGCATTAAAAGTGCCAAAAAATAACTGCTAGCAGCTGTGAATGTAATGATACTCACCACTTTTGCTATTGTCTTTTGAGTTAATAATAGCTGTTATTTCCCTTTTTTTGTGTTAATTACTCACACTTTTCAATAAATCACAGCTTTGTAGTGGATGTACAATATTTGTCAGCAACATCGGTTTAGTTGTTCAAGCCAGCCAATTACTTGGGAGAAGCTTAATCCATTAAGGCATGTAGACGAGGTCAAGGGTACCTGAATGGGGAAAAAAGGTTATTTTAAGCTACAATGATGATGAAGGGTGAGCCCTTTCAGAAACTACTGATCTACTGGGATTTCAGTGCGCAATCATCTGTGGGATTTTCAGAGAACTGCCCAAATAGAAAAACAAAAATGCGGTTAGCGGTGGTTCTGTGATCTGATGCATAAACATCCGGTCGTTAAGTGATGACGTGACGAATCCTACTTCCGGGCCTAAAGTAGTCTGCGTTTAATATGGCTTTTGTGTTGTTAACATGTTTAATGTTTTGTATTTTCTTCTATTTAATCTCAAAAAGCTCCTAAAACAGTCAGTGATCACTGTTGACCTCCCTCGGATTTTATTACCGCTAATCATTTATTTAAGCTCAGTTTTTAAAACCTTAGGATGTAACTACAGCCCAGCCCATGCAGCAGTATATGAATGACTAACCTCGTATTGTGGATTGATTATCTCAGTTGTTCTCCCAGCTGAAGTTTGGTCCTTTTACAGCATCCTGCCATGCGATTACATTTGTTCCTGACCACCAAGAACACTCTCGTTAACTTTTATCGAGTGGAAAAAAAGTTAGCTTGTTTATATTATGCTAACATAGCTGTGTCGCTAGCGGTCACGTAGCACATCATTATATACCAGCTAGCCAAACTTCAGTAACCCTACAAACGTCACTGCTGTTTTCTGTCTTCATTTATGTTGGAAGTGATAACAGAGCTGTACGTTTTAATTTGTTTCCAAAACCCCGCAGTCAGGACATGCTATATTGTATTTAGATAGAAGCTAGCGAGCTAACTTCCTGCTAACTTCTAACTCCGTTAAATGTCATAAATTCCGTTTTCATGGATGCCTGGATGTTAAACTCAATTGTTACACCTGGTAGAGCAGAACGCTGATTATTTTATTAAAGATGAAAGACTTTAGACAGTTTTTCAACTCTCAGTAATGCCATAGTGATCGTTTGATATATGGACCTGGAGCGGAGTTTAGGCCCAGACACGGCTAGTGACGTCAGACTTAACAACAATGCCAACAACTACTGTATCAGAAATTCAAGCTGATGCTGCTGGTGCAGTGGTGTGGGGTTTTTTGGCACACTTCGTCACCAGCTGAGCATCATTTAAATGCAACAGTATTGATGTTAACCATGTCTAACCTTGACCAAAGTGTCATCTTTTATTGGCTACCCCGAGTAGGATAACATGCCATGTCACACAGGTCATTTTATCTCGGCCTGTTTTCTTGACGACAGAGCGAGATCACTTTACTCACTTGGCCTCCACAACCAAAGATGTGATGTTGTTAGGGTACCTTCGGGTGGTGTTGGAACTAGACGTATGCTTCTTGAAGGCATTGCACAAAATATGTACACCACAATCATCTAAGATGCAACTAATAATGTTGAAGGCAAGTTTAAACTAAAAAAAAAAAAGATTCTGACACAGTGACAGATACGATATTTAGCAAACCTCGTGGGCCTTTGCATGGTTGGTAATCCATCCTCGGATACAGCTTTAGCATGCTATCAGGTGCAAGGTCATGGTGCTGCATATCAAATGTAAGGGCTAATTGAATTAAACATTGAATAGAAGCATTACACTATGAACAGCAACTGTGTTAGAGAGATTTTCTCGACCTCTTGACAGAATGATTTGCTTCAAATGGATATCCCGAAAAAAAAACTTCAGAGTTGTTCCAAGCTAAACCCACTGGAAATCAACAATCTAGTATTACACTACATTAACAAGCAGCTTAACCTTACTTTGTCCCAAAACATACTTCAGGTGCATGTTAGTACTTCTGTCTTGTGCTGAAGATGATACCTCAACAGATTAGCGATTTGATAGTGGGGCCTGGATTAAAGCATGTTGTAATTAAACGCTGATGCACCGATGGCAAGCATCCATCCTAAACAACATGGCCAAAGCAAAGTCTGAGAGGAGATGTGTGCGCCTCGGTGCTGCTTCCTGTGTGCAGAATGAAGTGCACGTGTAAATAAGCAGAGCACATATTAAAGCAAATATTTGTCATCAGTACTCCTCATGAAAAAGAGATGACAGTATATTTAATCAAACTGGCAAATGGGTTCTGTGTACTTTCAGATGCCCATCTAATGAGTGGTAAAGGTTTCTACAATCAAATTTCAGCTCCAATGTTTGTGCTAGTTTATGGTTTCAGTAAAATGGATCCACTGCAAAGACCCAAAGCAGGTGAGTGTGACGTACGAGTTTCGATTGCTTAGAATTCTAACCCTCGCTCAGTTATGTTTAGTCAAGTCATCATGCAATGATTCCTCCACCATATAAAGTATGAAACATTAATAGAGACCATAATTAAATCAGTAATAGCCCTTTGCTAAGATTGCTGCTATGATGGATTGCACTGCTGAGGGAACCAGGAGGGTGTGTTGTTTACTGCATGATTGGGAACATTTGGACTATTTTAAAACTCGGGACAGCAGAAGAAGGTGAAATTTAATATCTTCACAATCACTGCTGGAGCAGAAGTGCTGTGAACTGATGTCAACAAGTTGAACAGCTGCAGCGAGACAAGGCAGCCTCTCCTGTCAAACCACAGCTGAAGGCAGAGCCCTCACCATCCAAATCTGGAATAATAACCTCACTGATGAATATTTATTCCAGCCCAGGTCAATTAATTTGTTGCTTGCACGCTGCAACTTCAGCCAGACCTAAAGGAGGAGACAAGGGCTTTTTTGACCCCTCATCACCCATTTGCCTGATTACGTAAATGCGTTTCAATGTTTCCATTGATGACCTCCAGCATTACTGACAAGCAACTATTGATCTACCAGTTGTGTTTTGGTAGGCATCTGCGCAAATGAGCAGAATGGTAACACCCATCAAACTGCTAGAATATTCCTGAATGAAATGAAGAATGCTTACGAGTTTTCTGTGCCAAGCCTGTTACCTGCAAACACACACGCACACAAGCCGGCACACGTAACTCAACAGTTACGTGTGCCGGCTTGTGTGGTCCTAGTATTGTGGTCCTGTGCAGTGTCTCATACGTGGTCCATCCATACAGATTTACAGTGTTTGCATAATATAAAATGTACTTTTAACAGGTCTGTAAAGATAAACTCCCATTCTGGAAAACAAAAGCAGTAAAAACTGGATCTAGTGATTCGCAAATATCATAAAGTATTTAAAGTGAGACATTTTCAGTATTTCATGAAAATTGTTAGCTCATTTTGAATTTGGTAGCAGCAACATATTTCAAAAGATCTGGGACAAAGCCCATGTTTAGCACTGTGTAGCATCCACTGTTCTTTTAATAACAGTCAGTAAAGATTTAGGAACTGAGGAGACCAGTTGCTGGACTTTGGGGAGGAAATGCTCTCCCATTCTCATCTGGTATAAGATTCTAGCTTGGCCTTTCCTGAAAAACACCGTCCCTCTTTTCTTTAGCCTGGAGGATGTTGTGTCATTGTTTTTCTAATAGGAAACAATAAAACTGGAACTCATGTGCAGTGTCTAATATTGACACAATATGATTCTAAAACACCACTTAAGCACCTAAAAACTCCTCAAGCATCTCCCCCACATCCTCGATCTCTTCCTGGAACCTTTAAATAGTGTTCTGGCCCAGGGGAGGACAAAGGAGAAAACAGGCGAGTGTGTATGTGTGCTACACCCAGGAATTGACTTTGCACTAAAATTAGTGCACAGATACATTTACACACACTAAATGACCACATGGTGACCCATTGCATTCCTGTTGCTAATCCTTATCTTACAGGATCTGTCAACTATACACTAAATAGCTGCTCAAGCTCCTGGGAGACAGGTCCAAAGTGGTAGCTAAAGAGCAAAAGTGCCTAGAAAAATGTATATTATCTAAAACAGAATACATTCCCAGTGCATCAGTGCCATTGCACCAATATATCAAGATTAGTCAGTAACTGATTCATAAATAGTACAGTGATTAACTGAGATTATCTGCAGATTCGTTTCTACTTATTCAGTGTTGCCAGTCTAGTTTGAATGAAAACATATTCTGAGTCATCATCTCTTCTTTGACTGGCAACCTTTAAGCACTGGGAAGTGAGGGAACCAGCAGCTAAAGTTTTGAAAGCCAAACATTTTTCCATGCTTGCAGTTTGCCTCTGTTTTAGTTTTAAAATTGCGTGAAAGGCCTTGGTTGTAGGGAGGCCACTGTAGCCTTCACTGAACAAGGGTAATCCCTGCCCATCTTTATTTCTGAAAGACTCAGCCTCCCTATGGTCTGTTTATGCCAAATCATATTAGAAGAATCCTTTAATTGTCCCACAAGGGGAAATTTGGGTGTAACAGCAGCAAGAAATACACATATACGAACAAACAGTGCACAAGACACAGAACAGAAACATACACAATTTTTACATATTTACATACCTACCTTTAGATATTCCATCATGTATTTCTCCTGCTTATCTCCCGCTGCCTCTATTTGATGTAAAACGAGCAAAACATGCAATGTCATATTTTTACTTAAATATGGAGTTTCAGTAATTCGTAAATTAATGTTTTGCTTTTGTTTGTTTTTTTAACCTTTTTGCACAGAATCCCAAAGTGAGATGCTTTTCATCGTGAGTACCTCTCTGCCTCTCTGTGCCTGTTCATGCAGTATAACCAGGATGGAAAAAAACACCATCAATCATAGTGCATACGTAAACCTCGTTTCATCAGCTCACGATCATCTTTCATCTTCAAAAAGCCACTGTGAAAAGTGGAAACGCTTTCTTTCCAGTGCTATGATTTGCTTTCAGGAGCAGGGCCAGTCAGCTGATCCAGCTCCAGTGGCCCTGCTAGATCCAGTGATTGCATCAATATCCCTTAACACACCCCATTCACTTTTCCCCCCCTCTTCTTTTAATTAGCGATGGAAAGTAATCGTCTCTCACGAAAGGGATGATGTATTGTTTTTAAAATAGACTTGGCAAAGCAGTTGACTTTTGTCCAGATTATTTCAAAGTCTGCCAAAATTTAAATGACACAAATAATCCTGGCTTCTGGGAAAAAGGATGATGGCGTATGTGCTGCGTCTCCTTTTCAAAGTAATCTTTCAGTTGACAAAAGAGTGTGCCACATGCACATTCACATGAGGTCACAGCATTGCAAGTACATCATTTTCACTTAAATTCTGGCAAGGCACTTCCTTTTTTCCCGTTCCCTTTTGCTCGTATAACTCTTGCTGTCTTGAGATCAGAAGGCTGACTTTTCCTTGGTCTTTGTGCTGATTCCAAGGTGCTGTAAGTGACAAGGAAAGTAAAGAGATCAGGGCACGACGTTGATTACCTAGCCCACAGGTGTAAAGCTGATCCCTCTCTCTGGCACGGGGATGTCCTTAAGTGGTGTGCTGCTCCTCTTCTGTTACCCATTACTCTCTTTGGACAGAAAACTTGCCCTGTTTTCAGTGCTCTACTTGAGCAGAGATACAGTAGCTTCTGTTACTCTTGTGGCTCTTTTACATCACATTAATTAGACTGCACTGGATAGCCAGTGCCTACTTTGTTACCCTGCTATGCAACACATTACTTACTTTGCCAGAGGAGCGATGATGTATCATTATCATATGTATCACTTGTCTTACTACAGGTACTGGTTTCGTGATATATTGTGTATTTGCTTTTAAAGCGACAAAGCTGATAATATTAAATGTTACATTATTATTTTTGATATCATCAGTGTTATCATGTCGACCTTGGCCTGCTCTTCCCCTTTCACTCTTTCCCCTCTAGAGTTCCTAATCAGGGGATCACGTGTCACCTCATGCCGAGCTTTTTTCTGCATTGTTTTCCTTTGGGGCGACCTGCTTAAATCAAGCATAAACTACCTCTGTAATCTCAGGACAGGCAGGGCCGAAGAGAAAATTGTGCTGTGACGTAAGAAATAATCTTCTTGTTTGGAGAAATTGCAGCCCGAGCATAATGAGGAAATTGCTTTGTGTGTGTGTGTGTGTGTATTTTGGTCTGTATTATTTACTTATTTTTTAATGGGGAAGCTTTTTGCTTACTTAAATATGCATTTAATATGTTAACTATTTTTAGAGTCTTTGTTTGCTTCCCTTCAATTTCTTTCAGTTATATTTTATTATGATACTAGAAATTCAGTGTATGCATGTATAAAATCCATGATCACTGTAACACACTGGGAACATTGGCGACCCTTTCGCTGTTTGTATACTTTGGGTCTCACACAGCAGTGGGAAACATTAGCGTCCCACAACCGGATAGCAGAAAGGCCACTACTGCAGTAAACATCCACTTGTAAAGTCTGAAGCCTAAAAGATAATCTCACCTAGAAAAGAAAGAAGATGATATCGACCATCTGCTTAGTCTGGAGGGGATTTCATTGGCCTGCTGCAGCTGAGTCGAGTCATGGGGATGATTAGGCCTCCCTGGTGTCTCATTCCACTGGGTGCCAGGTTCAGTGTCACCACTGATTGGATCCTCTAATCTTGTTCTACGTGAATTAAATTTAAAGCAAGGAAGAAGATGACCGCATTCACTTTGGGTCTGCTCCACATCTCTGTGATGGTGTGTCGCTGCGACTCCTGCTTCGCCTCTTCCATGATTAACAGTTATAGTATCAGACAAACCGTTTTTATCTGACATTAACAGATATCCAAGGTTATCTGAGTTCAAACAATGCAGCGAGTAACCACAGCAGCACAGTGAATATATAAGTTAAATATGAGTTTTGACTGACAACAGGCTAATTAACCCTAATTGATGCAGTGAGTTGCTTCTCCTTTTTTTTTTTAAAATAACCCTATAAGAAGACATATCCTAAAGAGGTTGCTGAAACTATTAAAAATGGGGTAAGAACATGTTATTAAAACCTGGCTGGACCCTCAAGGAAGAAATGTGGTAGAAAGAAAAATCTTGAAATCAAATCAGAAAAAAACAAAAAAAAACAAGAGTAGAAGTCACAACTGTTTAAGAACATTTCTACATGCACAATATAGAAGAGAACTTATCAGCTAGGCTAATCAAGAAAAAAAGGCTTCACGTTGCTGGGAAACATAAAGATTGAACTGGAGTGATGGAAAATGGTCATGTGGTCTGATGAGTCCAGATTTACTCTTTTAGAGAGTGATGATGTATCAGGGTAAGAGGAGAGGCAGATGAAGTGGTGTGCCCATCGCTCCTTGGTGAGTACTCAACAAGCCTGTGGGGGCAGTGCTACTATTCAGGGTTGTGTCAGTTGGTCAGGTTTAGGTTCAGCAATATTATGTGCTCCAAAAATGAGGTGGGCTCATTAGCACATTTACTATAAACATTATAAATAAAGTGAATATACTCAAGGACCATTTTTTTTATCCATCTGCGGATTTTTGTTTGATGATGTTTGAATGATGATAATAAAAGGTCAGAATAGTTTTCAATAAGCATATTTTGTGCTCTAAGTTTTTAATAATACTGGATTAATAGCGACGTCTAATTGCCAAGCAGATGTCGAAAAGAATCACTGATTACATTTGCAGAAATATTCTAACATGTATAATCTTAGAACTTGAATATCTGTTTTTGTTAATCATAATTTTCATTTTGGCTCTACAGAATTCATCCTCTGCGAAACAGAGAAGACCGAATATTTACTCTAAATTTATTGGCTGTTTATACAGTATTTGTTACCTTGCCACACTTTGGGTTTGGTGAAGAACAGCTCCCAAGCTAATTCTATAAAAATAATACAAAAAGGCAAATATAGTAAAGTGTTGCGGGCCTCATTGCAAATCAGATAAAAGCAGTTACACGAAGCGCAGCAACAGCAGGAGCAGCAGAGATCTACCGGGGAGCAAAGGTTCAGCCACAAAGCCTGTCACATGAGCTCTAAAAATAATTAAACATGTCATACTATCATCATCTATTCGGGACGCCGAACAAACAACAAGAGTTTGATTCCAAGTTTGTTATGTGTCTCTGTTTGCCCCGCAGAGGGTTCCATACTGGAGCTGACGTCGCTTGTTGCCCAGATATCGTTATGGTAACCCTGGCTGTTGGCTCTTTTAGGTGTGGAAGCTGTTTTGTCCTGAGGGAGCTGCTGTGCCACACATTCAGTGGAAAGAAAACAGCGCACCATTCACAAAAACAGATTTACAACACTGAATGAGCAGTTTTGTTCTTTGAACATGGAGCCAGCTGGTGCGCTTCTTAAAGAAACAGGCTTGTGGTCGAACTGGGTGCCAGCGATTACAGCGAAGGATCATCTCTATCATAATTTTCAAACTCTGGAATTGTATTTATTTTGTCAAAACATCATCGAGAAGATTTGAATAAGTAAATAAGAAAATATTTAGTCTTACGGCCAGCACAATTTGGTCGGATATTGGTTGACATAAATAAACAATGTCCTGTTTGGCACTTAGGCCTGCAGTTGGCTGTGCTCTGTATATGAATGTACAAGAGTCGCTGGCTGACAAGACCGGTTTAATGTTGACCTTTATCACTCAAGGGCTGGACACAGTTGAAAGGAATCCATCACTCCTCAGCTGTCACCATAAACAAACCCTTCTCAAGTATCCAGTTCCATTTAAATTATCCGTCAATGAAATCACAAGTTTTATTTTCCTTTATTGTTTTCCAGACTTCACTAACCAAGTTTAAGGGGAGACCGGATACTTTTGCAGGCATGACAAAACAGAAGAATGACATAAAACGGGCAAATCAGAAAGAAGACATTTAAGGAGACAGAGATACACAAAACAGTGATGACTACCTGCACCTGTTAATCCTATAATGTATCACTTCCACCTCAGGACGAGTAGCTCATTTGAGCTGCAAGTAGATGCTGGGGATGCTGAAATGGAAGCGTGCAGTATATACGGAGGACAGGAAGGCTGCATGTTAGCTATTGCTTCTTATTTTCTGAAGCAACTGTATTATAGGTTAAAATAAATAAATAAGTAAAAAGTGTGATACCGCACACAGCCAAGTCCTCTAAGTACAAAGTGCTACTGGTTATGAGCCAACAATGACCATAAAGTTGGGATCACTTTTGTTTACTGGCTCTGGCTGTCTCTGTCAAGGTCAGAGGAGCCAGAGCCAGAAGATCAGAGGCATTAATAGACAAGCATTTACTGAGATATGACATATAGGATTGCAAGCCCGTGCATGCACCGTGCCTAAATGACAATGTTTGCAAAATGAAATTTGCATGAAATGAGAACGCAAAGTGGGAACAACAATAAACTGACAGCATGTAAATGTGACTACTGCAATCTGCTGAATGCAGTTTTTGTTGCTGCTTGTGTGACCGGACACACCCACTGTGAATAAATATACATATTGTCTTTCACCGGGCTCGGGGAATGGAAAAAGCCTGAATCCCATCCAACATATTGTACCTGCTGGATTCTCCTATTCCTCCCCTGAGTGTCATGAGACACTCAGCTGTCAAAGATGAGGCCAAAATGAGTGTCAGTGTGCTGTGTGTATGTATGTGTTTGTGCAAATGTGTAAGGTTATTGTAGCTGAAACGACATTAAAAATTAGCAAGGATTACTTGAAATTTGATACAGCATAATCCTGTTACGCATGCCAATGTAACGTGAAATCGTTTTTTAATTTTTCTTGGTAGGCAAAACAATGAAACTTGAGTAACAACTGAAAAAACACAAAGGGGGCAAAATCAAGTTGAAATCGCCCGGGCTGATAAAATGAAACCAATAAATAAATTAGCCAGAAACTTCTTTAAACACTCAACAGCAGAAGATTTTGACAAGTGTGTTGAGTGTTGGCCGTGTTAGTGAAACACATTTATCTGTGATCTGGCACTCTATTACTTTTTAAAATGAACTGTAAAACTGTGTGGCTCCAACAGAAAATGCCAAACTGATTGTATCGCGTAATCTCAGATGCTACAATTACTGGCTCTGTGCTAAATGCTCATATCAATGTGCTAACAACTATCATGCTAACATGTTTTAATGCTAAATACCGCTTACATCAGCTTTTTGGCTATGAAGGTCTTTATATACTGTATATACGTAAAATCTGTGCAAATATTTCCTGCTTTAAAAAGAATGCTTGGACTCTTCTTATTGCAGCTATTCTTATTTCATATTTTTCAGATAAACAGATCAGCCTAATCAAGCCAATGCATTTGGCAACAAGTGTGTTGGCACAGTGGCAAAACTGGCATTGGTATAAATACAAATAGTAAAATAATACTATTTTACTGAGTACACATGGATGATGCTGCTCCACGTCTGAAATAATTTGTCATTTGTGGCCACAGCTCTGACAACAAGAGCTCAAACTGCTGCAATGACATCCTATAATAAGTGCGAAAGCAGTCATCATACAACTTTAACTCCTGGATCAAACCATGAAATTCTCTTTAGAATCAGATGAACTCAGAATCTCAGTTTTTTCCTCTTCTTGTTTCAGGACCAGCTCATCATTGATTGATGTTGACTATTTTTTACAGTGCATTTTTAAAGGACAAATTTACTGCAGAAATGCAACGCACTGTGTTGTATATGTTATACGACAAGTTCAGATTGGAAAAATTCTAAACTTTGCTTTGTTTTTTTCCACAGTGTTCTGTGTGTAATGGCCTGTAAATCTATAGAATAAAAATCTATGTGTGAATATAAATCACACATAGAGACAAAAAATTGATTCTCTTCTATATAATGCTAGATTCTGAGTGCTTGTGTAAGAGTTAATCCCATTACCAGTCACGTGCTTCCGCACTGTTCAGATTGCATTTCTTTTATTTACATGGGTTAGCATTTCTGCTGCAGCAGTGTCCTTACATAAGAAATATGGCAACATGATCATTTTTGGTGTGGCAATTTAAATGCAGCAGGTGAGTATCAGTATTTTTTCCCCATTGTCAGTCACCCTACCGCCATCATCGACTGACAGTCAGCAGGCCTCCATTGCACTGCCAGATCTACCGAGAAAACTTATGTAATTGCCATGTCATCAGAATTATATAATTACCTAATTTAATCCTGATGCACTCACAGAACACCATTATGGTGTCATGGTGTCTTTCCCCCCTATTTACACTAAAGATCAAGGATTTATAAAAGGCTAATTTATGATTGAATTACTGAATTTTGACGCAATTCCCCGTCTTCTTATGTGACAGCAATATATCACAGACTTTCTATGAGGTTTACATATACTTGCCATTAGTTATATTATTGCAAAATCCAAGGCCCAAACCACTGTTTAGTATATCCAAAATGCCGATGCTGTCTCTTAATCCCAATTTCAGAGGTTTGTTTAGTAAAAGGTGTAGTTTAACAGTTATTCATAACTGGCAGTATGGCTCCACTCTATGGCCTGGCTCAACTATGCTCATACTTTTTAAAAAAAGCGTAAAGTAGGGAGATCAGATTCAAGACCAACTGTACAAAATGGAGCAGGCAAGTCAGACACATCTTTGAAAACTCCTAGGGTTGAAGTGGGGTGCATGCCCTATATTAGATTTGCCAAAATGATGCATAGAAGGATGTAAGATGAACCATGAACTGATATGAGGTGGCATTTAGATCAGCTGATCTATCAGGAAAAACAAGTGGCTTGCTTGAGCTAAACTAGCATTTGATGTGACTGTAACAGAGATGTCTTAGCTGTTAGATGACCAGAAACAATAAGCCAAAACAAGTGACACAGATCGGCTCAAATCAAACTGCTAGAACTCATGATTCAAGGTTAACCCAGTGAAAACAAAGAGACCGGAGTCATTTAATCAGGCAAATGCACACATGTCACTGTCTTGGATTTTCACAATTTGTTTTCACAATAAAGAGGAAACTCCTCTGTAATCCCCCCCTCTTTTTTTTAAATCTGATTTACGGCATTAATCTTGTTGCCGCCTAATGACCTCACCAGGACACTTAGGACGTTAATTCAGGGCAAATACACTGTTACAGCTATTTATAAAGTGACAAGCTGCGGATGTGGCCCACATAAGATGAGGCTCGGATAGTTTTTCTGATATAATTCCCTCCTAGATGTGACCAACTTTCCAGACTACAGACAGTCTTCCTCTTGAGCAATAAATATGACTGTGTTTTTAATACATTTTAAAATTATGACCATAAACTTTAAGCAAGCGATGGCCATTGAGATAATCCAGGGACATTTCTGCCTTTACAGACTTGACAGGAGGTCATATCTTAATGTGTTATTTATGTTCAGGTCTGAAACATGGAGTATGTCAGAGGGTTTTTTTTGTTCAAATTGCTGCAACTGCTACCATATTTAACATGAACCCATAAGCTATACTGTATGTTCTTTCACGTGTTAATTGTTTATGTTTACATTCATCCTTCTAATCTGAAGGTCAGATTGATCAGTCTATTGCTAATAAGCCAGTTCAAGGGAATTCGCCAGAGAGACGTCATCAGAAGCATTGACAGGAGCTCTCAGGCCGGCGCTGGCTGTCGATTTCTTGCAAATAGGGCACGCAGCATGGACTAAACAGTCACCATCCACCATCCGCATCCAGTGAAATTCCTTTGTGATCATAGCAAAAGTTTAGAGGTGATACTGGTGAAATTAAGAAGATATTTTTAGAAGGAAGCTACAAATATGGACTCGGCTTTATAGGATTTTACAGCTAATAAGAATTAAAATTAATTTTTTGCCTTTCTTTGACAACAAGATTGATTTTTACAGAAAATTGTAATTGTTGAACTAAAATTAATTTGCTATGAAGGAAAAAGGGATAGCCCTCAATTTTATTCCAAACTCCAGCTTTGTGGCATTTTGATTGGCTAATGTGGAAAAAGCCCAGAGGCTTGGGACACTTCCTATGCAGAAACAAATCAAATCAGCCCACTGCCTCCCAGCGGATGTGCGAGATCAATCTGTTGCATTCAGCATGGATGAGACTAGGATCAGTCTGTGCTGTGGATGGAAAATAGCTAAATTTGCAGATAGCCGTGTCAACCTGCAAAACAGAAGTTCAGCTATTACTCAGCTACATTGATCAGATCTGTGGCTTAATAGTATTTTGTGCATGTAAATGTGGAATTAGAGGCATTGCATGGTGCATATCCTCTCTGCATATTGCATCTAGAATATTGGTTTGTTACGCAATTTGTTTTACTGAGCAGCACATATATCATTTCAACTGAAGTATCTAAGCGAATATGAGAGCATTTCCATTCAAAATAAATTCTTAGCAAAGGATTTGAGTAACAGAGCTACGCATTCTGATATTATACTGTTACTAGGGGTGCAACGATACACAAAATTCACGGTTCGGTTCGGTTCGATACTTTGGTGTCACGGTTCGATATTTTTTCGATACAAAAAAAATGTTCATGCCTTTTTAATTTGTCATTTATTAAAATTATAAATATATATTTTAACTCAAAAGTACAGTTTTTAAATTTAACCCTAACCCTTGTGCGCGTTTTTTATTTTGACAGCGAATGCGCACCTGCGGACCACTTATGTGCAGCCCTGGTTATTTAGCTCGTCATATTGCAGCCACAGAAATTATTTTGTCCATGAAACCATAAAGCTGCACTTTCTTTTTGCCTTATAGTCTCATTTGTCATAACTTCTCCGTTTTGTGGTAAGCTTTTCTTTGGCTGTCACTTCTTCACCCCGACCTGTCTTATTTGGCTCAGCAGAACTAAAATATATATCGTGCTGCTTTTACACACGGACTCACATAAGCTCAGCGATTCTCTGCGCGATCAACCTCTCACATGTTTAAGCTTGCTGCGGGAGATTTCACTTGTCATGTTTGCATAGTAAGCTAACGATTAATAAGACGATGTCAGAGGAATTGGTGCACAAATTATCATCACTCACAGATCAGTGCTGTCGCTCTCTATACACAGTTCGCACGATTGCAAAGTGAAAGCAAAAAAACAAGCGCAAATTCAAACGCGACTTCAATATGTCACATATTGACAGTGGCTCACCGATGCCAATGACATAATTACCCAGCTACATTTCTGAAAGAATGCAAAAGCATTGACATATATTTTCCTTCCTACAATAGCCCGACGGGCAGGGAAGAGATAGATTTTGGTAGCCCGTCTGAAAAAAATCGCTAGCCCCAGGACGTCAGGCTAGCGATTTTGCGAGCCCTGTATCTGATTGAGGAATTACTCATCTTTGGAAAAGAGAGTTTATTACAGAGAAATGTCTCTTTCCAAAATAAAAGCTATACTATCCGCTTCTTCTGGGCTATATTCTCAGCAGCATAAGGAGAATCATGTGCTAACAGCTGTCTAAATGACTCGGCTAAAGTTAGTAGCATGCTTGTTGTTTTTGTCTTTGCACTAGGATGATGTCGGCGTAAATGTGCAGTCATATTCGTTGTGTTCCCACTAGTGCTTTCAGGTTAATCTCGTTGAAATGACCTTAACGCCACAACACGGCAAATCTCCGTTAATGAGCTACCGCCGATCGCCCCGTGCATGGGGCTAGACGGCCAACACGTTAACGAGCTAACTGCGCTAACACACTAGTTCCCACCCATGTAATTAAGCATTGCGTGGCACATCCAACATACTGTTTTACTTTAGTCCATGACTCGCTTACCTTCAGGGTCATACGTCACATGAAAACCAAAATAATTCCAAACGCCAGATCTGAATGAGAGTGGGGGAGGTCCATCTTGCAAGGAGAGCTTAACTTCTGTCTTGCTAGCTTGCCCTGCACTCTTCCTTCTGACTATGCTGTCTGTGTTGAGCGCTCAGTGGATCTGCGCTCGACAGTGCAGCCTAGGCGGAGTAGTCGAACGCAGATTCACTGAGCGCTCAACACAGACAGCATCGTCAGAAGGAAAGTTGATAAAATAAATTACAAATGTTGTATTGTTCGATACATATGCGTACCGAACCGAAAGCACTGTATCGAACGGTTCAATATCGATACGAATATCGTTGCACCCCTAACTGTTACATATCAACACTTTCCCTTGAGACATTGTACACCGCAGAATTTATTTCCCACAGTTTACGGGAAAAGGCAGAGAAAAGTGAAGTCGAAATTCTTTCCATTGTGTCATTATTAAAAATTATATCCAGTTAAGCCACCTGCCACTGTGGGCTTTCACAGAAGTGGAGTGGATCAGTTTGTTGAAATACAGAAATTGATGGCGTTAGCTTTGACAGCTGGAAATTTGGGTCACAGCACCACACAGCTCTTTATAAAGTTTTGCTGGGAAAAGCGACAGAGCAGGATGGATAGTTAGTCAGATCACAAGATCATGCAGACACAATATCTCCATGATGCGGAGTTTACAATTAATGCATCAACTTCACAATGATTTCATTTTATTAATTTTTTTATTGAAAAAAGGACAAACTGTTTTCAACAACTGCAATATCAGAATACAGTATTTGCATTATAATTTACAAAAGATAAAAAAAAAAATCTGTTCAGTCTGTGGTTTGTGCAGGAAGGTGGGAAGACCCTGGTAGAAAAATAAAAATCTAAGACAGGAGAAGTGCCCATGTGAGATCCTTACCAAAAAAGCATTACAGTGTTCTGGCATCCACTGAGATTATCCACGCTCGAATGTGTCATAATAACTCCTAGAGTAATAGGTAAAGCTTAATGTTACGTAAGACTGAAGTCAAGCCCTCTCCATCCGGCCAGGATTTCTGATTGTAAGTGAATTATTAGTCCTGATCTTTCATAAGACAAAGCAGGGGTCCATTCAGAAATGACAAATAACTTCACAAGACCCACAGTAAGGAAGCTAGAAGGTTAAAAAATTCCAAATTCTGCAAATCTCCCAAGTTGCCAAGAACACTGATGTTAAAATAACATGTTAAAAAGCTATTCAAATAATTCAGTGTTTCAAAAGCCAAGCTCTGTTAGATGAGGATCAGTTCAAGTTTCCAATTAACTAACAGATGTGTTACAGTTGCCTCTTATTAATATGTGCACATCTGGCTTTTAGGGAAATAACCTAGTTTCTGCTCTTACTGGGAGGAAAAATCTCAAGTGAGGAAGAAAGTGCACTAAAGCTTTGGAAAACACACCGACAAGAGTCATGCTTGTCTATAGCTAGAAATAAAACTATAGGCTGCATCGGCAAACTTCAAAACGCTTTAAAACACAAATAATACATTTTGGCTTCTAGATTTCTGTCTGACATACAATATGTAACTTAGCAGCAGCTGTCATCAACATTTATAGCCTTGGCTAAAGGTTGAGCTTCCTGTCACTTTCCACCACTGAACAGTATTGCACATTACAACACAGAGACCTGTAAGAAGTGGCAGTATATTGCACAATGAATCACATCTTAATGCTACTTCTTCTGCTTTACATCTAATGCATTGTGTGCGTAGTCGAAGCCAAACCACCTGAGTGCCTCTACTGGGACTAAGACTTCTGTTAAGGCACACATTGCAAGAGATGCTCTATAGACAAGATGATAGGTTGAGGACAGCAGTGTACTTATGCCCGTAATCTGTGCAAGACATAATTTTAATCCTCAATCGAGCTTTCAGACCAACACATTGAAGAATACTGCAAATAAACTTCGCTAAGAGACCAGCTCATTAACAAATGATACCTTGTTTATTTAATGGTGGCTGAACTTGTAAAAATGTTATAGCCTGTTAAACAAAAATGTTGTCATTAAATGTATGATTAGAAATTTATAGGTTTGGGTTGTTGCTGCAAAGAATGATGAAAACATGTGATTCAAATAATTCCTTGTTTTTTATATATGTATAAAATTACATATATATAAAATTAGTCTAGCTAATCACACCTTGTGACATTTATTCCACAAGGATGAGGTATTACACCATAGATGAACCCCATGCAAAAAGTGCAAACTACGAATATGCAAGTGATTAAATAGGCAAATTTAGTCATTAAATGAACTGACTATTCTAGTCAAATGTTTTACCGTGGATAATATTCTGCATTGTGCACGGAAACAAACTGCACAGTGTGTATTAGCGAAGGCATCGATCCCATTTTATTCCTCTGGCACCATGCAACCAGTTAATCTCTCACCATACACAACACATTTGTCTGTACGTGTTGTTTCATGTGAGAGCTTCTGCATACTGAGAAGTTCATACTCAAATTGCAGGGTTTATTTGCCCTGTATTTTCAAACACAGCAATAGAGACCCAAGTCATATGAAGCTTCACGTACCCTGTGACAGTTTTTAACCTGGGTTCATATTTCTGATTCTGCCGTCAAAGGCCTTGACTCTAAAGGCAAAGAGTCAAGGTTGCATTCAGAGTCTAACACCTCATCTGTGTTTCTGTCCTCAAGTGCGCAAACCTCAACACCCCTCATTACCATGTTTTCTTCCTCCTCAAACTCCTCCTCCATTTCAACTTTTTCAAGAGCCACTTCATTCTCATAACAAAAGGAGTTCCTCGAGCTAGAGGCAGTGGACTTCTTCTCAGCCAGTTCCCTGGCACTACAGCTGGGCGTGCTGGGCACCTCATAGGTGTTGTCAAAGCGAGAATAGTCCACTTTATAGTAGTTCTTTTCTTCAAAGAGCACTGGCTCAAAGCGGTGGCCCCAGAGGATCTCGCTGGCAATATAGGAGCTCCGACACTGAGTAGTCATGGCTGTGGCCTCGACCATGCCCTCGAGGATCACCACTATCTCAAACTCTGATGTTTCCAACTCCTGCTTGCTCAGCTCATAAAATGGGCTGTCCTCATCAATTTCATGAACAATGGTAATTGGAGAAACCAAGAAAATTCTGTCAATGCCACTGTCAAAGCCTACGTCAATGTCTACCTGATCCAGGGGGATGAACTCTCCCTCGGCAGTGGTACGGGACTTGAGGAGTTGGGCCCTTACGTGGGCCTCCACCAGGTGACTCTTCCTCAGGTTTCCCACCCGCCACATCAGGCAAAGCTTGCCGTCCCTCATGGCCACTGTAGCATAGTGACTGAACACCAACGTCTCATTCCTCTTTTTGGGCTTTGCCATCTTGGCCATGACGGCACCGATGATAAAAGCATCAATGATGCAGCCTACGATGCTTTGGAAGACGACCATAAAAACAGCAACGGGGCATTCCTCCGTCACATAGCGATAACCGTAGCCAATTGTGGTTTGTGTCTCCACTGAGAACAAAAAAGCAGCAGTAAAACTGTCCACGTTGGAAACACACATCTGAATCTCATTCTCCAAGTCCCCATAAGAGAGAGCCACTAACCAAAAGACAAAGCCAAAGAACAGCCATGACAGCAGGAAAGAAAGGCAGAATATGACCAGCATCCAGCGCCAGCGAATGTCCACGCAGGTGGTGAAGATATCTGCCAGGTAACGCTGGCCTTTCTCGCTCATATTGATAAACTGCACATTGCAGTGGCCATCCTTACTGACGAAGCGGCTCTGATGTTGGTGCTGCGTATGCCCCTTGTTGACGTTGCCATTGCCGTAGCCATTTGGCATGGCAATATTCGCTAGCTTCATGCCATCTTCCTCAGAGGACACAATGCTGTAACGGTGGCCTCTCACACTCCCCATAGTTTCCTCTTGGGAGGGCTGGGCCGATTCTGCTTTGGAAAACAGTCTAAGTTTTTGGTAGAAGCGTTGGAGAAACAGTTTTAAATGATCTTGAGGACAAACTTGTGCAGAAAATGTGAGAAACAGGACTCAGTCCTGTGAGGGACGGGGGAGACTAGGTCTGTGCTTCTCTGCCAGTGATGAGCACTGTTGGTGAGGGCTGGTCACTCTTCTTTGATGCCTGGCTTGGACCTCATTAGTAAAGTGGGCTGTGGAAATTATAGACAGAGAGACAACATAGATCAGCACAGCTAGGTGTGTGGTAGCTGTTAAATAAATAATGCAGTGCACATCTAAAGTTAATAGCACAATTCTAGTATACTCTCAGAAAATGCATAAACTGAGCAGTCAGAAAGCACAGTCAACAGATTAGGTAAATTAGCAGTAATAGAAGGAAAGTATTAGACACCTGGCAAAGTAGGAAATTATGTTTACACTGCTTAATATAAGTATTAATTAGGGCGGGCCCTTCCTTGGGGAACGGAGTCAAATTATAGATCAAGTTCATGTTAATCTAGTAAATCTCTTAAAGAAAAATACATTACAAGCTGCAGCTCTGGACAGACATAACAGAATCATATGTTGCATGCATGTAAAAACCTATTGCACATTCACAAGCTATTACATGTCATTACTGAGCGAATACAGAGTTGCCCTGAACCACAATTAATGAAGCAGTAGCCTTGCTTTATATGTAATAGAACAACAAGGACAGCTAAATTAGAAAAGCTATTGACTTGATGTGTGTGGCATGAGAGGTCCATTAAAATACAACACCACAGGCTACAAAAGGTTATGGACAGCCAGACACGCTCTGGTGGTGCCAAAATAAATCACTGCTCCACTTTTAAAACTCATTATCTCATCAGAGATTCACATCTGAAGTGCATAAATGAAGTCCAGAGCCCTTTTCAGTGAATATTCTGATTGTTCTTAACTCTGAAATTGTAGCCCGTTTAAAAAAACAACAACAACAACAACAAAGTTCTTTGATAGTCATTCAAGTCATTTAAATTGTTTTAGATATTGTCAAGGGTCACATGGGATAAGATTTGCTGGACGTGGTTTCCCTGCATCGTCTCTGTTTTCTCAACTTATTATGATGTCATTGTGGGGTCAACTTGAAACAGCAACAGGCCACTCATAATATGAGGCACCATTTACACAGAGCAAAGCATGCCAAAACATTTTGTTTAATAGGTTTCAAGGTTTCAATGTATTTTACTTGGTATTTTCAGGAAATTTAAACCATGCTTGTTCCAAGTTTAAAATGTTTTATCTTATTTTGTTTTCTCCCATACACTTGCAAGGAGTCTTATACAAGCAATTATACTGGTGTATTGTGGAACACAAACTCAAACACTTGGATGGAGTCTCCAGCTTTGCATGTCCTGATAAACCTGCACTGAGTGCATTGCAAGCTTCCTTCCTTATTGCACTATTCAGTACTTTCCCGCTCAGTTAGCTTTTATCTGCTCAGTATCACATCACTTATTACAGCAGGTTGTTTCATGGTGACAGAAAAGGCTTCCAAAGGCTGCACAACCTGGGATTGTTTGTTTTGCATGTGTTCTCATTTAGAGCTAACAGCTGAGGCAGATGGAAACTGGTTACATAAAGGTGGTCTATTTTTCATCACACAAATCGATATATATATATATATATATATATATATATATATATATATATATATATATATATATATATATATATACATACACACACACACAACATACATGCATATATGTATGTGTATATATACATATATATATACATATATATATATATATATATATATATATATATATATATATATATATATATACATATGTATGTATGCTGTATGTAATTTCCTTTTTTATTAGACAGTAAACAACATGTTTATCACGCGCCAACTACAGAGTTAAGAGTTTAGTTCAAATCAAAGACAATCCTTGCAGAACATCCAGTTCACATCCTGCAGTCTCTGAAACCACACTGCAACAACAATAATATTGTTGCAGAAAGTGGTATTACTTTCTGATCAAAACTTTTTATTCCTTAAAAACCGTGAAAAGTCATTTTTCACGGTTTTTAACATCAACACGCACATTCAACTACTCCCAATGTCCCCACATCCATAACTACACAGAACATTCCCACAACACATGTTTTTACCTACCTGTTAGTCCTTGGCTGCAAATAGGATCGTTTCTTGTCGCAGTAAGTTCCATATGTGCGCCAGATATGCGCACTTTGCCCTTTTTTAAATCTCGACGTTCTGTTAGTACTTTTTTCTGGCTTCTCGTGTGGAGCTGTAAATTCTGCCATAACCCTCTCCAGCAATACTGAAGAAGATATTTGTGGTTGAAAAGACAGACTTTAAAAAAACACGTGCGCATATCCCCGCCCCTGTGGCAGTGACAACCAATGGAAAGCTGCAGCGCCTGTTTAAGGTTTCTAGTCCAAAAAGAGGTTATATCGTTCTTATTTATTTATAGTTTATTTATTAATGTACTTTTTGGCAGACTGGGACACTCAGTGTACATCACTTTTAAAACTTCACGGTGAAACTGGAACCAAGCAACAAACATGCATGACGCTGGTCACAGGAATACAATTTAGGTAAGGTGGTAAGGTAAGGTGTTTGTTAATCGGTGTTTAAGTCTAAAGTAAATAAAGTGACTGTGCGAGAACGATATGACTGTATCTCTGACCTGCACAAAAATCTCTAGGACTGCAGGAATATTGAGTGGGTGAACACAAGGGGGAGGTAAAGAGCTACAAAGGTAATTACATACACAGGACTCAAAGTAGTTTTTATGACTGGTACTATTTTTTATCATGCAATTAGAAATAAAACCCATTTTGAAATGACCAAAGAGAAGATTTTTCCAGTTTATTTCACATACACTTTCATTTTACATGGCAGAAACAAACATGAATTTCTGAATGCTGTATTATATGATTTTACATTGGCTATAAACATATTTACAAAAGCTCACCTTATCACATAATCTTTATGGGAACAGTGAAAGTTGCATTTTAGTTTCATTTTGATTTCTTTTGTCATTTCATCTACAAAAATGTTTGCAGGATCATCTCCTCATTGATGTTAAGATTCACCTGAGCAATGTGTCTGTTTCTCTTCCCTATTGGTATAAGTGTGGTGCCATCTGCAGGACGTCCCCTCCTGTTGTATTCCTCTGCACTGAGGAAAGGCACCGGCACCCATGTGGTCACATGAAAAAGACTGAAGTCCACCTTGTAGTGTTTCTTGCCCATTTTCAGCATGTCCTGGAAACGCTGGCCCCAGCGGATGTCTGCTGATGTGTAGGAAGCACGTGTTTGGTGGAGTATTCCTGTGGAGTCCCCTGTGTAGGTGAAAGAAACTACCAGCTCAAAGCGATTGTCCTGCAGGTTATCAGGACCCATGTTGTACAGGGGACTGCCAGGCTCTAGCTTGTGAATAATAGTGGTAGGTGTGGCGAGGACAATCTCCCGTTCCTCTATATCTAAGTCCTGGTAAGTGATTACAAGTGACCCCACTGGCCGTTTTACATAGCGGATTAACTGGACCCTGACGACCCCCTCCAGGATGTGATTACCTCTGAAGTCCCCGAGGCGCCATGACAGACACAGAACCCTGTCTCGTAAGTTGACCACCGCGCATCTGCTGAAACCCACCGTCTGGGCTCTCTTACGAGCAGATGCCATCTTAGCTACAACAACGCCAATGACAACTGTGTCAAGAAGACAGCTAAACACAGTTTGAATCGTCACCACAATGATAGCTACAATAGAGTTTTCGGTTACATGCCTGTAGCCGTAACCAATAGTCGCCCCGGTCTCCATTGAGAACAAAAATGCCCCAGTGAAGTCGCGCACATTTGAAACACAGAGATCATCATCTGCATTATCACTGTCTCCATTTACATGGGCAATTAACCAATAACACAGACCAAAAAGAAGCCAAGACACAATATTATTAAGGGAGAAAATAAGGAACATCATTCTCCAGCGGATCTCTACAAGACTGGTGAAGATGTCGATCCAATATGTGGTCCAGTCTCCAGGGGCCTGTTGAAACATCACAGGGAATTTGCCATCTTTTTGCATGTAGCGGAGACTCTTTTCCTTCTTTGCATTTTGCCTGCCCAGCGTGTGGACTGTGGTGCAGCAGGTATCAATGACCTGCTCACTTCTTTCTGTGCTCATCTTGATTAAATCTAAAGTTCAGTCTCCTGCAGAAAGACAGAGATGACATGAAAATGCAGACTAAAACATCAAGTTTTTAGTTTACCTTGAGTAACGTGTCATGTATTCATTCACTCATTACATGTGACTAAAATGTAGATGCAGACTCAAAACCTTCATGTTTTAGCAGCCACGGTCACTCTGTGCCTTTGGCTATTAGCAGAAAATGAGCAGGTGTGAAAAAAATAGACCTCGTGATCACCTGCTTCTTGTTGGCTGATGATTAACTAAAAAGTTCCATTACAAAGCTTTCAATAAACACTTATATGGCCACATTATAAAAAAGTGCAATTGTGAATAGGAATTTTTCTTTTCAGTTCTGTTAAATTACCAGCACTGAAAATAAGCCAGTTAATAAATCTACAGTTAGGCATAAAAAAATAGCGCTGTGGTCGCCCCTGGTCAGACTCATTAGTACAGATATGGGAAAAAAATTAATAAATCAGTCATCGTTCAGTGAATGATCAAACCACAAGCCGAGCATTGTAACTTGCACGCACACATTAATGTTTACGTTTAGCAATCAATTGCACAGAAAGAGTTATATAAGACATTAAGAGAGGTCAGATATAATCCAGGTCCAAAACCATTTTTATCATATTGATACCAAATTGTTATTAGGGCAATTACACAGACTTATGTAAGCACGGCATGTTCCTCTGTTATATTGTAAGTATGCCATTTTCTTCCTCTCATGTTGTTTTTGTCTTGGACAAAACACCAGCTTTTTTTTTTACGGGAAAAAGAACAAACATGTATGTTTCTACCAGTGGGAAAAAAAAGCCCAAAAAACAGTTACCAGGCAGATCTAAGTCAAAATGTCAATTTCACGGCATTTCAACAAGCTTCCATAAACACTAGTTTTCTGATCCTATTGTACTTAACCGTTATTTAAGTAAGAAAAATATTGCATTAACTTAGTTGGATCAATTTTTTTTTCAATTTCAATTTTCAACTGTTAATGATCAGAATTGTTAGATGTTACGCAGTGTGTATTTTTTTATCCTGTCAAGCTTAATATTCTGTTTGAGTGCCTGACATAATTCTTTCATAATGATACGTCCTTTACTGTATTGTCTGTGCATTTTTCTTTACTTTAACACATTTTGCTTGCTAAATTACTCACTGTTACAGACTTTGTTGCTTTATATAGATTAGGCCCCGACCATCCAACAAGATTAACTCAAGCTATGGGAAAACCTATTTTCCTCAGTGAAAAACCTTTTTTTAATCACTTCGGCTAATCTCTTTAGTTTTGAATTTTAGCCAAGTTTGCTGTCTTCCAGATGTGACAATGGCCAGCAGGGAGCAGTGACCAGTGTTTTGATAACAGAGTGCAAATGACTTCTGAGAAATTAAAGTCATAAAAAGTTAAGGCCAGCTACTGTAAGTTTTCACTCGAATCCTAAGAACTTAAGTCTCGGTTTGTCTCGGTTAATTAAGCAAAAATCTTGACCTTAGTGCGGTGTAGTTATTAATCTGTGTTTGTTATTGAAAGGGTAAATAATTACTCACCAACAACCTCTAACAGTTTTCACCTCCAAATGTTACCTCAGATGTCAAACTTTAACCACACCTAACACATAAAATAAGGCAAAGCCAAGACGGTTTTATCACTTTTTGTCTGCAGCACACACGCCTACTTCGGGTGTTATTGATATCATAAATGACACCTGACAATCAAAGGCACCGCTTTAAGCTTGTTACCAGTTTTGTTCTTCAGGATCTTAGTCACAGATCAATAAGCTATGTCCTTCCAGTGAGTGTTTTTATTACTTATTTGAATGAGCTGCGTGCTGTTGTTTATCTGCTCTCGAGATAAATGGCTACTCAATAGGTCTAATCTTACATCTCCTGTGGTTTAATTATGAAACCAAATAATGTTAATGTTTGTACAGTCGTGTCAATCAACATCATCTTCAAATCAGTTTTCATGACAGTTTAATAAATGTCAGCCCAAAAGATGAACTGTCTTATTTCTACTTTTTACTAAGTCTTCCATGGAAAACTATGTCAAGGTAATGTCTGCATTTTGGTATATGTTAAATTAATGCACAGAAAAAAACAGGAAAACAAGTGCAAAGGTATTTGGATTACAAAGTAGGGGAATGCTAGACTCATATTTGCTGCAACAATCAGTCTGTTCCCTGAATGTCAAATGACAAGGACAGTCAGGTCTAAGAAAACGGAGACCACTCCCACCCTCGAGGAATTCTACAAGACAGTTGAAATGACACAGATCCAGTATGCTGTTAAGTCATTGCAGTTTACAATGTATATATCACTATCGCTTGTTGTGCACGAAGGATGCTTTTTGTCAGTCTTATTTTTCTCCTTGTAACACAAGTATGTGATTTCCCACTTTCCATGGGACTACATTACTGTGCTGAATGAGAGCACATTAAGCTGTAAGAGTCTTACCTGTTAATTAACTGGCACTTTTGCATCATTTAATTATATTAGCTGTTTTGTTTCAGATTTCCAGCTGGTGAAATTTTAAATGTCTTTCCAAATTAGTTCCTTGTTTTTAGAGTAATAATAATAATAAAAGATTATTTAGGATCCACTTATTATAACTGAATGTCTCTTTTGTTTTCTGTGAGTTTTGTGAGCTTTACTTTTATAAACGTAGCCTCTTGTCTTTTAAATATTATCAATTACTAAGTAAAAGAAACTATGCACTTTTTTCTATTAGCATTTTTTTTGTAGCTCACAAAGTTAATTCTTTTATTAGAAAATATGATCATTCGATTAAAAACGCTGTCTTACACATTAGGTACCCCTTTAATAAACCCATTGCAAAGCACAAACATGTTCAACTTACTTGCAGAGTAGATCAGAGTACGTCAGGTGTCACAAGTCCATCAATTCCACCAAGCATAAGACGATGTGTTGCTCAAGTTGTGGTAACCTTCACATTTAGTTGGCTGCAAAGTGTGACATTGTAGGGGGCTGGCCTGGTCCTGAGGCAAAGTCCCATTTTTTTGTGATATCACTGCTAGCATGTCTCCTTGAACCCTTATTGGATACAAGAATTTATGACCTATGGAATATTTTAGAAGTTCCTTATGACAAAACTGGTATGTCTGTTAAAGCCTTTTCATGTTAAAATTCTGTGATTTATTAGAAAAGAAGTTAACCTTTGCTCAGTCATGTAAAGGCTTTGTCATTGGCACACAGATTTTCTTTGTCTCGATTGTCCCCAATTTAGCTCTGATAAGACAAGGAAGATCACAGGTGAACCGAAAGTACACACTACGTTTCAAACCACTTTTACTGCAGTCATAAGCAAATTTAGCTGCAACAAGGTCAGCAACAGCAAAACAAACTTCTTGTGCTTTCAAAAATAGATCACGATCGTCCCTCCATTTCAAAACCTGCCTGATTCACGAAGCTGATTTTCTAAAGTAATGTGTGAAGACAGAGATAAGACACATTCCTCTGAGAGATAACCTGGAAGGGAAGTTCATCAGTGTGTCACTTGCAAGCAGCAGCTTTATATTGAATAAGTGAAAACAGACAGGAAATAGTATATCTATTTAACTACATGACTGATAACACAAAAATATGAAGGTTACACAAGAGTGTATTGATTGGTTTATTGATTTATTTACAGTTTCTCCCTCCACACTGTGCAGGGCCATACATGTATGTATGGCCCTGCACAGTGTGGAGGGAGAAACTGTAAATAAATAAGAGGTAAAAGTAAAAATGTAAACTAGTTAAAAGAAGATTTTGATCAGATAACCAATACAATAAGCTCATACTGACTGTCAATTCAATTCATGTTTTTTAATACAGCGCCAAAATCACAACAACAGTCGCCTCAAGGTGCTCTATATTGTAAGGTAGACCCTACAATAATACATACTGAGAAAAACACAACAATCATATGACCCCCTATGGTGACAGTGGGAAGGAAAAACTCACTTTTAACAGGAAGAAACCTCCAGCAGAACCAGGCTCAGGGAGGGGCGGGGCCATCTGCCACGACCAGGTGGGGTGAGAGAAAGAAGACTGGACAAAAGACATACTGTGGAAGAGAGCCAGAGATGAATAACAAGTAGGATTCAATATATTCAATATTGAATACATAATTCAATGTATTTGTCTGCAAGGCTACACATTATGACATACCTGAATTAAGATTAGAATTAAAGGGCCATGCAAGTGATGGGCCAAGATTAATTCACTTTATTTTCAAGACTATTAGAAAACATGTAGACCAGGGGTCCCCAATCCCAGTCCACGAGGGCCGGTGTCCCTGCAGGTTTTAGATCTCATCCTGGGTCAACACACCTGAATCAAATGATTAGGTCATTACCAGGCCTTTGGAGAACTTCAAGTCATGTTGAGGAACTAATTTATCCATTTAAATCAGCTGTGATGGATCAAGGACACATCTAAAACCTGCAGGGACAACGGGACTCATGGACTGGGATTGGGGACCACTGATGTAGACTATGTGTCTGTGACTGAAAGGTATGTGACTGCTATGGATTAGGAGTGATGCTGTAGTGATCCACCACGAAAAAGTGGTAAGGAAACAATCAGATTAAAGACGATCTACAGAGTTTTTAAGAGAAAACTTTGATTAAAAAAGAAGATGGTGTTTTGAGCTGGAAAAAGAGGCAAGAAGGGTTTAATTTAAGAGATGTTGTTAAATCATGTGTCAAGCATGCAAGGAGTTAAATGTACAGTAGCGCATGCTTTCCAGCACATAAAATATTACTGAGGCCAAATTTGTTTTTATTTTTTTGTTTTTTTAGAAATTTTAGTTTACTGGAACTATTATAACTATTTTCTTTATATTACAACTATGTAATCCAAATGCATATTAATTCAAATTTTCATTAATATAATATGACATAATATGCTGTACAATTCGAAATTTAAGGATGGCCTTAATTAAAATCAACACACAGAGGCACAGCAGTTTGAAAGACAGAGAGATCTGTTTATTTTCGCATTGTTAATAATCCATAATTATACTGCCTACAGGGTACAGCAACAATATGTCTTTACATATGAAAAAATATGTATTGTACCAGCTCAATGCAGAATTTCGACTGAGCATTATGTAACTTAATAAGCTTCTGAGTGACTTCATCATGCAGCTGTCGAAACTGGATGTTTGATCAATGGTCACGCCTTTTTTCAACTTAACTTAAACCACAGATGTCTCAGATCTTTGTTCTGAATCTATGGCTGGCAGACCAGCCTCATTCAGCATTACTGTCTGTATTACTGGTTGCTTCAGTTCACTCTTATGTATGACATACACAGCCCATTGTTAGGCAGATTAGCATAGCTCTAATAACAACAAGCAGCTGGAGCTACCTGTATCTGTCAGTAGGTAAAAATACACTGGAAATAAATGTGCTCTGTTTACACAGGATCACTCACGAACACACTGAACCCTCTGTAAATAACCATGTTATTGTGTTCCTAAAGGCTATTGTGCGTCAGTGTCTTGAAGCGTGCACACTCTAAGAGGTTACACGACATAGTTGGGTTATAAAAGTGACATGTCGGGCTGAACCTAAACAAGGACGATAGGACAGTTATGGTAAAAAGTTGCACACCACTGGTCGGTCAATTTGTAGTTTTTAGTTGGATATAAAGTCCGGTTTAGAGACTACAGAAATGCTGAAATTTCTTTCCCACAATTTAGTGAGGACTATGTTCTTACTGAGTGTAATAACTGTAGGTAAGTGCACCTTACTTTTGTCAAAGCTTATCCTACAAAATATATTATAAGAGGGAGCAGAACAGTGAAAAAGTGTTGCAAAAAGTATTCAAACTTATGTTCAAACTTTTCTCCAATTTTAGAACATGTGCATTCATCCAACTGCACAAGTCGCCGATGTCTGAGTAACGTGTTGATAGATAAAAATCTGTTGTCGCAGCCACAGAACGATAGCTGCACTCACAAAGTCCGAGTGCCAAAATTAGAGTACCAGACTCTGGAAGTTGTAAGTATTAACTTTTTGTAGTGGAGCTAATTTAGAATATATTTTCATTTCTCCATTTACACGTCTTTGGTGACTCTTCTGTATGACAGTTCTTTGTTACCTAATTTGTTTTCAACAGAACACAAAGCAACTCCGTCTACTAATTCTTCTACAAGCCTCGATCGTAAGCTTCAAAATACTTTTTAAAAAAGTAAAAAACAAACAAACCCCAAAACATTATTTAAAAAAAAATAAATTTTGATTTGAAAACACAGGAATGGGAAGATCCTGAGTTGGCGTGGGACACATCGGTGTACAGGTTTGATGAAGTAATTCTGCCAGTAGACAAAATCTGGACTCCAGAGCTCCTTGTAACAAACGCGTAAGTAGTTTCATCCAAGAGCCATCACTAAGCCAGTTCAAACAATGGCTAAAATTCTTCTGAGACATCACTTATCTCTTCTGTGTAGAATGACATCAACTCTGAAGCACAGCTCTGCTAATGTGCTGGTGTACAGTAACGGCACAGTGAAGGACTATCTGATCATAAATGCAGAGGTGAACTGTGAAGTTAACCTGTTCAACTATCCCTTCGCTTATGATGTGTGTCCTGTTGCAGTACAAGCCTGGGGCACTGACAGTAAGCTCAGCAATTCACTAATATACTACATATGTGATCATTTCTGAGATGTGTTTTATAATGTCTCGTTTTCGCGTACTTTTTTGGCCATTTGTATGAGTTGAAATGTAAAATTTATGCATTACCATTTGAATAGAATTGTAATAATTTTAACAGTAAGATAATCTCATAACAACACCGTTGATCACCGTTTATGATCAACGATCATAAAAGTATAACATGGAAAAAAGCAGGGTGTAACTGCAGTTCTTCAAGGTAATACGATATAACTTAATTCATTGCAGGTCTTTGCTACCAGTTTTACTGCTTTTAATTTGTGTCTTACAATATTGCCAAGAAGTCGCTCGATTACTGAAAAGAAATTATCTTTATGACTCTATTTTAAAATAAGCAATCTCAAAGCAGACTTCATTTTATTCAGAATGTGGTACAACACTGGTGTTTGGTGAAGTGAGACTAAGTGATAATAGTCACGGAGACTGGCAAACGGTGGCTGCAATACTTCAGAAAAAACGAGATGACCGCAATTACATCCAGGTAAGTTCACCCAGGCCTGCCATTTGTAACTAAGGGTACTGCAGTGACTGTTTAAGAGTTAAATTCATTTTTATACACCCCCCCCCCCTTCCAGCAGTTAAAAACTAATTAGACTAAAAATAAATTAAATGATTATCATTGTGTTTTTTGAATTCCTGAAGTTTAGAAGACATAGCCAGTGTCAAAAAGGTTTGTTTCGGGGCCTTTACTGCAGTGAAAAATTGTGTCACTGTCCAAAAATGAATGAATCTGGCTGTACATAGACCCACTTTCTTTCATGGGGGGGGGGGGATTTGCTGGTTCTCTTGTCACATATGATGGTGACCCAACATTTTTTCAACAGCTAGGACGAGCAAAGAAAGGACTTATCTTATTAACTGCTGCATCCTTAGATAACGTCCTTTTCATCTTTAGATTGAACACTGGCTAACATTTATATACATAGGTGTAAAAAAATGTCAAGTGTTACAAAGATTCTTTCAAAAATGAAAAGCCACTTACTTTATTTCCTTCTGCTATGTTTTCTGTTATACTCCTAAGGTGGAACTAAAACTCAAACCTACCAACCCGTTCTTAACATTGATGCTGCCCAGTTATTTGATCCTCTTTGTTGATATAGTCAGCTTTGCTCTGCCACTGCGAGGTGGAGGACGCAATGCTTTCAAGGTCACCCTGGTGCTCAGCTTCACCCTGTTTATCAATATCCTAAATAGCCAGCTCCCTGGAGATAGTGAATGCAGCCCAATAATCCGTGAGTCATGTTACAAGGAGAAACATGTGCACAAACAAACCGTATACATGGCCTCACACTGGGTGTTAAATAAAAAACCTGACTAATTTGTTTGTGCTGCAGGACCCCACTTCTGTATTTGCCTGATCTTCTTGGTTGTGAGCATGCTGGTGTCCATGCTAACTACTAGGCTATCCCTAGAAGGCCAACTGGTTTTCTGCTGTTGGTCCAAAGGATCAGCCCCCAAAATTACAGAAAACAAGGAACAAAATGAGGATGAAGGTGAGGAAGACTTGACTGTAGAGCAAATCCTGCAAATATTGAAACTGTAAATTATTACTATGTATGAGGTGTCTTGATGTTTATTGAGGCTTGATTTTTTTTTAGTAATAATGGCATAACCTATTCTAACTATGATTTCAATCCCTCCAGAAACTAAAGCTGACATTAGCACCATCCAGCCGAATGGCTCAGAGAACAGTCGAATACTCAGAAAAGTGGCCAAATACTTGGAAACTCATGAGACCAACGAAGCGGAAAAGGAGAGACAACACAAGTTTGCCGACATGTTGGACAAGACTTTTTTCTGGATCTATTTCATTGGTGGCCTTGGATACCTTGTTATTATGACTGTAATAATGTTAAATTATAAATGTGAAGTTAACCATTTTGATTTCTGGTATAACTGATGTGCATTAAGAGCTGCTCTTAAAACCAAACTACATTTATTTAAAGCTAAATCTTAGGGTACATGTCAGCTGCAATGACTGATAAAAACCTCTGCATGTGTGTATTAGATTAGTTAAACCACACTGTCACTATGATATGCCAATTACAGATGTCTACAGATGTGTGCAAATGTGTAGTTGTACTGTGTCTTTGGGTGTTTAACAAAAAAGATGTTATTGCATGCTTCTAAAAATAAGAGAAATAAAGACATTTAACTTTCACCATGAACTAAAAATCATTTTTAGGGTTTCTTTATTGTGATTATATCCACATATTTACCAGATCTGCTAAACCCAAGTGTTCCTTTGTTGCCACCAAGTGGCTGAATGATTCACCTGCAGTCTGGCGACAACGTTATTAATCGATTTTCCTCTTTGACATATTTTTTTATGAGATTAACTAGTAGCTGGACTTCTGTTTATCTGCACAACACTACTAAATTGTGAGGATGTTCATATTTAGAATTTGGGACGATATACAGTCATCAAGCACATTATTAGGTACAGCTTTCAAGTACTGGGTTGGGGTTTCTTTTGCCAGAACTGCCTTATTCATGGAATATTCAACACAGTGCTGGAAACAATCTTTAGAGTTTCTGGTCCACATTGACATGATAGCATTACATGCTGGCTGGAGATTTGTCGGTTTCACTTCAATGGTGAAAATCTCTTCTTCCAGCACGTTCCAAAGATGCCCTATTGAGATTGCGATCAGGTGACTGTGCAGGCCATTTGAGTACAGTGAACTCTTTGTCATGTTCAGGAAACCAGTTTGAGATCATTTCAGCTTCGTGGCAGTGGGTACTAAGGGACCCAAAGTGTGCCAAGAAATGATTCTGTATACCATTACGCCACCACCTCCTTGACAGGAGGAAAGATGAATCCATACTTTCATGCTGTTTATGCCATATTCTAACCTAGTATCGGAGTGCTACAGCAGAAATTGAGACTTATCAGTCTAGTCAATCGTCTATTGTTCAATTTGCATGAAAATTGTAGCCACAGTTTCCTCCTCTTAGCTGGCAACAGTGGCACCTGGTTTGGACTTCTGTATGCCTTGGTGATAACAAGTGGTTATTTGTTTGACTTACTGTTACTTTTCCTTGCGCTAATGAGCAGCTAAGAAAGTCAATACCTATTTCATAGTTTTGACATTCTTATTGGTGGAAAGCACCACAAGATAAGAGTCCCTGGCTCTATGAAATCTGATGGGTCACATGACGAAATCTCATGACACATACAAGAGTGTTTTAAGAGAATATAGACATGCTGAATCTTTCCTAAGCCTTTTAAATACTTTATGACGACAATAATATATTTGGACTACCACAATGGTAAGATTCAAATTTCAACCCAAAAATGACAGTAAACCTTTATTTTCTTATTTACCATAACATATAATTTCCCATAAACATACCTTAACAAAAATGACCAACTTTTGTATAAATTTACAGCTAAACTGCAAAACACTTTGTCTTTACAATACCCAATATCAAACACCATAAAAAGGGTAGGTAACAGGTAATTACATACATTTTCCCAATAATGCACAGTAAAATGTATTTTTCCATGAGGCTACAAAAATGCATGAGTTGTCAAAGGCTACAAAGTGGCACACCCTCAAGATAAAAGGAATGATTTCCTTATCCAAATCCTCTTCCTGGAATTTAAATCACCCATGTGCTGTGAAAGAAGACCAAACACCTTTTTTTTTTAATAAGAAACAGGCCGATCCAGCAGCTGACTTCAAAAACTTTCTGGTTGCTTCGTTGCCTTTGTTTTAAAAAAGAAAAAAAAAAAAAAAGAGGAAAATATTAATGTAAAAGTTCATTAGACAAACTACAGAAAGGAAGGGCTAATGTATGATGATTCACATACCCGTTTAAGAATCTGGACACCGAGATAGTTCTTTGCCATGTTTCTCAGGTTAGACTTTCCACCCACCTTGCACCTGACATAACCATACAGGTTTGCCCATTGTAAAACCAAGCCCAATATTACCACAACCTGGAGGAAACAAGAAGTAGATGTCAGCCAATAATCAGCAGCTATTTAAGTTGTCAGGAATGTGTCTTACACGCTGAAACTCTAAACTGACCAGCCATTTAATATTAAAGGAGAAGACAGTGCTGAACACAAACAGGATCCAGAAAATGGGGCACACAAGAAGGCCGAGCCAGAATACCCGGGATTCTGCGCTGGACTTTGTGTTTTTGCTGTGAGTCTGTTAAGAAAAGTAGACATATTTAAAGATATATATACACATGTTATATCACCATCAGTCAAATGAAAAAGGAAGATGTCACATAAATCTGTGCACTCTGTCCTGTCCACCCCATGATTCAGTGGCTTGTAGAACCACTTTTAGCAGCAGTGAGTTAAAGAACTTGAAGTGATTGTTTTCTGGATGAGTTTCTCACAATGTTGTGTTGGACTCTTCTTTGCACCATTTGCTTCAATTCATTGAGGTTTTCGAGCTCTGAGTCTTTTCTTTGTCTGGTGTAGATCTGCTGTTGTGCTTAGGATCATTATCCTGACATATGGACCAATTTCAATACTTTGGCATCCAGAGGTGTTCACAGTTGACTCACTGACTGCAAGGTGCACAGGTCTTGTCAGTAAGAAGTATATGTGGTGACATGTTGAGTTTGGTTTTCTTTAAATATGTCCAATTAACATTATTCCTAAAGATGTGGTTTGTTCAGATGGCCTAAGATACCAAGATACCAGAGAAGAGGTTTTTCTCTCACAAAACCTTCCAAATAAGCCACACAGTAATTCTCTAAACATGCAAACTGAGGCTGTAGAGTCTAAGATGTTGCAACGAGGTTGCATAGGTCAGATCGCATTATATGATCTGACCTTGGGAGTGAATTTGCTGGCATGGCCACATACTAAAATCAACAGATCAGCAAACTACCAACAGCTTTTTTAGAGGTTCTTACAATTGCTGATCAATTAATCAAGTACATTTGATTTAAAGCACTTGGATGTTTCTTACTCTTTTAATTCCAATGGAAGCAGTAAGAGTGTGGAAACTCTTTTTTTAGGTGACTGTATATTGTGGCTGTGTATGTACATTTTCCCTTATTTTTCTATTTTTCCATCTATAAGAATAGAATAGAATAGCCTTTATTATCATTGTACAGAGTACAATGAAATTGGAGTGCCACTCCCTTGGTGCACGTTTCAATAATAAATATAAATGTAAAATATAAAAAGTACAAAAAAACAATCGTAAGTACTCAAAGCTGGTGGTTTAAACCTTTCATACCTGATGTCTGTGAAGGTTCTAAGTCATCCAGGTCATTGTAGTCTAAGGAAGCGGTCCCCAACTTTTTTTCCGCGACGGACCGGTTTATGTCCAACAATATTTTCACGGACCGGCCTTTAAGGTGTCATGGATGAATACAACAAAATAAAACCAGTACCGGTACCAAAGAAAAAAAAGATTTATTCATAACATATGGGAAAAGACCCAGGGAAACCGGGTTAATGATAAAAACGATTCAAAAATAATGCTAAAAATCGATAAAACCCCTGAAAACCATTCAACAAGCTTCTTCGGCTTTGGTGCAGAGTCACAGATTTTTAAGCTTAAAAACTTGTGACTCTCTCTTCTGTTCTTAGAACAGAAGAAGCTTCTCGGATGAGAGGTGAAACATCTTAAAGAAACTTAGAGAAGTTCAGATTCTTTTCTTTCCAAGCTCCTTAGACCCATTCAAAGCTGATTAGTTCCTACTTGCCTTCTTTGATTCAAACACCCAGTGGCTCTTCCCATTTTCATCCACGTGATTCCACCATCGAAGACCCACCAACAATCTGCCGGATACATTCTAAAACCCACAAGGTAAGTTGTCATAATCTTTTCCACATGCATTTAGTAATTTTTTTCTAATAAATGATAAAGTAAAAAGATAAAAAAATCTCAATGCAGTGGTAAATGGCCTGTATTTATATAGCGCTTTACTAGTCCTTAAGGCTAGTCCTTAAGGACCCCAAAGCGCTTTACACATCCAGTCATCCACCCATTCACACACTGGTGATGGCAAGCTACATTGTAGCCACAGCCACCCTGGGGCGCACTGACAGAGGCGAGGCTGCCGGACACTGGCGCCACCGGGCCCTCTGACCACCACCAGTAGACAACGGGTGAAGTGTGTTGCCCAAGGACACAACGACTGAGACTGTCGGAGCCAGGGCTCGAACCGGAAACCTTCCAATTACAAGATGAACTGCCAACTCTTGAGGCACGATCTATTCCCTTATAAAAAAAAAAAAAAATGTGCGTGGCAGCTACTTATATAACTGCATTTAGCCCTGTGGTGAAACGTTACCCACCTTGACAGTCCAGAAGTCACATGATAGCAGAAGTATGATGGTGACCATGCAGACAACAAAGCGACCGCTGAGAATGTCACAGAAGAGATAAACCAAGATGGCACTTGTTCGGAAGAAGAGATGGAAAAAAGACACCAGAGGATGTCTGAAACCCCCAAATGGAGAATTTAGTCTTCGTGGTTAAGGGGGTTTGGGCTAAAAAAAAAAAAAAACACATTAAGTGCAACATCTTACCTCATTTTGGACCTTTTTCTCTGGTTATTCTCATCCTCTTCTCCAAAAAGAGGGGCATCCTGAGTGTCCTGAAACCAGAACAAAGTTAAACACACCGAGAAAAGTACCTGCTACGGCGCTTTACTCTTATTTGATAAATATTAAACAGTCTAAAACGCCTATTTCAAAAAATAATCTCTTCTAAATACTGATACAACTCAAATTTAAGCTCGATCACCTGTCTCTGCATTTTGGCACCAGAAATCTCTACTTCCTGGTGACGTGTAGTAAACAAACCCGTGTGCTAAGGACCCCACGAAGGTGTGGCTTTGAATTTGCCAGACACAAAGGTAAGAACAACACTCCCAAATACGTAGATTATCCGTTTATGTTTTAAGCTTGTTGTATTAATAAGTAGCCTACCTGCTGGACGGGCTCTGGGAAAGCGTTTTCTTTGTTGCGTTTTAACTTATTTGTTTTGTAATTTTTAAAAAGGGCAGTAAGGGTAAGGAACTCGAGAGGCGAAAGCTAATTGGTCATTACACTACAACACCGGCGCGTGTCAGAGCAGGTGAGTCGTCACAACTCCCTTTACAGTCACTGGGCCAGTACAAAGGTAACGCTGGGATGTATTTATTCAATTATTATGGCATCTATAATCTATCTATAGTCTTCAAACAGAAGGGCGTAAACCCCCCAAAACTAATGCAGCCAGTGATTCGACATAAAAAGTTCTGTATTTATAGCACCATTTAAATCGCTAGTGAAGTTAGAAATGTGAACATTTCTGACCGATTCTTTTCGTTTGTGTGTGTGGTGGTTGGAAGATGATTTTTTTCATTCGTTTTTTTTTTTCTTAAGCTATACAGGAAGAGACGTGGGCAACGCAGATCTGACTAGTCGTGTTTATTGTAAGGTCTTCACTGTTTTCAATAGGGCTGTGCGATATGACCAAAATCTCATATCCCGATATAAGACATCTATCATCCCGATAACGATATAAATCACAAAAATGTAACATTTTCTGTAAATTCTGTGAATCTCGGGCAGCTCGACTTGCGGGAAGTGTTTCCAGCTGCGCGTCATGTACCTGGAGTCGAGTGTTTTAACAGATGCATGAAACTATACATTTTAAGACATAAGTTGTAACGTCCGCCGTTTTCTTTGTGAGTATTTATTACACGGTGTGCTGTGGGAAAAGCCTGTTCTAACGTTTGAGTCTAAGGTTTATTTTTTAGCACCTGGCGGCTTTTTTACTTCTCATCCGTAAATAATCCGCTCTTTCACGTGATTCAGTTTATTCTGAAAAATCTCAACAGGATCTTGAGCTTTATTGTGAAAGGTTTATGTGGAACTTAAACAAGCGGACACGCGATGGTGTTACCGTTGTTGTTGCTAACCACAAGCATAAAAACAGGCACTTGTCTGTCCCTAGTGTGGTTATATTAAATATAAGAGAAAGAGAGAACTTTAAGAAATTAATATAGCCACTACAGTGACCATCAAAACCATGAAAAAATATTGCCGTAAACAGTTTATTTTGCGACACCACGAAACAAACAATAGCGTAAAATGAAACGATAGACGTTTTTATATCGTCATCCGATATATATCGTTTTATCGAACAGCCCTAGCTTTCAATGGTGATTTCAAAATAATACACCACTACAGTGTTGGCTGCTTATGATTATAGTTATGACAGCTGGGATCCAGCTCCAGCGCGCCCCCAACCCTGAAAGGATAAGCGGAAGCGAATGGATGGATGGTTTGGTGAGTCAGAAAAAAATACATTTAATGTTAAATTAAAAAGCCAATACTATTTAGTTTACAATAAATAAAGAGGGGGGATAAATGAGAAACTGAAATAATAATAATTACTTTGACTTTTATATTGTAAACTTGAATTAATAATAACAACAACAACAACTCTTTTTTTTTTTTTCCTTGTTTCTTTTTGTGCATGCGTTTATTTTGTGCTTACATGCCTGAAGTGTAAATCAGTTAATACAAGATCAGAAACAAAAACAGCTCTGAAAACATTATAAATACATGTGCATTTTCATATAAAAAATAATCAGATACATCTTAGTGGCTGTATTCATTAGTTAGTTTTAACTGAAATTTGTAAAGAAAAATCATTGGAACAAACCACGGGTTATAAATGGTTTAAGTGTCCACCCAGTCAGCTGTACGAGTTGCACGCTTCCATGTTATGATATCAGAAACACCTCAAAAAGGTTGGCAACCGAATGCATTCGGTAAAAGATGCCAAAAGGAAGTCCCACGTTTACAACAGGAGCCCATACGTTGAATTTGTAGAATTCAGTTTCAGTGGTGTGGTCAAACTGAGGACGAGCACCAAATGCAGGCATGATCCACAACTGTAAAAAATAAAAAATAAAAAATAAGAGAGCCTTAATATTTAGTGAATTTTTTAAAACTATATTTAAGGCAGCGAGAGATGAGGTACTCACAATGATGTTTCCCATGAGCAAAAATATGCAGACCTCCTTCAACACTTGTCGCTTCCACAACAGTTTGTATTTGTACTGTATCTTGTCGCCTTGCAGGTTATCTTCTGGCATATCAGGGCTTGTCTCTGTGTTCGTGTTTGAGCCTTCGTGGTTTTTCATGTCATTGCCGGGTTCCACCACATAAGGATTTACAATCACAGATGGTTCCTTCACTTCGTGAAAAGGCACCCGATGCAGACCTTCAATGATGAAAAAGTTCTGCAGGCCAAGCTGGATCACCATAATTATGGCACAGGACAGATCGAGCCTATTCAGGGGGTCTTTGACTCCTGTTGAAATCATGGCTATGATACTGAAATAGCTTATGACGAACTGTCCCAGTGAGGCTCCGACCAGCAACCCCACATCCAAGTTGCGTGTGGGACTTTTTTCTGACACGTGTTCGCGGTCATCAACCCTGTAAATCATCATGCCGATCACAGTCACAATAGACATGAGGCTCACTATGACTATATTCATGACAAAGTACATCATCAATGCTTCTTCTTTGGTTTTTGCATCTTCATTTTTCATTTCCATTTCATATGCAATGAAGGTCGCCAGCCCTGCGATCACTAACAGTATTCCAAAACTAGGACCGATATATATGCCTTTAAGACGGAATTTGATTTTGGCGTGGCCATGTTCACCTACTAATCGACCCACGTTTTTCCACATGATGTAGGCCATAGCAGATGCAAAGAGGCTGTACTCGATATTGAAAGGGTACAAGTAGTAGTAGGCAACCTTGAAGATGCTACATGAAGAGTGGCTGCACTTACACTCATAGTCTCCATAACTTGCTGTAAAACATGAAACAAAAGAATTATGTTGTGGTTTCATACAGACTCTTTTATCTAGTACATTTTAAAAAAAAAACTGCTTTAATTACCTCTACTGATGTACAAACTTCGCCCAGTGAGTTCAGTGATGTTGTCCAGATTGGTGGGAACTAACGTTTGGTGAACAGACTCCTCAGCAACTGCAGTCATCCACAAAACCAGATTTGTGGAGAGGGTGAGCATCAGCCCACAACTAATATTGAGGGATAAAAAGAAGGTAAAATAAAACAAGGATTAGATAGTCCAACATAAAACATATCAGATAATACCTATGAGTGTAATGTTTCAGGTTATTGTTATAGTTTAAAGCTAAATCCTGATTAATCAGCATGGAAATTCCTTTTAAAGCAAAGAGTTTCAAATCTAAATTTTAAATATAAACTGGTTCTCTTACTTCACTGTTATAGGAAATGAACTTCCTTTGAGGTTTTTTTAAATCATTTTTTAACTAAAACAATTCACATGAACTTTTTCTACACCTTCTAATACAGATGGTAACTACTGGTTATAGCCTCCTTTTAAAAAGAGACCTTCAGAAGGTCTGGGAATCATAGACAGTGAAAAGCATAATTGGTGGCTGCAGCATTTCCAGTATAAAGTTACTCTGATATTTTTCACAGCTTCTTGGACAACAGATTTTACAGTAACTAGGTTACTTTCCCTGTATCGAAATAGATACCACCCGGAAGTACCATGATGAAGAAAGGGGTAGAAAATATCTTAATTACCTACCAAGAAATGTTCTTTTGTAGCTGCACGCAGTCTTTGGAATGGACCCACAAGAAGTATGTCTACAAATTGATTTTACAATTATTCAATAATTATTTTGCAACCATCAAGACCAGATTAAATGTAGTAAGGAGCATTTTATTATTCATTTCTACCTGCACAAATATGAAAACAATTTGCACCACGGGAAATGCAACTTTAACTGCAGAACCACAGTGGAGGTATCCAACATAGCTGGCAATCTTGAAAATATCCATGATAATGCTGAGGACTGCAAACAGCACAAGTCCTCCTGGAGGAGCAAAAAAGAAAGAAGATGTAGAACGGATGAAAAATCGTAAAACTACCCAATAATACTTAAACTGAACTGAACATTTACTCACCCCTGAGCCATGTTGGTCCAGCGTGGGCGTCCTTGTAATTGACAGCATTTTTAATCCTGGCTGTGTAGATGCTGTAATAAATCATCCACATGGAGGTAAGCAGGAGGATGATGATGAGGAAAATCTGCAGGTGAGGGGCTTTGATATTTATATCTTCATAAGTACTCCCGGTGACCAAGACACTGCCCAGGATCAAAATGTTTACACATATGATCCCAGATCCCATCCATCCCCAACTTTGGCTTTTTTCCTTCCCAACTTCTGCAGAAGAGATCTTCAGTTCGGATTCATTCTTGCTTCCCTCCTGACCAGGTGAATTTATGTTGTTTGACTGGTGGACCTCCTCTGTTTCCTTGTCCTGGGCCATCATTCTGCAGGGTTCACATTGATTTCCTGTGGTCAAACAGTTAAACTCATAGCAAGAGCTGATAGACATGGCTACTCTCTCTGCTCACAGGTGAGTTCTCTGCTGGATTTGTTTCTATATAAGACAAGACGGGTTTAACAGCCACACCCAGTCTTGGTTGCTATTAGTAGAGTGATCCTGCGCAAAAGAAACTTTTCCACGAATGCCAAATCAGCACAATTTGGTCTTTTTCTTTTTATCTAAAACAAAACAAATTTTTAAATCAACAAACAAAATTCTATTTCCACACTTCTGGCTCTACACATAATGTGTACAATAATGTGTAATGTGTTCAAAATCAGAAAAAATATCTCCTGCAGTTAAAATATAACTAGATCAGCTGTGCTTTTTTCTTGAATTCACCAACAGCATCCCATGTCATCTAAATAAAGAATTACAACAGAGCAGGTGAAAGAATTGTATAATATTATTAAAAAAAAATGGCGCTTATCAGAGAGAAAAATCAAGCTCCTGTCCTGATTTTCGTAAAATCAGGACAGGAGCTAAAAATGGTGAAAAGTTACTGGATACCTGTAAGCCTACCTGTCTCAACAAGATCCTATGAGCAGTCTAGACAGTCACTGCATTTATATGCCCAAGAAAACACAGTAGTATGATCTACAAAGAGTCATAAATATCAATAAATCTGCTACGAGCAAAAAGTACTCCAAACAGAGTGTGTTTTGGACTTAATTTCTGTAAAGTTCAAAGGATGTTTCCAAGAATAAGACTTGTTTTCTCACAAATTCCAAAGAAACTAAAAAAAAGGAACTGGTTTATTTTCTCATAAACAGCTGTGTTTTGATATTATACAGTACATTTTATTGTTATGCAAGGTATGCTATGGGTGTCATGGAAGTTTTACTAGCTTAGCCACAACAAACAGAGTAGGAAAAAAAACAAATGGTATGAAACAAATTTTTGCTTTAATGCTTTCGAGGTTTTATGTTACCTCTTTTTTTCTGTGATCCTATTGTTATACATTTATTTGAACCGACTGTAAGGCAGCAATAATCCATTGATGTCTAAATGGGTGCAGGTTGTATTAAGTGAATATCTTTTTTTAATTCAGTGCTTCAAGTTGTTTCCATTTTTTAATCCTTTTAAATAAGCGATCTATCTGTCTATTTTATCATCTCTATTTTGTCATGGAAGTTCCAAGTAGTCTGAGAAGTCTTACTGAGAGCGTGCATACTTATGCTGCAGTTTTACGCTTTGCAGTGGGGTGGGGCTGAGATTTGAGGTACTTTTTTTGCAGAAATCCTTTGTATTAATGAAATCATTCTTTGTGTGCCATGCATTTTTCTAACTGGAGATTTAAAGTGAGAACAATAGTTGATTCAAAAGGACAGTGACACTTCTTGTCTTCTGTGTCCACGTCATAATGATGCCTCTCATGTCTCTGATTTTTTTCCAGTTTGAATGAAGTTGATTACATTGGATTGAGATTTATCACACACCATGAAAAATGAGTTGAAAAGAATAACGAGAATTCGAAGAGATGTTAAAATATTTTTTATATTGATATTTATTTTAAAGATCCAAAATGGCACATTTAACAGAGTGAAGCACGTTTTGTCTTTGTTTCCTAACCAGATGGAATGTGGTGTAAAAAATTAATAAAAACATCAGGAAATGTTTCCATTTTGGGTTGGATTTATTTTCCTTTTCTTTTTAGAGCCCCAAAGTTGTCATCTCAGTTTCAGACCACCTCGACCATCAGAAGCACTGATATCTACTCTGTGTCACTGTGTGCTTCGACACGTTCAGCCTGCCACTTCATCTCCACACCATGAGTGACGGGTACCACGAAGCTGCTGGGATGATTTCCTGGACCTGCTAAAGGAAGCAACTTTTAAGGATCTCTTCCGGATACGGATGGCATGACACTAATTTTATGGTCTGCGTTATCAGTTGTGTTATCAGGCGATTGTGGCAATGGGTTGGTAAGGATTTATGCGAATGCGTGTGCAAAGTGATGAACAGCCACAAATTTTACCCATGATATAAAGTGATCTACCATCTATTTTATCATATAAATTGTGGCAGATGTTGCACATGATCGAGATCTGTGTCCTCAACGAAGTTTCAACTGAGTAGCTTGGCTGAGAACTTACAAACGTATGAGGCAGCATTGCTCTTTTCATTCGGGTGGGGCTGAGATTTGAGGTGCTTCTTTCTTGAAACACTCCTTTGTCCTAATGAAATAATTCTTTGTGTGCCTTGCTTTTTTTTCTTCGAAGCATAAGGTTTAAAGCATGAATAATACTTTATTCAAAAGGTTAAACAGTATTAACAAATCAACTAAATCTTTGTCCCCTGTGTTCCAACTGCTATGAGGTCAATAATTTATTTGTTTCCAACTTTAGTGTAGTTTAGTGTAATTATTTTATTTATTTTTTAAAGCTAGTAGATGTAATAAGATTTATTACTCAATTTGAAAAATGAGTAAAAAAAACTTAAAGAAATATTAATAGCATTTTCAAATATCACAATACATTAAAGAACCAGGGCAGCTATTTTTTTTAGCAGAGTAAAGCGTGTTTCATGTCTTGTTCCCTGACTTGTTGAATGTCACTTTAAAAATAAATAAATAAATAATATATCAGCTGTATATCTGTTTGGGCGAATTGGGACCTTTCGGCCACCGGAAGCACTGTACTGCAGCGCGTCCTTGGATACCACCGACGCGTTCTTCACTGCGGTCTGTCTCTGATCTGACCAAATGGTTCTGAGTGAAAAGGGGGGTAAACTGCCCCCTTAGCCGCTCAGCTACCATTGTGTACCCACACGAAGAAGACGATGGTAGCAGTATTGACGCGTCGGAATGGGGTCGAGCTGGGTGACTTAATTGTGCACCATGAATGACAGATACCATAAGGCGGCCCGGGATGGCTACCTGGACCTACTTAAAGAGGCAACTCGGAAGGATCTCAACGCGCCGGATGAGGATGGCATGACACCGACGCTATGGGCAGCTTATCACGGCAACCTGGAAGCTCTGCGACTGATTGTGTCGAGGGGGTGAGTATGATTTATGAGACTGTGTGCGCAAAATGATAAAGGGCCATAAACATGACGCATAAGCCCGTATGTTTCTGCAGAAATTGACATGGCTGCTTAAACTACGGGCGTTTTTGTAGCACAACCATAAAATGTTTACACTTAGGCTATTACAAGACTTTAACAGGCACTGAAATAACACTAAAACAATGTTTTTCTTTACTGTAACCTAATTTCAGTCTCACCAACAGAAAATAGCCATGTAGATATGCTGTTAGGCGAGGTCTTAAAAATATAGAGGCTGCCTTTTAATATGAATATATTTATTTATAGCGTAGTAGCAGAGAAATATCAGAAATCCACAAAATCTGAATAAACCTTATGTCTTCAGATGGGGGGGGGATCTTAATATTCTAATTTAGACTTTAAATCTTTGTTTGATAAGAACAAAACCTCTTTAAACAGATAATTTAGACAGTGGCGTTGTTTCTGTGGAATTTTGGCTGAGGTTCAACATCCAACATTGTGATGCCACTTTAACCCTTATTATCCATCTATTTTCAGGTCACACACCGCTTTGAATTTCAAATAACAGCATGTGTTATGTGTCATGTTCAAATGAAGCACTCTACCATAAAATTTAAAAGCTCAGCTCATGACACTGCTCAAAGTCATCTCATGATGTGGAGATGTTATTTCATGCAATGTAGTACAGAATCAGAGAATTACATGTAGAAAGAAAATCTATTTTGTCCCATAACAGACGTGCATGATTCCATGATGATAAGATGATGCAAGTTCCTTAAAACAGAGTTTGTCTTGGACAGTTTGCTGTATTCTCTCTGTAATATTTTCAAAATGTAATTCCAGTGATAGAAAAATAATTATCGAATTAATAGCAAATTAGATTATATTAGGGAGCTGTTGCATCTTTGGCGGTGTCCGTATTGAGCAAAATCTACAAATGTGATTGGTGTTCACATGGAACAGCCCATTTATCATTACATCTACTTGACCTGTTTTGCATTCCCCCCCCCCAAATCCTCCCAAATGGGGCCATTATGAATTTAAAGTGTTTCTGAAACGTTCTCAACAGCAGACCAGACACTATCATCTGGTGATAGCGGCTAAGCACCTCTGCTAAGAAGAGCACATATAAACTACTGATTGACATGTGATGCTAAAATTAAACATCAAATCCTGCAATAATTCAACCCCAAGAGACCCCATTATATAAGATAAGTTTAATGCTGCCTGACATGCTTCATGGGAAAGATGCCTCCTCTGCCGTATTTGGCAAGTATATTACAGATGCAGTGATATCAAACTGTCACAGGGAGTAAAGAAGCAAACAGCCCATAATGTCATAAAGAGCAGATGAGGAAAATGTGAGCTCTACTGTAATCATCGACTTTACAAGGACAGGTATAAATTACATACATAAACCTATCAAGTTAGATGGCCCCTTACTGCGGCTACTGTATGGTATATAGAGTATAGAGATTGTAGAAGGTTCTAAGTATTTTATCTCAACGTGCAACCTGAATATCTAATTTCAATTTATCTTTTCACCCGAGTTGAAAAGATAATGTTGTTTCAGTGTTTTACAGCACTATTAATGATGCCTTTGTTTAATCTCTGTTTTATTGTTACTTTCTGGGTGGTTGGTATTTACTCTCACTCATGCAAACTGACAAAAGTCACTCTTCACATGAACTCAAATAATGCTTGTTTTTAAAGCTGCATATTTAAATCTATTACTGTCCATAAAGGTGGTGTGATTTGCTAAATTAAGCTCTGGGGGACTTTGTACATACATTCCCGATGAAAACTGTGCAAAAACAGCCATCAATAATACAGCTTCACTTCAACAGTAGTTTCATGTCCTTGGTATCAAATATTCAGCACACTGTATGTGGCTGTATTGGAGGAAATGGATAAGATACAAGACAGTTCAACAAGAATGTAAATACAGGAAGAGTGATGCCATCAAAAGACTGTATACTTTTTAAAAAATCCACAGAAATAATAGCTTAAAATAAATTTACCTCGGTTTAGGTGTACTGGGCACACATAAGTTGTGCATTATGAATACATGCTGTTTTTGACCAGTTACCAGAAAGTTTCTTCATGGGATGCTAGTTTGTAAAAAATGATGATAATGAGCTCTAATGTGCGTAATCGACCTGTGGTGGGGTAGGAAATGTGCAGGGGCAAAAAAAAAATGAAAATTTGCCCTCAAAGTAATCTAACTCAGCTGTAACAATGTGTTTTGTTCTGTGGACTTTAGTGTGACATTGCCATTCACGCGCTCATTCTTTTTACAGTTTCCTGTAATAGGATACAGGTAGTGTAGCTGTGGCACCAGCAAGCTTGTGGTCATATTACAGACTGACAGCAACATTACAACACAGATAGAGGTAACCCAAAGGTCGTGGAATGTCAGTGAAGGGCAATTGTTTCTTTTAAAGGATTCATTTAATTATGGTCCTTCCACTGTGGAAAAAAGAATTGATCCATTTTTCAATTGATCAAAACTACAGAAGATCAGCAGTTATTTGCTGAAACTTAATGTAGTTCTTAAGGTTTAAATGATTAAAAGAGGTCCATTTAACATCCCGTAATTGGCAGTTCAGTGGTGAAATCACGGTCAAAAATCACATGATTACTCACAAGTGAGATATCTGAACACCAGTCAGAAAGAAAGAATCCTCTACCTCCATTTTTTTTTTTATTAAATTAATTAAATATATTGCGTTTTACTTCATCTCATGTCTTTTTTTTCTCTTTTTCATTAACTTGTGAAGCACTTTGGTCAACTTTGCTGCTTTTAAATGTACAAAAATAAAAATGACACTGAATTGACATTGACATATTTTGAATAAGAATGTCCAAATAGTCAATAAATTACTTTCTAAATGTGTCTACACTTTTCTTGTGACCTTCAGGGGAAACCCAGACAAGTGTGACATATGGGGGAACACGCCGCTCCACCTGGCAGCTGCCAATGGTCACCTCAACTGCCTTTTCTTCCTGGTGTCTTTTGGTGCCAACATATGGTGCTTGGACAATGACTACCACACACCTTTGGACATGGCTGCCACGAAGAATCACATGGATTGTGTCCGCTACCTGGATTCCATCGCTGCCAAGCAGACAAGCCTTAATCCCAAGCTGGTCAGCAAGCTGAAGGATCGGGCGTTTCGTGATGCTGAACAGCGAATCAAAGAATGCATGAAGATGCAGAAGAAGCACCACAAACGTATGGAGAGAAAGTTTTACAAGGAAGTTTCTGAGACATCTGCATCAGATGTCATGAGTTTCTCCAGCTACACGAGCAGCTCTCTTAGCCACAAGCTGCTCAACTTAAACACAGCCACTGTCAGTGTGCCATATTCCCAGGTTTGTTATTTGTAATTTGTTTTTTTGTTTTGGATTGTTGCCACCTAGAAAGAGCTTCTTCTCTTAATTGCAAAGCTTGAAAAGAGTAAGGAAAACCTTACATGGTCACTGTTAAAATGCCAACAAGCTGATGTTCATCATGTGAGCAGTAGTCAATACTTAGGCAGGCCTAGCGGGTTTGGTCAAACCTGTCTTATGTCCTTCTGAGTTTCAGGCCTTGCCTTAGATGTAGAGTCCCAAAATGTCGGCTAAATCATTTAAAAAATGAATCCGTCCCTACGTCACTCAACCTTTTAAATACTAGTTTTAGATTACATTTGATTACTAAGTTAACTCTATGAATTTAACCGCAACATTTTTTTCTTTTTGTAGAATTTAGTTCTCAACTCTATATTTTTTCATGCTTTTCCAGGCCTTTCCTTGCCACTGGCTTGAACTGCTGCTATACCTGTTTAGCCACAGACAAAATATGTTACACTTTATAAGGCATAAGCCACTTCAAGTGGTGAAAGACTATAAACTGTATGTAAAAGTTGGATGTAACCACCATGAAGTCTTCTGCTTTTTGATTCCTCATCGTGAGCATTTTGACTCCTGCCACGTTGGTGCTTTGTAGCCAGAAATGATTGTATATGAACAGGATAGTGTGCTAAAAAAATATTTAGCAAGCTTGGTTAGCTGCCACTTTAAACTGGACAGGTACAATGCGCATGCCTATTAATTGGTGACAAACTGATAAAATTCTAGAGTACCTTGGAAAAAAAAATGACAAACTTCTTGGCTTGTCTGTACCTCCAAAATGTTGTCTTCAGATTTTTTCATGAAAAACCTTCAAAAAGCAGCAACAACACAGGTGAAGAAAACCAGACAGCTAGCTAACCCACCTGTCTGTTAAGTTGCCACATCCCTAACTTTAAGTCTTAACAGTATCTAGATTAGGGGTGGGCAACTCCAGGCCTCGAGGGCCGGTGTCCCTGCAGGTTTTACATGTGTCCTTGAACCAACACAGCTGATTTAAATGGCTAAATTAGCTCCTCAACATCTCCTGCAGTTCTCCAGAGGCCTGGTAACGAACTAATCATGTGATTCAGGTGTGTTGACCCAAGGTGAGATCTAAAACTTGCAGGACACCAGCCCTCGTGGCCTGGAATTGCCCACCCCTGATCTAGATGGATTACTTATGGATGGATTGGTGAAACTGTGCAAAAGTTCATGATAATCCAGTCAAAGATGTCAAGACATATAAGTAAAATTAATGTATTGCTTTGGGGAAAGCTATCAGTAGTAAATACAATGACAGTCTATTTCAATTTGCATGGAAGCACATCCAAGAATTCAAAACACATATACCAAGAAAGGATGGCAACAGTGTGAAAAATATCTACCATAAATAAATCAATTAAAATGTGTTACTACTAATGTAAGATAGACACAAAATTTAAGAATATTTGTCTCAAATCTGAAAAAGCTTTTAAGATGGAAGTCTTTCATTTCTGATGTGCGTCTCATTGCTGCATGCTTACTATCCTATCAGGCAACTCTCCATGCCACAAGCCGAGGGAAGACAAAGATCCAGAAGAAGCTGGAGAAGAAAAAACAAGGAGATGGCACCTTTAAAATCTACGAAGATGGTAGGAAAAGTGTGCGCTCCCTCTCTGGACTTCAATTGGGTAATGATGTCATGTTTGTCAAACAAGGGACTTATGTCAACCCAAAGGATCGTGCCCGGCGCAATGTTCGCGACATGTTTCCCAGAGACAATGACGATGCCATTTCACGTGCCATGAGTGAGCCAGACCTCCATGGACCAGATGTGGACTATTCTGAGATCAGCACTGATTCTGGACACGATTCCCTGTTCAACCGACCCGGTCTTGGCACCATGGTGTTTAGGAGGAACTATGTGAGCGGAGGAATGTTTGACCTTAGAAGTCACGATGCAGCCAGTGTGGCCCGTTCAGGCAATAATGTGCGTTTACGCAGTCGATTGCAGCAATACCCAAGTCTAGATGAAGACAGCATTGGCAGTGCACGCAGCCTACAGGAGAGAAATGTTGAAGAACTGCCTTGGGAAGAAGTTGAACTAGGGCTGGATGATGATGATGAGCCTGATACAAGCCCTTTGGAGGTCTTCCTCGCCACCCAGAGCATGAACGACTTTTTCTCCATCTTCAAAAGGGAGAAGATTGACCTTGCAGCGCTGTTACTGTGCTCCGATCATGATCTTAAGAGCATCCATATACCCTTAGGACCAAGGAAAAAGATCTTAGATGCCTGTAAGAGACGGCGAGAGACTTTAGTTGAGCCTGACTACATCGAGGACACAGAATTGTGAGTGTTGAGATTTTTTGTTTCAATTTTAGTTTATTTTTTTTAAAAGGGACAATGCAGTTTAACATAGTTCAGATATGAAACGCTATGGAGCATGAAACTGATGTGCTGCACATATACTGTAGAGCTATTGCTAATTTCTAACTCTATTTGTAGCTATTGCTATTGTTCTAGTACTTTAATAGATCAGCTACTGCATTAGTCTTGATGAATCTTAGATATTTCTTTTCCTCCCTAATGTTTGGTCTTTATTAGTGAAGCACATGCCTAGTTGTGACTAAGGTCAGATGACTGCCAGTCAAAAACATCCCATCCTGAAAAAATGCTTGTCTGGTCTGCATTTTGCTATCATCACTAAAACTGAAGAGCTGGATATAGAAAAAAGTATAGCTGAAATAATCAAAATCAATCTTTTAGGGTATTAGGTCACGTGCCAAAACACAAAGACAAAACTGTGTTTCTGGACTTTTTTTTGTTGTCTTATTGTTATAGCTCTTGAGAGAATCTTTCATTTTACAAACATTCATTATTTTTCTTTCTGTTCTACAGATAACGAAAGATGTGGTCACCCATCCTGCTGTGTGCTCATCCGGCCTTAAAGGTTAGTGGAGCATTGCAAAGTAAATGTCACATATGGGCTGGATGTTAAACCCAAAAGGACACTGTCATGATGAATATATCAAGCATGAGATAAATCCTTAACAGGATTCCTTTACTGTCTTTTTAGCTCAGGATGATCACTGAAAATATCTCTGTTTGGTTTATTGGAGTTCCCCGTGCTGCATGGTTTCACAAACTGAAAGACCCTTATCTGAGTGTAGCACTGTGCACATTGTATGCCGTTTGGCACAGTTAACAGAGAGATGATTGTGGGGTCTGTGTCCCCTGAACCTTTTAACCCCCTCGGGGTGAACCTGGACCTCATGTGCCTGCATTGCTTGTGCCTGTGCATTTGCTGAAAAGCGTATGTTGTTAGAAATACACTAGTGTGATTTCAGCTGTAACAGCATTTTTAATAACTATTTGTAACTGAAGTAACATTTACTTGTATTTGTATATTTTGTCTCTGTATATGTTTACATACAGACAGCCACGTCAGGTCTAGAGTAGCCCACTGGTAGTGAAGGCCAATCCTTTGTTGTTATTACACTTGTGATGTAAAATCTAATACCACAGTATTTTTTTTAATAAGTGCATACTACACTGTAACATGTCACTGTAGAATTAGACTAAAGTGGAATCCTGAAATTGCGTTTTTGTTGTTTTTGTTTACTCTGAGTGCTTTATATTAATGTACCTTTGCTCAGTAGCATTTTAATGTTTGCTATCTGAACTTTTGTAAACAAATGTAGGTTGAATTTACTCTTATTAAAAATGTTTTTAATGATGTAATTTGTTTAAAGGGTGTGTGCATGCACTACTTCTTCTTGCTATATAACATTTCATCTGAACTCAGAGTGACACTGATTGCAGAAAAAACCTCAGTTACATAATGCAGAGCATTAGCTCTAATGAGTGAGATTGAGTTCATGTGTGATGTCATTTTTCTGGGAATGCCCATTCATTAGTGAGATAGCTTTGACTGATCACTAAACATCCTGCTTTAGTCATCTCCTGTTTACAGTTTGCATTTGAAGCTTCTTCTAAGATAATTGTGTGTGTCTGTATTTGAAAGACACACATAAGGTGTTTTCACAACGGCAGTGCTTAATCCATGTAAATTGAATTCTGGTTCATTTTTTCATTTGGTGCTGTTTATATGTGCAGGTGTGAACACAGTAATCGCACTCATTTGCAGACCAAAACAGAGACTGACACTGACCGCATCAAGGCCGCTTTGAAGAAGGTGGTTTCTGTATCGTTCCAAACAGAGCGGTTCATTTATGGTATGAATGTTATTCGACCTCAATATGAACCAGTTACCCAGTGTACATTACAAATTTGAGCTAAAAATCATCCAATAGCCACATATACTTTGTATTGTCAGTGCGGCAAAGTACTATAGAAGTGCTAAGATCTGTAGTGGCTAGCAACTAGCCATGAGAAGAACATAAATTCTCCATGTTCTCCATTAGTCCAGAACATAGCAAATTGTTCTTGTATCTACTTTTGTTGCATCTGGACAATGGGTAAACTGAACAAACTGACACAATTTGATTTGCTTGGAGTTCACTTAGATTTTTCTCTGTGTGAAAAAATAAACCAAACAACAGGAAAAAGCTACAAGTTTACAAACACATCAACTGATTCTGACCAGAGTTAACGAAGTATAGGTGTGAAAACGCCATTGTTGTATCACCATAGTGATAGTACACGATTGCTGATCCCGAATATCATTATTCCATCTGTGCTACATGACAGGAAATGAGGAAGTTGTCTCAGTGGATAAAACTAATTTTAAAAATGGCTCAAATGTCATCTGTAAATGATATTGGTGTATGATAATATTAGTTTTACTGAAATTTAATTAAATTGTTGTGTTTTAGCAACAAACTATGTCAGTTATGGAGTCTGTAATTGAGAACTAGGGAGGATGTTCAGTCCCTAGGCTCAAAAGCAGTCTCAAAGATCAGATGGGTCAAGTTTCGAAGAACAACACATGGCAACTCTTAGCGGTAATACAGTGGAGAGTTTGAAGGGCAATAAACACAATGTTAACATCAAAAACAAACTGGAAGATTGCACAGTTGAGATGTCCAACATGCTTCTGCTACAAGACATGGTATGTGATTCCTGCATTGACAGCCCGAGTAAAGCCCTAAAATTCTGCCTGAGTTGCCCTATTCCCTACTGTGAGAGCCATCTCAGAGCAGGAAAAAGCCAAATTTCAAAACCATCACTTAGTGGATCCACTCCATGACATCTCATTTTGAGGTTCATAAGCTTCCTCTCAACTATTTCTTCCTGATGGAGGACTGATTCAATTGTCTGGACTGCGAGAGAGAGAAGCACGAATTGAGGTCTCAAAGATACAACACAATATAATTTATTTACAGGGAAAAATGTTCCTAAAAAAGGAGTAAAAATCATTTGGAATACAATGGTTTTGCAATCTTTTACTTACAATCTGGGGCTCACTTAGTCAGTAGATGTAGCATGTGTTATTTTTTGTGCTTTTTTTTTGTAGACTGAGCACCAAAGGAACTGAGGGAGATTAGTGAGAGTGCCACAGGAGTTGATAAGGCAGTTGAAACACTGCAGAGCATTGACTGCATGATTTATTCATTCATCTAGTTGCATTATGATTTTGTCCAGTTTCAGTTTCCATCAGGTTTGTGTTATCATTAAACAGTTGTTCCCTAGGCTGCAGAGAGCTGTGGAGAAGGCCAGAAAAGGGGCAGTGGAAGTGCCTTAAGGAGAACAAAAAACAGGCCCATAGACAGACTGAAGGCATTCAAGCACACCTGGGGCAAGAGAGAGCATAGGTGATGAGAACCTTGACTGATTTAAACAAAGTGTCCAGGAGAAAGTCTGATATTGACTTCCTACAGGTAGAAAACATATGAAACATTCAGGTTATTGTATTATAAGTAGAGGAATTACATATAGTCAAGTGGGTGTGAAACCTTTTTGGCATCACAGCCTATTGTAATAGTGTGGCATTTTAAGACAAAGACTTTATTTTGGAAACGAATGTGTTGACAGTATACAAAGAACAGGAATTTCAACTTTTGGGATATTTATACAGAAGAAGTACAATGTTTCTTTTGATGTTGGGGTTTTTTTTTTTTTTTTTGATAAACCAAAGAAATTTCACATCATGGCATTTTTCAACAATGACAGAAGTGTGGAGGGAAAAACCTGCAGAACCGCACATAGGTCAGCAATCTACCTTAACTAACTATGGTGAGGCAAAAGCAAAGAGAGAAAAAAAGCAATGACAATAAACAATGCATCGGTTACCTGATATATGTTTCTTTTGTTTGTGTACACGTGTCTTCTGCTTGCCCTCTTCTCTCTATGTAAGCTGCGGGTTTCTCTGATTCCAGACCTGCATGTTCCTGATCTGCAGTGACTGCCCACACCAACCTGCCAAGTCATAATTCTTACATGGTTTGTTGCCTCTCTTTGATCTTTTCTCTTTACTATCCCATCACCTAAAGCAGTCAAAGCAGAAGGTGACCCTCCTGACCCTGGTTTGTACAGAGGATTCTTCTGTATAAGGGTTTTTGGTTTGTTTTTTGTTCCCACTGCCACTCACAATCAAATTGCTATTTTCTTTTTATGAAAATAACAATTTCCATAAAGGTCTTAACTTGCAATATAAAGTCCTTTCATATTCAAATATAATTAAATTAAATTAAATTAAATTGGCTTGTTACAAAGGTACTCAGAGTGGAAAAAAGGAATGACCGCTGTATGTCTACCTAATGTGAACATGAACTGCATGGATCATCTAATCTTTTTACACCCAAATAGTAACTGATATTACACAGGAACTGTACAACCTGATTTTTTTTCCTATTTTTTTTCCTCCTGCAGTGGAAAGCTGAGCATGATTTGCAAAAGTGGTGAGTTTCACGCACAACATGGGTTTTGTTCCACACCTCATATTTGGTTATTTGAGCCTCGGTGAAAGCCAAGATATAAACCAATCCTGGTAATATCAGTCGTTTCCAAGGTGGTTCCACGCCTAATACTGGAAAAGGCCTCATACGAATTGTTCAGTGTATCTTACAGCGTGTTTTTTTTTTTTTTTTTTGGGGGGGGGGGTTACATTCATGACACTAAGGATGACACTTGGTGTGTATCAGTGTCTTCTGTGTCTACAGTGTCTGATCCAGACTATGATGACTACTTTGATAATGAATTTATTCAGCAACACTGCAAGTTTCATATTTTTCCCTTTGAATGAAAAGTCTTACATCGCAGGCGTTCGTGTTTTTCTCAGGGTGACGTTAATGACCCATTTTTTTTCTTTATTTTTTGACATCATGCTTGGAAAATGTAAACTAAAGTGGTTTATTGTTTCTGGATTAAGCATAAAACAAACACAGTTTACTTTGTGTTGTGTGCAAATTTTGCATGCTAACATTAGCATTTAGCTCAGAGCACTGCTGTAGTACTGCCACACAGAGCTGAAATTCAATATAGTGTAAACAATCATGAGAAAAACCTCTATATCAAATTAATGGTACTAAATCATCCGTGCCAGTCCCTCATCTTTCTACCCTGCCTAACCCTGACACCAGAGAGGACTTCTTAAAATGCAAATAACCCTTCAATACATCACCCACCCACCGCTTGTCATATCTTATTTTTATTTCCACATTGTCTATTTCCCCCCTTTTTTTTAAGACGCCAGAAGTTTGACCTTTGACCGAGACACCTGACCAACATCAGCCCATGGCAGCACAGATACCCGGAACATCCCGACTTTGAATACTCATGCCAAGCCATGAATTTACAGAGCCTTTACTTGGGAAAACACTATATTGAAGCAGAGCTGAGTGAGAAAGGTTGTCGCACACAAGAGTATCGATCGAAAGGGAGAGTAAAGTAGCAGCTGCATCACCGGGAACAATTTTTCCTGGTGCGTGGGAAAGAACAGCGGATGTTTTTCTGCCTGGCATACTGGTGTGGAGCCCATCTTGGAAACTACTGACATTAGCAGGATTGGTTAATATGTTGCCTATCACCAAGGCTCAGTTTCATTTCATAATGTTACTGGTCCTGTCAAGCTGCTCCATAAATTCATGGCCGACTTCACTGAACCTTTGCTCTGGTCAATGCAGAATGATGTATATGCTAACAGATTATGAGCTGCCTCCACTGTGAGCTTGTAAAAGAAAAGAAAAGGTCTATTATGACTATTTATTGATGTTACATAACAAGCTTTGTAAAGATATTGTATAAAGAGCTTTTTCACCCCCACAATAGATAACATAGAAGTTTAAATTGAATAGTGGTGGTAAATGCGCACCATGGAGAAAACTATGCAGCACATGAAGTGTTAAGGATTTACTGCAGCTTTTTGAAACTTTATTGCTCTTAAATGTGATGCGAATGAAGAGGAAAACACACAATTGTCTGCCAGCAATTCTTTTATTTGCGTTACAGATTTATTTGGTTATTCGAAGATTTAGTGCCTGTCGCCTAGGTTATTTGCATTGTTCAGTGGTGATAAAACTGTATACAACTATATACTTTAATTTGTGGGATTTAAAATCATTCAATTTGAAACAAAAGTACTGTCATTAAATGCTAACATATGTTCATCTTTAGGCAGTGAAATCTGTTTCACTCTCATCATAAACTGGGTTTACAAAGTGCACAGCTGTCCGAGTCATGGAGATTGAATTACTAACTCCAGTCCCATATAGACTAGGAATGTCAGGCATCATAGTGGGCTGGTCAAACATAGGATTATCAAACCCATGGTCGAGAGGTCCACCGAGATCTGGCATGTTATTGCTATTTTTGAATCTGTTCAGTGTTGGCATTTGAACAACCCCCTTATGAACCAAGACACCCAAGATAATGAGTGTAATCAGCAGTAAAACTCCAAAAACAACTCCAACTGCCAACCCTGCACTATCTCCAGTTTCCTCAGAAGAGGTCTGAACTTCAACTCCGGAGATTCCCAAATTAGAGCCATGAGAACGAGCATCCTTCATTATGTCCTGGGCCAAAGCTGCTGACTGTATTCCTTGCTCTCCATCCAGTATTACTATCTGGATTTCAGATAACGTACCAAGACTGATTATCCCCATCAGCCGCTGTGGCTTTAAGACTTTGGACATCCCCAGCTGAATGGACTGGTATTGTGGCAGGGCAAGAAAAAGGTGACGGATTCGTTCCCTGTAAGTCTGAAGGTTAAAACCGTCATCAAAAAGGAGGGTAACAATGGCACCACACACATCACAACAGTGTCCTGTTGGGCGAAGAGGGTTCTTACAGTTTGGAGAGTCACACGTTACTGTGCTACAGATCTGCTGATGGTGTACAGAATTCCCACAGTCACAACCAGAGGGATCCTCACAGGCGGGGTTCCCGACAGCAACAGCAGAGGATCCATGAAACTGCAGTTTGCCCAAACTTGAGCTGAGATACTGGGAGAACTCAGACTGGGTAGTAAATGTATCCCCCAGCACAGACACAGATTTGACAGTGATGCTAGAATGACTAGAGCTGGTGTCCACTCTGAAGGAGGAGAGGGCTTTAAAAACAACATCATCGTAATGGCAGGGGACGCTCTCCTCGTGGACAGAGAATAGGAAGTTTCCTTGCTCTAGGTCATTCAGAGTTGCAGCTGCCTGCCATAGAGTTGGATCGTACCACTGAAATGACTCTGAATCTTTAAACTCAGTCGTGACACCCGTTCCACAGCCTGGGTCCTGCCCGGTGACAGCATAAAATCCAGCTCCTGAATTCAGGATGAACTCCCCATCAACTGGCAACCTCATCTCCAGCACAGCATGAGTGGTCTCCACAAACACAGACACTTTTCTTTGAGCCGAAAACTGAACTATGTCATTGCCACAAGGAATATCGCCTTTGTCCCAGTTGGTCTTATTCTCATAGTTTGTATCAGGAATCCACTGTTTATATAGGGCATTTGCTACCCCAACAAGACAGAAGAGCAAGAGCATGTCTGGTATTTTCAGCATCCTGGGTAATTGTGACAGCCTAAAAGAATATTGCGTGACCTTTGTTTCAAATCTTGTGACTAACACGAGTGCACACAGCTTACTAAGGGCACTAAACCAAATCAGCCTGCTCAAGCAGGTAAAACATTTACATTTTCTGCTACAACGGACCGGTTTTATTGATAATACCAAAACATCCTTACCACTGCATTTTCCCTTCAATGCATTTCTGCTTAGAACTAAAGTAGAAATGAATTCTTTAGGTTTATATTGCTGCTATTGCCACTGACACTGCTATTTGTATACTCACTGAATTACATTAAGTCCAATGCAATCAAATGTGGTGATAATTCTGCTTCGTCAGTAATGCTAATTCTCTGATCGATGCAATAATTTAGCTTCTGGTCTAAATTATTATATATATATATATATATATATATATATATATATATATATATATATATATATATATATATGTGTGTGTGTGTGTGTGTGTGTGTGTGTGTGTGTGTGTGTGTGTGTGTGTGTGTGTGTCAAACATAATTAATTTGACTGCTACCAGCATCAGATACGCACCTTAATGATTAACCATCATCTAATTCATTTTCAGTGAGTAATGAGCATTTATATGCACATAAATCCATTCAGATGCTTAATATGAATGCATCAAAGTCCATATCATTTACATTGTTTATTTTGCATTCGAAGGAAAGCCATCAAGTTTACTTCTTGAATTTTCAAATGTCTAAGGTCAACAGGACTACACTTACAGTCCGCACGACCAAAATAGCTCCTTCTTGGAAGCTGCGAGAATCTGCATAGTAAACAGACTCAAGTACCCGTCGCACTTGGATTTCCCTTCAGGCAGTTCCTGACGTGCGCCAGTGTCACGAGCTAGTAGAGTTCGTTGTTTATGGAATAACGACCAAATACGAAACCGGACCTGACCAGCACAAGTGACGATTGGGGAAAAACACCAAAATATGTGGTGTAAGTCTCCTTTGGGTGCGGTGAGAGATTAAACAATCAGCCAAAACTAATTGCACCTGTTTTTAGTCGTTTACGTGAGCACTGCGGAGGCTTTCTGTGCAATCTGACCTGCGCAGACTAGAGCGCTGATCCACTTAGGCTATGCCGTGTTTTCCAACTCAGTGTTCACTTTAGATAAACTTTAACCCGAAAGCAACATACACCCTCTGGCATCTTGACACTAGTTTGAAAGTCCAACACGAACGCTGTAGATCAGTTTTCACTTTTCTCTCTCTCTCTCTCTCTCTCTCTCTCTCTTTTTTGGACAGTCACATTTAAAATAGTGGTGGATGTAAATAATATTAATCCTGTAGCTAAAGCTGAAATATCGTTGTTTTCCATACTAAAAGACTCATGTGGTGTTTTAGTACTCTTGAGTGCGCTTTTATAGTCCTTCCCCGCTTATTTACTTTAGTAGGCTCATAAAAAAATCTCGTATTTCTCAAGTATTTCCCTGTAAAGATATGGGATCATTACAGCTTCACTTAAGCTAAAGCACATGATCTTTTGTAGGAAAATGCCAAACGTTGTTATGACGGCTCATCCATCAAATGGTGGAACTGTGACACAAGTGGACAGCATCCAGCATTTGCCCAGTCCTCCCCATCCTCCCACTGTGGATGGTGCTAGTGAAAGTGGACACCATGTGGAAGTAGTTAAAGAAAGGACCCCCCAAGGTGGTGAATGGCTCCTGTCTGGGATAATTTGCATCAACATCCTGATGCTTGGCTGTGCTCTGGTCAGCAGCAGCGCCTTCAATGTTGTGGCCATAACACCAGTGCACCGGCAAATCTTCCTCATCACCCTCCTCGTCCTTACTATGTTGTGGATGCTGTTTTACATGGTCGTCACCTCCCGAAAGGATCGTGCAGTCTTATTTAAAGATCGCCATGCTGGGCCTGTGTGGCTCAAGGGTGAGAAGTCCGAGCAGTGCTTTCTGGCTCTGTTTCTGATTGCTCATTTCAGCTTAAACCCCTAATTTTTTATTATTTTTTTTATATGTTGCAGCTGGGCTTGTGCTGTTCGGCCTCCTTAGTTTCCTCATGGACATCTTCAAGATTGCCACTTATGTGGGCTACCTTCACTGTGATTCTCCTGTTAAAGTAGCCTACCCCATTGTGCAAGCTGTGTTTTTATTTTTCCAGGTTGTTGCATGTTATGAAAATTGTAAGAATATACGCGCTCTTGCATGCTGCATTGGTAAAACTTTTAAAAGTTGTCTCTTTTAGACCTACTTCCTGTGGTTTCATTCAAGGGACTGCGTGCAGCTACACACCAACTTAACACGGTAGATTCTTTTATACATTTCATCACCTCCGTTCACTCATTTCAGAGTATATAACATTCCTTATCTTTTTTCCCTCTTCAGATGTGGGCTTACTCTTACACTTTCAACTAACCTGGTGGTGTGGATGGCAGCAGTGACTGAGGAGTCGATTCACCAAACTGAGATAACTCATCTGAATATAAGTGTCTCGCACAAGTTGTACAGAGGTATTGAGCCGTAGCTTCCTGTTTTTAGATGAAGGTCAGTTTTTACGAGGAAAATAACTGATGGTTGCTCTTTCTGTTCCAGCCAACTACGGTGCCAAGAAGTGCACATGCAGTCATATGGCATGTGAGACCTTCAAAGAGGCCTTCTACTACCTGTACCCCTTCAACATAGAATACAGCCTCTTTGCTTCTGCCATGACCTACATAATGTGGAAAAATGTGGGCAGAATTGTTGAGCATCACAAGCACCACAAATTTAACTTCTATGTGAAAGATGTTTTCGTAGGGCCTGTAGCAGGACTGCTCCTGGTGGTGGCAGGACTTGTTACATTTGTACTGTACAAGATTAACATACTCAAAGAAGACAAGGATAAACGAAATAAGGCCCTGCTGATTCATTTCATTATGAACATAGTGATTGTTAGCTTGATGTCCCTCTCCACTATGATTGGCTGCATTATTTACAGACTGGACCGCAGGGAATATGTATCAGACAAAAACCCCACTCGCAGCCTGGACGTGGGGCTACTGGTGGCATCCTCTTTGGGGCAATTCATCATTAGCTATTTCAGCCTTGTGGCTACAGTGGCGACGGGAGCCCAGGGTTACCTAAATGTGCTCAACCTGGCCTGGGCTGTGGTATTGGTGGTTGAGATTGGCCTGCAGAACTATTTCATCATTGAAGGCCTCCATCGGGAGCCCATCAATTTAATGCAGGCAAATGCCCGTGCTTTTCAAGACCACGCTGAAATGGCCAATGACGTGGAGGGTCAAATATCAAGATACTCAATTTCTAAAAAGCCAAGTTGGAAAAGGAGAGTTCTGAGGGAAGTGTGTGCCTTTTTGCTCCTGGCAAACATAATTGTAAGTTGTATTTGTGCTTATTGGACTATCTACAGTTGTAACAACTACCAGTGTTTCCTGTCAAAATGTGTCTAATTCCCTTTTTCTATATTGACAGCTATGGATCATGCCTGCATTTGGGGCTCGTCCCCAGTTCGACCACTCCGCTGAGATATACTTTTACAATTACACAATGTGGAACGCAATTGTGAATATTGGACTTCCTTTTGGAATCTTCTATCGCATGCACGCTGTGGCCAGTCTCTTTGAAGTTTATCTAAGAGATTGACTAATCTCGTAGCTAGAATCATTATTTTGATTTAGGTGTATAAAAAGTGAACAATTTTATGTATCAAAACATTTAACATGTTATTTAACTACCTTTAATAAATAAATTTTAAAAATGTCTTCGTGTTTTCAGTTTTCCCTGTAGAAGGATTCAGTGCAGGGATTTGATATGTGGCGATGCAAATGTGTTCATATATCAAACCTTTTGCAGATTAAGTGACGAACAGGAGCATGATGCCACCTAGTGGTTAACATGTGAAGGTGGCGCTTTTACAGATGGCAGAATTGGACTTTGTGCAGAACTACTGCTACTTTATGAACCGTTTACACACCTGAAATTTCAGATTTTGCTTTACAGCACTGTCATACATAATGTGACCAATGCAGAATTTGCAGATACATATTATATATTATATTTTTTTTTTCAGGACACTTTAAGGAAAATACAATTTCAGCATAGAACATTATAAGCATTTCTCAAAAATGAAACCTTGTCATATACATAAAAACATACAATCTGTCTCAAAATATAATCACATAAACTTCAACCACAAAAGACAACTCAAAAAGGTGCAAGTTCACTTTAAAGCATTTCAAGTACAACAAATAATATTGGAATGATAACTTTGAGCTATACAGGATATGTTACACGTCTTTGAAAGTTAAACAATGTTCCCTCTTTCACTTTTATACTGCTAAAATTTGCCTCAGCCCTTACCAAACACTCCAGTCATCTCAGTGCTTTGACAAACATTCTGCGGTCTTAAGGTTTGAAGAAATGTACAAACACAGTTGTTTATGGACACTAGTGATAATTCAAACACTTTCTATCTTAATATAGAGAGAAATTTCTACTCCACTCATCTGAATGACTCCCCTGTCTAGTTTGGTGGTGTCAGAAGCAAGCAACAGGTTCACAAGGATAGTTTCAACACAATGAGGTTTCCCACAAAACCAGCAGATACTGAAGGGATGAAGAACCCTAGATTCATTTTCATTGACAGTCTACATCCTCTGGATCTCAAATAGTCGGACGTCAGTGTCATACCAGATCGGAGGATCAACATTGCTGAAACAGAAAAAAAGAAAATAATGGATTCGTTTTAATTTGCTTTTGAGGATATCAGTGTCCATAATTCCCATCTAAAATGCCTAACTCACCGCAAATAAACGACGCCCCACATGTAGGTGCGAAACCACATGGCAGTGCCTGCATTGGCCTGATATTTCCTAATGAGGATGGGGTGAGGAACTGGCAGCAGGCCCACTAATGTGCCATGCTGTAGAAACTTTAGGATCTCTGATTCATCTGTTAGACCCCTGCAATGAAAGACACAGTAGATGTTTACAGCATTTTTAGTAATATATCAAAACAGTTAGAATATGCTTTTTGCAGTCCGATCAAAGCTAAGCGAAGTGTTTGCATACTTGTCGATGCAGATTTTCTCCACCTGAGGCACCAGCACCTGTAGAAGTCTCATGATGGTCTGCAGGGGTAGCTTACATTTCCAAGAGAGGACCTGGGATAAAAGCGAGCAAATCTAAATTGACTTCTCATTCCTCTAAATATCCAACATCTAACAAAAACTGAATGAGAGGCTGAGAGCAAACCCAGTCTGGTGTGGGAGCCCAAAAGGACGTTGACGATGCACTTGACAAACGTCTTCTCTCCATTTCTGCTTCAGTGTAGAAAACATCCTAATAGTGTGAATAAATGCATTTAGAAATATCCTCTTTTCACTGGAGCAAACCAATACACCCCATAAAAAGGCACTTACTTCATTGTCCCTGCCTGAGTTAGACTCCGTGTCGCTGGTCCCAGTGACTGCACTTTGGTCTGGGTGGACAGCGTTTGGGGAGTCTGTCTTTGGAACTGACACCATGGTGCCATCCTCTGATACTTGGGACTTCTCTGTCAGTTTATCAATGCCTACAGGAAACCAGCATCATAAATCACAGGACATTAGTGAATACGTTACAGATGTGTGTGGCGACATTATTTTACTTTTATAGTCTTACCAAAAAATTAAATGCAACACCAACTAATTTTGTGTTGTAACTAAAAAATGCATAGAGACTAAATTAAAGACATATGAATTCAATCTGCTAGTTCTAAGGCAGTGATTTTCATGTGCATGATGTGCATATGTACATGAAATACATGACACTTTATTAGTTATAGATGTTCAGCAGCTTGCATCTAATGAGCTAATAACATGGCAGCAACTCAATGTATCTAGGCATGTAGACATGGTCAAAGCAGCCTGCTGAAATTCCAACCGAGCATCAGAATGGGGAAGAAGGGTAGTTTAAGTGACTGAACATGAAATGGTTGTCGGTACCAGATGTGTTGGTCTGAGTAAGATTTACAGAGAATGGTCTAAAAATAAGAAAATATGGAATGAGCAGCAGTTCTCTGGGTGAAATGTCTTGTTGATGTCAGAAGAGGATGGCCAGACCGCTTTCAGCTTATAGGAAGACAACAGTAATTCCACTTCTTATAATCAAGATACACAGAAGAGCATCTCTGAACACACAAAATATTGAACCTTGAAACAGATAGGCTACAGCAACAAAAAGCACACCAGGTGCCACCCCTGTCAGCTAAGAACAGGAAACTGAAGCTACAGTTCACGCGGGCTGGTGGAAAAACTCTTCCAGGTCTGCTAAGTCTCAATTTCTGCTGCTACAGTCGGATAGTAGAGACAAAATTTGGTGTGAACAACATGAACGCTTGGCACATTTTGGGCCCCTTATTACCAACTGAGTATTATTTAAACCCCACAGAGGACTTGAGTATTGTTAATGACCATATCAGTCCCTTTATAACGTATAAAGACAACATGTGACGAATCTCAAATTATGTCTGTTTTTTGAAGAAGATAATGAGTTGACTGTATTTGAATGGCCTCCACAGTCACCAGATCGTAGACCTATAGAGCACCTTTGCAATGTGGTGGAACAGGAGATTCTCATCATGAATTTACAGCCCGTAAATGTGCAGTAACTGTGTGGTGTCATGTCAATATGGATCAAAATCTCAGAGGAATGTTTTCCTCACCGTTTTTGAATCTGTGCCATGAAAAATTAAAAGACTTCTGAAGGAAAAATGTGTCCAGCGAAGATATATGTTATGTGCGCTGTGACTACCACACAGTGAATAGATTGTTTTGAAATTACAACATTACCGTACAAACAACACGTAGAGTCATTACCTGGCATAGCAACCAGGCTGGCCTTTAGTGTACCGGGCTCCGCTGGCACAGCAGGGTGTGAGCCCTCCATGGATACAGTCTCTTGGGAGCTGGTGCGGGAAATGACGTCGGGCGACTTCTTCTTCCTTTGCAAAGCCTTCTGGATGGAACTGGGGTCAGAGGGCAGGTTAGCCAGCTGATGGAACACATTACGCTTGCGAATTATGGCATAAACCAGGTTGCAGTTTCCTGGGGAGAGAAACATGGACACTTGTGAAAATAATGTATCTCACAACAAAAGAACTCTATCTATCTATCTATCTATGCCTTGAATGTCTCCAGCTTTCTCTTACCATCAAACTGGTACTGGATAATGTTGTTGAAAGCCTCGAGAAGGAAAAAAACCAGGTGATGGTTCTGAGCTGCAGAGAACAGGAACCAGGTGGTGGAAAAGGCCTCCAGCAGGTGGAGCAGTTTATTAGCTGCTACCATTGACAGGCTCTTCAAGTAAGGGGAAACTGAAGGATAAGCAGGAGTATTAAAAGGGTGTGAAATAAAAACTGTAACAACTAATTGTCATGGCGTGGTTATGTTGAAAACAAAATCTGAAATAGAATGCGTATTTACCATTTACAATGATGGTTAGTAGGCAGTCAAAGAGAGGCTGGAGACGCTGGTGGCCTGTTGTGATTATCTTGTGAAACACCTAGAAACCAAACAGAGCCACAGCTGTAAAACTTCACTGTATTTGAATTAGTTAGCTATCAAGAAAACTCCCATTTCAGCACAGCAGCAGGTGTGTCTTACCACTATAAGGAGGTCAGCATGAGTCCCTGTGAACACCGGGATGTCCATAGGCACATGGAGAGAATAGGGCTTATTCAAGCGCACGCCAAAGTTTCTCTCACCACTCAGCAACAGCAAAATGAACACACCAATGTGCATAAGTCCAACACGTGCTGCAGAAAAGACAAATCACACCAGAAATTGTTAAATGCATGCTTCTAGTAGAGGTTTGTCGTGTGCAGTGAAGCAACTGAGGAGACTCACACTGGTCTGCTCTCGCGTCATTCAAGTAATAGAGTATAGGAACCAGGATATCTAACACATCGCTGCTCTTCAGGACAAAAAACAGGAACTTCTGCAGTGGAAAGTAGATTGTGACATCAAATGAAAGCACCTTTTAATGCATCGCCTCCCCAAAGAAGCCTTTATCTTTGTTCTAACCTTATTGAAGTCGCAAAGTTTCCAGAAAAGCACCAGAAGCTCCTGGTGGAACTGGATCTTCTTGGTGGAGTTAGGCAGGTAAGTCTGGGTCAAAGGGTTGGTCAGCAGACGAGCCAGGCCTTTCAGTACAAAATCAAAGTCCTACCATTGGGAGACCACAAAGATACAGATTTTCACAATACAGTCTTTAAAGTAATGACATTGGAGGATTTTTAAGAAACACTGATATGCATACCTCCTCTCTGTGAATCCTTGACAAATAATTCACAAACAGGTTTTCTGGTCCTGTAGACTGAGCCGAACAAATTCAGAAAGATTTGAATAACATTAATTAAATGCAATAAAGCCATCAAGTGTCTTCGTCACAGTCTTGAAGTTACCTCTTGTTCCTCTATGCTGGATGGAGAGGCAGGGGGGTGGGGAATCCCTCCATCATGCTCCAGTGTCACAATGAGGATCTGTACCGCCTGCTCCACCAGCTGCTCCCGGTAGTCAGAGAAGAGCAGGTGGTTGTACGGGATGCCATAACCCACCGGGTCATAAGCGCACACCACATTCAGGAGAGACGTGAATAGAGGCAGAGCATGTCTAGGGACAAACAAAGATGGTGACAATGTCACTAAATGTCACGCAATCCACCTTTTATTTTTTGCAATTTTATTTACATCTAAGAGATAACTGAACCATGACACATCACCATGGTGATATAGCAAGGTTTATGTCACGAACACTGGGGGGGGGTTTTGTGATTGAGTTTGAGTGTTGTATTATTTTACTTTCAGCACTTATTCTTGCTTGGTTTCTTTATGTTTATACTCTCAGGCTTTTTTGATTTCTTCTCATGGTAGTTTGTTAATATTTAGTTCCTTAAGTCTTCGGTTTCTTTTACCCCCTCTGTGTTCTTTGTATCCTGTTGTCAGCTCTTAGCCTCTGTGGTAGGTGCTTTTCTGTCTTGTTATTTCCTGCTTTATTCTGTCATTTGTCTCCTAGTGTCATGTTTTAATTTTACTTGTTATTCTGATTTAGTTCAGCTGTGTGTCCCAGGTTCCTCCTCACTGCACCAATCACCCCTCTGTGTATTTATAATCACTATCTTCCTTTGTCCTTTGCCAGGCCGTCTGTGTTCTCAGCCTGTTCAGTCCGATCTGTTTGTTATGGTTCCTTGGTTTCAGTGGTCGATTTTCTGCTTTTTATTTGTATTGACTTATACTCCACTAAAAGAAAAGTCATTATTATTTAGCAAGATTGGCCTCTATAGTCTGCATTTGGCTCCTTTTGCGTACATCACTATATTTATGTGTGTGTGTGTGTGTGTGTGTGTGTGTGTGTGTGTGTGTGTGTGTGTGTGTGTGTGTGTGTGTGTGTGTGTGTGTGACATGGTAAATAGTCAAAACCTTCTGTCAGTTCTAAGGTTTACATATCAGGAAATTATTAAAACATTTTCTAGTCCTTACTGTGTCACCCTGAGATGAACAACAGCATGACATATTACACTTTATCTTTATTTATTTATCAAAAACTGAAATGAAATTGAAGAAAATGCACCATTCAGTAGCTTGAAGAACTGCCTTTATCAGCAATAACTAGAACTACTTGTTTTCTCTATGACTTTATCAGTCTTTTCCATCATTATGAATGATTTTTCACCGACTCTTCTTTACATGCATAACCCAGTTTCAGCCAAACTTTAGCTATCAGACAGAAGGCCCCACATTTGACTCTAGAATAATTTGGTATACAGAAAAGTTCAGGGTCAGCTCAGTGACTGCAAAGTGCCCAAGAAAACAAGCATAAATCATCACCCTTTATAATTGGTATGAGGTGTTTGTGCTGATGTGCCTTGTTTGGTTCTCTCTAAATGTGGTGCTTTGCATGATGACCAAACATTTCTGCTTTGGTCCTGTTTGCATAAAAGACACTGGTGTTTTCAGATGCAACTTTTCACATCTAAGCCATTCTTTTTAGGGAGAAGATGCTTATTTTTTGCTTATCGCTTTGAAAAAACATTAACTTTTTTCTTTTTGAGTCTGACATGCAGCTTGGGCTTTTTGCACTTTCTGTGAGCACTGTGCTGTCTGACCTTTGGGTAAATTTGCTGGGATGCCCACTCCTGAAAATACTGGTAGCTGTCTTGCAATATTTTCCACTTGTGAATAATGTCTCTCGCTGAAAAACAATTGAAACTGCCTTATAAACCTCCCACTGCCAAAATATCTGTTTTTTTAGAAGTTGTCGCACTTGCTGATGATCAGTTAATGACGTATATTTGGTTAGCAGCACCTGGCTGCTCTTAATTCCCATGGAACCAGTAAGGATGTACTTGGTTTTGTCACACACTGCTTCTGTAGTCTGGTTTAAGTTGTGTTAAGTGATAAATGACATGCTGTCATATGTCATAGTTCATCTGAGGTTGTATTTACCTCATTTTGAGATGTGCTAAGGGCCTTTTTTTTTTTTATTGTGTCCTGTGAGTAAAACTTTAGAATTGGATTTTAAAATTTGTGTGCTTCTCCTTCTTTCTTTTTTTTTTTTTTTTTTTTTTTTTAAATCATTGCTGTATGTGTGGATGTGCTTTTATTTTTCCATTACCTGTTTTCTGTTGAGCAGAAAAATGTCACCCAAGGATTGAGGATAGTGTTGTCTGATGAAGGAGGGAGGTACATGGCCTCGGAGAAGCAGGTCAGTAATAATCTCAACAGTTCTGTCCTGAAGGATGGAGATTGAAAAGACAGAAAAGACAAAAAAGAAAAAAGAAAAGAAAAGTAAATCACACACACAAAAATAAGATTACATTTTAGATTTTACCAGGCTCTGCACACACTTGAGGCCAACTCACCTATTCAGATCATGGATGTAGTTTAGAGGGGGCGACTGTGCAAATCCCACCCCTGCCTCCCAAATGTATTCACAGCTGTCTATAGACTGCATGCTCTCTACCGAGTCCTGGATAAAGTCACACACACAGACGTACACACACAAAAAAAAATCCAGTCAAATAGCTTTATAGCTACATTTCCTGGTCTTAGATTTGCAAAGTAATTTATTCAGTGACTTAGACTCAATTGTAGATAATGGGAAGATTGACATTGTCAAACATTGTTAACTCCTGGTAAGAAATAGCTTATGAAACCTGATTTCTGGTATATGAATTCTAATATTCTGCCATTGCCATCCAGATTGTGGGTAGATATAATTTGCTGTTGCTGTCACTTTTTATATAAAAGATAATCTCACTTTAGTTGCAATAACAGACTTTTCTGACATCTACCTTAGCACTGAAATGATTACATGAACAGCAATGGGGAATTCAAAGTTACAGACTGAGCAACATTCTTTTCATACTCATGGAGAATTCTTCCTTTGTCGCTGAGAAAGAATCAGCCACCAGAACCTAGCTCGGTGCTTCGGTCAAACTTGAGTGGCAGGTTAGTTGGGAAATCTTTGATCAGGAAGAAGGAAACAGTGCTTGAAGAAATATGTCTAACGTCTGGAACAATGTTAGAGACTAAGGTCAAGGAATAAATGTTTGTGCTGCACTATTCTGTCAGCAGTAACTTCTTTTGCTGTAACTTCTTTTGCTGGATGGAGGTAGGATGACAAATTAATGACACTGGACTGTACCGTGTCAGAAGGACAGCTGTTACTCACAGGGCCCCTCTTGTGACTATGCACAGTGAAGTCAGGGCAGAAGAGGAGGTCAGCGATAGCCAGGAGCAGCGACTCGGCCAGTGGTCGAGCTCCTTCATCATCATCCAGCTCGTCTGTCTGAAAAAATGTGGAAAAAGTGGAATCTTTCAAAAATATTTACATTTTTTTAAAGAAAAGGAAGAGAATACACCTTTTTATATCTGGAATGAGGGAATTTAGGTTCACTGGAATAAAGCATTCCCACTTGGGAAAGCACAGGGCTTATAACCACTGTTCCCTATCAGCTGAGTGCATGAGCAATCGCGCACTGCTGACACAGTCTCCGCGCACAGAAAATCAGCGAAATAAAATAAATACATGTATTTACTTTAATTCCAATTCAGGCTGGATTTTTTTTCTTTTTGTGTGTGTGATTTTCTGTGTGGGGAGACCGTGTCAGCAGTGCGCGATTGCTCACGCGCTCAGCTTAGAGGGAACATTGCAACTAATTTATTAGGTGAATCCATCTTTATATAAGTAAAATAAGAAAGCTTCTGAGAAGCTTGTTGACACTCTGTCATATTTTTTAGAAACAAACAAAAGCAGTATTTAGTGTTACAAGTGATTTAAAAACCCGCTGAATGTGATGAGTATATTTATGAATATTTTTATCTAGCTATCTATTTTCTTAACTCCTGATCCAGCCTTGTGAGCACTGTGATAGACTGGTGACCTCTCCAGTGTGTGCCTCGATTTTCTTCCATACAACCATGGATACACAATGTTAATCTGTGACAAACTGATCTTCCTTTTCCCATGCCAACTCACCCCAGCCCGCCCAGCACCAGGCACTGTGGACCAGAAAAATCCTCTCCAGTCCTGGTCCTCAAAGATGTAGGGAAGGATGCGGGTCAGAATGCGACAGCAATTCAGGACTACCTGCTTTTCTTTTTCAGAGGGACAACCAGACTCTGCTCCCTGGACAAGCTTCTCCACGGCCTGAAGAATCCAGAAACATTGTAAGTGGGTGATTATATTTAGTATGGAACATAATATCTAGTATCTACATCTTCTGTACTGATATATGGCACTGATCATTTAATTCAGTTTGATATTGTGTTTTAATTCAATTTAAAAACAGTGAATATGCTTCAGCTACACTGGTGCTAGAACTTGTTTAGTTAATGAAGCATGACCCACACAGCACACCTCACCACACATCAAGGATCTATAGTGTTTTATAACATTTTTTTTGAAATAATATAATTATTTTAACACTGAATTCTTTCCAAACCAGAATGTCACCATGGGGAAAACAGCTATCCATCCATAATCATAGATTTTAATCTATGATTATAATAATTTCCAATCAACTTTTAGTTTGAGGACATAAAGATATTATAGCAGTTATCAAGAGTCATGCTCATTTGTTTGTTAGGAAACATGGCACCATGTTAAGCACCAGCAGTCTTACCAACAAACAGACAAGCATACTTAATCTCTGTATCTGCAATTTTTGGACCAAAAACAAAAATTTACTTGGTGATTTATTATCTAAATTTAATCAAATACACGCTGCAGATAAGCAAGCTAAAAATAAGCAAGAACCCTTTGAACCTGCTCAGCTTTCAAGGGCTCTCATCCCCACCTCTTCATTTAATTATGCTGTGAGCCCCACTGTGTTTGTTTCTGACAGGCAGCTTCAAAACGGAAGCTGGTGGCTAGAGACGGGAAGCAACGGGAAAAGGAAGGGGAGCTGACTCATTTATTCAGACATCTAAGAGCCTGTGCAGGGCTCTGCAGTCAAAATAAGGCACAGTTTCCAAACAACAGCATTCCATTATGTAACACAAAATGCGCCGAGAGTTTATTTAATGCTTACTTTATAACAAAGGGTCGCTAAATTTGAGGGGGACTCCTCTCGAACAGCTCTTATCTCTGCAGCTGGCACCAGTGCAAAAACATCCTGGACCGTGGTGGTGGTGTCTGCCCAGAACTGATCCCAGAAGGCATCGTCTGTGGCTTCCACTGGCTGGAGAAAAATATGTGCACATTTCAGTTCCCTTTGAAGCAAAACTGAGCATTTAACCTCGGCCAGACGTCTTATTTTATTTTATTTTATTTACAACAGCCTTGATCTTGCGCTGCACAGCATTAAAATCTGAGACCTTTACCTTCATACAAAGATCTACACGCTTATCCTTTCATGTATTTTATACATAATCATGGCAATGTCAACACAATTGCTTGTTCTAGCAGCAGCGCAAACAGTATCTGTGACACTGACGGCACAGTCCACCTGCCGCATCTGCAAACGTAGTCCAGACCTACGTCATCACCTTTGATTTTGCTGTACGCCATAATGTATAATCATCTGAACTGAACGCGTACAGCATTGAAAAACCAAACAAGCAAAAAACAAACAAACAAACAAAAACAAATTACGGTGACTCACAAAACAGATTCTGTGACAATTTAATCCAGTTTAATAAAAATACGACACAGGCCTGTTTGCCGCGTTACATTCAGATGATAAATATTTATAATCTGCAAAATAATAAACAGACGTGACCCGAAAATGCTGCATGCAACACGAGATTAGTTTATTTTTATTTATATATATTTTCTTTTGCTCCTGCGTCGCAAGCGTTATCCCTTCATCTCGTCGACGATGCTCTTCGGTGCGCCCACTGGCTCTGTCTTTTAACGATTTATTTAGTTGGATAGAATATACATATAAACTGCTCATAACCCACCTGTGTTTTGGTCGTGAGCTGGATCACTGCCTTCCTGAAGTTCAATTTAGAGTCGGTGCTGCCCATTGCGGTTATTTGCCTTTATACACAGAAGGACCGCCGCTACTGACAATCCCTGATAATCTCACCTCCGTCCTTCGCTTGAGTCATTGGCGGAGACAATTTTTCACTCTATTGGCTGACTGGGCAAGCAGGCTGCACTACAGACTGCAACTTCCGGGTTGAAAATGTGCCAGCCACTTACTTCAGAGTTTTTTTGTTTTTGTTTTAAGCCATACAACAGAAAATACAATATAATACATGGCAACCTAATCTGCACGTCTACTCTTCAGTATAAAATATCCATAAGAAGATATATGTGGAAATAGACTTCAGCTTACTGCTTTGTTGACTTGTTTCTGTTTAATAGTCTCAGCCCTCAAGACAAACATTATGACAATAAATGTGTTTGCAAATGGCGACATCCTATGGGGAAATTAATGTGGTATAAATGGGGTTGACTTGATCAGTATATTTTCAGGGTTAATGTGCTGTTTAAAGTCAGTTCTTGTGTAGAACGTAAGTCTCTGAATGCTTTGTTACTTTCGGTTACCACAGAATCCGGGAACAAGACGCAAGAGATTTGTGCATTTGACTGACATCGAACCAAAAACCTGCTTCTAAAGCGAATGTACAAATTTCACACTATAATTGCTAGAATACTGTTACCTTTAGGCGTTCTTCCTTTCAGTCCCAAGCCACCTCATATTTTTACTTATGAAAAAGGAAAAGCATGCATTACACAAGTTAGCTTTATTTTCTGTTGCTTATTTCTGTTGCCCTTGTTATTAACCTTCACGTCTATATTGGTATATATATGCTTTGTTCTCCCAAAAAAACAAAGCCATGTGAGTTAGGATTCGTTTTTTCCTATTGGTCTTTAAAGGCACCATAATTGGTCTTTGCGCAGGCGCGGTGCCATGTAAACACAACAGTTGCGGTTGGTTGTGCGTGTTATCAGTTGCAAGTATCGTTGGCTAGGTTGAGTTTGAACGCTAGTAATTTTATTTCGATTTAAGAGCGCAATAGTCCCGAAAGGGAGTAAAAATTGTACTGCGTGCTGTAGTTAGCTAACATATGATAAGAGGATTCCCGTTAGCTTGCGGTGACGTTAGCATTAGCTTTGAACCAATGATAAAGCGCTTTAGGACAGGCTTGTTAACTACCTAGCTCGTCAACGCCTGATCTGTTTTTGTTGTCAATTAACGCCACGTCGATTTTTTTGTGTGGTTTATCACTCTAACTGATGTCTTTGGCACTGTGACTGAAATGGAAAACTGTATCGCATTGTTATTGAGCGTAATTAGCTAATCAGGCAAAGTTAGCTAAACTAACAGGCCGTCGACAGACAGGAAACGAGCTCCGTTAACCAGCAAATAACGTCAGCCAACCGGCTCCTCCTGTCTGCTCAGAAGAAAATAAAAAGAAGAATCTCGTTTAGGTTGCTCAAGTATTATCATATGTTGACTGAAAGCAGGTGAGCTTACAATATAACTCCATTTGAGTAGATTGAGTAGTGATTGAACGAGAGTTGGCTCGACGTTTCCGTGGCCTTTGTTGCAGGACCCACGTAAAATGTTGAATATGCTAACAAAATAATCATGGTTTCAGCAACCGTAATTGGTCACAGCAACTGTATTACTTTAACAACTGTAGTGCTGTAGGTCTATGGTGTCTTCGAAGTACCGTTGAGAATATACCGAGCTAGCTGGTCTTGAATATAACAATGGCAGCTTGCAGTGACTTTGCATAATAATCGTCATGTATACACTGTAGCAGGGATAAGTCATTGCTTTTAAATTCGTCTACTCTACAGTTAACTGAGGAATTAGGTCTCATATGTTGCTTACACTTGTTTTTAATAAGTTGGTGAGGCCAAATTAATCTTTACCTATTTTGGCTTTCTACCTGAACAGGAAACGGCAGCACAGTGGTGGTGATGAGGAGAATGGCCACCTGGTGCCCCAAGCCAAAAGGCAGACCAGAGCACATCCCATCTCTCCTGAGCCAGGGCGTGATGCCTGGGACTCTGAGGTACAAGCGTTAACTGAAACTTGCATTAAGCATGTTATTCAGTTCATTTAGAAACTATAGAGGGAAGGTAACATGATACTCACAGAAACCTGAATAGAAATGCAGAATAAGCATTTCTCATTTTTTTGCATGTCATTAAGCAAATTTTGATATTGCACAAAGATGACTGGTGTGAATACAAAGTGCAGTTTTTAAATGATGGTTTCATTTATTAAGGGGAAAAAGCTATCCAAACCTACCTGGCCCTATGTGAACAAGTAAACCTAATAACTACTTGTGCCATCCTTTGACCCAAGAACTGCAGTCTAGCTTTTGATAACTGGCTACGAGTCTTTCACATTACTGTGAAGGAATTTTTGCCCTTTCTTTTTTACAGAATTGTTTTAATTCAGCTACACTCTCTAGGTTTTTGAGCATTTTTTGAGTTCAGGACAAACCCAAAGCATCCCAATCTGATTTGAGTCTAGAATTTGACTAGGTCAGTCCAAAGCTGTCCATTTTTTTGTTTTCTTGAGCCATTCAAAGGTGGACTTGCTTGTGTGTTTTTAGATAAAAGTCCTACTGCATTGACTAGTGTGTTTGAGCTTCATGGCACAAACTGATCAACAGACTTTCTCCCTTAAACGTTACCTACCATATTTGACTTTTAATGTAATGTTGGCAGCAAAGTGGTTGGCACTGTTCCGTCACAGCAAGAATGTCCTGGGTTCAATTCCACTATCAGGCCGGGGTCTTTCTGTGTGGAGTCTGCATGTTCTCCCTGTGTTTGTGTGGGTTCTCTCCGGGTACTCCGGCTTCCTCCCACAGCCCAAAGACATGCAGTTAATAGGGATATGTTAATTGGAACCTCTAAATTGCCCATAGATATGAATGCGGGTGCAACTAGTTGTGTGTGTATTAGCCCTGCGACAGACTGGCAACCTGTCCAGGGTGCACCCTGCCTCTTGCCCTATAACAGCTGGCATAGGCTCCAGCACCCCTGCAACCCTGAAAAAAAGATAAGCAGTAGAGAATAGATGGATATGATGTTGATGTACAAATTAAATTTTATGCTGGTACTAATGAAACTCAAACCTTATTTTCCAAAACTTTCAATTAAAGATATTAAGATTAAAGATCATTTAAAACATGCATTTTGTATTCATTCAGGTTATCTTTGTCTAATGCTAAAATTGGTTTGACCTGAAACATGTCAGTTTTCCAAATCTGCAATAAAGGAAAACAAGTACACTTACTTGCACCCATAATGTCACTGTGCAGTTGAAACTGTTGTAAAATCATGACTGCTTGTTCCTTAGTTTGAAATATCCCTCTGTTTTCCTGTATTAGTCTGTGTACATGTGGTATTTTAACTTTGTAGTATTTAATTTTATTTTTAGTCAGGAGCTTTGAATTTTACTAGATGCAGATTTAAAGTAGTATCTGTTTCACTTTGTATGATATTAAATTCCACGTTGATGTGCAGACCCTGGATTCTAACATTCTAATGGTAATGTTAATATCTGCATTTCAGTCATCCAACAGTGAGAGCAGCAGCAGCATCAGCAGTCCTGAACGTGCAGCTGGGAGCTGCGTCAGTCAGTGTGCTCAGGGCCCCTGCAGTCCGCTTAGTGTGGGCAATTCTTTTGAGCCCACGAACCCAGTGTCCTACCTGCATATCAACCGCATCCTGAAGGATGCCCACTTCCAGAGCCTTCAAAACCGAGGTCACCTGAGAGACACATGACGACATAACGTCCCTCTGTCTGTCGCCAGAGGACCGAAGCCCTGAGATGAGTATGAGCATCACATGCTGAGTCACTTCACACAGCTCTTCCCCACCCATCTCCACTGTGGTATGTCACAGCTCTATAGACGTGTGGATGGAGACCAGCATCTGGTCATGTGTCTGAGGATGGTTCATCATTAAAATAAATCATAATGATAATCATTTTAGCAATAATAACTGTGATCAACAACCATTCTTTTGATCCACTTATTTTCCGACCAGTCTGGTTTACGTGCTTCTCTAGGAGCCTTATTGTGACTAGATGATGATGATGAATCCATGTATTTTGTCTTAAATGTTGTGTGAAAACAAAGCAAGCTGTCAAGGTGCCACCATACACAATTTTAGGCTGGTCAGTGTGACTGCTTTAGGCTTCTAGTAGGGGAATGGGGGTTGTAAAATGCTGAATCAGATGTCTGTGTAAGTACATAGACCAGTCTCAGGGAGGATTTGCACTTGTCTTGGACTGCTCATTTGCTTTCATAATTAGACAGGGACTACTTTATGGGGGGCTGTAGAAATCATGGGTGTTAACTTGGCAAAGGACAAGATCTTTTCAACCCTTACTTATTTAAATACCTGATTTACTGTTTTGTAAATGCATCTCAATCAAACGTGTTAGAGTTGGGTCACGGAGAAGGTCACATTTTTTGAAGGATTGATAACACTCCACTACAGAGAATTTCCAACAGTTTGACTGGTAAAATATTTTCAGTGCCATTGCATTCTTGTGTTCATTTTCATGTAGTTTAATTTACTTCTGATTTTGAAATTTACCATGTGTGGATCACTTGAATCACACTTTTTGTTAGTTCATGTTAATAATAACAAGATACTGAATTAAACAAAAAAAAAAAAAAAAAAAAAAAGATGGACCAGTGCTTTTGCTTTTGCTTTTTTTTTTTTTTTTTTTTTTTTTCTTTTCTTTTCAATTCAGTACCTTGTTATTTTAGTTTGAAAGCCAAGGCACTGCTAACCAGCTAGCCCCACCTTTTTTCTGCTAGCTAGGAAACTTTCAGCTGCCTTCAGTGAGTCTGTTATCCCAAGAAGGCTCTTTTCTGGCTCGGTACGAAATCAGCTGTAAGCTGAAAGGTCACTTCAGCCAGAATCTGCAGCAGACGCAGAAATTGTACATGTTTCATAATGCAAAGCTCAGCAGACGTGCAGATCAGGACGAGAACCAACATCTTTAACTGTAGTCCAATTCAATGGCGTTTAAGTCTATTTGTGGAACGTGATAAGTACTGGAGAGGCAGGGAAATGACATGAAAACCACGAGAATAGCCTCCTGGCCAACATGGGAGCTAGGGTAAGGTAGTTAATTCCAATTAGACCTAAAATAATATACCTCTGTATCGCAAGTTTTGTGAAAGTTATCTGATAAGATTGGTCGATCACTCGGCCCTTAATGCAGACTGAATCATCTATAATAAGGTGCATGTAATTATAATGTTACTGTTTTAAATAACAACTGGATGAAGCCATTTCCAAATGAATATAATAACGATCAAAAGGGACAGTGGGAATGCTCTTATTTGTCTGTATTATTATTATTTTTTTCTTATAATAATGACAATAGAGGCTGGTTGGTATAAAATTGAGTGGACAAAGCTGACTAACAAAAACACAAGAGTACTTTGATTATTGTGAGTTGAGCTCAGACGAAGTAAAGATAATTTTAGTGTTTTGTGACCATGGAAAAGTGATCCAGTATGTTACCTTTTATCTCGTGACCACAAAGAGAAATCCAAACAGTAATAACACCCATTAGCTCTACAGCCTTCCAGATGTCTTATTTTCTCAGTTGTTTTTTTTTTTTTCTTTTTTTTCCTTTATTGTACAGGGGATGGTGCATTTGGGGGACAGCTAGTTGTTTCTGTCCAGACAGAGTTGCAGTGCAGCCTTTTAGGTTTAAAAAGTAAAAAATAGGCTTGGACTGCAATTATTACTGGAGCCACTAAAGAGCAGATAGTTTTTCTGCCTGTGCACTACCATTCAGATAGTCCCTCTGCACCAAACATCCAGGTGGGTTTCTAGCATCCTGTTGGGATTGATTTATTTAAATCATTGTCCCAGGACTAAACTCAGTTGTTGTTTTTCTTTTATTTTAATTTTTAAACTGGCATGGCAGAAATGAAAGCCTTTTTGAAGATGTGGTTTATTTTTGTTCAATTTTATATTTTTTCTATATTATATATTTAGTAATGTACATGATATTAATGTGGCAATGATTCTTTTGTGAATATCCTCTCATTTCATAAATAAAATTTATTGATTTTTCAACAGTTGTCTTTCTTTTTTTGCTTCTGGTCACCAAATGTTTTATGCTTTCCAAAGTAATGATGTCTTTTGGTTTGTTGTTAATATATCAACTCTTAATTTTCAGTGTGAGAAGGAATGTTTTCTATTGGCTATTCATGCTGTCAGGTTTGCTCATTGTGGAAAGTCTATGCATACAGGTATCCTATCTATCCACTTTTTTTTTTTCCTCCAGTAATGAATGGCTCCCCATGTACTGAGACCATCTTTAATGAGACATGACCTGTGTCTAAGGGAAGCACAATGAAAGGTTTCTTTAATTAGCATGCTATGTGTCCTTGTCACAGACACAGTAATAGATTACATACATTAATGCACCACATGTAACCACGGTTACCGTACTAGCTACAGTGGGCGCTCATTACTTGCCTCCTTTGATTCACCCGCTCCACCTCTGCTAAATTAGAGATGACAAATGGGTTAGAAATGTTCCCGCATTGTAAAGATATACCTCTTTCTGCAGGTGCATGATTTAACCAACATACAGCCTTTCATCTAAGCATCATCATCTGAAGTATATCAGAATATCCTGTTGTGTTTTGTTGTGGACAGATATATACATATATAGAGAGAGATAAATAGATTTAATTTCTTTTTCCAATATGCATGAGGGAGGAAAGAAGCCTATTAAAGAAATATTGCTTCCAAAAATGATTCTTTAAGATGAAGTAATAAACTGTAAAAGGTACAACAGCTAAAGTTGGCCAAGGGCTGTCTTTATTTTAACCAAGTATGTAATTATGTATTTATTTATGAATTAATCTAACTTTTCTGATCCTATTTAACATTACGTGTCATTGAAGTTTTGCAAAAGCCCAAAGGCTGCTCCTGCACCAACCTGCCATTTAAACAACCCCAGTAGGGTTGAGTGTGCATCCCAGTCTGTGCTGTGGAAGCGGCAGATGTTCTAAGCACAGATGTTCTCAAACAGAGCAGCAGAGGGCAGCACACTCTGTTAGCTAGACAACGGTGTTCATTGCAGTCTGAAACTCATAAACAGTAAACAACTCCACAGCAGGATCAAGACATGTGAGCTACATAGAAGATATTTATCTTTAATCAGTTGTTACATAGAAACACACACACACAGAGTCCTTTCCTTTCAGCACACAGATATGAAGGTGGGCGATGATGAATGGCTCCCATCAGTTGAGTGGAGAAGCAGGAGAGAGTTAAATGCGCTGTCCTTGTTCTGCGGTCTATGTATGCGCATACATTGTTATATTTTTACCATGGCCAGCTAAAAATCTGGGTTAGTCTATGGCTCCTTTTCTGTGTGTCCTCTCGGCTGATTCCCATCTCGCTTTAAAGGTGAATGCACGGTGAACACCAGTTACACACAACAGTGCAGGCAAACAGAGAAACCTGTGCATGTTTTACATTCATCAGTGTCTGGTTCACCTTCAGTTTCAAGATTTGCAGATACCAAAGCTCCTGGAATAATCTAACCAACATTGTTCTAAATAATGTTCCCAGGGCAGTCCCTCAAGTAATGGACATTCAGGTGTATATATAGTTATACGTATAAGCGTAAGGACTAAAAGAACATGAGAAAAGACAGAAAAAGTCTGTGTTAAGCTGCTCTGGTCACCTTTGACTCTGTTTGCCAGACTCTGGCTGAAATGTATTTGGGCAGCTGTTGCCTGGCATGAAATGGTGATTGGGTTGGCATCAAGTATGGTGTTTTCCTTCTCCAGCCAACACAAACATCTGCTTTGCCTCCCATCACCATTTCGCCCGATATCAAACAACAAAGCTCGCCTGCTCTGCTGCCCACGGCCATCCTAAGGATTAATGACCCACCGAGCACATTAGCAGTGCCCTATTGCCCCTGCCTGGCTGGGGATGGGAACAAGGAAAGCCAGGGCAGGCAAACAAGGAGAGGGAAGGATTAGTGGTCCGGATGATAAAGTACTGTACAGGTCAGGAATCAAGATGAATAAATTTTCAGGTGATTGTGAAATGTTGAGTATTTTCTCTTTATACACTTGGCCTTGATCAATAATTTTACTGCCAGAATAAAAATATTGCAATATCTGAAAAAAACAACACAGAGCAGGGAAAGTCATCTGAGGATAGAGGTCGTTAAAATACGGAATGTATGGCTACTAAAGCACAGCACTCAGGCTAAAACGACTTGCTCTTAAGTAAAAACAAAAACTAAGGATCTTCTTCCTTCTCCTTTATGAGCTGACCTGCACTGCTCCTGTGAGTACTCACTTTCCTAAATGCTGATGTCCGGGTGTGGACGGGAGGGCTGGATTACCTCAGTGACTGTAGCCTAAACATGCAGCTCCAATGCAGCTGAGACACAGTCGTCATTTTCCTGAGCGAAAGAAAGCACAGTGCGGCCTCTATCTATAGAGCTGTTTTAAAGCTTTGACCGGACTGACCAGACAAGGAAGATAACCAGCTCTGCATGCTTGGGCCGCTGTCTCCAGTCCACTTTATGGCCTCCCTATTCAATTTCACACAATACATTCCACGGGCAATGTACAGTTTAAGCTTTTCATCGCACAGCCGAGTCTGGGCCCCAATCGGACGCTATAAACGTTCATCCCAGAGTTCTGTGTGTCACATGCATGCTGCAGCTGTTGCTCCTTTTATGGATGCTTAGGAGAATATTCACCCACGCTGTCTTGTATTTGTAAAATGTGATGTTTACGTGGTTCCGTTTTGCTCTGTTGAGCTGTCAAAACTTGCGGGCTTTCAACCCAGAGAGCTCTGCAGAGAATAAGTGCAATAGTTTAGAGAGTGTCATGCTAAGTGGGACTGTTTAGGGTTGGCTGGGTAGAACATGCACTCAGCACACCACCATATAGACTGCTGTTTTCTAAATGGACCCTATTAACTGAATGGAAATGGGCTGCACTCAGGCCTGCGTTGTTAGTTCAGAGAGGACAAGCTACGCGGCTCACACAGCCTGGTGTCGTCTCAACACGGCTGACCTGCCACACTGGCATGTTTCATCACCAGAGGACCGATATGGCGCCGCTCGCAGCCACCAAAGGGCAATTTGTTGCATTTGGACTATAACTGTCAGGAAGAGATATACCCTCACTTAAATAGCCGCCCATAATCTGCCCCTCTCCCTGTATTATCCTAATTGAACCCATGGGCGGCCAACACCATCAATAGCTGAGCTCATCTGCAAATTAATAAAACATGGGCCTTCACCAACTCTATGTCTGTGATAGAGCTTGGAGCTACTTAGACACACTAAAGGAGAGAGTGTTTGTGATTTTTATTTGGAGAAGAAAAGGAAGTACAATAAAATGTTCTCATTTTGTTTTCCAGCGGTGATGAGCACAACTTCTTATGGCTCCCATGGTCAAACATGCATTTCCTAATGAGATCCTTTATCTTCTTCTCCTTCCAATAATGGAAATGCCTATGAAAACCATTATACACCACTTACCTAAACATCATCGTGGTAGTTACCCTGTCATATAGTGTTGCTAGATCACTGGTTGCAGGTTCCAGCTGATTCAACAGGTGATACGATGTTCTGTGTTTTTTCCTCACTGCTGATGTGAGACCACATATGCCTCGGTCAGGACTGAGACATGCTGGCACCATCAACAAGTGCCACATCAGCGCAAGTACGGGGCGGCGGGGCTTTTGACTAGTGTTTATTTTGACTGTCTGGACCGAAGCCCAGCGTGATGTGGGAGACTACGAGAGAGGTGGTCATCATAATAAGACCTGCTTCTTAATAACAACAAATCCTCGAGGACACTAAGAAAACAGCCCGACGTTATTAAAGACATCTATCACATCTCGTGGGCCGTTAATCACTCAGTCACCATCTCTCCCTCCACCTCCTTTCGCCACTGATGATCACTCTTCTACCGAGTGTGCAACCAAGCCCACAGTGACCAAACTTTCCTCTTCTTGCTCTTTTTTCAATCCCATGCAGCTTTCTTCTATGTAGCACAAGGACCTTTGTTTTCACACACACAAAAAACCCACAGCAAAGACTTTCAAAGACTTTGACCTCCCACTGGTCCCCGAAAAGGAAGGCCAGGTCCAAAGTGGCATCACTCTCTGAGGGAAAACAGTGCTCCTCCAATATCAACACAGCGTACCTGGCCTTGAGTGCACCTCAAAGCTTTTGGTCTATTCATGGGTTTATTTTACAGAAGAGTTAGTGTGCACTAAAAAAAAGAAGAAGAAAAAAAAGAAAAAGCCTCTTGGACATAAAGAAAGGAATGCTGTAAAAGCTGCAAGGCCATGACAACTTGATGAGCCATCAAGACCGACGCTGAGCAACCACAAACATGGATAAAAAAGGCTGACATCACAGGGCTTGCGTATATGGAGTCATGGATATATGGACAAAACAGAAAAACAAACTGACTCCCCAAAGAAAACAGAGCGAGTAATCCTTGGACAGAGCATTGTTTGGGCACACTCATGATTGTTGAAACACCTCAATGTTATTGTGAATGATGGGGCATGATTGTCTGTGCTGGACTGGTTACAAGGTGGGGGGGTGTAAAAACACGAGTAACCATTAAACAAGGAAGGGTTCCCTCACAAAAATATACACATATATGAGAATGTTTAAAGCTTTTAATTACATGCATAAGAATGAAGAAAAGTATTTCAGAGTATAAGAATCATGCCATAAGTCTTTGAGTTAACTGAATCATACTAAAAAAGGATGGGTAGAGTTAGAATATAGTAAAGTGCATTTTTTCTCAACTCTCTGACTTCACTTGCACTATTCTTGGCGATTTCTGCAATGTTTGACTTTATTCCAGTGAAATTTAAGGGAAAATATAGTGCCTTTAAAGGAGTCTCTAAACCATCCACCAACTCCTTTGGCTGTGAATCCAATGTGGGAAAAACAAACTTGTGACTTTAAAAAAATCAAAAATCAAATCTAGATTTGAAACAAAAAGCTTACATTACAAACCGGAGGTGAGACGTTTAAAGAAAGTGGATATTCAGAGATGGGAATCTTGGTTGTAAAGGATACTCACTTCAGGCAAATGAAGGTCGGATGTATGGGTGGATGTGGATGCTGGGAGTTATACAACACACTGAAACTCTACACCAAAGGCGAGTTGCTCTCGAGCAGCAACTGAAATGTGGTTAAGTTGTAACTCATTTTATAGCTCAAATGCTTTGTTATGTCCATAAAGCGTTTGGACGTAACAAAGCATGTATGGTCAAGCTAGTATGGTCAATTCTGGCTGCAGGAACCCAATGTGCAAGTGGTTTTAAAATGTGGAATCCAAAACAAATGGGTTGCAGGATGGTGGCTGTGTCAGTCTTTTATACACAGTCTGTGCTAGCATACAAAGTAATTCAGGAATTTAGTTTGAAATGCACCTTTTCCCCTAGCTGACTTGATTTCAGATTTCTAAATTTTGCTGTGATGTCAGGACTGAAAAGCCAAGCCAAGCCAAACTGCAGTTCCTCTAATGGCCACTTGACTTTCACTAGTTACTTTAACAGCATGAAGAAGTATAATATATGTTTTTAGCCTACATGAGTAGTTTCCTCCATCATAACAGCTGTTCGGTTGGAGAATGTTTTGATTTGTGGACTAAAGGGGATGGTCCCTTGATTGATAGCTTTTCTAACATACCTGCTCTAGCTAACGGCCTAAAATCCACTGAATTGTCCACTGTGTGTTTATGCTCTACCTGCCTTTTGGAGCATTTTTAATTGAATGATCTGATACATAATATAGCTTGCTGTGTGTTTTTTCATCAAAGAAAACAGTGAGTAATCCTTGGACAAAGTATTTTTTTGGCACTGCACATGATTGCTGAAACGCCTAAATGTCACTGTGAATGATGGTGCATAATTGTCTACAACCTGTTCAATCTCCAGTTGTGGTGAGTGAAATTCTAGTGTTTTGTTAGCATGTAAGCACTCATTAACTGATCTGAATGTATTTGCCTTGCACCCATGCAGATTATGAGTACAGCTAGCTAACATTAGCCGATATCCTGGTGCTTCAAAAAAAAAAACAACCCTAAACAATGCTAAAGTTAAGGCTTTAAAAGGGAAGTCTAAAACCAGTGGGTGACATCACAGTGGCTGTGTCCATCTGTACAAAGTCTGTGATTAATCTCCACAGACTCCCATGTTAAAATACCCAATTTTACAACAAACTCGGCTGTTTACATTTTATTAAAGTTGTGCACTTTTAGAGGGATGGACAGTTGTGTGACAAGTGGCACTGACTAGGCCCAGCTGTCTATGAAGTATTGCCTCGGCATGTTTGATTTTCTTAGCTGGACCTCTCAGACATTCACAATATTATTGTATTCTATGCTCAATATTCCATTCAGTTAAAAATAGCATCAATTTTACTGTTTTTTTTTAACAGCAGGAGATTAAAACATATTGACATATTCACTTTGCTATAGATCAAACGAAAAAATAAGTTAATCCATAGTGCTAGTAAGTGTACTCTGTTCCTTTTAAACACAGCCAGGTTATCCATTTGACCCTGCTTTGAATCTTCATCCTGAGCAAAGTTGTTAGGTCTAGCTTCATATTTTTCACACAAATGTGACAATATTGATTTTTCACATTTAATACTACACCAAAAAAAGAAAGAAAGAAAGAAAGAAAGAAAGAAAGAAGAAGAAGCACATTTCACAAAATGTTGGGTTCTGTGTGTGAACAGCACCCCTTCTTTCTGACAATCCCACATTTCCTGAAATGATAATAGGTGTTCAGACTGTCTAAGACTGTTTGAAATAGTTTGCACAACTACATTAAAATCCTCCCTACAGCTTTGTGCATTAATAATTTAGCACTCCGGAAGGGGCCATTCTTCATAAAGATGACTATTACTTTTGATTCCTAAGTAGTAAATTTTACAGCTGATACTTAAGCGCAACTTCTTCTGTAAGGTTGCACGTGTATTGTCGCAGTAAATTAAATTCCTAGGACTCGAATAGGATCTACCAAGAATGCCAGAAAGAGACATAATACGTTTATTTCTTCAAGTGTGGTCTTTAAAACAGCGCAGTGTCATGCAATGAGCTGTCCGGTTTCTATTTAATGATTTACTCCCGCGAAACTTCAGTGGAAACATAATATTTTACATCCCTCTGAATGTCTTGTGTAGTGCAGCAGAACGTAATGTCGACTTTCATTACTAGAATTGGAGTTTTTCAGAGAGTACAAGCTGGAGTTTGTCCAGACAGGGCTGTTGAAATTTGCTGTGTTGATTAACATAAAAAAAAAAAAAAGAAGTCACTCACTGTCGCTGTCACTGCCCATAAAAAGTCGAGCCCAAAAGACATTAAGTAGAGGATTTATGGCCCCTATATATTTGAGTGGAGGGCTGCTAAACCTTGTGAAGTCTCTCTTGGCGCGGTAAGGTTTTGCTTTCTCTGTCTCGCTCTGTTGGTTTTTTCCCTGTTGCTTCAGAGTGCCTACAATTTCCCTTTCTTTATTTTCATTGGCATTTAAAGAGCACAGCGCTCTGTTGAATGTACTCATTCAATAGTGAGCTTTTCAACACAGACATACACACAGGAATACATTAGAACACAGACCCGTGTACACACACAAAGAACGAAGCCATGCGCATGCAGAGAGTAGACCCTGACTTTCCTGCTCAATGCCACATGACGTTGGAACCCAGCGAGCATCAAACATGCACCGGCTCTGAAAGCATTTCTACCTGTCTGTGTTCGTTATTGTTGGGGGGGCATTAATTGATTGGCTTGCTCTCTGTTCCCGTTTGTGAAGTGGATTTAGTCCTGGCCTTATGAAGGTTGCTGAAATCTATTCAGACCATTCTCTTTGCCTGGTGGAGCAGAGCACAGCGGTGGAGCAGCCGCTGTCTCCAACTTTATTGGTGGAAATTGCCCTTGCACTTTTTAATCTGCCATCTCCCGGGGTCTCATAACACTTTATGGCTTTATATGTCTCATCAGGTTTTATATTCTACGATCATACAAAAGATGACTTTCTGCTTTTTATGTCTTTGATCTCGTTTTTGGTTTTTCAGTCACATCAATTTCTTTTCTTCGATATTTCCAGCTAAACGAGTGGATGATGTTATGGGGCCCTAAGAGAAGTTGAAGTATTGTTTTTACACTTCAGTACAATGGTTAAAAAAAAAAGATGTGCATGTACCATTGCGCTAAAATAGAAAGAAACATGCCTTTTATGAATGCTGTACGTGCGTCAGTATGGCTGAACTGATGAATAGAAGCAGTCACATGGGGGAGATCAAACTGTGTTTGTACAGCTACAGTTTATGATCTGTTTTTTTATATACACACTTCAAACTATGTTCCAGTAATTAAACATTTAGCTGTTTTTCTCTCCCCATAAAACAGCCCACGTGCACCTCGAGGCTATCTGGATCATCCATAATTCTTAGAAGGAATAATTGCAGAGAGAAATTGTCAGGATCAAATCATCAAAAATAGTGACATTACTCAGTTTGACTCATATAAGCTGCAACTTTCTGTGCATGCCTCCCCCCCCTTCTTCTTCTTTTTTTAACACACACACATGGTAATAGCTCATGCAGATGGTTCTATAGTCACATCTGGCAACAGCTGGAGTTGTGGGCACATCTGTTCCATCCTAGGTGGAGACAGAGTGGGATTCTGCTGCTTTCATACTGACCCTCCTTTACATATATTCACTTTTCAATCCACTGCAGCAACACAACAGCCAAAATCCTACACCAGCGGGGCTCTCGTACCTTCCCCCTATTCAGACGGAGCAGTCTATTACGCTCGCCCAAGGGGAACAAATGTCTGCTCAAATCACATACTTTACACTCTCACACGCATTGTTTCCTTCTCTTTGTTTTCTTCCTCTTGTGACTTCGTTGATTTTTCTTCCTTTTGTTCTTTTATTTTTCTCATTTCTGTCCCCCTCATTTCTTTCCCTTCCTTTTCATTTTCCTCCCCCACTTTAATAATATGTCCACATATTATCAAAGTGGCTGGTGACTCGTAATTAACTGCGTGGAACACGTACAGCTAGATGTGTGTGGGAGACACAAGATCATTTCTAAAGCAGCGAGGGTTTGTGGTCATTTCGTCACCGCCGTTTGATGACATCTTGCCATCGGAGGCTAACTCTGCATCAGATCCCCAAACAAAATAAAAACACCTAAGTTCTGTGCGGTTTTTAAACTAGACTGAAAAGACGCAAATAATTCGATCTGAATAAAAATGTGGAAACTCAAATACAGTTCAAGACACATGACCTGTCTCTTACTCGTTTAATTTCACTCCCCAGTTCTTTTTTCTGGAGAGATCCATGAGACCCATTTCCTTTCTCTTCCATCACCTCCCACTACTCTACATCTTACTTTTTACTTGCCACATTCTGCAATCAATCTGGTGTTCATTTTATCTAATGAGCTCACTAGGTTGTCTTAAGCAATGGTGATTGATAATAATGGCTTAGAAATGTCTCATTGATTCACTCCTGTATCAGACTAGTGAAGTAAAGGCTCTCTCTTCATTAAAATCATAGGTCATCAACTGAACGGTCTCTCCCACAGTATGTTTTGCCTCTATCGGGTTGGCAGATCCTTTGTTTTTGACTGCCCCTCCCCCACTCCAATGCATGATAAGTGAAGATGGTTTGTAGTTAACGCATCTGCATCTCTTGTAATATTCCTTTCTGTAAGGCTTCCCAATCTTATGTTATTGCTTTTTTTTTTTTGAGAACATACCATCCGCCATGTTTTACAATATTTTGCACCTTTAAACAGACTGTTGAGTGTTAGCAAATGTGTGCAGTAGACATCATTTCATTGCAGCCAATCAAAAAAAAGCAAACGTGTTACAGTTGGTCAGTTTGCTGGAAGTCTTTAATTTTTATGGCTGGGCTTCTTAACAGCCATGACTGATGGAGCCATTTGACTTTAAAGCTGTAAGAGCTCCTGTTTGTTATGCAGGCAAGATTGTGAGGCCACTGGCAATATGTCTCAAAACATATTACTGCTTTATGCATATACCCTTTGTGTGTTTGCACTCGCATGTGTGAGAGGTTGTGCATGAGAGAGGGGGAGCGACAGCGAGAGAAGGAAAAAGAACTTGAGGGGTGGGGGCTTCTTCTAATGATAATTTAGGAATGGGTGTATGTGACAGAATTTGCACCTACATGAACAGTGCACAGTCAGCATGCGAGCTCAAATCACTTCAGTAGTTTCACATCAACCAATTTAATAGCTCAATCCCGGCCAGTGAAGTTTTTATTCCAAATCCTGTCCATAATCTAATGGCCTTTGAAAGTCTGCCACTTCCCCCTGGCTGACAGGTTGTGCATTTGGATCTAATTGAATCCATTTACATCCTGCACAAATGGAAAGCACATGGAGGCCTTCCCACCTGGTTTTGATCAGCTACTGAGTTGGGAGAACCACACTCTTTGGAGTCCGCCGAGTGCCAGCAGGGGTACGCTGCGGAGTGAAAGATGGAGAGTGAAGGAAGAGAGGACACATTTTGATATCACCCTTGGCTCTAATTAAATTCAGTTTGAGTCCTGTTGCCTCTTTACAATTTTGAGTGTCCCTGCCTGTCTGTCAGACTGTAGTCTTTTACAGTTGTATTATTTTGCCACAAGGGGGAGTCTGGCAATACCCACTCATGTATCACTGCTTCTGTAGACCCAAGAATCTTTCATCCTTAAAGTACGGGCAGATCTTTTCTGGTTTGATGTTGGATAGAATATAGATTCAATCTTAGATGTACAAGGCCTCAGGGGGTAGTTGAAATGTTACAGTAGTTTGAAGGATAATTAAAAACCTTTGCTGTAGCCTTTAATGCCACTTAACAATCAACAGGTTTGAGTTTTTAAAGCAACTTAAGGCATCTAAAGACAAACAGAACTCAAAAGAGGTCAAACCATTTGCAGCTAAGGTGTAGGATTCTACGAAATACCTTTGTTAGGCTCCTCTTTCTATTTTCGCTTCATTTTACAGTGTTTAAACTAGTATAAAAAAAGATTTGGGGGCATGCTGGTGTTGTCACTGGGTGCACTTGGTTTTAGGGATGGGTCATAAAAATGTTTAATGTAGTTAGTCAAAAGTTCCATCCATCTACTTTTTTCCACTAATCCAATTCATGGTTGTGGGGAGGGTGTGCTGGAGCTTATCCCAGCTGTCAGAAGTTAAAACGTTAAATTCATCTCAGGAAGAGTTAGAAGAGAAGCTAAACTTAAAGACCAGACATTAAAAAATATGCTTCATTTTACACATGTTAACCTGTGTACCGCTGTAGTCATCAAGGAGATTTAACAGTCATGCCTTGTTCCCATATAGAACTGCAGTCTTAAAAAATTATGCGTGAAACATATTTTCTCTCTCCCAGGCAGCTCGGTGGTGCAGTGGTTAGCACTGTTGCCTCACAGCAAAAAGGTCTTGGGTTGAAATCCAGTCTGGTTCATTTGTGATTCTCACTGTATCAGGACATAGCCTATCTTGGTAGTTGGGATAGGCTCCAGCCTCCCCCATGACCCTGAACTGGATAGACAGATGAAGATGGACGAATATAACGGATGAACAACTGACCTCACAGCTCATTGTTCATTTAGTGGGCGAAGTTCAGTTATTGTGCAAATGTACTGTTTATAAGGTTGGGGAAACCTGCAGTCAGCTGAGACTGAAGAAGTCACTTAGATGAGTGACGAAATGTTTCTTCCACTGAAAGCGCTACGTTCAGATGAACAGAATCAACCTTTTAGGATGGATGACTATATTTTCTCCCAAACCTTCCTTTTTTCAGAGAGAGCATATATAGTTATATATAATTATATTATTTACGATATAATTTTTTTTCACTTTCTTTCAGGAAATAAATCATACTGGTAACCATAACAAAAACAGTTTAGTCTCTAAAATGTGGCCAATGTTGTGAACCCAACATTGGCCGCATCTCCTGAGTGAAAGATCTGCATTTGACCACCCCACCCTCCTCAAAGTATAAACATCTCTAATACCAGGAGCAGGATTACAGCTATTATTACTGGGGGAGAAAGTATATATATATTAGCTATCAAGAAGACAATCTATTCAAACACAGGCACACTGATGCTGTCTCTCATTCAAAGCATAATTAAGATTTCTTTTTACTTGTGTGGGAAAATAAGAGGTTGTTTGTGTATCACCAGTTGCCAGCAGTAGTTTTGTGTACTGCATGCAGCATGCAAACGTTAAGATTAGTGTCATTATTTCTATCAAGAGAATTTCCTAATGCTGTTCTTTTCATTTAATGACTATAACTTTTTTGTTTGTAATGCTGATGTATTGCGCACATCATGGCTAAAGTATCCCTGCATGCTGAAGGGAAGCATATGAGTGGAAAGTGGCATTTGTGTGTCTTTTTCCACACACATCAGAATTCATAGCACGACTGCTGTGCATGGCCTACATCCATGTAGTTCTGCAAACAGATACGGTTATTGGAGCAATGGGTAACATCATGACCTTCATCGGGTCCTGCTCTGTCCATCCAGCCCCACCTCCTGCCGCATCTGGTTTGACCATCTCAACCCCAAACCCCTGCTAGCCACCCCCACCTGCACCTCATCAATCTTGGGTGTCATCATTGCCACACTTCTGGCTATTGCTAAAGTAAGCCACGACATGAAGACGTGAAAATGATGAATGGACTTTTCCGGACAGGAAGCGGCAATGTTTGAAGAGACACCCCACCCCTCCGTCGTCTTTCCGATCCATTTTTCACTTTCTTGCATCTGCCATGTCTCTCAGTTGTCCGTCCTCCTTGCATCAATAGAAACCCAGTTCCACAAAAATAGGCCTCAAAAAGATGTTTTGCGTTTCTTTTTTTTTTTTTTCATATTCTCTCTACAAAGTTGAATCCTCAAAAACACATTTGTCTAAATTTAGTCTGTTGGTCATGAGCCACACTGAGAAAATGTATTTTCTGCAAACTGTGACTGCATAAAGGGAGCTTGAGAAAATCACTAAATACTTGTTATACATTCATCCTTTTTCAATACAGTCACCCAAACCCATGCAGTTCCCCACCATTTTAGCAGTTACTTCCCCATAAACAAGACTTAAAGTGAACTTTGACTGTCTGCATGTCATCCATTGTTGCGTCTACATACCTATAGTACAGTCATTCATTGCTGTAAAATGCCATCCATTAACAGTTGTAGAAGTTTCTGTATTTTTATGGTTGTTGATGTGAAAAGAACCACTGTGTGTTCCAAAAGAGCCATTATCAATCCAAATCTTCATAACTCTTCTCCATAAAGCTTCTGTCGAACACTTGCATATTGTCGCTGAATGCCACAGAGGTTTTTATAACTGTTCATGACTGAGATATTCATCGTAAATGTTGGTCAGGCATGGTTATTACAATATGAATGACAGTAGTTTTCTCTCTCATGTGATTTTGAAGTTTATCTCAGGATGTATGTTAAGGCTTTAGGCGCATATTTTGTTGAAAAGAGCCAGCACCTCAAATCCTTCTATAGTCTTTGCTTGCATTTTGCTCCCATGAACTCTAGCTTCCAATATCAGACCAAAGAAACACTCCCTTGTTCCTATGCTCCCTCAGGGCAAAGTGGCAGTGCTAGATATTTAAGAGATTTAAGCCTCCTTTGTCAAGCGGACTGAAGCCACTCCTTCTTTTTTTCCCCTAAAGCGCAGTATAGCAGCTGGGCTTTAATACAATATCGTCATCATCTGTAGATTAAGACAGGCAAGGTATGTTGTTCCCATCAAAATGAGCAGGGGAATAAAACGTCCACTGAAGTTTTCTTGAACTCATTTGTTTTCCAAGCCTTTCGGAAATGATTCTCTGTGGAATTGCACAATTTGTCTCACATCAATTATTTCTTATAAGACAAAAAGCTCCTGTTAAGTCTGCTATGCACAGCAGGACATATGTGAATATTCAATAAAAGATACAAAACTGCAGGTAAACACTCCAGTAAGGCTTTTTTTTATTTGACACATATTCCATCACAGCATTTCATTGTGAATACATTGAGAGATACCCTTTCTTGTAATTTGATTAGTGGACCAGAATTACAGCCAGCCCTCTCTCATTTACTATTACTAAGAAGAAAACAATTAAGCTATACATGTTAGCTATCAAGGAGACAACGCGCCTGTGCAGAGACACACTACTAGATAAAACATACACTCACACACACACACACACACAAGTCTCATTTAATCCTTTATGATGCGCCTGGAATTTATAATGATTTTAATTAGAAAAGGTGCGGTAGGAGTCTACTCCATAGCAATGCTGACACTCCAGGGTGCCTCGAGCCAATTAAAAATATGTGCTGATCAAACAGTCTGCCCTCACCGTGTACAACTATCCCCGGAGCCTCTGCTGCAGCAGAGGGATGGACAAGCTCACGGCCTCTTGCTCTCACCGCGCAGGCTACAGAGGAGCCAGCAGCTCCACTCGACACTCTCCACCCTGAGATCTGGTTCAAGGCTCAGTTATTCCCATTAGCCGCATATGACGCAGGGTAACGGAGGCCTAAGCGCTGAGCAGAACCCCCATAAGAGAAATCCATCAGTTCACAATCAAACGTTTGTGAGAAAATGTCACACACCCATTTGATCCCAAAAGAGATCTCCCCCCTCACAAGGGAACAGGCACAGCCCACTTTGCTCTCACACTCTGAGTGAGAATTATATGACAATTTCGAGTGACAATTAAGCCTGGTATTAATTACATCGTTCTTTTTGTTTCAAGAAATCCCTGCGATGTTGCCAGACCCAGGAGTGCTCAAAATAGATACATTTAAATGAATGTGAAATCTTCTTATATTTTCCAGATGTTAATATTCTTGAGGAATCCTCCATCTCTGTCACATCCTTTTCTCCCCTCTCTCTGTGAAGTCCCTCCTCCCTCTATCATTAGGCATCTCTGTCCCTAGTGATTAATGACACTAATGAGCATGTGCAGCCATTCACTCTGCCACACATTATTCTATTCTCTGGCCTAGGCCATGTGTCATGTCCTCTTGAGGATGAAGAACATAGCTTCCTGGTCATATTCAGCTGAACAACAATATTAACCCCTATCTTTTGCAATAAATGCATATCAGGGGTACACTTGATGCACAATCGCACAAACAGAAACAAACAGAAACAAACAGAGAGACAAATGATCATGCTAAAAGGTTTACATTTAAACCCACCTGAGTATATAGTGAAAAATTATTTAGATAGATAATGATTTTCTAGCTCGTGCTCAGGTCAGAAAAATGTGAAAGCACAAACTTTTAAAAAAAAGAGGCCAAAGCTTGTAGTGAGATCATCAAAAAAATAAGATAATTTTTCTCTTTGTGTGTTGCTTTGTGTCACTCTGCTGGTTTGGCAGCTCATAAATCCACATTCAAACTTTCTCTTTCTTAAAAATGAAGGGTTATTGATGATATTAGAGGAGATGTTGCTTATTGAACTGACAGTGTCTGATGCCGTTTCTGCTTTTCTCCGCTCCAGCGTTGCTGTGGTGGATCTGGCGTTGTTAAACTTTTATCTTTGGCAGACGTTGCAGGCTTGTCAGGTGAGCAATAGGAAATCATAACTGCATATTTGAAGATCCATAAAGAAGGCCCCCATATCTTTCAAGACATGTATTAGCCAGGACCCTGAAATACAGCTGCTCACTTTTATGTTGGAACCCCAGTTGGCCATTGGGATTTGAAATTAATATGACAGAAGGGCCATCTGCTATAGGAGACCACAATAGCATTCAGGAAAACTGGTTTAGGCCTTGCAGAGGACATTTTTAATTGGATGCGTCACACAAAAATATATACATGTCATATAAACTCATTTGTTGGAATGATGGCTGAGCTGGATTTATAGTAGCCTGCAAAGAGACACAGAGACACAGGACAAGAAGGGGAGATGCTTAGAAGGAAAATAAATCAAAGGCAGACACCCGGCCACTATTATTATATTCTTGTTATTGCTTTACAATCAATGCACCGCATCAGATAGCTGTGAAGGAATGCTTAGTTTTACTCCAATTGTTCTGCTTGTTATCGGAAGTCATGGCATTTTAACATGTCCTGACATCAGTGCCTTTAACTAAAAGCCACATAGTTTCAGTCAGGCCCGCAGCTTGCTGTGCCGCGAGGCTTGAGTCACTGAATCCCTATTGATCATTCATCAGTAACTGGTGGCTCACTCTCAGCATCTTCTTGATTCGGCAGCGGTGTAGTGTTATGCTCTGGTTTCATTTTTTTGCTTTGCTCTGCAGTCTCTGCTACATGTGTTGCAGTAAAGTCACAATACAGCATTGCAGAAGCAGAGCTGTTTTACTATTTTCATGAGCAATAAAATTTATTTTTTTTGTAATTATTTATTTGAGGCTCGTCTGTACCTTGCATCTGCCGTTCAAACACATTTACAGCTTTTGCTAATTATTATCTGGTACCTTGATCATATTATGACATACTTTTTTTTTTCCTTTCCAAAGCTGGATTTATCATAAATGTCGCTCATAAATGTTTTGCTCTCCTTTCTTTATACTGAATTTTCAAGACAATCTGGGTTCTTGTCATTTTAAAACTCGTGCAGAGGATTTTAGCAATCATCTTAAAGCAGGATTTGCCACATAATTTCTCTCTGACATTACAAAGCAAGCAGTAAAAGAATTCTTCATTTGAACTATTTCACTGTCAGCAGAAATCCCGCAGTATTGAAACTGGCAATTGAAATCAAAATATCCTAACAAACCAGTCCTAACAAGGATTCATGGTGTTGTGAGGGGGAGGGAATACACAGTGAGTTGTGTGTTTGAGTGTGTCTGTGTGTGCTCCTGAATGAAAAGCGGAAACCCAAATAGCTGAGCTGATTTGCCACAGACAGACCTGGGTCTGGGGAGACACCAGGCTCGTCTGGGACCCCCCGAACTGATTGTCGTGATCGTTGCCCAGTTTGGTCATGTGACGTTTATGCAATGTTGTCCAACCTGCAGCTGGGGTGGAAATCAGTCACCCAACACACAAACCCTCTTTTCTTTTCCCAGACAAGAGCTTTTTGGTAACAACAGCCATTTTGCTCACATGACCAAAAGAGCATCCTGTCAGTTGAATTCATTACTTGCAACAATTCAGTATTTTTTTTTCAGCACATACATGAGCACGAACACTCACTTAGCCTTTGAGTGCATTTCCTTCATGTTACCGCAGAAGCATGGAATTGTACTAACAACTGGTTATGCACTTTTCACATATTATCATTTCTATTGTGGGCCTGCAGGGCTACAGGGGAAACAATCGCTGCTCCACTACAATCCTCACTGAGGTAATGAGGGTTTTAAAATATGACTTGAGGCTCAGTGAACCTAAAGGTAAAGAAGGGCAAATGCAACAGAGCGCTAACTTGGAGAGAAAAAGATTAGATCTTGCATTTAAACAAACAATTGACCTGCGTCATTTAAAACCTTGAGACTTTTAGCTCTGCGATAATTTGACTGAAAAGCTTAATTTTTTAATTTGTACTCATTATTTTTAAAGCAGTCAAAATATACTTCTTTGCCAAACACAGACATTTGATCTACAGCTGATGGATAAGTGTGTGTCTGCGTGGATGTTTGTGGGTGTACATTCTGCGCATTGGCTGTAGACACCTTCAGTAAGCTTTTGTTTACAATCATAGGTAATATGATGGAAATGAGCGTGTCCTTTTGTTTTTTTTGCAAGAATAACATCTATATTTTTTATTAGTGTGGTAAAACCAGAGTTCTCTCCTTGAAGTGAAGACAGGACCACATAGAGGGCGGTTTTAAATAGAGTCCAGTCCTAGTAGGCTTCTGGTTTTGCCATATGCCACTACAATTCACAGTTATTAGCACTAGCACCTTACAAGCACACAAGTATGCAGATACACACACGGTCCCACACACACACTCATAGGTCATAGGTCATTTGTTGTCAACCATCTCTGTATTATTTCAGGCTACATGCTGTTTAAAGGCTTAACTTGGCCAAAGTAGAAACATGAAAGCGACCCCCAGTAATAAATTCATTCAGGGATGAATCTCATTGTTTTAGGTTAAACTCAATACACCACGATTTTGGAATATGTGTCTAAATTGTAAGAAAATTGGATTAAAATTGCCTAGATGACTTTTAACCTCTGATTCATGTAAAGTTTTCTTTCTTTCTTTTTCCCCCCCTTCGCCAAATTTACCTGGTACAGATATTCTCTAAACGTGGAATCCATATAACGCTCAAAATACCCCGGATGTACGGCTGCTTGTAATATTTCTGGGTATTTTATTGTGGAACTAAAATCATATGGACATTTTTCCCCTTTCCCTAATATCCAAGGGCCCTTTATCCGTGTATAGATGTGGGTGGGAGGCTACAGACTGTCAATCATTAATGCTTCATTGATCAAGGACAATCCCCGTCGTAAAAACGGTCTCTCTCTCTCTGGCTCTTTTTTTTCTGCAGAAATCTCTCACTCCGCATTAATTATCACTCTGCCTGTTGTGTGTGGGCGTGCGTGCACACGCGCGTATTAGCGTGTGTGCTCCTGTGTGCAACTAAGCACCCCTTTGAATATTTCGCATTGCACGCACTCACTTGAGAAGGGCTCATGATGAGATGAAATTCCAGCACCTTCTGCTAAAATACAAGTTAGTATTCAAGCAATGTGGCCGAGCGTTTGTGAAATCTCACACAGGGCAGTGCACACAAAACTCGAAAGAAGAAAGAAAGGGGGGAAAATGCATTAGCCAAGTCCATCTTAACGTAGGGCATATTTTGATTTTTAACAATTGAGGGCTGAGGTATACAGGCTCTCTGAAGTGAAGTGACACCAAACCAGCCTGAGATTTTCTTTTTGCTCAAAAATATATAAATTACTCGCTTTTTCTTTTCTTTTTCTTTTTTTGGCTATCCATTTAAAAATAAAATTCTTAGATGGATGTCTAAAAATAAAAGATTCTTAGATGGATGTCTAACACACACACGCGCGCACACATAATTTACCATAAACCTTTATTTTTGCCTTGAATAGCTGTCCCTAAATTCCCTTAAGTCTACCTTTTTAAAACCGCACACACACACTAAAAAAAATTCCAATAAATAAATGAATAATTACAGTTATTAGTCATCATCCATACATTGCCAAATAAGAAAAAAATAAACTAGGGCAGTTCGCTTCTTTATTATTCAAAATAAATACCACATTAAATAAATAAATAAATAAAATAAAACACGTCTTCAGTAATATTTCAACCCACATTTGCAGCGAGGCAGGCAGGATCAAGAGTATTTTCAGTAAATCCTTGAGTCAACAAACTATTGCTGGAATAGTAACAAGGGACATGCAGGACCGTCGTTTAAAAAAAAACAAAAAAGTCAAATATTTTGGCTGCACCACATTCACGATCGTCTCTCCAGCCTCTCCACATATCCATCCGCTATCTCGCCTCGCTCTCGTATTTTACACCCCGATCTGAATTTACCGAAGCCAGACAAACAGCATGCGACGCGATCATCCGATTAACTCCAAGTAAATTTCCTGCAAACAAATCACGCTGGATTTTCCCCCCATTTTTATATCATCAGCAGCAGCAGCAGGAGCACGTTGACCGGACTACGACAAACCTCATGCAGCCACACTTTAAAGCGCTGAAAGACTCCATGCAGGTTTTCTTCTCCATTAAAGCGGACCTCGGCGGGGTGATCCACAACCGGAGCTTTTTTTCTGTTTGTTTGTTTTTTTTAGGGGGGGGGGGGGGGTCTTTTTTTTTCTTTTGCCCCCCTTTTCCAGCGCCCTCACGTGCAGCCTATAACCCGAATCGTTTCGTGGCTCGTTTCACTTGTTTTCATTACTTTTCATAAAGCCCCGGCATCGCTAGTCGGCATTTACACGAAAACTAACCTCCATTATTTTAAATATCCAACACATAATTTCCCCCTCTCTGCAGTATTCCCTTTGATTCACGCTTGACTCATATGGCTTCAGGGCCAATAGGGGTCCGCCTTTGGGGCGCCTTAAAACCGTTCCTTCTTATCCCCCCTTTCATCATCTAACCTGGGACGCCTTGAAACTGCAGGGCCAGTTATTGCCTTTTTTTCCCTCCCGGACAGCCCAATGCGGACTGGCCAACAGCCAATCAGAGTCTTGTTTACATTCTGTGACTGACAATGCTCTGTCCTCGTGCCAGCCAATCAGAAGCAAGCATACAATAGGGGATTCATTTGTAAACATTTAAAATAATGCAGTAACCAATCCATAGTAATAGCACTGCGTGGATAAAATTGGGGAATCTCTATCTTATCTCCATGATTCCGCATGGAGATAAGATAAATTCGTCTTGCGAGCATTGGTCAGAAATGCTGTAATGGCTGTAAAGAAGGGGAAAAGTAGAAGTACACGTGTTTATATGTATCCCCATGGATGAACGCCTTGAATTGCTAACAACATTTTAAAAGATATGGGCTATTAATCTATAATCTATAAGTAGTCTGCTTGTACTTGGTGTTGCAATGTTTTGTTTTCAAAACTGCATTTGTGAATAAAAACGGTATTATTTTATTGATTATTTAAACACTATATATTCTAGCGATGAAAAGACTGCTCAGATGGTTTGTAGGCAAAGATCCCTTGTTTAGCTTTAAATAAGTAATTAAAAAAACAAAAACAATTTAATTTAACATCTTCAATAGGGGGTGTCAAACATAAGGCCTGAGGATCAGATTTAGCTCTGCAAAGACTCCAATCCGGCTCCCTGTACAGCTTTAGAAAGTTGTGCAAAGATTTGGAACGTTTAACTGTATTTTTATAGGTTTGATTATTGATTAAGACCCCCACCCCCCACTGCCATCCACACTAGACCAAAGTAAAAGGACGTTTTCTATGAATGAAAGAAAGCTTTGTGTTCTAAATGTACAATTACAAGACAGTCTGAGCAATGAACACGTATATCCTTCATTTTCACTGGCCCAGCCCAATTCACATCAAAGTTGGATGTATATGGCCCAAAAAGTAAAATGAGATTGACATCCATGCTCTACAGTGTACTCTTTTTTTCTTCTTTCTCTCTCTCTCTCTCTTGTTTACACACACACACACACACACACACACACACACACACACACACACACACATACATATATATATGTGTGTGTGTGTATATTAAGTGTTTATGCTTTTATGTGGATTATTGCTCATTTGTGGCTTTAGAATTTTGGTAAATGGTTAAAACGACTCTTTTTTTTATTAGTGTCTCTTCCTTAGAATACTTTGGTGCGCTGCTATAAATAATTAAATGCACATGAATGTAATATGTGCCGTTTAATTCTTGATTTTATACTATCATCAAGCCGTTCTCTATCTTAGTTTTATCTGCGATAGATTAAAAGCTGTGCTCGTGGTGCACTGCGCTCTATTGTAGCGATTTGTGCATCCAGTGCTTTTAAATCTGGCGCTTTTCACTCCTTTTATCACTGCCAGTCACCACACCATTGGTCTCTGCTGCCAGCCAATCGGAAACCACCCTGTCCGCGGGCGGGCGGCACGAGCTCATTAACATGCAGGTATCCGACCAATGGGAGGATGTGTTTACCCTGCCCTCGAGACGCGAGGTACGCAGTTGCACCGGGAGAGAAACCGCTGCTCGGAGATCCGAGCCGCAATCCAGCCAGGCCGGAAGCCCCGGTCGCACTGCTTCCATAGAGTGAACCAGCAGGCTACTGCACAGCCTCAGATGGAAATAGTCTACTGTAGGATTACACTCTAGCCACATGGTTTATTTCAGATTTTGATTTAAATGGGCGTCGCACTTGGCCTTGCACCTTTCCTCCTTGAATTTTGTGATTTTATAATTTATGGTTATGCAAGGATTTAACATACCAGTAAGTAGTAATTTTATATACCTGATTTTCTTTACTTTTAATAAAACATACCAGGGCCTGTTTCCTCGTTGTAAAATGACAGATGGTGTAGTAAAAATGCAGATTAAAAAAAATGCCAGGCTGTATGTGGCATGCTGTGCATTATAGAGTGCCTTGTTATAATTTCTAAAATAACAAAACAGGATGAGCTGTATCTTCCGAGGAATAAATTGTAATTTTATACCCTACATTTACATTTACATGACATAATCAAGGGCCTATTATTATTATTATTATTATTATTATTATTATTATTATTATGCACTGTAATATTATAAAATGACTACTAAGACTTTACAGCTCTTTTTATTATCAAGAAGCTTAGCTGTATTATATTTTATGTGTTTTTATATTTTAGTTTAATTATTTTTTGATTAATTTTAATTTCAGCTATTTAAATAATAATAATAAAATAAAAAATAATATCGTTTGATTAATAGTTTAGAATACTGTGCTTTACCTATTGGTGTGTATATATTATGGCTGCCAGACGTATAAATTCCTAGCGGAAAATTTGCATACAAAGAGAACGGGAGGAATGTCTTCACACACCCCGGCCGATGTGCACTCCTTGCCGGCCAGCTCAGTCGCGGAGGGCCGCTTGTCTCGCAGCACTATCCGACCTATACCGCGTGATTTGATTAACTATCTGCTTTCCTGCCGTCGACTCGATCTTACAAATGTAATTGACATTTGCTTAATCAATTGTATTATGGTCGTCGATCCTTTGATTTTTTTTTCTCCCGTTATTCGAACGATTGTTTGATGCACGATTTCGCAAATTTTAGGCTAAAATAAAAAACAACAACAACAAATAACCACATGCGATTACACGGCAGCAATTACATGCCCGTGCGTATACTTTTGGAATATTTAGAAAGCTGGTAAATGCTCAGTAGTGTTATTCTTACAGGTCTGTTGGCATACAGGGAAGGCTGAACGTAACAGCATGGCGAGGGGAAGGTAATGGCCGACTGCAAAGCACTTTCTCAGTGTGGAAACAAAGGCAGTCCTCCTGACGGGCGGCCATTCACCTTGGATCGCTTTGCAGCCCAAGAACGCAATCTTCTGCTATCATGAATGCTATAGCAGGGCTTATTTCACGTTTTCGCGTTGAGGATTCACATGCAAGCTCACACATTACCTCAGGAAGGCTCGGTCAATACGATTTTTTTCTTCTTCCCAAGGACCTGCGAATGGAGCGATTTTATTGTTGTTGGTGTGGCATTGGATTGGAGGCTGTAACTGGCAACATGGGGAGATAATGGTGCTGAGAATGAAATAGCTTAAATGAGAATATGCCTGCTCTCTATTGGACGTTGTAAAAAAATAGTTTTAATTTAATTACATTTTATTTTAGTTATTACATTTATGAAACAGATATAGATTATTATCTTGGCAATCCATTTGTAAAAGCTATTGATGACCTCAGATGGAGAATCTATAATATAAAATGAATCTTTCACTTATATTTTGGAAATTACTAGAGTTGTTTTTGAATCCCCTCCCCACCAACAGCCAGTACTGAAGCACAATATAAGCTTTCCCCTTTTGGGAGACCTGTTAAAATTCGTGATATATATATATATATATATATATATAATTATTTTTTTTTTTTTTACAGTAAAATACAGTTTATTTTCATTTTGAGAATGGGCCACTTTCCCATCCAGACTAAATATTTCTATTTTTGTGGCATGGCAGAGGATGTAGCCTGTAATGTATTTACTACTCCATTTGATTACCTGACCTGAAATAGGTCAAGGCAGACGAAGACAGTGAGAGTGCAGTTATTCACATGCGCACACACATATACTCACGCGCAGACGCGCGCACGTGCACACACTCGCTCACACACACACTCAGGGAGAGAGGGAGAAAGAGAGAGAGGGGGGGGGGGGGGTGAGTCCATGCCTTTCAGGAGCTGATGCATCTCTGTTATAAGGCTGTATTCTAAGTATGTTATTATTTATTATTATTACTATTAATATTTTCAATACAATTCTTACGATTTGTGTCGAAACTCTGCGAACTGACAGCTCAGACTTCCTCTTCAAATAGTTTATTTTATTGTCATATTTATTAAGAACTGGGATTTTTGTAGCTTGAAAATGCTGCATGATATATTCGCGATTTATGCCACTTAATATCGTTATAGAGCAAAACGGTGCCATGCGTAATGAGAGGTGGATGGAGATTACAGAGGCACAAAAAACGCCATGCATCAACCCGAGACAATAGGACGAGCTAGAGAAGGCAGGCAGCGTTGTTCACCTTGAGATAGGCTGAGTAGGCTTCCATCATTTTTAACCCTCCGAAACAGGACGACACGTTTCCTCTCCCTATCAAAACTACAAAGCGGGGGTAGGGGGGATTGTCAGATTGCCGCAGAAATCACAGTTGATCTAAATCATTATATTGCATGTCATTGTGCTTTTAGAGATGGTGACATCTGGTGACTGCTGACGTGGATGTTGAATAAAATGTTTAGGCTCGACGTAATCTGAGCATTGTAATGCTTTGCATACAAAACTGAACATATAGAAACCTAAAATGTGTCACCCTGCTCGACGTGTCTGTGAAATCTGAAGTACTCCCCTCCATATTTAGGCCTGTATCCCAGGCTGATCAATAGAGCCGGAGCTGAACCCGGCTCAGTGGGCTTTCGGGCGGCTCGGTGGTCGTTTGTATCTGCCATGTCTTATTTTCTGTAGTCAGTTTTAAGTCGTAAGGTTTATTTTTTTATTAGCAATATTTTAAATATATATCCTTAGTGTGACAGGAAGGATATTTGAGCAGAAATAAATGAAGCGGTACTAATGATGTGTTTTCTCCCATTTATTTTATAGTACTAGACTGCAGTAATGTTTTGCATCGTGTTAGGCTTATCTTAAATGAGCTTTCCATTTTTTCCATTTACTGAACATGTCTCTGAATTTCTCCACTGACAGAAAAGATGATCGGGGGCTACGTTTTTGGCTGGAGAAGCCTGCGATCGACTGAATGCAACACATAGATACGAGGGAAAGGATTATTATATGGGTTGCATTTGATTTTCCTGACCTGCCCTATCCGGATTTCGGATTACTAAACATTCTTCGGAATGGAAGGACGGGATTTCGCTGCTCCGGCGCACCTCCTTTCTGAGCGGGGCGCCTTGGTGCACCGAGCCGCCTCTCGGATCGCTCCCTCGGGCCACAGCTCTGTGCAGCATGCCGGCCACTTCCCGCCGGGGAAATACTACCCCTCACACATACCAATGGCTCCCCACTCAGGTTAGTCAAACGTATAATGTGTGTGTGTCTCCCACACAGCAATACTGTTTTTCTTTTTTTTCTTTCTTTCTCATTTTGTTGTGCCATAAAGCCAGCTGTGCATTTATCAGCCCGAATACAAGACGGTGTCGGGCATGTATATGGAGTCGTACCAAGCTGATTATTTTGCACAAAAGAGAATAATAGAGGGGGGTTTCTGTTATAAATTATGGGCTGCTCAGGTGTGACTGTTTATAGGAATCCGCTATGCAAATATCAGCTAATAAATCAAGAGAGATTTGATTTACACAAGGCCTTAAACCAGGAATTGTGATTAAGCTGAATCAACATTTATCTCAAAGGTAATGACGACATCTTTGTTAAACAAATAGTCACTTGATAAGATGGGTAAATGCCATGTGTTTAAGAGCTGTTTTAGTTTGCACGTAGGAAGCTGGACAGAGCACAACGACACTGATTTCCTGCTGGCTCGCGAGCTGAATTTAAAATGAGATTTTGTCACTTCACGTTAAATTGTAAAGTGTCACAATGATGCCATCGCTTAACCAAAACCCTTGGCCATACCCAGAGCCATAAGCACGGAATGGATGGATGGATGGATGGATGAGCAGGTCTGCATGGGTTATGGCGTATGAAGGTTATAGGAAGGAAAGCAATACTAATCCTCCTTCTATATTGGGCTTTGAAGTGTCGGGGTGCAAATGTGTTCACAGTGAATGCATCAGGTTTAGCAAGTGACTTGGGTTTCATGTGAACCCAAATGTGAATGTTTTACAAACGGAAGTATGCACATTTGTGTCTGCACAGAAGAGTCCAAAATTTACAACCCTGCAGAATTAACTCCAACAGCTCATATGTTTTTTTGTTTTTTTGTTTTTTTTAAAGGACAATAAAAGAAAATGATGCACAGTCCCTCCACCCCACAAAACCTTGAAAGTGCTCCTCTTTACACATTTACTTGATTTGTGATCACTTTTTGTGCCCACATTCAGTTTTTTTTTTTTAAATTCTCTTCACACATTATTCTGGATTTAATTAAATATATAATGGCAAGAATTCAGTTCAGACAGGAAAAAAAGGATAATATAATTATATTGCACATCTGTTTTAATGGACTGGATCACAAAATGCGTGCTGGCCCTTTTTATTTTGTCCACCCATGTAAAACAAAAGAGATTTAAATAAGATAAGTCAAAACAGAGGCGTATTGATTGCATCAAACAGCTCCACTTTTGAAAGAATCTTCTTTGAAAATATGTAAATGCAACCCCTAAAAACACATGTTTATGATGCAGCTGAGCAGTCTTGGGTTACTGGCAAGCAAAAAGGCATATTTAAATATTTAAACCCTTTAAAGTTATTTTATATGCCCAAGCCGCTAAAAGTGTAACAACCCGCTCAGTGTCGGTGGTGAAAATTCAGCATGCATGTCATCCCTGATGATAATTATTATTAATTAAAAAAAAAAAAATCTGAATTGTTATTTTATATACTTGTTTGTTTATTTATGTTTGGGATTTTTAATAAAGTGTTCTGCTACAGCAGGGCAGGGTTGTAGTAAGTTAACCAGATCCTAACCAAATTCTGCATTCATTTGCAAAAATCCTACTAAACATGAGGCATAATTAGTCATTCAGGAGAATTCATGGGTGCCGTTCACAATTCATCTCTCATCATTCATGTGTGCTTTTGGCAGTAGTGACACACACACACAGACACACACACACACACACACACACACACACACACACACACACACACACACACACACACACACACACACACACAGTGCCTGCATCCATATGTCTTTCATTTTTATTTTTTTATTTTCTTACCATTCATTCTTACAGATGTTTTGCTTGAGAGCACGAAGGCTCAGTGCTGGCTACAGAGCACAGGTGCACCCCTCCACCACCTGCCCCCAACCATATTTGGTGTACCTTTCGTAGTATTGTGCTACACACATGAAGGCCTAACCTTCCAAATGTCATCACTGTTCAATGAGCAACACAGGTGGTTTATTGTTCTCCTCAGTCTTGTCAGTAGCGCATGGGCGTGACAGTGGCGCGATCTAATATCCTCGTGATCTGCAAAATGATTTTATTCTTTACATTTCAAGTGTTTGATTGAATTAACATAAAAATAATTTGACATAATTTCCAAATCTTCTCTAGCCTCCACTAGGATGACTTTGTTATTGTGCTCTGCTGACATCCAGCATTTGATTCATTGTTTCAATAATATTTGTAAATGTCAGGCATGCCATGATGCAGATATGTGGATGAGACATGAAGCATAATTTATATATATATATATATATATATATTATAATAGCAGCTTGTAAAAATATTGGATTATTTCTGTCAAGACCGCATGTTGCATTTTTTTAGACATTTAAAAAAAAAAGAAATATTTGGTGGCAGAACTAGCTTTTAATACCAGCACCTGGATAGAAAGTTCATTAAAACACAATTTAGATGTAAACTCGTGTTGTAAAAGGAAAAAGAAAAAAAGATTTGTACTTATTCTGAATTCTTTTTTAGAAAGAACAACATTATTTTGCAATTTAATTATTTTCATATAGATTTTTTTTCCAGTTTCCCCAAAACATTAAATCAAATCTTACTATGTAAGATTGGTTAAATGCTTGTAGGGTGTCGAACCAAACTGGTTCCAGTTTGTTCATCTTGACAGGGCAGGTCATTAGTGTCCCTTCAAGTGTCCTGTATGCTGGCAACATTAGCACAACTGAGCGTGTTGTTTGCGGAGTGTGTTCAGTTTCTCTTCACTTTACCCCTGGGGACTAACTTGCACACTGGTTCACATGAATACTTTACAAAGAGCATGAATATTTCAGGGTTGATGTAAAAATGCATTCAAAGGCGGGTTTCTGATGTGGCTCCTTGAAAGGGTTCCTCTGACGTTGCGGAGGTATTTATTGCGAGCGCTCCCTTCACCCATTGCTGCTAAAAAAGAGCGATGGCAGTTGCAGCATTCTCCCCTGGCATTGTTCCTAACAGGCTTTTGGAATTTTGAATTTTTTTTCTGGGAAAAAAATTCCTTTGTTTTTTTGGGGGGTGTTTTCGGCATGCCACATGCACACTTCTACCCTCTTGTCCACTGAACCATGTTACTTAGAGCCAGTAGAGATTCTGTCAGTTTGCATTTGCCTCTGTCCATCTTCACCTACTACAAGCCAGTCATTTGTAATGCATGTCAGGTGGTCGATTTATAGTTTACACTTGCACTGTGTTCTGGGAATCTGACATTGGAGCAACTTCTCTCTGCCTGTATTTGCTGATACAGTTCGACACAGACCTGTAAACTCCTCTAATGCGATTTAATTTGGCCAGTTCATTTACAAGGACTTTGAAATAGTAATTTTATCTTCTTCTGGCTCCGATGCAGAGTTGGAGACGGTCCTCGCTTGGCTGTGAGGCCAAGATTCAGATGTTGGATAGTGTCAGAGCAGGAGACACAGTGGAGCTGTCTTTACTGCTGGCATTTATGGTTGTGGGCTCATCTTTCAGCCATATTGTTCTGATCAGTGTGCTCTGACTGAGGTGTGGCTGTGTGAAAGCAGCGGGGGGTTCACAGCCTGTCCATGGTTGAGCTCTGCTCTAAACATCCCATGTAATCAAAGGTCATATTTATGCCATCTCACTTAGTCTCCTCTTCCTTTGCATCTGCCCGGCCTCCCTTTCCATAGGCTGTCCTCTGTCTCTTTTTCCCTTCCATTTTTCAGTCTCCTTTCTTTCCAGCAGGAAGACTCTTGTGTCTGGGAAGTAGTGGTCTTCCTGCCACTTCTGTTTTAGCCACCCTCCCTTGCCCCTGGGCCATTGTTGTAGACCACAGCTTTGTGTGTGTTTTACAGCTGCTGTTAAAGATAAAAAACAGCCCCTTCCACCCCCTTTATTGTTTTCTGGTAGGATGTCCCTGTCATTCCCTTGGTTTTTATGTCCTAGTTGGATATCTGAGCAGCGCCCCCCTTCAAAGGTTAGCCATGCTGTCTGGCTTCTCCCATTTTTTTTTCCAAAGGAGAATAAATAACTTTACTGGGACTTTTATTGAACGTCTCATTGCTGGACTGTCCCATGGGTCTGTGGATGCTGGGAAGAGGCTTCAAAGACAAACACAGGTGTTTGGTGGAGTTAGCAAGGGGCTGGTTACAACCAGGGTCTTTAAAACAATAAACTTCAGCGAGTGAGTGAAGGTTGTTTGTGGGAAAAGAGGTTTCTTCTTCTTGGCCTTGTAGTTCTAGTGTTTTGAACACTCACCGGGTTTGTACCCAGCTCCTGTTTGCCTTTGCCCACTCCCCTTCCTTGTTGACCCCAGACAAGAGCAGCGGCTGGAGTGTGTTTCATGGCCAGTGTAATTATTTAGCAGCACAGCTTCCAGCCTCACTCATCCTGCCACTAGTCTTTTCTCTGGAACTCTAAACCTTTTGGGCTATAGTGACATCTGAGCGAACATACATTTTGAATATAGTGAGCATTGTATTAAAAGGCTACTTGTACACAGGGGCCACTATAGTTGATGTGCAGTGACAGAGCATGGGTCTTAGGCCAAGTTCTATTTGGCTTTACGCTACGGCTCTGCAAAACAGAGTGAGAACCATGGCCTGTTGTTGGGCTCGTTTGTGGATTGTTGTGATATAACACAGTTCAGACATGCTGTCAGTGGAGTCCCCCTGAATAGTGGAGGTGTTGCTTGGCATCCTACACCTGGCTGAAATAGCACCTTGCCCTGTGCAGCTGCCATCTGTCACCTTCCCCTGACACTGCGGCCCCCCCTGGAAATCCAACTGACTGGCAAGGGCAGTCAACTGTCTGTGAAAGGGTAAGCCCCTTACATATTTGCAAATACCTTTGCTTGCAAGAGTAACAAGACTTTAGGTGTATCTGTATCATTAAAAAGAATTTTTTTTTACTAATGATTTAAGTGATCATGAAAAAATATTAGCATCTAAATCAGCCACTGAGTGTAATAAATTTAAAGTTCTATTATTTAAATTTTGTTGCTTATCAGCAAAACTGTTCACACAAAGTGAACACTTTGGGTAGAGAAAAAAAAAGGATCTGGCTTTGCAAGAGGATTTTGGTTAACTGGTGGCCATGTTACCTCAGATACAGGCTCTTGACTCAGTCCGCTACCCAAACCACACCATGTGGCATGATGCCACAGAACCCTTGCCTTGAGCTTGGGGCGTGTACACAGGACAAACACAAAGGAGTCCCATGGGTGACGGTGACTACCAGGGTAATACCTTCCTGTATTGGATTTCAGGGCATTGGATTTCAAAACCCTCTCATGTATTTTTACACTCAATGTGAGGAAGTGAAAAGTTAATTGACGAATCCAACGAAGCCACGATGAACAGGCACGCACATATGCATGCACGCAAAAAATAATGGAAATAAAAGTGTTGTTGCCTGCTTAAATAGACTGATAGGTTTGCCCAAAGCCAACCGCTGCTATTTTGTTTGTGATTCAGATCTCTCTCTGCCCCCTCATGCTCCCTCCCTCTCTCTTCTAGTATCAGGCTGCTTCTCATCAGGCAGCCCCAGGCCCACCTCAGCGCATGGCCGTATTGCATGTGACAGCTGTTAGACATTATTAACGGCTCAAGCAGAAAATCCAGATTACTGTTTTTTAATTTCAGTTTTATTATTGTAATCGTTCAGTGAAAAGAACAAAAAAAACCAAAAAAAAATAGGGGGGCCCTTTTGTTGTTAGCAGATTTGCGGTCAGTGACAATACTGCAAGCACACGAGTGTTATGAATGTGTGTGTGGTTATGTTTGGGTTGGTGGGTGGGTTTGCGTGTGTGTTTGTGTGTCTTGGGGTAGTGTTCTCCAGACAAACCACCCCACCCCACTAGAGCTGAGGCACCCCGTGGTTGGCTGTAAAGCCTAGACAGGTGCATTGTTAACCCTCTAACGTCTGAGCCTGTCTCTGCTGGATCTGATGTTAGTTCTCTGGCAGAATTGAATGCCACTTGGTGCGGCATGTGTAGCAGTCCCAGTTTGTGCTGCATTCACAGGAAACAGCATGCTGCTCTAATGGCGTGTTCTTTCTCCGCACAAATTAGGAGTTTTGAAAATGACAGTTTTTCGGGGTAGCTGTGCAGGCTTCACTTTCTGCTTCAGCACTAACATGTTGTAATGTCTGGATTTTTATTTTGAAACAACGATACAATTCAGCAACTGCTATGGTTTTTCTCTAGAGTTTGTCTTTATTTCCTTCACTTTCTATTTTCTGGATTCTGAGCTTCCCTTACTCAAATGACTGTAATCTATAAATGATAGTGTGCGGCAAACTGGTAGAAAAACTTTACCCACGATTCGAAGTCTGCCAGTGAAGAGAAGCAGGTGTTTGTGATGTACAGTACCATTCAATAAGATGTTCCACTTAGTATATGCAAAAAAGAAAATTGCCATTAAATATACAAGCCGTATGCCTCTGAAGAGTGTGTCAGCCCTTTTGTGAGAAAACAAAGATTAGCATCAGGAATTCCATTTTAATAAGTCTCTTGGGAATATCCAACCAGATGCCAAGTCCTCAATCCAAAAGGGACTTGTTGCACTTTCTGTCTCTCTCGCTCTGTTTTTTCCACCCTCTGTCTTGGTCTCTCTCTCTTGCATGAATATCCTGAGCTCTGCCTGACACTGATCAGAACCCCCCCAAAAACTTCTTCCTCCCCTTCTGCTTTCTGTTCAAATCACTCGTTTTGCACCATAAATTCTCTCATGCCTACACGTTTGTTCTTTGATGATCCATGTCATACCCTTTCTGCTCCTCCCTGAAGCTTCCCCACATCCTCCATTTCCCCCGCCCTTTTCATATTCCCCCCCCCCCCCCCACACCACCACCAGTTCCTCAAAATGGATTGTTTTGTTGCCCTCTACCTCTTTCTGCATATTTTCCCCCTGCCCCCTCTGCCTGATGTGACCACTAGGCTACACTGCCTCCTCTCTCTCTGATACAGTATGCATCCCGTGGATCCGGGGTAAATGACTGGCTTTGCAGCAACAGATGTGCGTACGTCTGCTGTCGCTGCTTTGCAGTAAGGTTTTTCCTCTTGCCATGCGTGCCCACTGACCTCCCCTCTGGTGTTAGCGAGTTAAGGTTACTTTGTTTCCTCGAGAAAGAAAAAAAAAAAACGGACAGAGAGAGGGATGTGACGGCAAGTCTGGATGCACACTTGTCAAATGCTGTCATACACTTGCTGGTGCATTACAAATACATACGCATAAAAAACAGCATGTACACACTTGCGTATGCACACACACACACACACACAGCATAAGCACGTCATGCAGACTCACACATCTTCCTTCCCAGGAGGCCATGGGGCCAGTGGGACAGAGCAAGCTTGAGAGTCTGGTTCATCTGTTTACATCTAATTATAGAAACAGGGCTATTTCTGCAACCACTACTCCAGCTTTTTTCATATTCTAGAGTGAGAGAGAGAAGGAGGGAGGGAGGGAGGAAGACAGTTGGGGAGTAGGAATAAAAGGAAGGTGTGAGAGAGAGACGAAGAGAGAGAGAGAAGAAAGAGGGAAAAAAACAAAGCCTTGACAGCCTTTTCTCACAATGGTGAGCGGTTATCTCATCCCCTCAGCACTGCTACAGTCTGCAGTGTCTCAGTACAGTACAACAGGACAGGGAGGGGGAGAGTGTCTTGTATTGTAAGCCCTCTCATCCTCATGTAACATGAATGTGCAAATTTATGAGAAACAAGCAACAGCAAAACAAAGCAATCGCTGTTTTCTGTTTTTTCTTTCTTTTCTTTCCCCCCTTATTCATTAGCCTTGACAGTCACCCCAATAAAAGAGAATAAATTCTGCACCCGTGCCCTGTAGGCTTGTAGTTTGACCCAGTGGAGAGCGCCGTCCATCCAAAACAGTCCAAACAAAACGAAGTAAGAGTTGATGTTGGGGATTAACGTTGTATAAAATGTATCTAGTATTAAAGAGACAGGGCCAGTGCTGTAGTTAATCCTCAAGCTTGGTGGCTGACACCCAGCTGAGTGGCTGCAGTTTGCCGGTGGGGCTGGAGCGGGGGAGGCACTGGGCTTCCTGCCTGGGGATGCCAGGTGAGAGCCAGATCAGGCCAGGGATGTGCCTCTTTTTGGTTTTGGGGGGGGGGGCAGTCAGGCTGCAGCCTCTTGCAGGTGTTTTCATTACAAAAAAAAAAAGAGGAAGAAGAAGAAAAAGAAAAGAGGCTGAATGCACAGCCTGTGGGATGCAACTTGAGACAGGTTCTTCCCATCCCCCCACCCTAATACATAAACTCCTACATAATGGAAATGCTTGCTTGCATACACCAAACTGCCACCACCCACTCCTTTTCCTTTATTCTCAGACGTGGCAGGTAAATTAATTGGCTGCCAGCGTGTAACATATATGCCGAGATAAAGGTGCTCTGTCTGGCCGAGGTGTAGCGTAACGACCGTAATGATAGCTCCATTGTGCTTATGTTTAGGGGGGTAGTTAGCGGCACAGCTAGCAGGGTCGTTGCCGGAGGGCTGGATAGCCTCTGATTAATAGTGGGGAATGCTTTGAAGTGACACCCAAGTGCACCCGCTCACAGGCTAATGGCAATGCCATCGGTATAGGGAGTGCTCCCTCTTCCTCAGTCTTCATTAGCTAAGTTTCCCCAGTACTCTCTCGCCACCCACGCCTTACATGCTTGCCTCTTATATAGACAGCCTTTAGGAACACTTACGTGTTTTATTCTTGCAGTTGTTTCGTGGTTTCGCTGTCATTTCTCATTCACATTTGTGTAAGGAGTTTTTTTTTTTTAAGGCATCGAACAAAAGCAAAGAAGAGGCCTTTACTCACAGAGTTTCACCACGAAGGTGAACTGTGTCACAGCCTAAAGACTCATGGGATTCATGTGGCACAAGTGGGACATGGCAGGGGACTGTTCCCAGGATCCACTTTGATCTGGCATGCTGACGGACGAGCTACAGCTGTGGATGTGTGTGTGTTGTAGCAGGGAGGCAGGGTTGGGTCTGTCAGCTGTTGCAGTAAAGTAAACTATTAGTGGTGGGAGAAGGCAGCGATTCCAGTGAAGAATTAGAACCAGTTCTAATTGCAGTGAGGTTGGGCTATGATTACATGCTGGCTAATGCACTGACAGACCTCTTACTTGGCTGGCTCTCAGAAAGCTGCTGAAATGGCTCAATGCCTTTTGGTTATACAGCATAATGGGAGGGTGTGTGAACACACTTGTGTGTGTGTGTGTGTTTGGTATGTGTGGGTGGCTGCCTGTGTGTATCTCTGATTAAACTTGCTTTTAAGGAGTGGGGTTTTTTGTGCTTTTTGCATGTTTTTCCGCAAGTTTTTGCATACTTGTGCATTTTCTGTTTGATAGCTGTGCTCTGCTTGTTTCTTGAGTGCCTGTCATTATTTGTAGTAGAAGCAACTTTTCTTTCCAAATCAAAACTCAGCTGGCACAACTGTCTCTGAACAGTACAGAAGAAGTGTGTTTTAGTGTGTTTTGAGTTTTTGTGTGTATGCCTCTGTTGTATTTGTGTGTGTGTCTGTGTATGCCCATGGGAAACGGCAATCAAAGGAGCCGTGTGGTGTAGAGATCGTATGAAAGGAGTGAGAGAGGAAACAGAGTGGCAGGCAGCTGAGAGGGCAGCATGTGGGGGTGGACAGGGGGCTGATGCAGGTGCCTAATTCTACCTCATCTCTGGGCATTTTATATTCCATCCATCTCTCTCTTCTCCAGTTCTTTATGGGGCTGCTGGTTGATAAATCCACCTGCTTCAATTACATTGCTGATTAGCGGGTATGTCTGAATAATAGCACACAGATGGATTTATACATTGTAAGCCTGTTGCTGAAGTAATCAGGTAGGACTTTTAAGAAGCTGTGCTTATTTTTCACCTCATAATTTGAATTATAATTAGGATTTTGTGTGTGTGTGTGTGTGTGTGTGTGTGTGTGTGTGTGTGTGTGTGTGTGTGTGTGTGTGTGTGTGTGTGTGTTTATTCAGGTGTGAAGGCTTCTTTCCCTTCTACAAGAAGCTCAGCAGTAAAGTGCTTAAAATCACATGATATTCCTTGCATATGGCCTGACAGTTATGGGAAATATCTGCTGTTTCTTCTTCAGACCCTTAGGCCTGTGTTGTCTGTTTTTTATCTAGGCAGAAAAAATACAGACATCATTGTGGTTTCTCTGAGCTCTGGAGGTCAGAGAAAACATTCAACAGAGTCACAGGAATTTTCTAGTGTGTATCTGTGCTGATTACTTACTGGTTTAGTCGTGGCTCTTACATAGACTGGTGTGTTTCAAGGATTACTCACGGGATCACATGAGAGATCTTCAAGAGGCATTTTCATACAGCAGGGACCCCAAATGCAACCCCAACAACAGTCCACTGATGATTACCAATCATAAATGTGTCATGTGTATGTTTATTCGTGTGTGGTTGTTAGGAAACAAAATGGGATGAGTTTGAGTTTAATAATTCATGTACAAGATCAGTAACGTGTCGGCTAAGCAGTGAGGTATGAGGAGCGAATTGGTCATCCTTGGTAACAGGGTATTGCGAGACTAGAATAATCTGTACACATGGAAACTGGATGGATAAATACCACGTGTATAGCGGTAAAGTAGGCAGCTGTGTGGGAAGCAGAGGATTGTTGGGAAGAGTGGAACATGTGAGGGTTGTGCAGATGTCTGTTATTTTAGAGAGCAAATTTTCTTTAAGCTATGAGGTCCACAGTGTATTAACTCTATGTGTGTGTGTGTGTGTGTGTGTGTGTGTGTGTGTGTGACTAAATGCGTGTATCCCTGTTTGACAGATCTTATTTCAGAAAGTGGAGCTGCTTTGAGGATCAATACTGACATGCTGACTGCACTCGTGCACATGCACGACACACATACACACACTTTTTTTGGGCTCAGTGTCTCATCTGTCAGTTGTCAGTTTTCTCCAGCTCCATGGGTTCTCTTTCGAGCTAGGCAGATGGCGAACACTCAGAATGAAAGCAGATCCTAAGTCCTTTTGGATCTCCATCAGTCTCTGGGACCATCCTGCACAGGGCTCAAGTTTCTCAAGCACCGGCTGAGCCTTCCCGGCGCTCCAAACCAGCCATTTCGTCACCTTGCTTTACCCAGCTCACGTATGTCGAGTGTAACGGCGGTTCTTTTAAGTCTCGCATCCAGCAGCAGTCCACATTAACTCACACAAGCGCTGAAGCTAAAAAGGCTGCTGACAGTTGCTCCCATTGCTTACTCCACCTCCTCCCTACCAGTTCAACAGATACCTAATCCCAGTAGGGTATCTATGCCCCTCTGCTCTTCCAGCTTCTCACCAAGTGTGTAGCCCTGCACTGCATGCATTAACCAAGTTCACCAAAGGGCATATTTCCCCACACTGGTCCATGTCTCTTACCTGAAGGAGCAGCTGCACTTCAGGGTCTACCAGCCTGTATGTTTTTATTTGAGAATGAGCAGGATTCATTACAGCACGCTTGCTTGGACTTGCTTTTGTTTGAAGGCCGCCCTGCACCTAACTGCAAGAGATTTTTATGAGGCACGGTTCTGAGCCAGTCAGCCAGGCTGCTGTGCCACAGATTGGTGGGGAGCAGTGCCATCCCACCACATACACCATCTGGGAGATTGTGCGGAGAGGAAGGGAGAAAGTTTGTGTTCTTTTGATTATGCACATATGTTTGTGTAGGTTTGTATTTGTGAACATGCAAAGGGAGAATGGTGGTTAGAGCTACTTGTGAAAGTATTTTTTTTTTAAAAAGGGGGGAAAAAGTTTGTCTTTTTTAAAAAAAAAATTAAGGTGGACCTTATACTGCCCCTGCCCACATCTTGTGATTTATGGGCTTGTGAAGGAAATCTCTCATTTGCCACTTTTCATCTTTTTTTTTTCATGTCATTTTTTTCTCTCACTCCGTCTCAGTGGAATTCAGTTTTTCTCCAGATCTTTCACTGTTTCCACAAAGCAGCAATAGAATAAGAGAGAATAAGGGAGAAAGGGAAGCGAAAAGGACGGCAGCCAGAAGGAAGCCGTAGTCCTTTTTTGCGATTGGTTTAAAACCGTGTTGAATAAAAGCCTTGTCGTAGCGGATATGCTTCAAGTAAATATTCATAGGTGTTGACATGCCAGCGTAACGTATTGTGTTTGTGGCAAGCAGGCATGTCGGTATGCAGTGTATACTTTCTGCTTGTAAATAATTCAAAACACTTGTTATGGTGCTGTTCCCGCTGCATTGTGGTTGGAGCATCATTGTTGACACTAATAAATGAAAAAAATGTGTTTGCATCTTTTGTGCAACTTTATATGGAGAACACTGCTGGCCACGGGGCTGAATGTAACTGGTTTTTGCTGCTAATATCTGCCGGTGAGCACATTACCACACTGAGGTCGCAGTCGGGTCAACTGCAGTCTGGAGCTTTTAGTGTTGGTGTGCATGTGAATGTACATTTATCATGTCTTTATGTGGACCTTACTCACTCAGGTGCTAGCTATAAATCTAGCTCACCCTTTCCTGGCCTGGTGAGGACACAGCAGGAGCCGATGGGGGTTCACCTTTTTTCTTTTCTTTTACAAACATGGGGGGGGGGGGGGGGGGGGGTATAGGAGGCCAAAGGGTTAGACGGGAAGAGAAGAAGAGAAGAGAGATAAATGAGGGAGGGGGCTTAATGAGAGCCCTGACTCACATGATTATGGGACTGGCTGATAGAAATCAGGATCTTTCTCAAAGAAGTCAATTAACCCCCTCCCCCTACTCTAATTATGCATGGATTGCTCCACTGGCTCTTTACTGATAGGGCTGCTCAGCACAGCTCAATATGCAGACTCATGCTGCCTGAGTCTGTGTTGTGAGAAGCATTTGTCAAGCTTTTTTTTTTTCAGTCTGCTAGCAGCCTGCTTTAAACTCAGGGTTTTTCAAAGTCATTTGTTACCCCCATTCTACTCCTCTTTACTCACCTGCCAGGCAGACAGTCAGTCAGTACCAGGCAGTGCCAGTAGGGGGCTCCACTCTCAGGAGGATTCTGGTTATTAGCGTATTAGTAACTAGATGATGACTGAACTCTGTGGTCAGAGTAAATAAGCAATGTTGTAGAATGTCAACACGACCAGGCGGCTCCTTCACAGCACCCAGTGTTGACATAACTGCTCTCTTATCTGAGGAGAGCAAAGCCCATCGCCACAATAGAAAGCTATGCCAGATCAAATACAGTAAAGGCTAGAAACCACACTCTCCAAAACACAAATCCATACTCACACAGTGGCTGTGAGGGAATGCGGTGCATGTGGTAATACATACAGCACAAAACAATGGATAAAGCTGCGGTCCCAGCACAGGTTATTCGTTCTGCTAGACTGTCTGGTTTTCATGTTAACCCATTAAAATAATGGGGTGTTTAGGGTGCTGGCAGTCTGCGTAAAGAACCTGGACTCTGCTGTTATTGCTCAGCTTGGTAACGAATCAGTCTGACAGTCATAAAACACGCTTTGCCATTAAGCATCAGTGAATGAGCGGTTTAAGGTGAAGTGACAACTAATAGTTGTCTCAAAAAAAAAAGCAGAAGAAAACAAAGGACGCAGGGGAGAGAGGACGCAAAAAGAAAGATGTCCGTGTTTTGATTTTCAAAATCTGTGTTTAAGCACCTGTGTCACATTTGCGATCTCTGTGTCAAAACATTTCAGGAGACCTTCTTCCCCTCATTGCCTCACAGCACCCTAATAACTCTTCTTTAGTCTGCTTCCTCGCCGCTTCCCCTCCACACGCCGCCCCTCCTCTCCATTATGGCCTCTGCCAGATCTAGACGGCGCTTGGCTCACACTGGCGTTATGATAACCTGCTGAAAGCTGTTGCTCTCCTGTGAGCATGCAGACTCCCAGCCGAGGTTTCCCTGCATCACTTTTCCCTCGTGTTCTCCGGTCAACCCCACAGCTATGACTTGCTTCATTTGTTTCATACATTCACCAAATCATTGCATGAGTTCAGACCTTTCATATAAATTTTGGCTTTCTGACCCAGCATAGGGGCTGATATATTTTATGGCCACCAATGTTAAGCATAAATTAAAGAAAAATAAGAATAGGTGTCAAAGGAGCTTGCAAAGAAAAGCATCTGGACTTCTTTAAGTTGCTTGAAGACGTTTCACCTCTCATCCGAGAAGCTTCTTCAGTTCTAAGGTCTTCAGTTCTTCTCGGATGAGAGGTGAAACGTCTTCAAGCAACTTAAAGAAGTCCAGATGCTTTTCTTTGCAAGCTCCTTTGACTACGATGACCTGGATGACTGAGAACCTTCACAGACAAGAATAGGTGTACTCTTCAAAGTAACTTTAATAGTTACTCAGGGATACTGAGTTTTTATTTGAAACCTAAAACACTGCTAGTATAGAAGTATTAGACATGGCCAGTTGGAAAACATTTTTTTTAACTTGCAGGTTTATAACTTTTCAGTATTTAGTGGTGTTTTTGTGTGACTTGTCAGTAAGTGTGTGTGATTGGAAGGATCTGCTAAGGCAAACCAAACAAGCAGCTGCAACACATCTGTTGGCTTCGATCAGATGCTGCAAGCCTGTTGTAAGCCCACAAGGTCTGTTCCCTTCTTCTCTGCTATTTCTTTTATACATATGTGTGTGTGTGTGTCCCAGACAAATACAGAGGGGAGGATAACACATGATGGCCCATAATGCCCCTCCAACATACTAAATGCGATCACTGTAAAAGTAATGGAAGACTGCAGTGGTAGCTGTTCATCCACACAGACAGGAATGAGCAGCTGATCTAGAAAAAACAATCCCCCTTCCTCCTCCGTGGTTTGACCTTGTATTTTTGCCTCTTCCACAATGAGTCGTTAAAGCCGTCAAGATAACCAGCTGGAGAGCAGAGGAGGCTAAGGTAGGTCATGGCAGGTCAGGGAACAGGAGGGGAGACAAGAGGCATTTAAATTTGTGGGGTTTTTTGTCTTTGCTGCTGCCTTGTTCTGTGTTACACTTCATCTGCTGATGTTTGTGCAATGATGAGCTCCGTTCTTTTGTAATGATGACAGGAAATGCTCTTAATTTTACTCATTTCTGCCTTTGTGGCTGCAGATGTTGAGCAGACACCGGCAGCAGCATTCCATAGATGACCGGTGTCAAGAGTTATCGCAAGATATAACTCATCTTTAAAGGCCAGTTTGGCAGCGTGATTTGGCTAAATTCGTGCATTTGAAAGTGCAGATGGATAAAGTGGGAGAGGAAGTGGTTATCTCCATGAGTCGAGAAGAGTCTTGTCATTATGGCTAAGACGTTTGGTAACAAGAGAAGTCAAGGTGATGCATGTGAGATTATACACTGTGTTCTTTACAAGGTGATACTGTATAATGTTTGGCCTTGGCTACCCAGGTGCCTCGCTTCCCCTTGTCTGTAGGTTATCAGAACAAAACTCCTTGCATTTGTCTTAGCCGAACGCTACAAGAATTAAACATTTTTCCTTTGTTCCCCCTGTGAACCAACAGCAAATTACATTCAGGGCTGCAGAAAGACCTTGGACTGGCTGGTGCAGCGGTTCCCGGCTCTGTTATCTGCACTGTTCTGCTCTGTGCCTCTGACAGGCTACATCAAAAAGAGAGAAGCCAGAGCAGGGAGCTGCCTTCTGTTTCTTTCACAGACATCAGACTTTATCATATTACAGGACAATCCAAGAGAACTTGGAGGACAGCAGCAACGTAGTGACTCCAACCAGACCCCTGATGTCCAGGACTGCTCTGCATGACCTAAATGAGGTGCCAGGCTACAGACGGAGGGAGGGAGAGAAGATGGGAAGACTAGGGAGAACAGGACATTCCGACGAGTCCTCGTTGCCGTTTGAATGCTAGGATGTTGATTTATGGGTGACTCTGATATAGGGAGGGGCTAACCCCATAAAACAAGATGTTCATTACACTTTTGGACCTTGTGAACACTGATGGACAAACAAGAGCAGAGAAACGGAGCGCAAATGGGACAAGAGAGTGGGAGGAAAAGTGATTTTAAAGAGAAAAAAAACTGAAAATGAAGAGAAAGTGTTTCCATTTTGAAGCATGTGGCTGACGCCAACTGAGGGAAGAGACCGAGGTGATGAGGGAGGACAGAAATATGGAACTGAGCAGCAGGGGGATGGAGGGAGAGTGATGTGGGATGATGGAGAGGGTGTGAGGACGGAAAAGGAAAACTGAGAAGGGGAATGAGTGATGGGGCTCGAAGGAGCAAATGGAGAAGAAGGGATGAAAGTGAAAAAGGGAAGACAGCAGGCAAAATTTGCCCCAATGAATTGAGCTGCTTGCAGATTTATGTGGTGTTGTGGTTATCATTGTGCATGAACCAAAAGGAGATGGGGAGACTCGAGCAATGCGACGCCCAAGCGTGAGCGTGCGTTTATCTGTGTATGCATTGCAGCGCACTTTTATTCTCCCTCAGCACGTTGCCCATGTCTCCTCCAAAGCAAACTAACTTCTGAATTTGACAGAACCCTCGCCTGTGGTGAGGTAACATCCACCAACATCCACACTACACTTTTCCAAAGTCTATCTACCTAGCACTGCTGGTTGAGAGAAGAGAGGATTAGACCACCCAGGACTGGGTAGTCAAAGCACCGCTTTGATGTGGCACGAGCATATGTGCAGTGCATGGGTACAATCTCTGCTAAAACACACTCGCAAAACACAGTTTTACTGCCTCCTGTGCGGCATCATTACTCCTCGTCAGTGGAGCGGTGGGATGCTCAAAAAGAGAAGGAGAGGGAGAGCGAGAGAGACGCAGCCACCTCCTGTGCCAGGCACTGCCAGGCTGAAATGCTGGAGCCGTATGGTCACCCCGAGGGAGGGGAAACCTGCCCGGTCTAACCACATCTCAATTAACCAATTAAGTTCAAAAGTTAACAGGGTACTAATTAGAGAATAGTGCTGAATCCTTGTTTTAATCTCTCTTTTTTCCCCACTACGAGGCATGTCTGTGTCCGTGACCTGGCTGGCTGAGCTTTGCCTGCGTCGGCTGAAACATGGCACGCAAGCTGCCGTTAGTCACCCATCCATCCCCATGGCCAGAACATAAAACCAATGGATTTAGAAGGATCAGTCATCAGCTGTAAAACAAACCAGATTCAGAGCATTCCATCTGATCTTTCCAGTGAAACAGGAGGACCATGAAAATCCCATTTTTGGATCTAGAGTTTTCAGAGACCTGTGAGTGAATATTCACAAATGAAGGATAGTTTTTAGTCATAGCTAACGTGGCTGTTTCCTGCTCATCCGGCTTGTATTTGTTCCTGCAGATGGGCTTTAATGGATGCCAAATGGGAGGTTTAGTGCCTCACTATTGGCCTGTTGGAGTCTCTTTTTAACACCATCATATTAAATGACTTGCGTTTAGGACTCGAGGCAACGGCGTGCTCCTGTCGTTGACAATATGCCTCGGGCAGAAAGTGTTTGTAACACACCGCTAAAAGTATAAATTTTATCCCCGCATTAAAGGAGGAGAAGAGGGGCTGCTATATTGGCTGCTACCACCAATAAAAAGATATGTGGGCTGTATGACACAATTGTAGTAAGGCGGCTTTGAGCCCCGGAGCCAAACATGGTGTGTTTAGAATCAGGCTGACAGCTCGATATAGAGAGAGGTGAGAAAGCCTTCTTTGACTCTGCTCTGCTTTCTAACAGGGAATTATTATTTTTTCTGTCTGTTTGTTTTTTGGGATTTGGGGAGTGGTGGTATTTAATGACCCATGCAATTCAAGCTCCTGAATGATTGGTAGGATGATTAGCTGTTTGTATTTCTGAGTGTGTGCGTGTGTGAATGAAGAAGAGGCTGAATAAGTCTTGGATGTCAGAAAGCAGTTTGAGGGGTGAAGGACTCCCTTGTCGTATGCGAGGCCCTGGAGGATTCCTCCCCTCTTCCTCTCTTCCTCCTCCTCCCTTGTTCGCCCCCTGAATCTCATCTCTTCCTCTGTGAGATCCACAATGCTGGGAAGAAATGTGTCATTAACAGGGGAGACCAAAATAATGTTTATGGGCTCAAGCAGCACTGAAATCATTTTCCATATCAGTGCAACTGCATGGGCCCTGTGGGGGAGTAAATCTGATTTTCTCCTCCCTGTGCCAATGGGAAACATCATGGGAAAGAAAACAGATTGGATTGTTAGAGAGATGGCCTGACGCAGCTGTGGGCGGCTCTTTTTGTGTTTGGGTGTGCTGCTGCTGTGTGCGTATATCATAAAGACAGGATCAACCAGAGAAGGGAAGAGAAGGCAAAATAAAAATGTGGATGTTAGCGTGAATGTGTGGATGAGAGAACGAGCCCCACTATGGGAATCGCAATTTCATGCCTCGGGAATAAAGAGCTGGGATGCAACAAATGACCCTCGTGGAACAATGGGTCAGTTAACAAGCACAACCACCAGTTTGGTCTGGACACATCAAATGTCCTGTAGAAGTTACAAGGAGTAAAGTACTTCCAACTAAATCTGATGCCTTTTATGCCGGTTCCATAAGAAACATTTGCATTTTATCCACGTAGCCAAGAGGGGAAAAAAAGGAATAGGTTTAGTAAAGCGTGGAGGGAAGTTTAATAAAGTAAAATGCTGACGGAAATAACTATGTGCTTTGAGAGAAAACACTTCGTAATGAGAAAACTGCTTGAGTAATTTGCACTTCCTGTTACATCATGAACACTTAAGTTCTCACAGAAAGGACAGAAATGAGCAAAAGCAGAATGCGGTGATTTCGTGTTGTGGTTTTCTTGTATGTTCTCTTAAATCTCTGTTGTGGGACTAGGTAAAGAGAGTGTGCATGTGTGGGTGAGTATAAAAGGAAGGTAATGGGCCTTGAGCTCATTTGGCCTGGCCTGGTGCTGTTGCTGTTTCGAATCTGTCCTCCCACCTTCCGTGTCCCGGACCTGGAATGTCTGCTTGTTCTCCACAGATGAGGCCAGTGACTCAGCAAACAACTGCACTTTCACATGGCTCACAGCAAGCACGCTTAAACAAGGGTCTAAGTGATGAGCCCAAACCTTTGCCTGAGGCTATTAATATTTTAATAGCATTAAACAGTGAGTAGCATTAAACCTTAGCACTGCACTTTACCCTTCATCGCCCCGCTCTTACCCCAGTTTTTTACTCCGCTCTAGCTCTCACCTGCAATCTTCACCGCTTAGCACGATCTCACTTTGACAGTCAGATGTCTGATTGTCTCTTAAACAACACTTCCTGGCCCGCTCCCCAGAAAATAGCCATGAAATTTCAGTCTGTCTTCTTTATTTACTTTGCCCATAACACACCTCTTCAGCAGGAACTCTATCAGACATTGCTATCTCTTTCTGTTGGCCCCCTCCTGCCCCTCATACCAGTGTTGGCACAGCGGCTATGGAACTGAAGAGGAAGCTCCTTTTTGATAAAAATAAACCTTTCTGAAAAAGAGCTTCATGAATGATTAATTGTGATAAACATGACGAGCTGTACTCCTTGAAATGGCAGCCTGGCCAGGTACCTAGACACATGTGACGCTGGCTTTTGCAGTTTTGCAAACTGCTGTATAAACAGTGAAAAGGTTCGAGGAGTAGAATAGATAAAGAGAGACACTGGTGGCATGTGTGCACATTTTCTCCCGTTTTCTCTTTAGCGTGGCATGTGTGGCTCCATTGTTATGTTCGGGCTCCCTGCCAAACTTGAGTGAGCCAGTTGGTCTAATTTGTTTAGGATTAGAATCTCTTATCCATATCATGTCGACTTCTATATTGTATAAACAGCTGGGTGAAGTGGCAGGGGTTCTTCAGCTGACCTCCCAAGGCCAATTTTATTTGCATTGTACTCATGCAAAGAATTCCCAGAATCCCTTTTACCCCGTCATCACTTCAGTAGTGAGAGAGTGGCTGACCACGAAGCCACTCAGCAAACACAGGCTGTCAACTTGAGCGAGACGACCACCATACGGATGCACAATCGCACACACAAAGGATCACATATGTTCATAAACGCACACACACATACTCCCACACGCTCTCTGCTGATTTCACTTTGAAAGTTTCTCACAGTTCCTCGGTCTCTTATCTACTCTAAACTCTCACCCCTTTCCCCTCCTCTGGATGTTGCATGTAGTAACGAGGCTTTCTCACTCTCTTTCGCCATCCATTCTTATAACTGGTTCTCTTTCTCCCACCCCCACACTGACCACATCCACTAAACTCACTCCACAGGCACGCAGTGTGGAGAGTGTTGGAGGCGTCCGCTGCTGGCACTTTCCCCCACCCCTGCACTGGGCCCAGGTCCAGGACTGGACTGCCTGCTCGCTCTCTCACTCTTTCTCTCCCTCACTTCAGTATACTTCTGATCCTCCTGCAGTAGCCCACTCCCCCAGTCCCACCATCAAGCCTGACATCGACACAGAAAGAAAAAAGTCAGGGAGGTGGGAGTTTGTAAAGCAGGGGGCAAGTTAAGAAGAGGAAGGGGAAAAAAACTTGCTACAGTTGTTTCTGAAGTGAGGAGGAATTTGGCTACCAGTTGCACTAATGTTTTCAAGATGACTTTGACTGTTTGAAGGAAATCCCCCCACTTTAGTAGCCATTTGAAATTCCATCTGTGTTTTATTGTGAGGAAGTAGGTGCTGGGTTAGTCAGCGGCCCTCCAGGGTAGCAGTGCAGTCTGTCTGGGGCTGCTGATGTGTACAGTTGCCCAATCCAGTCTGTGTTACTGGAGGGTCAAAAACTAAGTCCTGTGTTTGAGTGAATGTGTGTGTGTGGAAAGTCTGGCTGGCTTCTCCTTGGGCGTCTGAATTCCTGGGCAGAACATGGAACTACATTAGTAGGAAACTCTGATGAAAAAGACACTGAAGTGGGAGTGAAGTTCGCTTACCAACGAGCATCCTGCTCAGTATGTTTTTACTTGGTAAGTAACTCTTCAAATGTCTGTTTCTTCCTTGCTGTTTCCTACTTTCATAGTGGGTTCTTTTGTAAACAAATGCTAAAGAAACAAGCTGCTACAATTTACAGCTAAACACAGAAATTCTTAAATGTCTGATGTAATATAAAACCTAGCTTACCAGTATATGTTCTGTCGCGTTTCTTTCTGTGGTAAAGCAGTGCCAGTAACTAGCAGCTCCTGGAAGAAGTACATTTATATTTATTTTCCCTTGAATCACCAATCTGATGTTAATTTCATTCATTTAAGACAAGAAGGGGAGTGTGTATTTTCTGTCAGAGGACATGACTGAGAGAGTGAGAGAGAGTACGTGGGCTATGATTATTCAGGGTGTGTTGAGGAACCTGGCTGCCACATGGCACTGACCGTTCACTGAGCGACCTAAACTGCTCACAGACTCTCTGATACGAGCTCTTATAAACTGGTTGTGTGTCTGTGTGTTTTTATTCTCTGGCATTTCTTCTTCTGCTTCTTCCCTCCACTCTGTGGCACTTGGTGATCACTGAGCTGTGGAGAGCAGGTTGATGCAGTCACATCTGCAATTTTCTTTCCGTCTCTCTTCTCCTCGCGTCACCATCACTCTCACTTCTCATTGTGCGTCTGGCTTCTTTGTCTAGACGACACGTCCATCCGTCCCTTCGGGCTGCGGTCTGTGAATAAGACGGAGGGCTTTAGACTGCCTTGGCTTGTTTTTCAAGAGCAGACAGAGAAATATGATCCAAGGTGAAATAAATGTACTTCTTCTTCTTCTTCTTCTTCTTCTTCTTCTTAGAGGCGTAGTTGTAGATCCCCATGTGCTCCCTCACATGCTCATAAACACAAGCGCATGTGGATGGGCGTCTGCCTCTTCAGGAGAAATTTTTGATCTGATTCCCAGCGTTGAAAAGAACAAGATGTTGTGGGTGGGTGCTTGTTGTCTTCCTAGCTTTTTTTTTTCCTTTTACCCCATCACTTTGTGGTCCACATGCAGATGAGATTGTATTATGCCTCGTCAAGGCCCCAAATTACCCCGAGTCGTATGATGACATCACATCCCTCCCCTCAACTTGACAATTGAAACCTGTTTAAATTCACTGGACGAGTGTGTGTTTGATTGCAACTGTGACCTAAGTGGGGTTTCAAGGTAGACTGGCTGTTCTTGCTGAGCAGCATGCTGACCAACTGCATCTGCCCACTGCTGTTGTAATGGCTCGTATTCAGCCTCCTTGCCTCGAGCGCTGTTTCTCTTTCGTTCCCATGACAACTGGGCCTTCGTTCTCCTAGCTACGCCTCCCTGCCTGCTGCTCACTCCGTGCCGCCCTCAGGGGCCCATGCCTGGGCCCACATTATTGTGTGTGCATGCATGTATATTTTTGTTGTTGCACGCAAACTGGTCTCCTTCACCCTTGCACACCAACGCCGGAGCAAAACAGTAGCACTAGTTAACACCTCCACCTCCGGAGGTTCTGCGGCATTTGTGTTTGTTTCTCTGGATCTATGTGAACACAACTGTGTGAGTTTGAGTGTTGGGATGTGGTGTTGAGATGTCAGGAAGGGAGGTGGGTTTCCCCTTATCCCGGTGTCCCCTTCTCCTTTAATTCCCTAATAGGATTAATCTTCATCTCTGTCAGGGATCGGTGCCGATTAGGATGCACATGACCCGATTTTCTTAAGAGCGCATACAACTGCACTGCTGGCTCCACTTAGGAACTGGAGAAATAAATAAACACAGTTTAGAGAAAACACACAGGCGCAGAAAACATAACTTTTACAAGGAGGCGGTGGAGCAACGGCTAAGTCACTATTTATTACACCACTAAAACTGTAATAGTAAGTCGAGCAGTGGTGCCGTCATGGCTCAGACTTTTATTCCACTTGTTCTGCACTGCTTTAGTTGGCATCCAAAGTGAAAGAAAGGTGAAAAACCAGCCCACTTTTATAACCTATGTGCTTTCTCACCGACACCTCTGATTCATTAGGATTTAAATGGGTTCAGGGAGGGCATTGTATTAACGCAGCGTGAGTGGAGTTTGTGTTTTCTAAACAAGAGTATAAAAATTTGAAAAAAAAAAAAAAAAGCAGGAATTTGTGTGGCGTCATGCACAGCATACTTTCAGTAGGAGGCAAATATAACACTAAGGGAGAGGTTATTTAGTGTGATTGACAGGTTGAGGAGTCTGCCAACCACTAACTCTCACCTGCTACAGTTTACATCAGAGCGGTGCTCAGTCCTTCACCAAGTGAAGATGCCACGGCCAAACTGGACCACTGGAAGGTCTGATTCGGTTGTGCTGTGGGAAGGGCTTGTGGTTTGATTTGATCCAAGACCCTTCTGAGGTTTTCATTCAATCCCTTTCTCCCTGAACACAGGCTTAAACTTCAAAGATCTCCTTGCCCGACATCTACACATCCCCTTTTTAATGTATTGTCCTTCTCCTTTCCTTGTCTTTCTGGCAGAGGCTCTCTCCTCACTGTGTTAAGAGGGGCTTTGCAGCCTCTCTCTGTCACTCTATGTCTCTCTCACCCTTTCTCCCTCTCTCACTCTGAGGCAAGGCTGTTAATAATGCAGGAGGATTAGCTGATTTATGTGAGCCGGAGGCACTGAGGAAAGCTGGGGTTCCTGGGGGCGACAGGCAGAAGAGGGGAGGGGGGGCAATGAGTGTGCAGCATGGAGGGCGGTGACATACAGGAGCCCGACGTGTCTGGATGATGAAGGTTGGATGTGTGCCTGGTGAGCATGCTGGCCATAATCCACCCACCCACCCCCCACCTCCACTGGCCCCCCGACACCCACTCTGAACTCCGCAGAACCGTGCCAGGAGCCCTCCACAGGGACCAAGTGATAGGAGGTGGCAGCAGAGGGGAATGGGGACTGATACAGAGCAAAAGGAGAACAGCATGGATAGTGTAGCATGTGACCAGGCTACTTGACAGTGTCTCCCATCAACATGTGAAATGTTGCTATAGACAATCGAAATCTGATTAAATAGAAGATTTTTGCTACCATGTGATTTAGGAGATGTAGTCTCATTATTTTGTTCCAATGTTTTGTTATTAGAAGTGGATCTAAATAAAAACCTCCAGCCCAATTTTACAGGCTTAGACTAAGATAACCTGATAATCCAGATAATCTATGGCAAAAGAGAAATGAATCACAACACACTTTGGCTTCATTTCTTTCTGTGATCAAATTTCAGAGACCTCCAAGAGTGTCGCTGCATCCACATGCGCACAAACACACACACACACACGCAGGATTGGTTGTAAGGTAGTTTTTCGAGGCAGGGCGCTGTAAGGTTGGGGATCGTGGGGGATTTCCACCTGTCTGGGGTGGTGGTACCAAGTGTGACAGAGGTGCTTTTGTACGTGTTGTGTGTTTGTGCGCGCACGCCTCTGCATGCTTCTGTGCTCTGGCCTATGAGCCATAGGCTATTCGGTGCAAAAGCGAGAAGCAGACTGATGGGTTTATCCCTGCTGTCTGCCCAGAGGATGTGCTCACTCACTGGCTGGCTGATTAAGGCTCCCACACAATTGTTCTCACACTCCCAGAAAAAGAAAAAAAAAAGGATCGATGCATGTTTGGACTGATTCATGCTCCAAGAAAATCAAATCACTCAGCATTCCTTGGGAGATCAGCTTGTCATAAGAGGCTCATAATGAATTTCTACTGTGTCGCTCTCCCCGTGTTTTGGTGTGCGCGATATACAATACACTAATGTGTGTCTGAGCATGTATCTGCATGTGTGCTCTCATACAGGCAACTTCATACATATGCATGAGACTTCACGGTGGTGTGACTTGGGGGAAATGAATGCGCAAAGAGCCGGGCACCCGGGCCCCCCGCTCAAGTGCACTGGCGGGCGCGTAATGGGAATGCAATTTAAGCAGTGGTTAATCAGTGTGTTTTCTCCAGCTTGCCCAGCAATGCATAATAGACAATCAGCCCCCAGTCATACGGGCGTTGCTACAAATGGTCAATTACTCATCATAGTCTTGTTAAACACACAGTTCAGCCAGCCAGGGACAGATTGCTCTGCTGGTGCCATTATTATGGTAAAGAACAAAGCAAAGCAATGCTAGAAACAGGGAAAGAGGGAGGGAAGGAAGAGACAATGAGGATTTGGAAGAGGCATGGTGTATTTCTGCACATCAAAATGGGACAGAGGAGGGAACGAGAAGAGTGAAGACAGCTTTTGTAACAAAGCAGGAGGAAGGAAAAAGGAGTGAAACACCGAAATGGAACCAGAGAAGAAAGAAGAGCACGGGATTGTCAGCGTCACGCAGAGAAAAAGCAAGACTGAAAGAAAACCAGACAGAGAGGAGGTGAAATGGAGCAAAGCAATAAAAGAGATTGAGGGCATGAAAGTGAGAGATGGAGAGCACAAGATAATGGAGGGAGGGAGAGAAATTGAGAAAGGGACACTGGGGAGCAGGAGCAAAAGTGTGTGAGAGCGAGAGGGAGAGAGCCTGAGAAAGTGTGTACTCAGCTGTGAGATGAGACCTCTGTCTGCCCATGGGGAGAGGTGGTGTGAGGGGAGAGAAGACGAGGGAAGAGGACTCTGCTGACAGTGAGGGGGAGGAGAGTCTCACACTTTCTCTCTGTCACACACATACGCTCTCTCACTCATTCAGCCTCTCCCGAGAGCAGCGATCACATTTGCCTGGCTTAATGATTCTACCAAAAAAAGAGAAGAAAAATATGTATATATGAGTGGGCCTCACACTGAGATGCAAAGCTTTTCTTTTTGTTTTTCCTTTTTAGTCACACTCACTGTCCCAGTGTACACACACTCCCAATTCTAACCATTCTTCTCTCTCCTTACCTTTTGTTCCTGTGGGAATGCAGGCAGTGGATTGATGGGCAATTCTTCTGCCTCCTTCATGGGGACCTTTCTGGCCAGTAGTCTGGGTTCCCCTCCTTCCCACCCGTCTCATCCCTCCCGGCCGCCCTCCTCGCCCTCTTCGCCCTCCTTCCGTGGCGGACCCCACTCGAGCGCCTCGCAAATCTGGTTTCCCCATTCGCATGAAGGTACCTCAAATCACACATGTACACAAACACACAGCCACAGCCCCTCATCTGACCGCACCATCTGGATGAGGTGATATTTATGTCCTGGCATTATTGGAGGCAGCTTTGCACGGTGTATTGTTACTCTGATATTGTATATTTTTGTGTCGCGCTAGGTTTGCACCAAAGTACGGCTTGTAATCGTCTGGGCTCCAACCCTTTTATTTATGCACTAAAATAGGCCCACACCCAGCATGTTTGGGATAGAGCACTGTGCCACGGTTTTCTGGATACAGACACAGGGTTAAAAGTTCAGCCACAGAATCTTGCGGTATTCGATTCATGTCAGCAGGAATGTCACTCAGGGCCCTCTGAAGCAGCACATGCGACTGTGTGCCAGTAAAAAAAAAAAAAAAAAGTTGCAGTGATTGCAGAGCTTTCAGCCGGTGTCTCCATCACAGTCTTAAAAAGATGGTTCCCACCAATCAGAATTACTAAACCCTTACTCGACACACACGCACATACACTCACAAACCAACTTCAACACCTCATATTCTGTCTCGATACAGCCAGGAAGTCAGATAACGATAAAGCTGAGGGATTAATGAAGTTGGGTGTTTCAGGAATTAATTGGGGTGACAGATAAACACAAGACAAATCATCTTATTAATATATTAACGTAAGGTCAGCTTTTCTGTGTCTTCACCTTCAGATTTACATCTTGCTAATTACGCACTGTGATGGCCACCTAAAATTACCTGGTGAATCACAATCCTGGATGGACTCTTGTTATTTCAGCCCCCTGGTTATAATATATTTATTATCTAAGAATAGCCCAGATGTTATCGGTGGGGAGACCAGTGGGAAGTGTTTCGTTTCTCTTTTTTTTTTTTTTTTAAATTTGTGGTCACTCATCAGCGGCACCCCACCTGCATGTTATGTGTCCAGGGATGATTAAGTGGATTACAGCTGAAATGCTGTATAGTCATGAAGATTGTTAAGTCATATGATATCTCCCAGCAACTTCCTTGCTCTGATGCCCCGGGCACCAGGCCGCTGACTCAGTGGACAGATGCTACACCAGATTAAACTCTAGACTCCTCCAAGATATTAGCTCCGGCGTCAGCCCAATCTCAGACATTTCCCTCCAAACTCATTTTGTAAGCATCAGTGTTTCCTTTATCTTATACTTTCTAGGTTTCATTGTCAAACACTTTCTTCTTGTGGAAAAGTAAAATAATATTAAGAGTGATGAAGATAATGCCAAGCCTAATAAAAGTAATGGAGGTGATTATGACTGGGATTATTACTCAGTTGGCAATGGAGGCCATTATCTCTATTGCAGTTTAATTGCATATAACGCACTAAGAGCATGATTGAATCCAGACTGTTCATCAACCACATTCAGCTGTTCCCTCCTCAAGATAATTGCATATTGTCTTTTTCCTGTTTTGCATAAAAAGCAAGTCATCGAAATGAGCGGCACAATTACCCAGACTCTCGCCTTCTCTCTCCGGGTGTCAGCAGAACCCCACCAGCATCAGAGCAGGCATTGACTTGTGCTTGTGTCGGTGCATTAGTGTTTCGCTTGTAACCTCAAAGAAGTGCTGTGTTTTTATTTTTTTTTTCTTCTTCTTCTTTTTCTCTGTTTTTAAAGTGGCTGCTTGCGTGCATATCTAAGCAAAGCAGTTCAAATTTGTATTCGAAAACGATTTTACGATTCGCACGTTTCTGGCATATACCTGTCATTGCGCGGAACGTCTTTGTTTCCGCTATTCCTCTGACACATTTTTCTACAGATTAAAAGCCCGAAATCTATCACGTAACAAGCAGATGAGAACAATTATCTCCTTTGCTTGCTAACTAGTCACTTAGTGGGGATAAACAATGGACTGTGGCTATATGGAGCAGGCTAATCACATTTATTTTTTATTACTCCTATTTGGTGAGTCAATTAAGAATTAATTCCTCTTTTCAATATAATAAGTTTTGCGGGCATTTGAAATGAGTTGGTGATAAAGAAAAGCCACATAAAATGTAAGATGGATATTATTTTTGCTCCATTAAGCCCGGAGAAAACAGCAAAAATGTTCAGAAATGCAGCATTCTTCCAAGGTTTCAGCACCCAGATGTACCAGCATTACACTTCTTTTACTGATTATGCGGGCTGTTACAAAAATTTGAATATTTTAACCTTATGCATTGACCCTAAACATATCCATGGAAACGCCCCTACTTTGGCTACTAAAGTAACAAAATATCCCATCGCAAACTTTCAACCTCAGTTTCTCAGGTTGGCTAAACTAAGAGGGAAAAAAAGGTCTCTCAACTTCAGCTGCCCTGGCATGGGCAGTAGTCTGGACGTGCTCTCCTGTCAGTTTAGGCTCCTTTAAATGACACTGGCGGTAAGGATAACTTTGGCAAAGGCATTTTTTTTCTTTTTTAACACAACAGTCTTTTGTTGACTTTTGGTTAAAGATTTATTGTTTTGGGAAAAGGAAAGTGTACAGCCAGTCTAACAAATTCTAGGATATTTCTGTAAGGTCACAGCAACAAGACCCAAACCATTAGTGGCTTTCATGACGTCAGAGGAGTTAACAGAGATTAAAGGAAGTTTTTGTTTCAGAATCTCTTCTTGCCAGCTACAGCAGCAGCCATTGTATGTTACCACAAGGAATTGTCTGTTTTTTTTCCTTTGCTGAGCTGAGCAGTGCTGTGAGCTCACTGTCACAGAGACGGAGTCTTAGTATACGGCTACGGATGCAAGAAGAAGGGTGGGTCGGTGGTGGGGGGACACAAAAACAGGGGCAGATGCAGTGTAGTGAATGTTTCAGTAAATGTAAAATGTTTTCACAACACCTGTTAAAATAAATTAGGCCCACCGAGCTTTTGAAAGATTTATTTTCATGTCTGGGACTGTTTGAATAAACCCCACTGAATCGACTGAGTGGAAAAATGACAAAAAAAATAAATAAAAAAAATAAAAATGACCAAAAGAGGAGAAAAAAGGGTGGGGAGTGGGTAAAGAATAAAAAGAAAACCTGCCGACTCCTCGCAGTCCCGAGGCCAGCTGGCCAGGGTCCAAATGACTTCTTAAGTTATGCCAAAAATAATCGCAGTCTCATATCTTTGTCCACACATATAAACACACGCATGCACGCACACACAGAGTTGCCTGCACACACCTGTCTAATCCACTTCTGTTTGGTACGCCTTTCCAAGCCTATCTTCAGTTGTCCATCTTTCCTTCTGTGAGCAGTTGCTTGCTTTTCCTTTTGTAGGATTTAAGCTGCACCCCCCGCCTCTCCTCTTCCTTACTCCTGCTTCTTTCATTCTCTCTCTCCCTCTCTCTCTCCTGTGCCAGTCTGCATCCCTTCCTTTCAATTAGTCAAACCTGAAGAGATCCACCACAGTACTGCCCCTCCTCCGCCAAACATCTCTCGTCTCCTCTCCTCTTCTCCTCCCTCTTCTGTGTCTTGATGGTTCTGTCACTTTTTTCTCAATTAGCGGACCTGACAGGCAGCTCAGGCTGCTCCTCCTCTCCTCTCGGTCTTCCTGTGGCGTGCTCTCTCTCTCTCCGTCCTTCTATCTCCTCGTCTCTGACGCGTTACAGCCACCTCCCTGGAGAAAATAGAATTTTCATTTATGTTATTTTTTTTCTTCTATCAAAAGTGGTGAAAGCCTTATCAGTAACTGAATGTCTTCAGAGAAGGTGTAAGAGGACTGGTATTGTGCTAGTGAGAAACCGCCTCTAAAGCAGCAGGAATAATTCTCCTCTGCCTCTAGGTGCTGTTCTATATCTAACCCCCTTCTTTGTCCTCCCTGTTGGCCTGCTTCTCTCAACCCACCATGTTGCGAGAAATACCTTCAGAACTTCTAGAAATCCCTCCTTGGGATGCAGCTCTGTTTGTTCTGCCTCTCACCCCTGCTCTGCCGGTGGAAAGGAGGGCATGCGCTGTGAACTCCCCTCTGCCATTCACTTGCTGATGCTGGCGTGTTTATGTGTGAGTGTGCGGAGGGAGCGAAGGAGAGCGAGGTTGCTGTGCAGTCAGCAGACTGCACTAAGACCCTGCTCACGTCGCCTGCAGCAGCATCGGCAGCGGCAGCAGAAGTAGCAGCTTCCCTTGTCCTGGCCAGATTAATGGCTGAATGAGCTCCGCCGTGCCCAGCAGTCCCCCTCTTGCTGCCCCAGTGGAGAGCATGCTGAAACTGAGCAGGCTGGCATTATCGGGCACAGCCAGACCACACTGTGAAAAGGGATTACGCCATCAATCGTCACGCTCACAAACAACATGCTGCCGCAGAAAAAAAAAAAAAAGACCCTCTCCCAGCTTGGATAAAGACTGGCAAACAGCTCTCTGCTTTTCCCTCTCCTGAAATCAAAGGAAAAAATGACTTGCTTAAACAAAGCTCCCCCCCCCCAAAGCTGTAAATGAATTGGCATAATTTTGCGTTCTTATTAATCATGACAGCAAAGGAGGAGACAGAGACAAAAGAGGGGGGATGGGAAGGAAAAAAACAAGGTAGAAACATAGGTGAAAAACGGGAAAAGGGAAAAGTGAGGGTATGTAATTATCACCCCTTTGCCCTCCTCAGAAAGCAGCACCTCCTGTGTTATTGCAGGGCTGTTTGCCTCCTCTGTGTATTTCATTAATTAAGATGGGAGGATGCAGAGGCCACACTGAGAAGAGGTCATTAAGCCCACCACAACACTCCTCCCTCCCCAGAGCTGGCTCATAGGACCGGGCCCCATTGTTCCACCGGCAGAAAGTGAGACATTCAACACTCATAGCTGCTGTAAAAACCATGTGTGTACAAAAACACATGGCCGAATAAAGTGCATCTGCGCTTTCTGGGATCAGGTCGCACGTTTTCCAAAAAATTTTTCCTCTCTTTCGGCCCGTATCCTTTTTACGCCATCCATGAGCTGCACTGGAAAGTAAAGCTACAGCGACAGATGGGTCTAATAGTTGAGCTGAAGAGAAATTAATCACTTAAATTTTACTTTATGACAGTGGGCTGATAGACCTGTCTGTCCTATGAATTAAAAAAGAAACAAAAAAGTGTGTCTCTGTCTTTTTTGGTTTTCCATTTCAACAAAAGTGGTTCACTCATGTGACGGTGTGTATGTGTGTATATATATATATATATATATATATATATATATATATATATATATATATATATATATATATATATATATATATATATATATATATATAGTCCTTTTATTTTCCTTAGTTATTTCTTTAACTTGTATGTAGACTGATGACTTGGATTTAATCATGCTTTTTTAAAGTATTAAACTGAAATTACGCTATAGCGCTGCTGTCACTAAGCAACATCATCGCATTATTGGACATTTTTTGTGTGTCCTTTACAGTACCTCGATTTTATTCCGTTGGTTGGGTGAAATGATTAATTACACGGTAGCATAGATAGGCTAATTTAATTCACATTGATGTGTTTAGATGCTATAGTTACTCAAATGCAGTGAAAGTGGGTTGTCATAGAGATGCTTTTTTTTTTTTTTTAGTATTGATATTGCGATGGGCTTTCATCTCAGTCCATCTTTTCTCTCCTCTACACTCAAAGTCCTTTGTGTTTTCCAGTGTCCCGTTGCAAAATGAGCTTTTTGTTTGGTTGTGGCGTAAACGTCCTCCAGATGGGCTTGGTGTAATAAGCCCAGGTGTACTAGCTTACAGGCCCAACATCCCGATGACCTCTTACCTCTGATGTAGGTCAGTAAAGGTTAGCCGCCCAGCTCTCTGTTCATTGCAAACACAAGCTTCAAATCCATCCTTATCACCCCATTCAGATGGTTCAAGGTGCGGCTGCCACTTCTAAGAGTGAGTTAAAGAAAGCACCATATGTTTCAAAGACAAATTTCATATATTACAGAAATCCCCAGGCTTGTCTGTTATTGTTTTCATTCTAAACTCCAGCAGGAAAGGCAAACATGTGAGGCACAGCCAGCACTTATTTGCGTATGAACACCACCAGCTGCATTGGACCTGAAGGATTACACTGGATAACTGCATCTCTGTGGTTGTTATCCTTTCTTATCAACTCTCTCCCTCTCTGCTATCTTAGCAGGTCCAGGGTATCCTCGATTCTCAGGGAGTCTGGCCCACACGTTCCTTCCTATGAGCCACTTGGATCACCATGCCAACAGTGGAGTTCTCTATGGGCAACACCGTTTCTATGACACACAAAAAGGTGGGACGTGAGACTATTAAAATTTAATCACACGGAAATAATATGAATTCAAATGGAAGCGGTATAGTCTGGTGCTGTTGTCTGTGCAATACTGAGAGCATGCTTTTTTTTTCTTTCCGTGACTAATTTGTCTTCTTTTTTCTATTTTATAGAGAACTTCTACCTTCGAGGTCTCCCATCCCAGCCACCTCTTATCTCAGCCAATCATAGTCTGCCACCAATGTCTCGGGCAGGTTCAGGACACACTCAGGGGTCCTGCAGCAGAGACAGAGATCAAGGGGTAGGCACAGGCATACATAAGGGTCTTAAAGAGGGGTCTGTGGAAAGAGGAGTGGTAAATGTCAAAGACAAGGAGAGATCCAGTGGTAAACAAGAGGCTAAGGAAAGACAGCAGCAGCAGCAACAACAACAGCAGCACCACGCTCACCAGCCACCCCAGCCAACACACCACCACCATTCTCACACTCATCAGCAGCACCCGCACTATCCTCAGCACCCGCTGCCCCTGGAGGAGGTAAACAGCCGGGCCCTGGAGAGGCATAAGGCGTCGCTCACGATGTACAGTAAAGAGCACCCTCAAAGTATGAGCAAGCCCCTCAGTGCCTGTTTGCACAATAGCAAGATGCAAAATGGAGATCCAGGAACTGGAGCAGGGGCTAAGGTGTCCATGTCCAGCTGTGGCGGTGAGGACACAACCCTTCGGGCTATGGGTGGTGGGGGGAGCAGCCAGAACAGACATTTGGGGACTAGTGGCAGTGGCCGCTGCACCAAAGAGGGGGTAAGTGGGGAAATGAGGATCAGTGAACAACCTTCAGACTGTTTGGAAAGGGGTCAGGCACCACTTCACCACTCTCTGCCCTACTCCGTACCCCCACCCCTACATATGAGTTCTGCTACTGGAGGGGCCCATCCACATCCTCATGCTCACCCCCATACACATCCACATCCAGGGGGCTTCCACTGTCTTCAGCTCCACCCCAGCCACCCACATCATTCCCACCACACACACCACCATCCAGAGTTTTTCTGCCCACCGCCACCTGCTCCTCTAGCCAACCCTGCCTCGCACGAGAGGGGGCCAGTCAATGTGGGGCGAGAACCTAAAGTCACAGGGCCTACATTTGTGCCATCTGTGGCAGACGTAGGCGATAAATCTAATGGGCCATTCCAGCTTAATAACCCTGACTGCCAGGGTGTGGGTAGTGGAGGAGGAGGCAGCAATGCCAAGGACAAGACAATAGAAAAGAATGGTGGCGGTGGGCACCACAGTAATTGGCACAGAAAACAACAACAACAACAACAACAGCAACAACAGCAGCAGCAGCAGCAGCACCCATACAGAAAGACAGAGAAGGCTCCAGACTGGATGCAATCCCACCATCAACACCTTCAGTCCTCACAGCTTCCTCCACCTCCCCAGCAACAACCACCACATTCTCAACAGCAGCATCAAGTAGTGCGATCGCGGAGTGCTGAGTGTATCAACAGTGGTGTGGAAATGGATGTGTTCAGACCCTCGCTGCCCCAGGGACCCAAGGCAGGGCACTCGGTCCCTCATTCTGTAAACACTTCTCCTTATCGAGACTGTTCCCATCCCGGACCCCCGCCAAACTCTTCCCCACTTGGAAGTAAAAACATGGGGCAGCACAGTGGAACACAACACAGTGGTCCCGGAGGTAGCTGCTCTTTACAGAGAGATGGCCAAAAGGTAGCCAGGATTCGCCACCAGCAGCATGGCCGACCTGGCCCAGAGACACCCACTGAGTTGAACCAGGGGAATAGTCAGGAGCTTAAAAGAAAGATGGACATGTCTCCTTATGGTTACAGCAACAGCAGTGGGCAGCAGCACCACCACCAGCAGCCCCCAGTGCCACCCTGGAATATGAGGCCTCCTCACCACATGTCGCAACCTGAGGAGGAGCAGAGGAAGTCATATATGGAGTTGGGGAGCACTGGTGGGCAACACTCTCAGCAGCAGCAGCAGCAGCAACAACAGCAGCAGCAACAACAACAGCAGCAGCAGCAGCCGGGAATAAGCCTTCCTCCTCCACAGCCCCCCACTGCACCTCCCCTCAGCCAGCAACAGCAGCAACCACAGCAGCAACCTGATCCCCAGGGTCCAACTCAGGGAGAGAGCAGTGCAATGAAAAGCTTACTAAAGTACAGCAACCAGCAACAACCACTGCTCGTCTCCCAAAAGAATCCATTTGGGGGGTTAGGAAATCTCAAATCAGGTCCATCTGGGGGGAGCTGTGCCCTGCAGGGCAACAAACAGACTCTGCCTTCCAGGAAGGGTACGGCTAATGACAGTGAGCGTCCTGATTATAACGGGCGGAGCAGGGACATGGGGGAGCCAGGTCATGGTGAAAGTGAGGTGCGGCAGCCGCCAGTAGGAATAGCGGTGGCGGTGGCCAGACAGAGGGAACCACCTTGTCGTTCAGCTGAAAATCATCCGAACAGCCGACAGGGCAGGGTCCATCCGTCTGTGAAAGGTAAGCAATCCAGGTCACTGGCTTGTGAGAAGGCCTTATATTTCTTTATCTGTAACTTGCCAACAATATCGCTGCAAACAGAGAAACAGCCATATAGAAAATAAACAAACAGGAAAAAGCACATTTTTAAGCGGATAAAAAGCCAGAAAAATATTGATTTTGTGGTGATACCCTTTGCTGAATGCAGTAAAAATCCAGAATGGTATAATTCTCACACTCATTGCCATCAGGGATACGCTCCAGTCCCCATGATCCATTACAGGATAATATAGGCATAGCTAATTCTATGAATGGAGTTTAATACTTATGGGTTTAAATATAAATTTCCTCTGCAGCAGTCCCAAACAATGCCTTGCTGATTTTAACTTGGTTTTCTCCTATTTAACTTTCTAGTTGCCCTTAACCAAACATTAGTGAGTCAAACAGGCATCAACCATGATGTTTACAGATGTCAAGTCTGAGTCCATTTAGAGTTGCCAAGATAAAAAGTAATTAATATAAGATTTCTAGGCCTCGCTCTGAGAACAACAGTATATAAATGGAAATAAATAGATATACAAAGAAATACAATATTTAAAAAAAAAAAACAACTTTGGACAAAATTGACCTACATCAAGTTTCAATTTTATTTCATAAATATCTGAATGTGTTATTATATTATGAAGCAAGTTATTTTTCTTTCCAAATAAGACAGTAATATGTCAATACTGTGCATTATATGGTTTTAGCATGAATTCTGCCAATACGAAATCATTTAATACTCAAAATGTATTCATTTGCAACTTGCGGCACGGTTCTGACAAGTGGTGAGAGACTTGGGATTTTGTTCTCACTGTGATCCACAATGGTGAAAGTTGATGTTTGCCTCACAGGGCAGCCCCGCTCCATGTATCTGTCAGATCCCACCACTGAGGAAGACAGGAAGAGGCTGAGTGAGGAACAAATAGGTCTCACTTGCTTGGACAGGGAGAGGGATGCATATATCAGGTATGTATTTTTAAAGGTGTTGTTCAATACTTAATAAATTAAAATCTTTACAGAACATTCTAATTTGTATTTCTTTATCTTTATCTCATTCTGATGTCAGGGATAACAAAGAGAGGGTGGAATTTGCAAGGATCCACCCTTCCAGCAGCTGTCACGGAGACCTTGCCTCTCATCTCATGGTCCCGGGCGGGACGTCCCTCCAGTCTGGCCAGTTGGGAGATCCTGCTGCACATTCTGCTCACCATCATTGGATGCCAAGAACTGGAAGCCCATCTCTCTGGATGACGGGACATTCTTATGGTAAGACGCTTTCTGATGGCAGGATTTTATTGTTATGGTTATGTTTATGTTTATTCATGTGTTATAAAGACATATAGTCCAGCTTTTTTTTGTTTATTGAAAAAAGGCCAAAACAAAGATGTTTAGAATTGATTTGATCAGCTGATACATATATTTAAAGTTCTTTTGTTTATATGGAATTCTGTAATTTAATTTCTTTATAAAGCAGGTATAGGTCATACAACCCTACACCAGAATCTGCCACCAGCTTTCTCTGCAGCCATGCCAGGCCCTCTGCAGCCAGTCCTGCCTCTGCCTCAAGACCCCTCTGCCCAACTGGTGGTCTTGCCCTCCGAGCCTCCCACCCATCCTGCGACCCATCACCTGGGTAAGCCATGGCATTTTATATGTTAATCTAATCGATCTACAAAGCACAGGCAAACTCCACTGGTACAGTATCTGTATACAAAGAGTAAAAATAAGAAAAGCTTGTTTGTTATTATGCTTATGTTTTTGTGATTGTTAACTGTGTGTGTATGGATGAATGAGGACTGACAGGAAGAGAAGCTAAGGCTGATGCTAATGGGAATCCAAATAAATACAACACAAGCAGCAGAAATGCACCAAATTTAGCTTATGTTCTGTGAAACTAAAACGAGTTATTTCACTGTTAATATTACTTTGGGCTAAGATAAGTTTGCAATCTTATGATAATTGCTACATGCCAACTGCTTGGCCCGGCAACAGTGGCACTCTCAGTAGTTCAGGATGCTCATACAAAGCTATTTTGCCCCTACAATACCACAGCAGAGGAAGAGGAAGTGAATGAGGTGAAAAATCACTTCACCAGAGTCATTGTAGATGCGTATTCAGTGAACAGACTGTGAAATTTAATTGGCTCCCAGTCTTTGACGATATGTTTCCTTCTGCGCGCCACAGGAGTTTCAGCTGAGAAGGGAAGTGCATCCACAGAAACTTTCCCACAGGAAATATTTTCATATCCGATTTTATGTGGCGAAATTCTTAGTGTGTCTTGCAAAAGGAGCTGAAAGATCAAATTCATTTGGATAATAAAACCGCTAATGTGGAGTGTGTAGCACAGTGCTAATACAGATATTATGAAGACGCTCATTATGTAGTTCTATATAGTGTGGTCTTAGTACTTTCCAAAAGGCACCTCTGTCATTGTAGATCACCCATATGGAGTTGTGCGTGTCCTTAAATCCACATAATGAGACAGGTTGTACACCCACACACATGGGAACCAGGCTTACTGCTGGGCCCTTTTGCAGAACCCCTACTGTGGTTTGGCCGGGAAGGTGGGACTTTTTGGCATAAAGGCCAAGACGAATGCTCTGACGAGAAAAACATGCATTTCCAGCACAGCATTTTGACCTCTAATCAACCTATGACCATTATATTCTGTTCACATTTCATCATTTTCATAACGTCTTTTTCCAGCATTCCAAAATTCTCAAAGCAGTTCTTAAGAGACAGCTTTCTGTTCAGAGCGGAGGAGAGTGTGGGATTGTTTCTGCCTGGGGAGATGTTGTTCTGTGAAGTCAAAAATCTTTTTTTCCTTAAAGGATACATGTTGTTGCTATAAATGTGAATACAATGATTCTTTAAATGATCCATAATGGTTTCAGTGTTTTGAAATAGTTGTGTGGGAGGCACATAATGATAAATATGGAGAACACAACTGTTCTCTGTTTGCTAATGTATTCCAGTGAGTCGTGCCTACTGTCAATGCGTATGAGCCCAAAGAAAAGTGATGTAGAGTGTGTGTGTGTGTGTGTACGTGTATGCATGTGTTTTTGTTCTAAGGTAGCCCCCTCCATCACATTTCTCCTTTTTTTTTTTTTTCCCATTAGATGTGATGGAGCAGCCAGGGCTGTGGCCCCCTGTGTACGGCGCCCGGGGCCCACCCTCCCACATGCAACATCCTGCTGTGTACTCCCGATCCCAGTTTCTACGGCAACAGGAGCTGTACGCTCTCCAGCAGCATCAACAGCTTCAGCATCAGCATCAGAGTCACCAGTCGCAGCAATCACAACTGCAGTCTCAACCTCAGCAGCAGCAGCAGCCACAGCAGCACAGAGCTGCACATGCCATGAACATGCAGCACCAACCCGCTCACAATGCACAGGTGATTGTAGAGTGAAAATACGCAAGGGAGATTAATACATGCAAAAGTGCAGGCAATACAGCGAAGCGTAAGCGAGTCATGGATCCCGTGACTTTTGAGTCTATTTTCAATTTGCATAATATTCTTTGAAGGATATGCCAACTTTCCTACAGGGGAAAAAAAAAGTGTATTCCCGAATACAGAAAAGCAAGTAGCATTGGCTGTCAACCAGATTGCAATAAATGTACTATTTGGTTAATGCATAAAATCACTTGTTCACTAAATTTAGATATGCAATAATTTTGTATTAATGCCACAGATACAGAAGAGAGCAGACGAGCCCTCAGTGGAACTGGAAGAACTCATTTCAGAGCCAAGAACATCTAAACCTGCCAAAGCTTACTCTTACAACCCACCGCAGAGGAACACCTCACCCCCTGGGACCTGCACCACTCACCTGTCCCCTTGTTGTCAGTCCCCTTCGCTGCGACAAAATCCCAAAAGCACTCCTTCAACACCCTGCCCCGCTCCTAGCCCTGTTGCAGCAGTACCTCATTCACCCGCCATTAGCCCTGCTCCACCTCAAATGCTAAAGGCTCCTGAATCCGAAGACAAGACGGGAGAGGGGCAGCCTCCACAGGAATACCCAGGGTCTCTGGAGCCTGGTAAGTGCAAAGAAGTGTCTAGAAAAAAAATGCAAAAACTGTGCGTAAAAGTTTTCAAACTGTCTTTGAAGCAGTGTGCACAGTGGTTTTTGTACAAACAATACTCATCAAATTAGCGCTTGTGAGATAACATACTCACACTAATCAGGTAATAACAGAGTCATGTAGAAAACCAGAAAGAGAACAGAAAACAGTTCTAACATATAGTCAAATCTTGTGCATCATACCGATTTATAACTGGAGTTGTCACTGTTCAGTGACCCCATTTTTTTCTGCTGGTGTTGTGGTAATATGTGTGGGTAGCTCTTTTGGCAAAGCCTCTGATTGAATAAACGGTGAAGAAAATGGCTGCCGGCTGTGCTGGGACTTTCCAGAACTGTTACCTTGGTAATGATTGAGAAATACCTTAGTAGCGGCCTTTACATCTCCTCCACCCCCACACGCCTGACACTATCTTCATCATTATTAATGTCTGGCTAACGGCTCCTGCAAGCCAGAGGAATTGTGTCAGTTTCTCTGATAAACTAAAGGTCTTGTCCACTTTAAACAACGCGCAGACACACAGTTACTTGTGGTAACTTCCTAAGGTTGGGGGATCAAGGGAAAGTGCTTTTTCATTTCCTTGCCCTGCTTTTTCACTCCATGGAACCTAGTTAGCAAGAGAGTTTCGTTTATCATGGGTATGACTGGTAATCTGTAACACATCCGCATCACAAAAACAGTGCTTTCTATTAAGGAATCATAATATGTGGGTTTTTTGGGAGGATGGTTTATCAGAATTTTTGGAATAAATAGACAATTGTTAAATATTAAATTAATAAATATTCTTTTCATCTATAGACTTGCCTCCTGGATACACATACCCTGCTATTGCGATGGACTACAGGAGCGGACCGTCACCTCAGGGTGTTCAGCTGGCTGAGCCAGCTGACCTGGACGCAGTCCAAGTGGAGCCTGCTGAGCATGCTCCCCAGTCTCTGGCCAGCCTAGGGGAGGAGTTAGACTGTCAAGTGGTAGTCAGACCCCTTCCAGAGCCACTCCCACTCAAGGAAGTGGCGCATGAAGAGGAAAACAGAGTGGTTGATGGAGTTCTGGAGCAGAGGGATGAGGTGGAAATAACAGCCGTGACAGAAGCTAACTATGTCCACAGAGAGGAGGAGCAACCAGAGGAGCAGGGACAAACTGCAGGAGAGGTGCTGGTTTGTCCACCTGTTGAGAGTACTGTGTGTGAGGCTCCTTCCTGCCCAGTCTCCATTTCAACAGAAGAACCTGACAGGCAAGACGCTGTCATTACCTTGGAAGAAGAGGAGGATGATGAGATGACGGGTGGGGAGATTCAGGTGGCGTATGCTCAAAAGGTCAGCATGCCTGGAGAGCAAGAGCCAGAGCTGCCCACCATCATCGAGCTTGATCCTGCTTCTCCTGAGTCACAGTCCCCGCCTAATGAGTGCGCAGAGGACAGTGAGCAGCAGCACGACAACAAGATGACCTCTAATGATGCCTCAGTGGATTCTGTGTGTCTTTCCCCGGCCTCAGCTTCTGCCCCTAGCCCAAGCGAGGAATCTTTTGCTGTGGCCCCAAAACCTGTTGTGCCCTGCTACTGGAGTCTGGAGCTGCTGATTGCTGCTGCGTTCTGCACAGATGTGCCTCCATTTCCCTTGTTCTCATATAGTACACCATCGGTTGCCCCATCGCAATGCAACCCACACCAGGGTATCGAGCTTCTGAGTGAACTAGCGGATCTGGAGCTGCAGCAGCAAAAGCGCACTTGTGGAAAAAGCCAGGGTGAGAAACAGTGGCTCCTCCATGACTCTAACACATTCACATTCACACAGCAACACTCACATCAACAGAATGCACTTCTCTCATAGTTTACTCTCCTTTTCCTCTATGTCCATTGAGACAAACTCCCACTCCCCCCTCAGGCCTAGCCTCATCGCTCTGTGCTCCCTCCCAGATAGTCCTCTCTTCCTGCCGGTCTCATGAGCCTCTTGTGAATTCTAACACATCCCCAGAGAGGCTGTCTACATGCTTGCTTGCCGTTGCTCTTCTTTGGCATGTTAAAGCCACTTTTATTTCCTAAAAGGCTGTTCTAATGATGCAGGGCCTCAGGAGAGGGAGAAAAAGCAGGAGGACAGGGCTGAACTACTAGTGAAGGGTGTACACCTTCCTCTCTCACTCACGCTCCCTTCGAGCTCTCCTCAGGGAACCGTCTGTGTCTCTCCATCCTGCAGCTGTTTGATACACTCATGCGCGCGCACCCAAACACGCACAACTGCAAATACACAGAGTTAAACTTAAAGGAGAGACACCAGTTTGTTTCATTCTCTCACTAGCATAACACTTCATACTGAAAGTTGGTGTGTAATCACAAAAGCAGTCATTGTTTTCAGCACCCTGGAGCATTGCCTGGCTAATTAGACCCCATTGTTTTAAAGTGGCTTTAAAAGCTTCCTTGTTTTTCAAAGTACCATGCGGTTTGTTTTTTTTATTCATGCAAAAGGATGTTTTGTGTTTACCACAGCATCCTAATGCATTTAACTGCTCCCAAAAGATGGTTCTTTAAAAAGGGTATCATCTGATTCCAAAGTCAGTGATGTCTTCGATATGCGATATTGTTGACAGCTCAGGCAAGTAGCAAATGTCGATTTAGAGTCACAACTATGGTTAGTAAGACGATTCAGTATATTTCTATTTATTCATGTTAAGATGTAAGACTGTGTTACTCTTACAAACAAAATGTCATTTTCCTTGTGACTAGGCTACAATCTGCTATTCAGCTTGTGGCTCAGACCATTAATGGCAGATAGACTACTCAGCGTCATAAGCAGATAGGCTACATAGGAAAAGCTCAGTCCAGATGGTCTGTGAGATATCAGCATATGGTGAGTCCAAAATAATGTGACCTCTGAAAAGATATGCTGCTGATTTCTCATACTGTCCTAATCTGCTCAAATTTCTGCAGAAAACAAAACAAAAACAAAACGACCCATCTTTCTCTCTCACTTTGACATGAGTTTCCTTTCACAAATGTTAAGTAAATAAGCTCTGTCCACTGTGGCATCTGAATCGAAAATGTATAGATGCAATATGAACCCTCCCCTTCTGTAAACAGAGGAGGAACTGCTCATGTTTGACCTCCAAAGCCTTGCTACCCTGGCCACGGCCCGTGCGCTGGAGCTGGGCTCCGAGGAAAGCAGCAGCGCGAGTTCTGAGCGACAATTTCCAGCCCGCAGGATCCTCAATTTACGAAGGAAATGCACCTGGACACCTCGCAATGAACCAGTAAGGCTATAAAAGTGTGCCCTTCTTGACGCTTCAAAATGTTCCCAGAATTCTAACGATGTTTCAAACAAATAGTAACTAATGAAGTTGTACTTAAAATGTTCCTTGATTGCTTTTGTTACATGTTACATAACCACTAATTATGCGTGTTGTTCAGGTGTGCCCAGCCAAAGTTAGCATGGAAACAATGGATGGTCCTGAGCTTGCAATGCGTGTGAAATTGGCTGAGTTACAACGTCGTTATAAAGAGAAGCAGAAGGAGCTTGCCAAACTTCAGAGGAAGCATGATCATCAGTGAGTATGGCGCCGTCCTCCTTTACCTGTGCCGATTCCCAATCGGTCCGTTCCAAAGTAGTAAAAACATAAACGTATTTCATTCACTTATAGTTTCAAAATGGATTTCTTTTAGTGCTTTAGAACCTTCAGAGTTTAGATATGGGTAGCGTCTTAAAGCTCGGCCTGCTGCATGTGTGTTTACATCTGCATGTGCCAGCAGGAAGGAAGAAACACCTCGCAGCCCAGCACGGCGAGGACCGGGGCGGCCGAGGAAGCGGAAACCCACCCTCACCACAGGTCCAGTGTCCTCATCCGAGGGCCAAAGAAAAGTCAAGTGAGTATCAGTTAGCCCATCTCCGCTAGCTGGCTGTAGTCCAGTCATGCATGATAAGCCCCTCTGTATCACTGCCATACAGGCGCTGCCTCTCATTGGCATAAGCAGGAAACGGGAGAACCGCTGAACTATTCTAGGAAGTCAACTCGAACCTCTTCTACTCTAATCAACATTGGTGTTAATTGCGTAACGGGGCAGTCTGTGTCAGCTGTGTCCTACAGAATACTCATTCAGGGTTAATATATATATAAATAAAAACATTCAACTTTACCGGGCTGAATTGTGCACGTCTGATTCGCTAGGCAATAAGAGTTAAGCTGACTTTTTGAGTCCATGTATGTGTTTGTCCGTGTATGTGTTTGAGGACGAAAGAGGAAAAATTAGCAGAAACGAGCAGGAGAATGAAAATAAAGGAGGTGTAGAGAGTGCAGAAACAAGGATCCTGACTTTTTCCTTAAATGAATTGATGGCATGTTTTTTTAAATCAACATTGTAAAAATAGGGATGCCTTTCCTGTTTGGAAGTTGTGTTGGAGGGGTTGGTAAAAGGTTTACTCTCAGGCTTCAGTTATCCCCGGCATCTAGGCTCAGAATGCCTTTGGGCAGTAAATATTACCTCGGAGCATTCCCTCTCTGTCAATCTTAATCCTTCTTTTCTCACTTCAGTTTCTGGACAACTGTCCACAGCTGCCCCTTTGCAATGTCACTTGCCACTCTTCTTCCACCCGTGTCCTCTTGCACCCCCCTCACTAGGGCCCGTGCTGATCAGATGCTAATGCTGAGTGACAATGACACCCAAATATAAGGCCTGGGCCCTCAAGTGAAGTGCAGTGGAGGGAAAGTGGGAGCAGATATGGGGTTACAGTCTCACAGAAGAGTAAACTGAAGTCTGTCTTTTTGTTGTACTTTAAATTGAATCACAGCCGAGACACTTTATTTTTCTTAAAAGCTCCCAGGGTGTACACCCTTTTGTTTGTGATGTGTGCACAACCCAAAAGAGAATGACGTGATACTTGTGAATGAGAAACAAGCAAGCAGACTGAGGACTGTTTAGCCCCATGTTGCGTTATGTGGCAGGGTTCTATAAAAGCGCTGTCCTGCACCTGCCAGTCATGCCGCTACAAAACGCTGATGCTTTTGTGCTGATGGGGGTTAGTGGGTCAGTGGGTCAGTGGATAGCCCACCCAGCCTTTCAGTATCTTTTTCCCTACTTTGCTTTAACCACCGGGGGTGCATGTGTGTGGTAGTGTTTGAGTGGGAGATACATTCAGGCCTCGTGATCAAGCCTTCCAACTTGCAAATTTTATGCATCTGTTTAGTTAGAGATGGATGCAGCAGTGTGCTTATGAGCACTGAAGCAGGCATTGTTTGTTTCTGTGCACACTTATGTTATTCCTGTGGGTAGAGCATTGGGGTCCTTTGTGGTGTCGCTTTGATTTGGGGTTGGACGGGGTTGTATGCTAGAGAGAACTCCTGCTTGCCAGCAAACCCTGATAATCAATTCTGTTTAATTAGTCACTGTACACTCAGCTCCACCAGCCCCCTCCACCATAAATGGGAGGGACTCTGTCACATTGTGTTTGTCAGCAGCGGAAAGCAAGCCGTGGTGGGATCTGCCTCACGGGGACAACTCACACTCCACTGGCACCTCTGTCACTCTCCTGTCAGTCAGTGGGCAGAGAGTCCCACTGCCTGACAATTGCTTTCATTCTTCTTGAGTCTTGCAGGTGCATGCTGGAAGATCCTGATTATGAGATTTACACACAATCAGCACCTTCATGGGCACTGTGAATTTGCATGCTGCTGATAAATGACATCAAAACAAACATGCAAAAAAAACCAGCACATGGTTCTTTACTTTAAAATCAGTTTCTGCACCAATATGGAAGCAGAACAAATGCGCAGTATTTTACTTATCTACGTCAGATTTAGTCATTGCTTACTTTCTAAATGGAATGGTTTCCGAGGTTGTATGCATGCTAGGAGAGAGGAAGTTAATCTTTTGTTTGAGCATGGTCTGGCTCATTTCGGTGTGGTCTATGGGCAGTCTTCCAGGGGGAAATTCAAGGGCATTTGGAGTGGTTGGCCTGTGATGCTGCTCAGCATAGGGGAAAGTGTGTGCCACAGTGATATGAAAACGCAACCAGAGAGCCATGATACTCACTGAATACAATATGACCACATTCAAATTCCAGTGCCTTCTAACCATTCACGGTATCCTTCAAAGCTGTGCAGTAGTGCTTTACAGGGGACAAGCATTCTCCCTAGAAGAAGCACCAAATTGCCCTCAAACAATCCCAGTTTTCTTGTTAGAGATTAATTTTCAAGTGGGTGTCTCAGACACTGGACTCTTCTTGTCCTTTTTGTCATTCGGCTCACTTGACAGAAAAGGGAAAGTTACCAGATCCCAGAGAGAGGTGACTCAACTCCCTTCTTTTTTTTCCCCTTGCAGATCGATGGGGGCAGGGCTTGGTTTGCCTGACGACCTGGGAGGGGGCGGAGAAAGCCAGCGAAGGAAAAAGAGGCTGTCCAGTCGAGGCTTTGAGCGACTCAGCAGCACACAGGTCAGGGTCCCCTTGTCCTACTCCCTTCTGTCCCACACATAGCCAGAAATAAAAGAAGCCGCTCTTTGTTTCGTTGCATTTGATATATCCCTTTGTTGCATCCCATTTCTAATTAGGCGCTACCCTCAGGAGTTCATCCTGATCCTCTGCTCTCCATATAAATGTCTGTCTTGTTAGAGCTTCTCCAATTGCTTTTTTAATTCTCTATTCTTGAGAAAACAAGGGCTCTCTTCACAATGTCAGAGGAGATGATGATGTCATGATGATGTCATTGTGATGCTTTTGTGGCTTCTGTAAGGAGTGTAACTGGTTTTCACCAGTCTCATCTGTCTTTCTGTTGCAGCAGGTAAAAGCACAGAGCTGCAGAAAAAGCAGTCTTCACAGCATGCTCAACTCCAAGCTGGCTGGAGATGTGGTTCAGCTCAAGCAAAAGGCCCAGGTTAAAAAGAATCTCTCAGGGACAGGCTCGAGGGACAAGGAAATTTCACTCTGCAGCTCCAACCTTAAGCATGGACACAGAAGCCAGGGCACAAGCAAAGCAGACTCCAGGCGAGAGTCTGGGGGACAAAGCGATACAGGTAGATAGTGGCAATCATTGCACTGATTGTGCTTGTTCCTCCTGTTTTTAGTTTTACTGTGCAGAGTATTGTTGTTTTTTCCCCCATCAGCAGTTACCCTTAGAGTTAAGCAGTGATTTATTTCTTAAACTTTTTCAGCAGCCAGTGGGGACAGTGTCCACCAAGAGAGCTGGACCGGACTGGTGCGTTGTGGACGTAAAAAGGGATCGACCACCCTGAGCCAGCACAGAACAAAGGTTCACCGTGGCCAAAGGCACGAAGCAATGGAGGAGGAAGAAAGCTCGCCTGCAGAGAGCGACTCCTCTGATCAAGGTGGGACAGTAAATACTGAGCCTGGAGACGTAGTTAAGTCAAGTTAATGATTAAGGAGACAAACACTCTACTTTTAAGATTAGGATTAAAACTTTCTGTTTTGATGAAGCTGATAGTTAGGGCTGAATCGGGTGACCCTGAAACATCCCTAAAACATAGGCTGCAGTAGACCCAGGTTGCTGGGTGCACTGAGCATTTCTTCTTCAATCATCTCTTTTTGCTCTCTCTGTGTTTATACACCACTGCTATATTTAATCATTCATAATTATTCAACTCTGGCTCTTTCTCCCATAGTGTGTCTTTTGTCCTGTCTTTCTCTCACTGCTCGCTTCTCTTTGCCGTCACCCCCCAACCGGTTGCGGTGGATGACTTCCCCCCCCTGAGGGTGGTTCTGCTGGAGAGTTCTTCCTGTTAAAAGGGAGCTTTTCCTTCCTACCGTCACCAAGTGCTTGCTCATGATTGTTGGGGTTTCTGTCTAATATCACAGGGTCTTTATCTACAATATAAAATGCCTTAAGGCACCGCCAATTGTGAATTTTTGCTATATAAATAAAATTGAATACCAAAATTGAAAGTTACCTTTAGATATCTAAATAGCTAGCTATGAAAATATGACAGGGATTTTTTGAAACATTTCTACAAATTTCTACAAATAAAATAAAAATGCATATCTGACAAGTACAGCTAATGTACTGAGTCTATGATCCAAAAGCTCCTTTAAATCTATATTGCCTTTTGCTCATTTCTAAAAAAAAAAAATTGAAAACCAATCCATTTTGATGGGCGAGTGAAGAAAGATTGGGACGTATGTCTTGGCAGAGATGTGCATTTACATTCAACAGCTCAGTGGTCAGCTCTGTTGGCTGGTCTGGGCTGGACACAGACACACAACTATAGACACCTGGCTGTGAGAGTTTTGCACACCCCTGGAGACCCGCATACCAGGTCAAAGAGCCGCTGCAAAGAAAAAAAACTGCAGTGACAAACATAAAAACTCCCTCATACTCTCCCTAGCACACACATTCGCAGTAGCATGTGGGTTCACACCAGGAAATACCACTGAAGCAAAGCAGTTCATATATCTTTCCTATGAACCGTTAAACTATTTACTTTAATGCTAATGAAGTGTCTGTGGATTGATTGGGAGTGAGTTAAAGAACTTTACTGGTTGGTAATGACGTGGGGAGATGGATTGGATAAGCTAAGTTTTTTTTTCATGCCTTTACTGAATATATATTGTTTCCTAAATCTGCTAGAAGATGAAGAAGAGGAAGGCAGTTGTGATACTGATGAAGTTCAAGATTACAAAGTCCAACCCTCTAGAGATGTCACTTTAAGCTCCTCCATGATTGGTCCTAGTCCATCGTCTGTTGTAAAACTGGAGGCCAACCAGAAAGCCTGGAACAAAAAACAAAGGCAGGAGCTTTATGGTAAGACTGCCCTTTGAAAATAATTGATCATTCAAGAAGCATCTGTTTTACATTTGTCCTCCTTTCAGTCTAAATGTCCTTCTGTAATCAAACCATACAGGATCCCAGAGTCTGTCTGGTGCAGAGGGGGAAGTCAAAATCAGGAAGAAGTCCAACTCTAGGATGGGCATGACCACAGCAGTTAAAAATCACCAAGACCACCAAGATCGGCAGCCTGAAGTAGCAAGAAAAACATGTGGGCCCAGGTCTAAGGAACCTCGGTGGGGCAGTCTTGGGACCAGAGGCAACCGCTACAGGAGGAGCATGGGACTAGCTACCTTTCCCACCACAAGTGAGAGGCTGAAGCGGGCAACCCGCAAGAGCACCATGTTGAGAGGAGCAATTAACAAGGTAAAAAAAAAATTTCCAATCGAAATTTTGATCAACCAATTTTATTAAACCACATATACTGAAGATATATGTAAACACAACAAAACTGAAGTACAAACTTTGCATTTGCTATATCTTCATGTGCCCTTGCTGTGGCAATAATTCCTCTTCTCTCACTTTACCAGAGGAGAAGTTGCTGGCCAATTGGGGGCTCATCTTTGCAGGGCGAAGATGGAAGCAGGGGACAAAGGAGCAAAGACCAACAGGTACCAGCAGGCGAACAGCAAACAAACACAAGCTTTCAATTCTGGTCATATCTTAGGCTACGTTCACACTGCAGGTCTTAATGCTCAATTCCGATTTTTTGATCAAATCCGATTTTTTTGTCTGCTTGTTCACACTACAAATAAAATGTGGAGCGGTGCTTCAAAGGATAGTTGCAGATTTCTGTCAGAATCTGCAGATTATACAGTACAAATAAAATGTTCACGTTTCTCCAACGTTGTCTGTCAGTTTCACTGACATCTACGCTGGATGGCCAGGAAGCGTTCCAGTGTCTTCTCCGGCGCTGATAATTGGCGTCTGTCTTGTGTCAGTGACGTAAAAGACGGATTTAATGCGACATGACCGTTCAAACAGCAGTCGCTTTCTAAAACATCGGATATGTATCGGATTCAGTACCACATACGAAAGTGACCCAGATCGGATTTGAAAATATCGGATTTGTGCCGTTCACACTGTCATACCATGATCGGATATGGGTCGCATAGGGTCAAAAAAATCGGATTAGATGCGCTTTCGCCTGCAGTGTGAATGTAGCCTTACTTTCCAACACATTATTGTGGAACTACTATATGCATTCAGCATGTTTTGCATAGCTCAGCCTCCTGCTGATTAAACTCTGCGGAGAAGACTATGTGTTATGAGGGAGGGAAAAAACAAGTAAAATGAGTGCAGATAGGTAATGGTACAGGTTTTGTCCCCTGTGGTTAACTGCTAGTTTGAAAAGCATTATAAACAATATCTTATCACACTATCTCCACATTTATTATTTATTCATCTTCACAGTCATTTATGCTTCCTTTCATCCCTTCTGATATGTTCTGTATAGCCAAAGGGACGAGCAGTGAGTCGTTTGTTGGAGAGCTTCGCCGCTGATGAGGGTTTTCAGATGGATGGTAGCAGCTTCTCAGAGGAAGAGGAGCACAGCAGCCATTCGCGCAAAAACCCTGAAGGTCTGAGATAAAATTTTATATCTTTTTTTTTTAATAGTGTTTTAAGTAGCAGATAGAATGGTTACTTTCACCATTACAAATTTTAACCAGGATACATTGTTCGCTCTTTCTTATGCAGTTCCAAACTGTGTCCTGACCAAAGAGCTGTTAACCGATGGCCTGAAGGTGCTGATTTCCAAGGAGGATGAGCTTCTATATGCTGCCAGGGTCCACACTCTGGAGCTACCAGACATGTAAGTGAACTGTTGTTTTTTAAATATACACAACACTTTTTTTAATGTTAGTCTTAATTTAACTCAAGGATGTTAGCTTTCAAATTATATCCTAAAAACTTTAGTCTGACCTTTTGGTCAATGTTAACATGAAGTAAACTTTGTCAAAGTGGCATTTCTAAGCAGAAGCTGAGGTATGGCAAAAAAAGGGCGTCTACAGAAGGTTATTATAGCTGTCAGAGCCATGTTGATAATAAAAAGGATTTTTGCATGCTCATCATAGAAGTTATCAATAATTTCATGCTTCTTACTTAACAAACGTCACATTATTCCATACTAGGCTCTGAGTATCAATACAGCTCCTCTGGTGCAGGCAGCAAAGAGATGCTATAACAACAGTAGAGTGGGAGTAACACATGACATGGGAGCCAGGCAAGCATAATACAAGCATCTGAAAATAGCTTCATCTTATTTCTCTCTGCTGTGCCTCCCTCTAGCTTTAGTGTTGTTATTGACGGTGAAAGAGGAAACCGCCCAAGAATCTATTCATTGGAGCAACTGCTACAAGAAGCTGTAAGTTCACCTTGCTGCACCTAAACACTCTTTGTTAAAAGAAAGCCATGTCTCATCTTTGGCCACGACAATATATTCTTTCTTTGTACTTTTTTCCACATTGCCTTCCAGCTTTTCTTTAGCCTCTTTTAGTCATTTCGCTTTCTCTCTTTCAACTTCCCTTGTTTCCTCTCAGGGGTCATTGAGAGCATCTAAACTTAAGTGAATATGAACAGATGGGCAGGATCTTTAGGTTTATGTGTGTGAGTATCTTTGAATGTCTGTTAAACTAAGCTCTTTGTGTGGGCTGGATAATCCCACCAAAACCAGGATCCATTCACGATTTGGAGATTAAATAGGACATGATGCGTACATTACGTCCCCTTTACTGCCAAAATAAGAGCTGTTTAAAGGTTGAAATTAACAAAGACACTATATGTGTATGAAGACCTGTTGTGAAGCAAATGTTGGGTTACAGAGCTATTGTAATATTGCCATTTAATTTATTTAACCGCTTCAATACCTTGGCTGGTTCTTTACCTTCTCTGTATTCACAATAGCTTCATACTGTTTACTATAGTGGGGCAGATTTGTTCATGCAGGTCTCTTTGCACTAATAACAACTGGGTCACTCAAAGCAGAGCTGTCGTACCCACATCTCCTGAAACTGACTTCATTATTGCCAAACAGGGCACAGGACATTATGTTTGCTCAAAACGAATATTCCTAAGACGAGGAGAGCTGAAAAGTAGAGCAGAGTTTAACTGGCACGATTGTGGTTTGCAGCTGTTAAGAGGCCACTGTAACTTTGCAGTGACTTCATCCTAAATGCTGTTGTGTTCATAGCTCACTCTAATTCTTTTAGAAATTAAAGGATAAAGTTGTGGGTGTTTTTTAAACTTTGCATGTAACCAAAACTTCCTCATGGTTATGGATACATGCAGCATGCATACATTTTCACCTCAAGTGTCCTTAAAGAAAATGTGACCTTACATTACAAAAACTAGTGGATGCTCATGCTTCAGTACTGTCTGGCCTGTTCATGCACTTGGCTAGAAAATTTTAAATGACATAATGCTTTTTATAAAGCTGTTCTAGGTGAATGGATGCAAGAAAAGAGGGTAATTTTAACTCATTGCTACGTGGTTGCTAGGCAACGTGATGACATTATTGTATATAATGTATAATTCAGCTATTGCGGATATAAATGAGATGTTGCTGTTGTGAAATTAAAACGATAAGATGCTTTCAAAAGGTCTTATAGGTCATTTTCACTTGCTGCTAGCTGGTTGCTAGGCAACATGATGTCATCATAATATCTAGTATAAATAAGAGTCTTCACTCGTGTGCCAAGTTTGGCTGGTGTAACTCTGATTGTGTAGAAGGAGTTGGAGGACAAAGAAACGAACGCGCATGCAGAGAGATTGTGTGTATTATATTTGGTGTATTTCATGAATTTTTTCTGAAAAACTTTTTCATATTTAGTTATTACGTTTTTTTTTAACGATAAACCACTTTTAAATGTTTTTAAATATACTATAGAAATAAAATGTACTTACTAGCTTTAGTAAGATGACTTTATATATTTATTTACATTATTTATTCATTTATTTTTTATTTTTTAAAGTTCAAACTTCACACCAAAATCACTGATTTTATATTTAGATTGTTTAGGGTGAGTGGTGTAGGTGACCAGTTTTTTTTATACATATATATGTATCTGCATTCTCTTTAATATAATGGAACTACAACATAAATTGCCTTGTGGCTCTTAATAAACAAAACGAAATACATAAATACATTCATTATAAAATGGAAAAAAAAAACCCAAACAGTAGCTATATCTTTTTCTAGAAATCATGACCTAAAATACTCAAAAGGAAAATGCTCACAAACAGGTCTCTGATTTTTTTTATGTCTATGTCAGCCAAACAAGGTGTCCAGCTAACCCACACTGCTGTTCCTTTCACTCATAATTATATATCACATGTTCATATGGTCTCAAAGACAATAATAAAAATAAATCTTACTTTTTAAGTATTCTTTGTATAGTGTAACGTCCTTGCTTTTTTATTCAGGTATAAATGCAGACATAGTCATACAAGAACACAATGTTATTTCAATTATCCTCAAGATGATCTTGCATGCCCATTAGTACACGTTAGCCTACTCTCTACCTTAACACTTACCTCCTCTCATCAATGTCAACTTGTTAATGTGATCAGTTTAGCTTTTTCTTTTCCTTCTTTAACTTTCTTCTCTATTTCCCGCTTGTAGTGTCATTTTCTAACTTTCCTGGCAGTTTTATACCAAGTAGTTCTGGCAACACTGCTCTTATCTAAACACTCATCACATAGCAGCTGGTTCTAATTATGCCATACTTCCACTTTGGTGTCTTTAGATTAGTCCAAGAGCCATTCATTTGACTCTGACAGCAGTACCCTGATACCCCCCCCCCCCCCCCCAAACCCCTGACACGCATACACACACAAGCACAAGCACACACACGTTCACATCTACACCTCATCAGTCAAAGGGTCCCTTGCCATAGCAACAGTAAATGAAAGCAACCTGAAAGAGCCCCCAGTGAGTGGCGGATGCTGGGGCTGCCTGCATTGTCGGAGGGAGGATCTGGCAACCTGCAATCACAAGCCCTCTATTCAGGCCCTCTTTAGTATTACTCAGCAAGTCAGGATTTACTGCATCATGGCTTCCGTTCTTTTCAGCCCTGACTGGCACATTGGCATGAGATAAGTGCCGCTTGGAAACGTGGCACAGTGGCTGCCCAAGCACAATGCTCCATTGCTCTCACACTGTTTGTATGTGTGTGTCAGTGTGTGTATGCAAGCATGTCTGTGTGTGCATTGTGTGGAACCTGTAATGAATCTTAATTATGTTTTGGTCTGACTCCAGGTCCTGGATATACGTCCAGAGTCGGAGGCTATGCTCGCTGAAGGAACCAGAGTGTGCGCTTATTGGAGTGAGCGCTCCCGCTGCTTATACCCAGGCTATGTTCGCCGAGGTGAGGCATCAGCAAAGAAAACTGTGTATGCATATCGTCCGCTTTTATCACAGCTGATAGAGTGAATTTTTACCACTTGCAGGTGGTTCATCTGATGAGGGGAAGCAAGGTGGGGTGATGGTAGAGTTTGATGATGGGGATCGAGGGAAGATTTCACTCCCCAACATCCGCCTCCTGCCTCCAGGATACCAAATTCACTGTGGGTGCCTCCTCTTGGAGTAACATGGAATTAGACCCTTTTTTGTTGGGGTGTGCGGCATACTGTGTTAACTAAATGCTGATAATGTTCTACTTTAGGTGGAGAGCCATCTCCTTCCCTATTGGTTCCCAGTGGTTCAGCAGCCAAGAGAACCTCCAATCTGGAGCAGGCACCAATCAGTGAGAGACCTTCAGACAGACTGAGCACTATTAACACTGTAAACACCACCCAGAGTCTGACCGTTATTAAAAGAAGACCAGGTGAGAGTTAACCCCTGAAACCATGTTTACCTCCAGTGTTACATGAGCTGTTAGGAGTTTTATAAATGATTTAGATCATTTTATTACAGATTGAAAGACTTTTATAATCCTCTAAACAAAGGTACAACAAACAAAATGATAATTAACAGTTCAAAATAATATAATCATTTTAGACAATCATCATTATGGAAAAGCTAAAAGCAAATTTTAGATAACCTATAGTATTAGCTATACTAAAATAAAGAAGATCCCAAATTTTCATTTTGATATTTAATTTGTGCTATAATTTCAAAACGTATTGATTCATATGCACAAAGAAAACAAAAAAAGAACAATTTTTTAAAATTTATCTGTATTTTATATGAATTTATAAGTTGACGATTTGAGAAAGAATTACTGTAGTTTTAGTAACACTGCAAATAGATACATACTAAAGTAGGCTAAATATCAAAAAGTTGCCAGCAACACAAAGTTTCACCCACTGACCGATCGCACCCCTAGGCGTGAGTGGCCCATGCTGAGGTTTTTCCATTGTAGCCAAAAGGTTTGCTGGACGAGGATTTGGGCAAAACAGTGCACTGTTTATTTGCAGTTTATTATCAGAAACTGTTCAATAAACAACATTTTCTTCCGACATAGTTTTAAGAAATATTTGCAGACAGTGAAGTTAACATAACAAATATTGGATGTTGGAGGTTCTTCACTGCGTCATTGCTTGGCTATATTTCTGCACAGCTGGGATTCTTAGTCTGCGTCTTCGCTCTGCTTTTGTCGTGTTCCATTGCATGCCTATATTTATCCATCAGCCATGACGACAGCCTGCATATCAAAATGTGTGCAAACAATATGTGCTGCTAGGCAACCAGGCATGCCTCGATTCTATGGAGGTCAAAATGGCCTCTTTGGCGATTCTAGGTATAATTATTTTTTCTTTTTTGTCTCTCATCAAACCCCAGAATTCACTAGGTAATAATTTATTTTAGGAAAAGTCATGAAATAAGAGATAATGGGGTTTTATTTTAAGAGAGGAGTCTAAATGAACCCTTTGGCAATTCTAATGTTAAAGATGAAGACATGTCTTATCTCATAACAAAACATTGTTGATTTTAACAAGAAATTTAGGAGTTCTTGACAATAATTCAATAAATAGACTGCAATGCGATCTAATACAACAGCCTTGACTTTGTAAAGTGTTTATTTTTCAGCTTTGGTTCGCTGTTAGAACAGCTTATTGTTGTGTTTATATTTAGTTATTTTCAGTATCATTCTAGACATATTTTATTGAAAGGTGTTTCTACTGTATGAAAGGTATATCTAATATATATACACGGGTGTGTACAAATACACACCCGTGTTTGCTCATTTGTGATTTATTGCTAAAGCATATTATGTTTTTTTCATTCTAGGGAGACCAAAGGGTTCTGGGAAAAAACAAAAGCAGCAGCAAATTGAGAATGCCAATAAAAATCCTTCGCCTTTCCTGGGCTGGAGCTCATTGACCAACACCAGAAAGAGGACGTCTGATAATCTCTTTCAGTTCAACGGTGCACCCAAGAGGACCTTGAAAGGAAAGGAGGATGACCTGTTCTCTATGACTCATTCCCAGTCACAGGCTTCCGTCCCAACCAAAGGCCTTTTCAGCAGCAGCTCGTTTGAGGTGGATTCCTTTAGAAGCATTGCAAATGGTTACTCTTCCTTCTGTACCCAGTCTACAGGACCAGGTTCGGCTTTATCTTTGGGTTCCAGAAGTGGGCTGTATGGTGAAAAGCGCAAACAAGATGAACTGGTTATGCCAAGGAGCAAAAGGTCTGGACAAGAGTTCCTCATCAAGTTGGATCATGAAGGAGTGACATCCCCCAAGACAAAGAACAGCAAGGCTCTGCTGCTGCGAGGGGCATCCTCCAGTGTAAGTGGCTTACCCAGGACAGAAGCATACTCTCATCCAGTCCTGCTGGTAAAGGATAACAAGAAGGGAGCCTCCAGAGTAGAACTTCTTCTAAAAGGGACCACACCTCAAAGAAAGCCCTCTACTTCTATGCGTCTCGGGGAATATGGTGACTTGGGCTTCAGCTCTCACAGAGACTGTCACAGCTCCTACTCTGATCTGGATGATGAAGAGGAAGAAGAAGAGGAAGAGAGGAGGGCTGCACTGGCTGCAGCCTCAGGAGGATTAAGGACTGCTGGTCGCTTCCTTTCTCGTCTCTCGGTCTCCTCCTCTTCTTCAGGTTCTTCAAGCTCCTCCTCTTCAGGCTCTCTTTCAAGTTCCAGCCTCTGTTCCTCTGAAAATGATTCCTCGTACAGCTCAGAGGATGAGGATAGTTCAACACTGATGCTGCAGAGTTGTCTTTCCTCCCATCGGGGGCTCCTACAACCATCAGAACCCTCTACATCTTCAAGGCCTCGCCAGCATGCCTTTGTGGCCAAAGCTATGGCTGTTTCCAGTGCCAAAGGTGCCACCCTTAACCAGGTCTCTCACAGCAAGTCCTTGAAGAGGAAAGAATGTGCAGGCTCCCTATCTAAACCAACTAAGGATTTTGTCAAGAAACCTAGGATGCTTCCAGATGAGGCTACATTTATTCCAAGGCCCAAGATGTCCGCATTCCTTTCAGGAAGACAAATGTGGAGGTGGTCAGGAAGCCCTACACAGGTGAGAATAGGCTATCAATCGGTTTAGGTTTTCTCTTGCAATATTAGCTCAAATAGTTTACAATACGTGCCCCTTGAGGTCAACAAACATCAGTAATAATCGTCATTATCAAAGAGGATTGGTCAAAGTGTCTGGTTTTTCACAGAGGCGAGGACTTAAGGGCAAGGCCAAGAAGCTTTTCTATAAGGCCATTGTGCGAGGCAGAGAAACGGTGAAAGTGGGAGATTGTGCTGTGTTCCTCTCAGCTGGACGACCTAACCTCCCATATGTGGGTCAAATTGAGAACTTCTGGGAATCATGGACTTCTAGAATGGTAGTCAAAGTCAAATGGTTCTACCACCCTGAAGAGACAAAGCTAGGGAAAAGGCATCGAGATGGCAAGGTAAGCTGGGTTGTTATACGGGATACAGTGCAGACAAATATGCAAAAAAATGAAGAAGCAGGCAAATACATTTCATAACACTGTTTTCGTAGCTATATTTGTAACGTTTTGCTTTGTGAATAGCCTGTAACTAATCCCTTGTTTCTGTCCAGCATGCCCTTTATCAGTCGTGCCACGAGGATGAGAATGATGTCCAGACAATCTCTCACAAGTGCCAGGTGGTGAGCAGAGAGGAGTATGAGTGTCTGACTCGCAATCAGAAGCCGAACAGTACCTCTCCAGATCTGTACTACCTGGCTGGGACGTACGATCCGACCACTGGTCAGTTGGTCACTGCTGAAGGTGTTTCCATCATGTGCTGATCCACTAAGGGGACACACTACTGAAGAACTTCTTCGGAGGAAGAATATAACGTCATGATTTCTCCTATTCAACCATTCAGTCCGGCAGAATGGCTAATGTTATTTGGGTTTGCCTCCAGGACCCACAGACAAGATGTCAGCACCAAAACTGGACTGACTGACATTACACACTGGAGTCTGTTGGTGTCTAACATTTGTGAGGCTGTGAGCATAGCTGGTTGATCCAGTCATTAAGAATAGCAGAAAGTCTGTGTCTTTCTGAGCATAGCAAAATTCAATAAGTGACATTTCAACCATCTAACTAATCTCTTTTAAAAAGGTCCTTTGACAGCTTCACAACTCCTTTTTAAAAACTCACGCTTCCAGCTCCTATCAAAAGGAGAGCTGAAATTGTAGTTGACTGTAAAAAATAACATTAGGCTCAAGAGTCAATGTGGACCAATTCTTTAAAAGGTAGCCTTACCTGAGGGAATGGAAACAAAAGTGAGGCACGGGGCTCGACCCAAGCCTCTTCATTCCAGGGAAGTTGAAAACATGTAAAGGATGTAAAGTTGATGTCTGTAAATATTTTTAAATGTTCCTAATGAAGCCATACACTTCAGTACCTCTCACCTGTCTTAACTGTTCAGGTGTATATTGTATAGTTCAATTATTGTATTGTTGTCTGTTGTCTATATGTACATAAAAGCTATTTTATATAGGAGTTTATTATGTATATATGAAATGTATCTTTCCATGTTTGCAATTGATTTATTTTTATATATGTGTAGAATACATTACATTGTGTGTGCTTTTTCTTTTTTCGTTTGCTGCAGGAAGTTAAGGTTGAAGATGTTAGTGTTGCACTGCATATGCCCTGCTGAGAGAGACTGAGACAGAGCACAGACAAAGACAGAAGGATTTAGTCTACAACAGGACAAGACTCCCTTTCTAAGAGAAAGGTGTCATTCTGTTTAAAAAGAAAAAAAAAACCCCACATAGGTCAAGTGGCTTTTTGCGTAATTGTCTGTTCCTTCACATTTTCGTTTGGCTATTTTTTATTTATTTACCTCTCTGATGGTCATCATCACAAAGTCAGATCAGACTTAACCGCAGCCACGGGTCGAAAGTGATTTAAGATGTGATACGAGCGTACCGTTACGGCGCGACGTTTGTGTGCGATGAGTGTCCCGACAATATAATCGTGTCCACACAAATCAATGTTACACAATACTGGATCTTCTAATGAAAATGTGTTAAATGTGCAATGCACTCATCAGTGCATAGTTTAGCATAATATGGCCTACAAAATACCAAAGTGTCTTTAATATCTTAATTTCCTTTATTTAAAAAAAACAAGCACCTGTACTGAACACAGAAATCACTGGTAACTTATAAAATAATTGTCCTCCACTATGTGCAAATTTACTGGCTTTGCATTGTGACAATGGTTTCTTGCACACGTACCTGCAGTTTTGGTTAGTACATAAATATGTACCAAAATGCCACCTGGAGGTGTGACTGTGAAGGTCAAGGTACTGATAAGGAAAGAAGATGAGTACTGACAATTTGTTGAAATGAGTCCATTTTTAGTTTCATTAGCCGTCTGTGTCTATTTTGTACAGAACACATACATCCTTGATGCTAACTGTGAAGGACAATCAGATTCACAAAGCAATGGACATAGAGCAGGTTTACTCGATCTGGAAATTACTTATGTTATTTAATTTGTGCCAAGTACATTTTCTCTATTTTTGTCTTGTTTGATATGCAATCCTGAGTATTTTTTTGCTCACAAAGTTTTATTTTGTTTGCCAACATTTTATTTATTGTCAATGTTGCTGTTCATGCCAAGAGCGCTTTATGAGAATGTGACATTGTTTTTTTTCTTGGTGTGATGTCGCATTTGCATTTCTTAAATAAAACTGGTCTTATAGAGGCCATTTAGTGAAAAAAAAGATTAAAAAATAAAGCAACACTGGATTCTTCTCATCCAAAAACCTCTGTGATTTAATTCTGTTATTTTGACTGTTTCCCACTCATCTTACTGTTCATTTCCTATTACCAAACATTATATCATTATATGGACAAAAGCATTGCCCACACCTCTTAATCTTTAAATTTCACTGTTTTCAATCAAGCAAAAAAAAAAAAAAAAAGTCAAGCAACTGGTCACACAGTCTGCTTTTATCTGTAATAGGATGCCACTGTTGTAACAGGTCAGTTTGTGAAATTTATTGCCCCTAGATATTTCCAAATCTCTGATTGCATTAACATCAGCACGAAAACTGTGCTCCCAGAGCTTCGGGGCATGAGCTCCCATGGCTGAGCGGCTCCTGTGGGTGTAATGTGTCGGTGGCCCAGTACTTTTGTCCGTATAGAGTATGTTTAACCCTGTTCTTTTTTTAATATACAGTATATTAGTTAATTTTGTAAAGCAAAAATAAACATTTATTTTATTTCATTTAAGCAGAAAGTTATAAAACTGCACTCTCTATGCGTGCACACTATAAATCTGTGATTCTTTAACAAATGTATTAAACCACCAGTCATAAAAACAAGAAAGGATAAAAAAAATCTGTCAAAAAATGGTTAAAAAACAAATTTATATAGTTATTTATTAGGCATTTTATTAGGCAAATAATAACCAAATTCATGTTTTTATACCCAAATTTGAGCCGGCACACTGGACTTCTCTAACCAGTCAGAAATTCATTAATCAAGGATAACACTCAGTCACTAAAGCTACCTTTTTCTGTTCATGAATGCAAGTACATTAACTGTGATTTGTCATCTTTATTTAAAAAAAGTTTTAAAACATAACATGCTTTTTTTTTAAAACAGTAAATTTGAAAATTCATAGAAAACAGCAATAATATTTTATCATTAAAAATATCATTTTGATTAAAGAGATGGTGAATTAACAGTGATTACAGAAACATAAAAATGTCTCTGGTAATTACCAATACTGTTAATTTAGGGCAGCTGTCACACAAACCTTACACTGGGTGGTGGTCTAATAAATTTATCAAGCACTGAATATCAGCAAGACAGAGTGATATAATTCTAGAAAAATGATTATGGTCTTCTGAGTGTGTCAAATGGACACAAAATTGAAGGCAGAAAAAGAAATAATAAAAAATAAGGCTGTTAATGCAAATGGAGTAACTAGTTCAGGCAAAGCACAGCACACTCTGTATCGTTTGAACTTAACAGTCACCAAAACAGAAATTCGTGAAGTCGGCACACAATCGTCACGGCAAGCTCGTGCTTGCTGCACATTACACTCTTTACTTTTTACTCAACTCACATGACTTATTTCTACTTATCTACCTTCTAATTACAAATTCCCCAGCCTCCACCACTTCTAGATGTTGGAGGGACCTCTTGTCATGTTGCACATTATGTATATCACATGCACCATTTACATGTCTGTGTTGACTCTTTTCTTTATACCCCTTAGGGAGCTTTAACATGCTCCCCTTAGAATACTGAGGCTACTTGGATTCATTTGCAAAGCACCATCAAGCACAAAGCCCCCTTTTCTGCCAAATTCTTTTATTTGTTCCAATAAATCCTTTGATGTAAGTGTCTCTGGCTGAACTAAGTTTATGTGAGCTTTGTGTTCCTTAGTAAATAGAGACAGATCTGTCACAGCATCAAATAAAGCCTAGTGGGTTTAGCTGCCAAGCTCTGTAAATATGATGTTGACTGATTCAGAGATAGATGTGAATTTGAATTTCTGTGATTCAAGATAGAGTATATTTGTCTATTTTCTTTTAAAAATGAAACGGTTCTTTGACGGTGTGTGTTTGGTGGGGGTGGTAGACAGGCATATGATCACCCCGAAAGGTGAACAAAACTACAATTTTCTCCACCCTCCTCCCAAAAGATCCAATTCCAGAGTGCTAATCACATCAAAATGTCTGAATGTGTAAATTCAATGTGTAAGTCCTGTGATGTTTATATATAATTCAGTGATATAGATTCTCAAAATAAGAGAAATAACAGAAATGTACAACTGATATTCATATTTGGTTATTTTTTTATCAAAATAATGGGATTTCTTCAAACATTTTTCCATATAGGACATGTCAAATAAAGGATATAAGTAACGAAGAGTGCTCTCTAGTGGAACACAAAGCACGCTGCATATAAAATACGTTTAAAAATACTTTTTTCTTCACAAGATTTAATCTCAAAACACAGTCTAGTATCATGAATTTTAAATAGAGCATGAAATGCCTGCAGCAATATAAACCCATGCTCATTCAGTGCCTGAAGCAGCAGGTACATTCCTCTGTACACCCACATGATCCGTAACCTACAGCATCTGTCCATTTGCATATATGCATAGCGGCTTTGACAAAGCCAATTTCTGTAACCTGAAACCCGGGAAACAACTACTGACGAGGCCTGAAGGAGACACAATATGGGTCAGTGACCTTTCTCTGCAGGCCCAGGGGTCTTTTTGTCCTGCATGGAGCCTGGGCGCCGCAACCCCGCCCCCTAATGCCCGGGCAGGGACTAATGGGTACATCAGTCATCTCCAACAGCGTCCCAGTGAACACAAACAGTTCTATTTACCACCACAACCTTTTGTGTTGACTATGGCCACTGCCCCGTGTCCAAGCCGTTGCCTTTCCTGCGTCAGCAGGACTCAACTGAAGCAGAGGGTTAAGAGTGGGTGTGCGCACATGTTAAGGTCATTATTATGTTTTGAGATAGTTTTGCTTCATTACTTCTTAGTACACATAAGACTCATTAGAGATCTAATAGGATAATTTGGGGTTTAATTAAAATACTTTTGACAAATTATACTCTCTGAATTAAGCCAACTAAACAACTTGTTTCTATGAGGAAGATAAATACCACTAAAACACTTTGGTACATCGGACCGCATTCCTCAAAGACTGCCTCAACTCTTCAGCTGCACCCCAACCTAAGTGTGAGATCTCACTCAGACTGGTCTGCCTGCCTTACATTTCAGTGCCTGTCTGGTTCAGCTTGGTGAGCATCCAGACCATGTTGCTCAGTGTCAACAGGAGGAATGCTTTCCTGCACAAATATCTACACCTCATAAATGTCTCGCCTTCTGCTTGACCCTGTCTGGCCTCTGACTGTGACGAGGTTGAACAGGGGACAGACAGCCTGGTTTTCTGTGCGCGCATGTGAGAGAAGGGTTGAGGTGAGGTCTCGGGTCTTAACGAGGTGCTGGGAGAAGAGAGCAGGGCAAACAGATCACTCGGGCTCTCACTGCTTATTTTTAAACGACACCCTGATCATTCTTCTAGAGCAAATCGGTTATGGAGCAGCTAAAGCCATCGTGAAAAAACCTCGACCATATTGTACTGGGGAATTACCATAAATTACATTCGTCAATGGTGAGACGCAAAAGTCCAGCCACAGTGTGAGAAATAAAAAACATATTTGATATCAAATGACTCATGTTGCAGGGTGCCGGATATATAAAAATGTAAATGCTCAATAAAACGAGTGTTTTGGTGTCTAATCGCAAAGAAACTGTTAATATGTTAGCAGATAAAGTTTAAATATCAGTGGGGATCTGAATGCTTTTAGCAAATGCCCATAGTTCTTCAAAGGGATATGCTGGAATAAAGATATTAGCATATACAGACGAGTGACAAACTAAAGAAAAGAACAGTAAAAAGTTTCCAAATAAGCGACTACGTCACTATGTGCTATCACAACACCTTCAGAGCACCTTAGCATTGATTATAAAAGTCTTTTATAAAAGTCTAAAGGAGGGAAGAACCCCATTTCTTCTAAAGCTTTCCCCTCAGTTGTTGTTCAGTAATTGCATGTGAAGGCCAAAGAACGTGATTCATATAATTTCAAAATCCATCAAACCACTCAGTGACCTCTCTGTCCCTACACGTGGGGAATTTGTCATCCTTGAAAAGACTCCCTCCCACGAGCAGAAAAATATTTCATCATGGGATAAAGGTGATCACAAAGAACACCTTTGTATTGATTTCCTTTCATCTAAAAAAGGGGCAAATGGACTCAATCCAGGTCATGCAACCATGCAAAATGCAAGTAGGTATCCTGGAGGAGATCCAGGGGCTCCTCCTGGAAGGGTCAAGAGTTCAGAGTTTTTCCTTTATTTTGTCACCTGTCTGTATGCCAACATGCAGTAAACTCACTAGCTGTGCTGTGTATTGCCTCCTGTGGCTCAGTTCCAGCCTCGCCGCCCCTAATCCATTTCTCTGTTGCTCATTATTAGTGGCTTGTAAAGATTCTGTATCAGCTATGCTAAAAGAGCTTTTCACAGTATTACATGGGATTACTGTGTCTCCTCACCAAATATGTTGTGTACAAACTCTGCTGTAATATTACCAACATGTTTACATGGTAGAGACAAAATAACTGCTTGACTCATTCCCAGGGTCTCCCCCTCTTTTCGTTTCTGATTTGGGCTGTGTTTTATCTCACATTCATCTCTCTCTTCCTTTTCTTTTCTTCTGCAGCATACGTTTGCGTGTTCACAATGAAGTGAACGATGGTAATGAAAAGAGAACAAATCTCAGGAAAAGGGGGATTTGTATAAGTATATGATGGCTGTCTCACGGGGTTAAGAAAAAAAAGCAAATGCTTAACTACATGGTACGAAACACCATCATGTGTTTCAAACTGCTCAATCATAGTGCAGTTACCCAGCGTGGCAGCAATTGTTGCGGATTTCTGAATCTAAAATACCAAATCTTTTTCTGACTCTGTTTTTTTGCACATGACCGAGCTATGAAAAAAAGATGTAAAAAAATATGTCAGTAATTCTGCTTTCGGCTGAGCTCCCCTGCATAGTCACAGGAACTACAACAGTGGTCACTTGTCACCCCTAAGTCAACCTCCGCACCAGAATCAGCTCTCTCACATGTATAGATTGCCTTAGAGTGTCCCTTTTGTCACATTATGAAACAATACTGTGCCAAGAGCCGCAGTTGTTCTCTCACTGTCCGCAGTGCTCTGCTGACCTAACAATAGCAGGAAAAATTACAGCCTGTCATGAAAAAAGGGGCCAGGCGCCTTCTTGTGCTATCCTACTTGCAAATGCAGGACAGCTGGAAAAGCTCTATATCCCATAAATAACAAAGGAAGGCCTTTGACCACCTTAAGAGGGAAAAGATATATACATTTAATGAGCTGCATATTCAGCCCACAGGTTGTTAGTGTTTAGATTTCAGATTTGGGAAGATCGGTGTGAACTGCTCTTTAATCATCCAATCACAGACCAGCAACTGGATGCATTTAGGTATGCAGACATGGTCAAGATGACCTGCTGAAGTTCAAACCAAGCCTCGAACGGGGATGAAAGGTGATTTAAATGACTTTGAAGATGACATGGTTGTTGGTGCCAGATAGGCTGGTCCAAGTATTTCCGAAACTGCTGATCTGCTGGGATTTTCCCACGCAACCCTCTTTTGGATTTACAAAGAATGGTCCTAAATTGAGAAAATATCCAGTGAGCGGCAGTTGTCTGGGTGAAAATGCCAGAGGTTTGGAGTGAATGAACAAATTACTTTGAGATGTTAGGAAGGTAACGGTAAGTCAAATAACCACTTGTTACAACCAAGGTATGTAGAAGAGCATCTCTGAACACAGATACATCAAACCTTGAAGCAGATGAGCTACAACAGCAGAAGACCACACCTACCTACCTTTCACAGTCATCAGAGCTCAATCCAAAAGAGCACCTTTGGGATGCGGTGGAACAGGAGATTCATATCACAGTTGTGCAGCCGACAAATCTGCAGCAACTGTGTGATGCTATCATGTCAATATGAACCAGGAATGTTTCCAGCACATCGCTGAATCTGTGCCATGAAGAAACAAAGCAGTTTTAAGGCAAATGGTCACGGTGTCCCTAAATAAGTGGTTGGTGAATGTATGTCTTGCCTTAAACTCTTATAATTAATCCTTTCCATCAAAATGAAAACATACAGGTCAGAAATGGTATGGGACCTGAGGCCACAATAGAGCATTATGGTTTACTTCTTTCACAATACACGCCTCCTCTCTTTCCACACCTTCTTGTGTAGTGGTGTTTGTGCATTCCTGTGATGACAACCCCTCCATCTAGTTCTCTTGGGTGTTTACCCTCTTTCACGGTAGCAGAGAAGCAGCTCCCACCATCCCTCCTCTGTTTACTTTGCTCTTCTCCTCTATTTACTCTGTGCTCCAGCGCCCTGGCGCACCGCGCTCCAAACAGCTGTTCCATTATGGAGAGAGCAGGCGCTTCAACCGCACAGTGCTGCCACACAGCTCTCTTTGACAGCCCACCCTGGTCGCTACCACGATGACTGCCTGGCTCCGCTGGCACGCCCGCCATTGTTGCCATAAAGCTCAGTCTCCCTCAATGCCAGAATGGCTTCTGGGCATAGAGTCAGGCGGGGCAACTGTCAGAGATTGTCTTCAAACCGCAAGACAAATTTGCCAAGTTCAGCTCTTGATTAAGTGTCTCCGTATGGATGCAGTTCTGTGGTGGTTCAAACAAGCAGAAATCATATCCAGATGATCTAGAATAAACTGGCACAGGCACCTCCAAAGTGAAACAGGGGTTTTTATTAGCGTGACATTGCAATAAGATAACTCCTCTGCATTTTCATAATTTTGGCACATTTTCTTCAGATAACCTAAATATAGCATATTCCTACATGATCCACATTATCTATAGTGACCATTCTCCCATATAGTGGACAACAATCCTTCCTTCTGTACACTTTGCCTGGCTTGCTATCAGGTAAAAAGGAAGACCATTGTCTATCTGACTGCCTTAGGGTCATTATAACAGGAATCTCAAGTGAATTATTTTTACCCTTCGCATGTTCGTTTTCCTGCTGATGTGCACAGCTGGTGCTGAATCAGGAGACAGGAAACCTAGGAGAAAGGCCACCAAGCACCCACAGGATCCCAGTGGACCACTGCAGTGCCCCGTGGCTACAGCGACAGGAGACACTCCATTCATCACAATACAATAGCATCTGCCCAGGTCCAGGGGAATACGAGCTTACCTAGTCTAGCAAGTCTAGTATATGCCATCACATGTAAGGCAGTGGGTGTGTTGATCTCGTCTTCTCATGTTGCGTTTATGTTTTCTGGGGGTACAAAAAAAAAAAAAAAGGAGACGAAATAGGAAAGAAGGCAAAACAGAAAGGAAAACCTCCCCTATACTGGGATGCAGGTGGTCACGGCAACTGTTACCCTCCTCCACATTCACCACAGATTTCTCAGGGTGACGATGACACATGGGTGCATCAGTTTAAGCTGCTGAACACACACTCCCCTTTTCTCCCACCTAGTCCAGCTCGATAATAGCCTCTACTACGATGAAAAGGGATATCAGTGTGTATAATAGCACAAGTGGTGAGTGAGCATATTAAAGAGAAAGAGAGCCTTGCATGCATGCCTATGTGTATGTATAAAAATGCCTGTCATAGCAGGATATAAAAGAATTCTGCCCAGCTGCCAGGCCTCCAGTGCCGGTTGCCAGAGCCCTTAAACACATCCATGTCCTTCACTGGATGGCTCTGCTCTTCTCTCCTCCTCGTTTATATCTAGCACTTTAAAAATATACAATCTGCTTAGATACTACGCACTCATAAGCTCCATGACTGGCACTTGGACATCTTCTCAACATGAGTTGAAGCCCCTGGGCAACTAAGCCAGGCTTTGATCAGACATTTTGGAGACATCTCTCGTTTTCTTCAAACAAATCCAGCGGGGTTGATGTGCTAAATTCGAAACAAACCCTAAGAACTAAATGTACCTTGCGATGGAGGAAACAGAGACATAAGCCATATATGGTCTGTTTAATGAAGAGCAAAAACAATCAGTATGCACATGCGTGAGTGAGGAATGAAAATCAGGAAAAGAAAATGTGTCAAAGAGAGGTAAGAACAAAAAAAAAGGGTGAAAAGAAATTCTGTCAGAAAGAAAAGAGAGAAGAACACAGCATGCATGGACCGCAATATGAGATCAGCTGACAAACATCTCTGCAACCTTAGCAGGGGCAAATCAGCATCTATCACCTGAATGGCCTGAGACAGTTGTTATGTATAAAGACTCAATTTTATCTTTTTTCTTGAATTTTAGCCACGCTGCATGTCAGTGGGAGAGACACAGAAAGTGGGTGAATGAAAGAAGACGGCAGTGAAGTCGGGTTAGGGTCCGCGGCTGAACGGTGGGAGTGAAGGTGAAAGAAAGGGAGAAAAAGAAAGATGTGGACAAGAAAGAAAATGAAACCTAAATGGACCAATTCAGCTGGCGGAGCCACACAGAGAATTCACCTGAGGGTAGTCTCATGCCCTGTTTGTGTCTCCATGGAGACAGCCCTCCTGAGTGTGTGCTTCTGTACAGACTGACAGTAGTTCAGTAAGCTACTCTCACTATTGATTTCCACACAATTTCCTCATTAAAATCAGTGACAAAAAAAAGCTAGCCTATCTTCAAGTCTTCTGCACGTGGGGCTGGTTTTGATAACTGCGGAGAACAGCTGTGAGTTTGCTTCAATGTTGAGATTAATTTCTTTATGTATTTTGCATTGATCATTAAAAGCAAACTTGCTTTTTTTCTTTGTTTGTGTGTGTGTGTGTGTGTGTTTTGTAAGAGCCATTATATATGGGTGTGGGTAGCTCTGATCATATAAACAGTGGTGAAATGTAACTATGTGCACTCGTGAGGTACTTGCACTGAGTCTTTTCTCCATGTCACTTTCTACTTCTGTTCTACACCATCTAAGAGGGAAATATTTACTTATTTATATTGATTTGAACTTTTCAGGTCTAAGTGATTTATTAATTAAAACTTTATGATGAACTCAACGAATAAGCACGACTATAAAAGTAGAAGTTTTGGCAGTCGCTGGCTTGGAGCAATCATGTGTGTTAACGCGCTGTCAAGAAGGAAACCCAGAGCAATGATGTAAAAGAAGCAATTCTTGCTGCCCATCAATCTGCGAAGGGTTATGAGGCCATTTCCAAACAGTTTTAAGTCCATCATTCTATAGTAAGAAAGATTATTCGCAAGTGGAAAACACTGAAGACAGCTGCCAATTTTCCCAGGAATGGACGTCCCAGCAAATTCGTCCGAATGTCAAACCAAGCATTGCTCAGAGAAACTGCAAAAATCAAACAAGTAAAGCAAAAACCATCAGCTTGATTTCAGACTCGGGTTACATCCACACGTACATGGGTATTTTTGAAAACGCAGCTTTTTCTATGCGTTTGGGCCTTTCGTCCACACGTAAACTCAGTTTTGAGTAGTGAGATTTTTAAAAACTCCTGCCAAGGTGGAGATGTTCAAAAACATCAAAGGTGTGCGCCTTTTTTGACCTCACGCATTATTGTTTACATGAGATGAATTTCTACAATGGCACATATAGACAAAATACTGTTGCTGTTAATCTTGCTCTCTGCAGTCTTACATATACACACGCAGTTACTTTGTTTACTCTTTCCCTCCCAGGCTTCTAGACTTCTGATTGGCCAACATTTCTACACGGTTAGGATTATATCGCCACCTGTTACTTTGGCATGTTCTTGACAGCGTTTTACTTCATTTTTGCGGTTACATGTGGACGGGATTTTTCTTTAAACAAAAATGGAAAATCTCCATTTACAAAAATACCCATGTATGTGTGGACGTAACCTCAGTTAGGCCTAAGTTAGCATGCTAAGTGCTACATGACGGAGAACAAAGACCGAAGAGGAGATGATTGGCCACAGTGCACAATACCATGTTTGGCGAAAACCAAACACAGCACAAACGCCTCAGACCAACTGTTAAGCATGACGGTGCAATTACAACATTTTAGTAGTCATTAAGTCATAAAAATGTGGATGAAGTTATTGGTGTGAAACACAGATTTTTCTTTTTTGTGTAATAAACCACTCACTGGTAGAACGCAAATACTTAAAGAAGGAAGAAGGAGGCGGTAACGCAACGACAAGGGTTAGGGTTAGTCTAACTGTTTGCCAACTACTAATAAACAACCATAGAAGAAGAAGCGCCACTTGCTACCAGAGGTCAGAGCATCTGAGTCGCTCTATTTAAAAGATTAAAAGATCCAGAGCAAACTGTACCAGCTAAAGCTAGCATGCGTCATATGCTCCATACCTAGGCAGTCATTTGAGAGTATTCTTTGAAGATCACCCTCTGCGTTGAACCAAGGAAACTCAAAGAAACCTTACCTAAAGTTTGCATATTTTTACTTCATAACATTTTTTAATGTAGGATTCTTAATTGAAAAATCAAATATAAAGATTTCCTCCAGTGCCACTACATAAAAACAAACAAACAAAGCACTATTTTTTCTGGCCTGTGAAATCTACAGCTTTGGATATAGGGCTCAAAGTCCTTTATCATCTTATATTCTGGTGCCTTAAGATATAAATCCATTTATAATATATGACATATCCATTTCTTCTCCTGTATAGTTACAGGCTCTAAGAGGTCATAAAGCACTGGACAAAAATGCCACAAAAACCTTTCAGCATATTTCAATTTAGTTGAGAGGGAGCTAGACTCCTGTACCTCCTCTGGGCTCTGCTTTCAGACCTTAGAGAATCCAAACCCCTGTTGGGAGACTTTGGCCAATCACATGACCCTTTAAGAGCATATCAGGTGTATTAAATAATGAGCAAAAAAATCCTCCTAGGAAGTAAGCTGCAGTGGCACAATCGGTTAAGCGGAGCACTGTAACTTGTAAAAGTGGGATCTGAATCCAGGTGGAGGTCTGTCAGTCTCTTTTCAGGCTACGCCCTTTATTTTTCTGCCAACTGGAGCTTTAATAACAAAGCTTTTTCTGTCATCCCCACCCAGCTTTACTTCGTTTGCCATCGAGATGCGAAGCAGATCAGAGGTTCAATATGGCCTTTATCTTGGGTCTGTTGGCCAGTGTCAGCTTACAGGCCCCACTCTGTACACACCGCACATTATGGAAGTTTTAATAGGTGATCAGCGCAGCTGTTGCTGGCACAGCGTTGATTTACTGTGGCTAAGAGAGGGCTTAATGACTATAGAGGCAGACAGCTCTTAACCCTTTGATGTGCGGTGGATAATGTAGTTGGATCAGGTAGCCCCCCCTGGGAAAGTTGCATGTACACTCTTGCACTGACATAAGAATGCACTAGCAGAAAACGCTTTAGGAATATAATTACACCGTCTAAAAGCTCCCTAATAAGAGACTGCTAACCTCTCACTGTTAGTAGCTTATTCCTTCTGAAAAGTTAAAACAACACATGGGTTAAACTTGTGCTACCAGTTTGGGCGCACTAAATGGTTTATGAACATATAAATGCACAGAAAAAAACAAACAAAACAGATACGATGGTGGTGCTTGCTTATAGGTGGTCCACACTTAAGGAAATTCAAGCTTACCCAGCACACACAGCTCCGACAGAGAGCAGCTAAAGGACTTACGCAGAAGCTCGTGCTATTCAGAGCATGCACATCCATCTCAAGGGTCAAACGGCACAAATTCTGTTTACACCTCCAAGACACCAATATCCTCTCTTTTATAGTGTTTAATATCACAGCTGGATAAACAACAGGGACTGGGCTTGTCAAACAGTCATGAGATGGATTAAACATCTGGTGACTTATAGCCAAGAGCCTGAAGTAATGCTTTTTAGTTCTCTGAGAATGAACTTAAAATGCAAATGTCACAAGCGGCACAATCAGTAAACTTTAAGTTGGTATGCAAGTTATTAAGCAGCTTCCAGTTTTTTTCTCTTTTTTTTGTGGGGGGGGGGGGGGGGGGGGGAGTGGCTTGTTTTTGTTATTTTTTTCCCCTCCTCCAGCCGACAGATCTCAGATCTGCTCATACAAAATCTAAACATGTAAACAATGTACGTTTACCTCAGTGTTTCTCAACAAGCTGCAAATTCTAATAAAACCAAATGCTGCTGGTGAGTCCGGCTCAAAACATTACCCTGATTATTTTGTTTTAAAAATGCAGAAACCGATCTGACATGACTTGCTAGAGAGATATTGTGTCACCATATTAGGACTGATGGAGTTGTTGGGATTGTAAAACTTGTCAATGTGTGGTTTAATTACTTCTTTTCTTACTAGCAATCCTGGAAAAGTACAAATTCAAAGACGTTGCAAGCATTAGAGTCAATAGCTATGTCGTTGGCAAGTAAGACTTATGACTGCCTCACAGGGGAGACTTAACTGTCCACACACCTTCTCATATTTTAAAGCAATGACATCACAAGTGCAAAAAGAAGTTTGTCAATTTAAATAATAAAAAAAAATTATATTGTATTATATCTATTGGCAAATAATTTACTGATGTTTGAGCAAATATTTGTTAATATAAAAACTGCTAACATATAGTACTGAGCATCACTGCGACTCTTTGGAGACCACGTGAAACATGTGATCTGTACTGCCAGGTTAATTGATTGTGCAATATACTGAAGTAGAATTTCTGCACATCAATTATGCTGGGGTTTGTTTGTTTTTTACAAAATTAAAAAAAGAAGAAACATGAAGGGAAATTTTGCTTTTGTGCCACACTGCTCTCACAATCTGAGCCAAAATACTTTACATCATGTTTTGTAGCCGAGAGGGACAGACCATGGCCTTGTACCATAAAGCAAGTTCAGCATACCATCTTTTCATTACCTGGATTCACTCATCCTAACATCCACAATCAGGTTAAGCAATCACATGGAGCTATCAACTCTGCAAGTTAACTCGGGGTTTCCTCTGCACAGCATTTGCAGCAATGACCAATCACACACTTAGATAAGTCTACTGGCAGCAGAGGGATTTGATTTTACAAAGGAAGATAAAAGACGGAATATCAGAAAATTTTAAAAAGGTTACACACATTTAAATAAATCAGCCCTGAGAGAGGAAAAACTCTGTACAGTAGTTCTGCTGTTGAAAGTCAGCATGAATATGTGTGTGCTTTAAAGCTTTTGTGTCAGTAAGACTGGAAAAAAGCTACTATATTTATACAGTAAATGTAGCAGGTATTGCTTATTTAATAGTGTGAAGGAAAACCAGCAAAAAAGCCAACAGTGTAAGTGTAAGACTCATTAATATCACAGTTCTATCATTAAGACACATGAGAATCAGATGAATTAAAGTATTCCATTAACACATCTGGGCGAATAGCAACATTAATGCTTAAGTTTGACTCAGAACGTTATAGTTTTTATTCTTTTTATCCTTCAAACCCTCCAACAAACTGCGCACAGATGCCTGAAGGCTCTTCCAGCAATAGTTACACTATTTTCTGGAGAATTGATTGGTCAGCAGGCGGTCATTTCATCCCTGTTGATCTCTAATCTGAAGCAGGTTAGGATTCCAGCAGAAGTCATCATGTTGATACACTTGGGTAAGAAGTGAAGCACCTTCATAGCACAGAAAACTGAGGGTTAACCTGGATAAGTTCAAAGCCTTCTTTGTAGTAGAGACCTCATATCACGAAGTAGAATGTTTTCTTGGTCCCTCCCCAAGCTGGATTTCAGCAGATTCACTGCTAGAAGTCTTTGTTAGTGAAATTGTCAAAAAGCAAAGTTAAAGCCAAATGCCCCTTAAGTCCAGGGATCAACAGACTTAATGTCTTTACAAAACGTTGGAAAATTTGGAGGAAATCAGTGGACTGACTAGCTGACATTCCCATTCTTAAGCCATGTTGCTAGCTTAGCTAGATACACATGTGTACTGCCACACAAACTAACACTTTCACACACTAACCGCATCGCTGTAACAAGTGAAAATCTGTGCCAACCTACTGTTTTGAACCACAACATAAGCCTTCAGCCATTAACCCATCTAGGAATGATAGCTAAATTGTCCAGTAGCTGTCAGAGGAAGGCCAGGATGTAATCAAAAACAGACGGAATAATCAACAAAAATGCTCTCTATTCCGGTAAAGATGTCTCCCAAAAGCACATGAATTACACTGAAGCAGGCTTTGGGGCTGTGAATGATGTTGGGTTACCAGCAGCAGCCAAGTCGCTGTCTCCCAATGCCAAGTGAGAGGATGCCAGGCACTTCCTGCTGTAAACAATCTACCCGCAGACTGAGAAAGAGGGGAGGAAACCTCTGAATGAGAAACAACAGGAGACACAGAGAAGACCCAGTTGCTCAATGAAAATTTCTCCAGTGAACAAATGTGCTCAATTTGTCAGACAAGCTACGGAAGTCTGTTTGAGGGGGAACGTGTGTGTTTGCGTGTGTGTCTGCTAGGGACAAATGGCATCGCTGTGTGCAGATGAACACATAGCAAGTGCTCAGGGCTTACGGAGACAGACGTTGGATATACAGCTTGGCTGAGTTCACGCTACATAATAAGGGCTCTCTCTCCTTTCTTTATCAACCTCTCTCCTCCCACGTTGTCACATCTATTCCCACTGCTGACCTAAACTGCTATATTTTAGCCAGTTTGACTGGCTACTAGGGCCAATACTCACGTCACATGTCACCATGACTAGCCATTGCAGCATTTTTTTTAATCTACACCTGTAATTTGTATGCACACTGGTGTATGCTGGGAATCCAAACAAACGGGCTCCTCTGACCTGCTTAACGTAGGACTAACTAAAGCTTTCAAATCAGCACAGGAGGGGTATAGCGCAAGGTATCGCTAAGTCATGGCATTCACTCGTGTATAAAACCCTCTCTTTTACAGTCTATGCATGCGAGAATGCAGTAAAAAAAAATAAATGAGGGAAAATGACAAGTACAATGTATGTCTGGGTCTTGTGAAAGGCAGAGCTTGTTTATAAACGTGCGAGCGAACCGACCAGCATGTGGGGACGCTGAAACATATGTGTTTGCACATAAATTACAGCGTATGCATGAGCATGCATATGCAGGCATAAACAAAAAATGCACACAAGCAAAATGAACAGCATTCACTACGCATGCAAGCTCACATCCACCTAGACTGATTCACACACACAGGCATGTTTTTACAGACAGACACGCATACCTGCCTTTCTAATTCACACGATCACTCACGTTCTATGAAAGACACATTGAATTGTCAGAATGGCAGCAGCTGTGGCCTCATATTCGACCTGATGTCAAAGCCAGTGAGCCAAGGATAACATTAACACGAGCCCACTCCTGTCCCTTAAAGCGCACCCAGCCTGCGTCGCAGCGAGAGCCAAGTCTGCGCACACAGCTGAACAAAGTCCAACAGTTTAATTAATCGGAAACTTCATTTATTGTTTACCTATTTACAGGCTGCTCTGGCTGAAAGATGAGCCATCTTTGCCAATGATGGTACACGCTGACAGTAAAGTAAGCTCAAGTTTTCATTTTACCACCTATTCTTAAAGCTATAGGCCGCTTCTCTGTCTTTAGGCTTCTACTTTGAGATTTGCGGTAAGGGGGTAGGAGATTGGGTGCGTGTGTTTGGGGGATGGGGAGGTGTCACCATAAAAGAAAATGACAGCTTTCAAAACAAGTGCGGAGTTACAGCTAAGTAGTAAAAGGCTTTAAATTCAAGTCTCATTTATATGGCTGTTCGTATTAAATTTAAAAGGCAGTCCCAATTACACTGATCTAGGACCAGAACCTCTTACAGCGGGCAGCAGTGTGAGTGAGAAGACCATGACAGGGCTGGTTTGGGCTGGGCAAACGCAGTAGGGTGAGCCGTAACGGCCTTTGGAAGGATCTTCCTGTAGATGAATGAATGGATTAATGGGGTCAGTGAGTACCAAGCTGCTGAGAAAGGAGAATCCCAGCCAAGGCAGCCATTTTACATTTTACTTTTACTGCATGTGGACCATTTTCCTCTGCTGGTTTTACAGAAGGCCGGAGGAGGGTCCAAAGGGAGCGCGGGAGAACAAAGAGAGGACATTTTTGACTGCTTGTAAATAGGACATAAAAAGTGGGGCTACAAGTTATACAGTTATGATTTTATGAACTCTCAGCCACTTCAACGACTACACTGTAAAGGAAATTACCAGTGATAGATTTGACGATCACCAGCTGATTCAGACGAATTGGTGAAAGAACCTTCCTCGTGACATTTAACTTTAAAGTTATATCCTGTCTTAACATCCAAAGTGTCGTTTTTCAGATAATTTGAAACATTTTGCACTTTAGTATTTTGGGATGTGACATGTCTAAATTTGCCACAAGGAAAGCTTGACTCAAAGCGCTTTACAGTGCAAGCTAAACAGGCAGGGTTCTGGCCCTTTAAATGGAGCTCTGAGTGCTTGGCAGCCTAATAGATGCAGTCTTAAGGTGCTAATGGATGGCAACCTGAAAAATGGTCTTATCTGAAAAGGTCCAGGACAGTTATAAATTAAATAATCATGCTGGCCACATTAATCCATGTTCATGCCCCAGGGCCAGACCTCAGCTCCTCATTTGATGTGTGTGAGCTGCATATATGTATATTTGTGGATGTTTGCACTAGCCAGCTGCTTTCATTCACCCCCTTGTTTGATTAATATTTCTTTCTCACTAACGTTTAATTGCAAATTCGAACACATGTTATGGTTAAAGGAGAAGTCAAAGACAACTAAAAGAGACATTTTTGTCTCTTATTGGGGATGTCCACCACACCACCACAATTTAAATGATGTACAGTTATGGCTCATAAGTTTCCTTGAATACCAGGCAACCACGACTTGCCAGGGGGTAGGGGCATCTGAAGGGCAGGAGACAGACTGTCCTCATTAGTTAAACATTATTCCTATCATCAGAGACTCACGGCACATCACTGACAGCATTGCTTCATAACACACTGCTTTTCTGGATTCTTGTGTGCAAGCGGAAACAGGAGCGGACAGCTTAAAAACCTCAGTTCATCACTTCTTATACCTAAAATCAATTTGAGGCACTTTGCCATGAATTAATTCAGCTTTTGCTTTGTGTTCAACCAGCCAAGCGACTCATTTCTATTTCACAGTATAACCAAGTGAGCACTAGAATCCAAATTTGGAAGGCATGGGAAAAATCTAGCCAACACTGCCATCTACTGGGCATCGATCAATTGAACTTCTCTAGCCAGTGTGTGAAGATAATATACCTATTTTTAAGCATATTTTTCAACCATATTTTTCAGATTATCTAAAATCAAAGGTTTAGTGTTAAAATATTTTTTCCTAATAGCCAGACTGAGTTTGTTGTGTTACTGCATTCATTTACATTTGATATCATATCATCACACAAATGGGACAATGCAGGTTGATATAAATAAATAAAATCAATATCAACAAACCGGTGTGCTTTTGACCCTCGCCGGCCTTTTATGAAGTCTGAAAATTTTTTGCCTATTTTCATTTGAATCATTTATTGTTTCATAAATATTAAACATCAATGAAATACACACAAGAGGCTACATTGTGGTGTCTGTTAACTTAACGAAAAGGGAAAAAAAAACAATGACATGTACAATGTAAATTAAAAACAAAGTAACAAACAAAAAAACCCCCATTAATTTAAAAGACGTTTACTCAAGCGACATGACTGTGGGGATTTTCCTAAATGTAAAGCTACTGTAGAGTCACTGAATACATTAAACAGCTGTTTTCACTTTCTAGCATCTTTACTCCACGACCAGTAAACAGATTTTGACATGAGAAATTTGTGCTTTGTCTGCATCTCCCCTTTAAAATAAATTCTGCAATTGCATCTCCTCTGATGCTATTAATATGTAATCTATTGTTAAAAAGTAAACAACTATGTGCTGGGTGAGGTTATGCTGCCACCCAGTGACCAGAGGCCAAAAACACATGGAAAATTATGTACAGTGAATACATGTGTGTGAATATGGGGATAGACTGAGTGTGAATGTGTGACTGCACAGTTCAAGGCAACTGAGAGCAGAGCAGTCAATATTTTGTCAAGTCTGAAGAATGAAATTCTCAATACAGACAACTGTTTGGTTGTTGTTCTGTGTGTGTGTGTGTGTGTGTGTGTGTGTGTGTGTGTGTGTGTGTGTGTGTGTGTTTAGAGATAGGACTTTTCCAGAAAACTCATCAAATAATTAAAATAATTAATTATCAATCAGTAATAATTGCTCCTTTGTGGATCCACAGGGAATAATGTCCTTTCAACAAATAGGCGTAACATTCAGTGAAAGCATAGCCTTCCTTCTAACAGCCACCAGGAGGTAAAAAATAAGTCCAGTTGTCTACGGGAAAGCAATTTCCTGATAAGTTTACAGTCTCAATCACTAGTTTATTTGGAAATTGTGATCCTGATCACAATCCAAGACAAATAATAGGAAAGGCTTTATTTTTGGGTGTACATACCTTTTGACAATGACCATGTGAGCATGCAGTGAGCACGGAGTGGCTCAGAATCCATGCATTTGACACGACTCTAACATGGTTAGCTGTAGACTGTCTGGTCTTAGCATACCATTGGCAATGTGCAAGTGTACACCCCAAAAACTGAAATGCAGCCTCTGTATGACTCTGCCAGTCTCTCACGTCGTTGTGAAGACATTCTGTCCCACACTTCTTTACAATACTGCTTCAGTTTATTAAAGTTTGTGGACACTGCTTTTTTTTTTTCACAAGTCTTTTAAGGTCCCACTGCAGCATTTAAGGCAGGTTGAGGCCTGGACTTTGACTGAGGCCAATGCAATACCTTGATTGTTTTGTTTTTGCAGTCATTCTGTTATCAATTTCCTGCTGTGTTTGGGTCATCGTCTTGTGGCATGACCCAGTTTTGGCCAAGCTTTAACTGTTGGACAAGTGGTCTCACATTAGAGTCTACCAGATGAGTTTATGGCAGACTCAATGACTGCAAGGTGCCTTGTTCGCCTGGCTGTAAAACAAACCCAAATCATCACCCGCTCCACCACCGCTTGACAGTTGGTATAAGCCGTCTGTGCTGTGCATTATAACCAAATATCCTTACTTTGGTCACATCTGTCCACGGCACTTTGTTCAGAGGCTTTGTGGTTAGCTCAGGTGCAATTTTGCAAACCTAAGCCATGCTGCCATGTTTTTTATAGAGGGAAGAGGATTTCTCCTGGCATGTATTTGCTGAGACATCCACTCCTGGGAAGATTGTGGGAAGATTAACACACACCGAACGGTCCAAAGGAGTGAACTACCAAAACCTTTGCTTTTATAGAGATGGTTACAATTGTTGATGATCAGTTAACCAAGATGTTTGATTCTCAGCATGTTTTGACAGGACTGCATAAAGCCCTGTAAATCAATCATTTTCACATGACTGTAAACCTACATGTTTTAAAGACAACCTTTCACAAATTCTACATAGTTTATATATTTTTCCAAAATGCCTACACTGGAAGGGAGAGTAAAAAGGCAGAGAGGGGAAAGACAGTATGATTTACATATGGATAATGTGTACATTTTTTACACTCTGTTTCTGAGAATGTTTTCATAGTGTTGCACTCAGGATCATTCCTACCACTCATCTTCTCAGTGATTCAATTACTGTAACCCTGTGTGACACTGATTTAATTGCCGAGAATTTAGCTCCAGCAATAAAAAATTATTACTGGAATCACCGTAGCATATTTGTTTGCTCTCTAGGTGCAGTTTCTGTCTAGGTTTGGGCTATTGCCAACCTTTGTCCTAGATTAACATTATACTGGTAACTCCCTAAGGTGGTCTGGGATCACCATGCTAATCACTCTTAATAATAGATGAGAGCAATTACCATTAAAGGTTATTAAGTCGAAATAATACCCTCAGAATTTAGCTTTGCAAAACAATCCTAATCACATAGTTTTGTGGATTTGCAATATTACAGTTCTTTTTGGTATTACCCACAACATCCTTAAAAGAGGGTGAAAGAGGGCGGTAATACTCTTACTAAAGTAGATATTAGCACGCACTGTTACAAAGGTCACAGTGCGTGCCAGTGTATTGAGCTGCGTCCTCTATTATTAATTGTCTGGCGGGATAACAGCGAAGGGTTCGGCAGGATCAAAAAGAAGAAGGTTAAAACACAGCCAATATGAGAGTGAAGAAAAAGGCAAATGTGCATTCAAATGTGTGCTATTCAAATCCCTCTTGGGTGAGCTTACAGACTTTGACTCAGATATTTGAATTTGTGAAGGAAACAAAGGTTCCAAGAAAGTCTCTAGGGACCTGTGTGTAGCAAACTGTTGCTATAAAGATAACATTTACAACTTTACTTTCATTATAGTTCTCTAGGCATTGGGATTCTAAATTAGCCATATACATAAATGCTGGCCCATTGCAATGGAAAAGAGACGCTTCATGAGGAGAATGCTCCTCATAGATAAGTAGTGTCTTTAAAAATGTCAATGCAAAAGTTGCACTTTTAAAACCTGCTTAATCATTGAAAAAAATCTATTTGTAAGGGGACTCAAAGGAGAAGGAAAAAGTGGGGAACATCCAAAAGCACCTTTACTCTCTGGACATTTTGCAATTAGACTGAGGTTCGCCAGCAGATCAACGCTAGGATAATCCTGGGACTGGATAGCGTGGCTACTAGTATATGGACCTAAACAAGGAGAGGTAAGAACCAATAGGAGTCAGGCTGACAAATGAGTGTGTCAATGTGAGTTACAGGGAAGCAAGACAAGAAGGAAAAGAAGGAGGAGATGGCAGAACAGGAGATACAGAAGAGAGGGGGAATGAAGCTGCACAGACAACATGCTGGAGAAGAATAGGGAGGAGGGGTGGCTTGTGGTTGGTGCACTGGTTTGTGACGTCAGCAGCTTGTTGGATTGAGGAGCTGTGTCCTGCTGATTTTAATCCTAACTCATTAGGGAACCAAGAGCAAGTGCCTGAGCAAGCCCTCTGGGGAAACAGAGAAAGTGACAAGAGAAGCAAGGACTTCCATCAAGGGAGATAAGTGGAGCTACTTCACAGCTTGAGAGACAGAAGAGGAGAGAAATCAAGTATTTTACTTGTTACTGCTCAGTCTCATGCCTGAGTTTCTTCATTTCTCATTACTCTGTCTGTCCTAACCTTCTCCACACGCAATCTGTAACGTGCGTCCTGTCCAAGCATGTCTACAAACGGAATTAACAAAGCTTTGAAGCTGCAGTTTGGCCTCATCAACTATGAGAACCGCTACCTGACGGCTGAGGCTTTTGGATTCAAGGTAAACGCCTCGGCTACTAGCATGAAGAAGAAACAGATCTGGACCTTAGAGCAGGATGAGCAAGATGGGCAAGTAGTCTTCCTCCGCAGCCACCTGGGACGCTATCTGGCCTCTGATAAAGATGGTAAGATCATATGTGGGGCAGAGATGCGTGATCCTGAATGCCGTTTTCTTATCGTGCCCCAAGCTGACGGACGCTGGGCTCTGCAATCAGAACCTTTTCAACGTTACTTTGGAGGCTCAGCAGACTATTTGTCCTGCTTTGCCCAAATCATTGGGGAACAAGAGCTGTGGGCCGTCCATTTGGCTTTACATCCACAGGCCAGCCTTCTCAGTGTGGCACGTAAGCGCTATGCTCATCTCTCTGCTTCAGATGGAGAGATATCTGTGGACAGCAACATTCCCTGGGGAGTGGACTCCCTCGTCACCTTGGTATACCTCGATGGCAAGTACAGCCTGAAGACCTGTGACAGCCGTTTCCTCAGCAACGACGGCAAACTTGTGAAGGAGAATACCAATGCAACTAGCTTCACTCTAGAGCTAAAATCTGGCAAGCTGGCCTTTAAGGACTGTGACGGGAAATACCTGGCCCCGGTGGGACCCACAGGAACGTTGCGGTCAGGCCGATGCTCCAAGCCTGGAAAAGACGAGCTGTTCGATCTGGAAGAGAGTCATCCACAAGTAGTTTTTCAAGCTGCAAATAAAAGATTTGTTTCAGTCAAGCAAGGTAATTTGGATCCAATGCAGTGTAATACAAATAAGTATGTTCTTCGTGTCATTACAGCTCTGCTTTCTTAAATGATGAACAGAAGGCTATACTTACAGTTTACTTTTCTTAACTGAGTATCAGATTCAAAATCATTAAAGAGGGGATAACTTTAATGAGCGACAGTCTGAGAGGGTAAACAATTTGATTTAAGCATTTGCAAAGACATAAAATCTTTAGGCAAACATTCATGCATTAATTGTAACAAGCAGACACCAAAAAGAGCATAAAAATGTGAGATAAACAGCTAGAATAACTACACGACAAAGGAAAGAACAAGTTCTATTTCTGATTATATGGAATAATATTTTTATCCAAGTACATTTGATTTCTGATAAGTAGTCTCTTTGCAGCATTATGCCTCTCTTTAAATCAGCAGGGACTTTGCAAAGTAATTCAAGAACTAAGCTATGATGGCTACGTTGATTGTTTTCTAGGTGTAGCTATTGGGGTTATCTGAGAGTTCAGCCAAAGCAAAACAGTTCAAACCAGCACAATTGAGGTCATGACTTGTCTTCTGAGTAGAACATTGCCTCTGTCTATGATAATGAACTTCACTTGGTCTAGGTTTACAAAAATACATCTTTATAGCTATATTGTAGTAACTAGAAAAAAAGCAATGAGTTATATTTTACCAGTTAGGAATATAAAGCTCTGCCACTTTTGCCTGGATGTTGGAATGGTTGATGGCAACTGTGAAGGCAGTTGCAGTAATGGGCTTTGTCATTTCCACTGTGTCCATTGAAGATTAAGTAGTGTGCAAATGACTCCAGGAGAGATCTGTGCCCCAGTGGTGTCAATTACCATCAATGGACTTTAAGCCTTACAGCTACACGCTCTTTACCTTTTACCTTTCTCCACATTATGTGGATCTATAGTTAACTACTGTGACAGTGAGGTGTTAGCAGCTATAGCCAGGCCTTAGCAGACAGCTCAGGCACATGATCTTCTTTCAGGCTGGTTGATGTGATCTGCTCTGCCCAGTAATATTATGCAGATGAAGCAGGACAAGGAGAAGATAGTTTTTTCTTCTTCCAAGTTTTTCTCAAGCTTTAAGAGTCAATTAAAACAATAATTCAAACAACTATCACTGTAGGACAACTCTGTTGTTAAATTACCTCTATAGTGAAAAGTGGGAAGGGGATTCTCAGACTAATGTTGGGCTGCAGACATTATGCAAGAATAATATTCTGCATTAAAAGAGATTACTATGAGGGAAATCTTTCAGCAACCTGACAGTTCATCTACATAACAGAAGGTTAAGACTAATTTTCGCCAGTACTGTTTTGCCTTGTGGCAGCTCCACGTTTCTTTAAGGAACAAGGCTCTGAAAGCTGCTTACTGGACCCTGCCGTGCAGATTTGCATTTCACCACTCAGGGAATTACAGCAAGCGAATGAACAGGAAGGGTGGAGGGGTGACTGAGGGGGATTAGGGTTGTAACGGGATTAAGAGAGAGGTTAAAGGATATTTCTGTGGCATCTAATTTGAACTACAGCAGACACAGTTCAGTTATACGTGTCTGTGTTACCACCAGAGTTTATGTGACATGCGGATTAGGGGCTGAAACAATAGACTCACTGCAAGTGAGGCACCTGTGGTTAGAGAACAGGAGAAAAACAGGTCACGTGAGATGAGGTCATGAAATTTGTTTAAGAAAGCAAATGCTGGGTATTGGCTGAAAAGCTGCAGTGCCGGGAAACTGATTTCTTAGTCAAACCGTATTGAGACCTTAGGGTCTGAAAGACTGATAGATGGATTATATGGTTCACTGGTAGGGAAGAAAGGCAAAAGCATGCAACTTACCTTAGAAATTCAACAAATGCAAATCTTAAAAATTCTGCAGTGGCAGGGGTACCCGGACCTGGGATATAGAGTATGTTTGGGGAGTGTGAATGTGTGTACAGTGTCTATTTGTGTCTGTCTCCACGTTGGGTGAGTGCCGAGTATTTATTTATGTATATGGGGGTGGGCATGCACGCTTGAGTCTGCGTGCGCCTGTTCGTCTGTGTCTATATGTCAGCTTGGGTCTTAGACTCTACCTCTCTGGGAACATCTCAGGCTCTCCGAGGTATGGAGGCCTATCTCCCCTCACCACACTCCCTGCCAGTGGCTGATGCCCTCAGACGTTGGTGTGTTGGTGGTTCTTGGTGTCTGGGGCTGGGGCTGGGCGCTCATGTATGTGCCGACTCACTCCTTGTGGCCGATTGGCGGGGCCTGGCACCTGTGGCCCAGCTGGGCCCCTTCCGGAGGGTGGGGTGCCCTCAGGCCTCTGGGCCTGAGGCCCGGTCCTCTCTGGCACAGCTGGCTGCCGGCAGAGCCCGCAGGCACATCACTGCAACCCCCTCTGGCCTCTGCTCCGTGGCTACTGGGTGACCTCTCGTTTGGGGCTCTACATCTTTCTTGGCTGCGACCTCAAAGCACATTGTGCGCTGTCAATCTTGCATACTACACAATAACATGTAATACTTAGTATGTACTATTATCTACTGTTAGCTAGTTTATTGTGATGGTGTTGTATTTATTATGTTGCTCTTTTTTGTTTGTTTTCCCTTCTGTGTTTTCTTATCTCCATACAGGTGATCCAGGTGTTTTGTTTGTTTTTCTTTTTTTTTCTTCCCCCCTTTCTCACCATCTCTTCTCCCCTCTATTTTTCTTTGTCTCCCTCTCTTTCTTTCATTCTTTCTCCCTGTCCTATCCCCCAGTCATGTCTGTCCCGTCTGTAACAACCGAAAATCAAATCAAATAAATACATACTTATAATAAAGGTCAATCAAATGGACCAATATGGCAAGGCCATGATGATCCAATTGGTAAAGGGAATCCGCTTGGCATCTTTCTTGGCCTGCAGACAACAATTCTGATGGCTAAAGATCCAAACGGGACAGGGAAAAAAATTAATTTTAAAAAAAAAAAAAATTCTGCAGTGTACCTATTACTCAAAACCAACCAGGCATCAAAAAGATTACAAGGCACATAAGATTCATACTTGAGACTTGTTGTGAGTGTAACATTTAGAATAGGGTAAATGCAAATGTAATATTCATTTTAGCACATATTATTCAACTTGTCCTGTTATCACACATACCTTGGTTAGCAGAGCTGATATATAACAGACTAGAGCAAGCTGCAGTCTTGAAGCAGATGGTAGCATGCACTGGAGTCAACAGCGACAGAAACACTTTTGTTGCTAAAACCTTTGGAGCAACTAAAACGATTGTGGATTACCGTTATGCACAAACAATCTGTTTGGCAATGCTATAGCTTGAGTATCTATCACTCAATAAAAAGCAAAGGGCATTCCGACCAGTAAACCATATAAACCAATAAAAAAAATGATAATAAAAAATCCATTTAACCAAGACACACTTATCAATGTTATCTCTTCCTCCCTTTATTACTAGGAGTGAGTATTTCAGCCAATCAGGACGTGGAGACAGACATGGAGACCTTTCAGATGGAGATAGATAAGGAAAGCAAAAAGTCTATGTTCAGAACCAATGGCGGATCCTACTGGACATTAGTGACTCATGGAGAGATCCAATCCACTGCCACAGAGGTGTAAGTAGCTATTAAAGCTGTGCAGGAGCTATGTATAACCTGTATACTAACGTGAAGAAATAATAAACAGTATCCATGTTATGCTAGACACGTCTTTGCACTGTGTGCTGCAGACATATCTACTGAAATTAGCATGCTAACTACACTGTTTCATCCAATTAAATCATGGCCTCACAGGCCACTGTGAGGTGCTATCGCTTCAAGTTTAACAAACTACTCTATACATAAGATGGAACATGTGACTTGATATATATTCCTCTCAATAATTTTAGAACATATGAAGTCTGATTAATGACAATCTGTTCTTTTTGAGTAGTATGGTGTGAAGTATGGCAAAATCAGTTTTATAGCACCTTAAAAGAAGCATTAGAGAGATACACAAAACTAGAAAATGTTACAACATACAATGCTACAAACATATACTGGACTGAAAATGTTTTTCAGTCCAGAATAAGACAAACTGTCCACATATAGAGAAAATTCAGGACTTGCACTACTCTGTTACTACTCTGCTAAAAATCACACAAAGAATATTCTGGACAGAGTGAAAAAACCCTGATTATTCAGTCCAAAAAGACATACTATAACACTTGGGACAATGTCCTGTGGGGGGAGACAAAAGTAAAAAATTTTGTCACAAATCCCCAATAATTGGGAAGACAAAAAAACAACACTACACCCAAACAGCAAAACATCATAGCCTGGGGCTGTTTTCCTGCTTCCGTGTCATGCAATCAATGTGTGAACAATAAATTCAAAATTTTACAAGAGAATGTCAGGATAACAAGTCCATGATCTGAAGATTAGAAAAGTGTTTGGTGAAAACAACAACAAAATAACTAAACCCAAGTGAAAAAGGCCTGAAGACGGGTATTCGATCAAAAAAACTTCTGAATTACTGATGAAATGAAGCGTTGATATGTAGGTATCATCCAAAATATGCTATTGATTCAATTCAATTTTATTTATATAGAGACAAATCAGTACAATAGTTTCCTCAAGACGAAGGAATGTGGGAAGGAAAAACTCTTTTAACAAGAAAGTGGTTCTGGCTCAGGGAGGGGCAGCCATCTGCTGTAACCGGCTGGGGTTGAGTGGAGGAAAAAAGGATACAGAAACACAGTTGTTGTGCAAGTCACAACTAAAGTGTGTTCTTCGAGTTACTAAATTCAAGAGTTCTCAAGTGTGCACTTTGTGTGTTTAAGAATTGTATTTAACTCTAAAATGTTACCATTCCTGATGAGTTGTTATTTTAATTAGATTGGGTTTGTTCACAATTGTAACTTAGTTGTAGACACAGGTTATCCTCCCATTGGTTTGGTTGTTAGTGCAGTTGTTATTATTGGTATTATCAATCCAAACTGTTGCCTTTTATAAATCCTGACCAAGTGGTTTTTGTCCTTAAATCTAAGCACAAGAAAATCACAGTTAACGGTGACACTTAACTGCCCCAAGGAAGATTTGCCTCTAGTTGTGGAAAACACTCCAGTGTGTCATTTCAGAACTTCTTGTGGTTTTCAAAATGCATTTCATAGGTAATCAATGTCGAAATCCTGGTAAGTCTATATCTCACGTCTGATTCTCCTTCTGCCTGTTTATGTCTTTTACCCAGTGAGGTCAACACAATGTTTGATATTGAATGGAGGGGACAAAGAGTAGCGCTCAAAGCAAGCAATGGAAAGTACGTGTGTACAAAGAAGAACGGGCAGCTCTCCGCAGTCAGCGATACAGTGGGTACGTGCCTTTAAGCAAGATGCTGGAGAGTCAGCTGTGTCTGTTTGAAATTCCCACCACGTATTTATCCTTCGTTTCAGCTGATGATGAGTTGCTCCTGATGAAACTCATCAACCGCCCTATGCTGATCCTTCGTGGAGAAAATGGCTTTGTGTGTCACCACAAGAACTCCAACACTCTAGATGCGAATCGATCCGTCTATGACATCTTCACACTGATTTTCAACGACGGCGCCTACAATATAAAAAGTCAGTGTGTCCACAACATATTACATTTTAATGAGTACACTTGCATTTTGTTGCCATGTAATAGCTATTAATTGTATTATTAATGGATGTGTATTCTTCTGTAGGTGTGAATGGAAAGTTCTGGTATGTCTCTAGCAGTGGCCTGGTGTGCTCAGATGGAGAAAAGTCAGAGAATTTTTTCCTTGAGTTCCTGGAACATGGACGTGTCGCCATCAAGGGCTCCAATGACAAGTACCTTCGTGGAGACCAGGGAGGCACACTTATGTGTGATGGCAAATCTGTCGATGCATCTTCTCTCTGGGAGTACTGATTCCCTTCAATGTGGGTCTTCAGTGATGGCCTATAATGCAAGGGCAGGATGTGCTTTTACCAGGTCATATGAAGCAGACTGACTGGAAAAGATTTTCCTGCCTTTTTTGTTTTGTTTTCCTTTTTTTTTTTTTGGCTTGATTTTTTTCTTTTGAAATTGGGAAGAAGTGAACACTTTAGAAAGATGTTTCTTTGATGTTTTGTCTTTCAAAAATGCCAACATCAAACGACACATACTGTGTGAAAAATGTGTCATTTTTTGTAATTTCACAAATGGGGAGACAAGAGATGTTATCACGGTTCTTTCAGTCAGGCTTTGTTCAATATGCAACCTTATATCTTTGAGGGCAGCCATACCAACCGGTCACAACACAGGGTGTTACTGCCAAGAATGTAAGCACCTCTCACTGTTTGCTGTTACTTTGACAAATTTTCTGCTTAACCTACCCAGAGAGTTTGTTAATAGATAGCAACAAAAATCATCTTCTGTTGAAGCTGAAGTTTAATAGGTTACATCTCCAAAAGTAAAAAAAAAAAAAACAAAAAAAAACAAAACACAGATAATGACAAGTCAGTGTCATTATCCCTGGATCCTTAGGCTTAATTAAAAAAACATTTACCTATGTATAGAAACACGTTTGGTTTGGTTTGGTTTATGTACAGTGCTATACAGCTAGCATTGTCCATGTTTATGAAAGCCTGACGTGTAAAACCTCTCGGCATTTGCGTAGAGCTTTTAAATGATTTCGAGTTACGCTCTGACTTTAACACATTCAACAAGAATAGTTCATTGATTGAATCATTCTAATGAAAGGTGATGCACCACTGACTTTAAAAACAGCACATAGTTGGTACCACTATCGCTTTCATTTGTCTTAATGAAACATTTATTGATTTTATTTTTAAAAAATGATAGACCTTAAAATAAGTGGACAGGCTGAAAATGGAAATGCAAAGAACACCAAAACTAGGCTCACTGCAAACATTGAGACATATACAATATGTGCTACACAAAGAAGAAGTTCAGACATCTTTAGGAATAAAGAATGTCGGCAGAAAAATTATTTATGATTTATTCACATCAGGGAATAGTGAGAAAGAAGTCGGAGGAGATTTAAAGTATCGGATGGATCTTTCTAATGTATCTGATGTAAACTCAGAAGTGCTTCTCTGGTGATCTGCCTAGGGGCCTTAATCTACACTGCACTGTATATCCAGTTATGTCCTGTTTTCATGTTGAGAGGCTGGTAGCCACATAAGAAAATATAATGGATTTTGACAACAGATGTTTTTGAAAAACACTGCAAAGATTGATTTCCAGGATGCTTGTTTTCCATCCATTTGCTCAAACTTAGATGAGAATATTTAATCATCTAGAGTAAAGGTGCATGCACTTTGCTTGCCTAGTGGTTGCTGGTTAGACCCAGCTCCTGCAAACTCCTTCAGAAATCTTTATAGTTGTTGGAAAACATGTTGTTCCACCTTTGCGTCCAGTCATTGTGTATAGAAAGGCCAGCAACACCCCACTGAAACCGAATGATCTTCTTAATTAACTTTGGATACAACAGCAAGTTAGTACGTTTAATAAATCAGTAGAATCTTCCTAAAACCTACCTACCCGGTGCTGCTTATGAAGCACTAATAATTGGCTTGAAGTTGACCCTTAGCTGCAAAATCCTTTTCTTTTTTTGGGAAACTCTTCATATTATGACTAAAATCTCTCACAGGACTCACTAAAATGATTACAACAAATCGCTAAGGGTACAAGCTGCCCAGAGTTAATTAGAACAGATGTTGTTGTGCACTAAAGAGGACAACCAAAAAATGTAAACAATTAATTCTGTAGATTTTTGTTGGATATTTCCCAGAAGGTAATAAAATCTACCATAGTTTCAGCAGAATGTCTAAACGAGTGGTTTTGTGTTGTGTGCAATCTGGATTAGTTTTAGTTATAAAAAAGTTTGGTTACCTATACATCCTGTAACAGCTCTATAGAGAACCTCTGGCCATATTTTAGAATGTATCTAATATATGTATATATAGGCATCGTTTTACGATCTTTGCTTTATGATGATGATTTTTGACAAATGTTGACAATAAAAACTTATAATATCACTGTTGTCTTTGAGATTTACAGCTGTGGGTCAGGCTTAGAGGACGTGTGTGAAATTTTTGTGAGCTGATCATCGGTTGGCGTAGAGCTCCTGAGTCCTAATCCTAACCGTAAAAATCTGCCACATCATTGTAATGTATCAGAAGCCAACATTATGCCATCTGACTTTTATGACTACTAATTCATTGTGCGGGGAACTCCAACAAAGAAGTGTGGTGAGCTGTGATTAAAACGTGAAATGACTTCAGTTTAACATTTACCATCAGTGATGATTTCAGATCTGCTTCCAGTAGCATAAAGTAGAGGGATAACCAGTGCCGCTGGCACTGTCAATATTTTGTTACATCTGGAAGCCCAGATGTTGCAGTGATGCCAGCTGCCTGTGTCTTGATTGTTAGAGCTAAATAATATTTCAGCAAATATTACTTTCAAATGAAAAGCATTACAGTTTAAATACAGTTGTATTAACTTTGCTAATTGCTATACTTACGATATTTACGTGCAATATCTCCTTGATCCTGCCGTAATAAGTCATTTTTCTAATAAGAAGAGGATTTTCCCATTCACCACACTGGATGGCACTGTGTACCTCACTTAGTTCTTTCTATGCAGCAATAATCAGTGAAAATACCATATCCTGCTGCAACAAGCACAAACACCTGGTAGTAAAACAGCACTCTGCGACTGACATGACCTTCATTAATCATTTTAAGAAACACGGGTTTTAGAGTGGGCTCAGCTGGCATTTACAGATCATTCTCAAGAAAAAGGCGTGTTTTTGCCACAGCCACATTTTCAGGTTACTAGTTGCCATCCTTCTGTCATCTCTTAGCGATTTCAAATATTTATGGTCCACAGCAAAATAATTTTTTCCTGAGAATTTCAGTTCTCTCCTGGTCTGACTCGAGGAGGAAAATTGCACAGACAGAAACGGCACCGAGAAACACACAAAGGCAAACACACATACAACCGCATCTCTACAAAGCATAATAACTGTGCACTGTGTCTGACATTTCAGTGAAAGTGCCAAAGATCTCTGAAAGCATTTGCAAGGAAAATTTTAAGCAACACTGAAACTAAAAGAAAGGCTTTCACAACAATTGTGTTTGTTCTAGATGCGTGTCGGTGTTCTGGAGGAAAGAAACGGCAACACTACGGTAAACTTAATTGTGCTAGATTACCACGCGCTTGGCTTTCTTCTTTTTTTAATTAGATCTGCTAGAGTATCTCAAAAGTATACACCTTAGACAAGAAAACAAAGTGGTCGTTTTAAGCAGATGGTCAAGACTCTCTAAGCCTTTATGCAAATGAAGTTTAAAGAAAGTTCAGCTAATTCCTTGGATTGGCAGCAGCTTTCCAGTAGAACACACACAACACGCAAATACACACAGTGGCTTTAGGGTAGACACGCTGTGCAGCTGAATGTCTTTTTGTTTCTTTGAATTGGATGTCATCTTGGAGGGGAAGAGGTCAGAGATGACCGGTGTTGAGGGTTTAAATGTGAGGGTTACAAATTCAGACACACAGATTCAGTAAAAGGACTAGATGTTACAATCCCTGACAATGCATGGCTTTAAATGGAGAAAATCTTGAGGGATGGCTGTTATGAGGAAAAGCAGCCCAGAAACATTACCAGCGGCAAACATCGTTGTGTGCCTCAACTTTTGTTCTTTTACCCAAGCTAATCTGCCATTTTTCCTTGGCTAGGTTTAGGGATTAGAGATCTGATAAAAATTATTATACTGAAATTTGGGACACATCGTCAGTAGTGGACCTTGGATTCATTGGGTGTTTCTGCCATTTGTCACTGGACATCCTCATCCAAGGAGGCCCTGCCAGGGTTAATCAGGCCCTGGAGTGTGTCACTGGTTTATGTTAAAATTGTTATTTCTCTTCTTCTTTCTGCTGTTTAGTTTTCTACAGTTTATTCTATCTATTCACTGCAACTGAGAAATACTTACCTCTTTAACATTTATGGAGCCTCATTTCTTCAAAGGGACAGAAAAGGTGATAGAGAGAAGTAAGACAAGTAAGTAAGATAAGATAGGAGAGAGCAGAGAGGAGAGCCGAAAGGGGGGCGCCCGATCTGGCTTCCCACACCTCCCCATCGGATCGGGCTGTACGAATGTGTACAGTGTACAAATGTATTCTTAATGGACCAGTTTCACTTTCTATAACATTGTTGCTTGCAGTGCAAAGTTACGAGATAACAGTTGCTTGTCATAATAATCCACCATGAAGCAAAACACAGTTTATCCTTCATTATGAATGGACCGATTTCACTTCTGATATAAAGCTATAACAAAAAGACATTCTATAAACATCTTAGAGCCAGTAAGCCCAACTCCAATCAATGGAAAAGCTTCAAAGAGGAAAAGGTGGAAAGGAGCCCTGTGACCTTAAGCTGAAAGGCTGACAGAGGCGAGCTAAATAAAAGACAGTTTTAACACAGACCCTACAAAAACTAGACGGAGCAAATTTAAGGCAAAGACAAGAAACAAACACATAAACTATTGGATATTCATTTAAATAAATAAAAATGTCATTAAACCAGAATCAATGCTATTTAGCCTGAAACAGAAAAAGCTGCGTGTCAGATTATTGGATTATTAGGATACCAGAAACTGAAAACAACTTGAAGAACTGAGAAGGATAAGAGTGACAACAACCTTAAATTGAGAGTGGTAAACACAGAAAGGCCTGGCAGGGTCAGTTCTCAGAACAACAAGAGAGGCAGACAAGATCTAAGGCAGAGAAAGAGGCAGAGGGCATATTGGTTTATTTGTGAAGAGAGAAGAAACTGGACAGGAGAAAGAGGTGCTTCTCTTATTAAAAACAAGGAGGTGTGAATTTTTCTGCTTACCTTTTGAAGCTCTGTTGCTACATTACACTGCCCTCGAAGTCTTTACAGTCCATTACATGTGGTTTAGTCAATTTCACAAATGCTGTTTTTATGAATCTGTAAAGACAGATTAGCAATAGTAGGCTTAAAATATGCACGACAGCAGCCCAAAATCATTCAACTGGGCATCTGTGATTTTCTGTTGGGTTGTATCAAAGCTTATATAGCAAGGCATGCATACCAAAATAAAAGTTAGGAACAATTCCTGCAAGTTGAAAATGAAACACAGTTGTCCACAGTTGTGAAATGGAATGGAGTACATCAGAAAAAGAGCATAAAGAATATTTGAAATGGTTGTTATAAAAGTGAAAACATGATTTGCTCTTACTCTGCACTCAACACAGAGCAATTTTTGTTCTTCTGGATGAAAATACTTCAGTCATTTAGTTGTGGTGTTGTACTACTTAAATGAAGCATGAAGAGTTTCACCTAGAATATTCTGTCGGTGGATGTTTGTTCATTTTAAAAGAAAAGTTTATTTTTTTTTCAAATTAAAACTCTTAATAGCTTCTCGAAATAAGTGCTTGCAGAGGTTTTGAGCAAATAACTGACAAGTCTCCAGAATAAGAGGCCAACCTGTGCGCGACTGTGTCAACCGCTGCTCAAGACTCCTTCAAATGATTGCATAATTATAGAGTCTCAGGAACTCTGACACATCATGACATTTCATTCCCGCTTTTCACCCAGGATGGCATTTGCATTATTCTCAGGAAAAGAACTAAAAAAGTTATCTTAGGTTTACAGGTGCACATGAGGTCTCTGTGTTCTGTTTGTTTGGAAATGCATTTGTAAAGTACTTTAGCAAAATATCTTCAACCCAGTACAAAGCATGTGCAGAGCAGCCCTGCTTGAACAGTGCGTGCAGCGTGCCTGGACTTGGAAGTTTTAAGAGATGCCAGGGATCAAAGTTGACTTATTGATCAGTTCTGGAGTAAGGCTAGGCTACAAGTATGGACAACCTTTTTTTTTTTTATTCCACCCAGTAAAGACTCAGACATTGTGCAAAAAAGTGGTGCAGCAAATAAAAACAATAGTTAAAAGAAGAAGGGAACAAAAGTCAATAAATCAGGTTAAACACAAACTAGTTGGAATGTCAATTAAATGGAATTTCACTTTTAAAAAATATATTTATATTTAAGACAAATTAGCTCATTAGGAGTGTTCTCCAACAAACACCCATCCTATAACAGAAATGACAATATTTCTCTAATTAAAGTCCACCCACTCAATAATAATCGTGATGAGTGAAAAATCTATTAAAGATAGATTTGGCGTGTCGCAGAGAGCTCAGCTGCCTTAAACACACTTGATGTATTAGTTTTTTAATAAAGACGCTGACATTGATTTTTATTTGTGGCTCATGCAGAAATTTGTCTGTGTGCTCTGGGCTAAACGCATAACTAAAATTAATTCTGTTTCACTGCATGGTGGTTTTTATTGAGATGTACCCTTCTGACTCCCCTACGTGTTGGAGTTGGTGCATTCAAGGAGACACAGCTGAAAACCAGTTAAACTACAAAGAGGCCGGACAAGGTTCAATGTCTTTGAAAACTGCACTGATTAAGATTTATTTCCCAGCCCACACAAATCTATCTTTCCCTTAACTGCCTGGGTGTAAATGCAAAAACTAAAGATTTTAAACCAATTTCCAAAATTGAGAAAAACATGGCAAATGAGTACTTCTACCTTTCCTTAGCTGTTCTAACTAAAGACAAGGGAGTATTCAATGTGACTAATAATCTTAGAATTAATAGGATGAAAGTCCTTGTTAGAAAAGTGCCTTTTAAAAAAATGCCGTCCACAGCCTCCCTTAAGCCATAAGAACAGACTTCACATTTCAGTCTTCTTAATTAGAGAGTAGATTATTTTTATTTTTTTAAAGAAGCAGTTTGCTTGGATCACTTATTAACCATGAAACACTATTACCCTGAAGTGTGCAATTATACTCGACCGGGTCATTAGAAAGTGTATATGTTACACCACTATTTGGATGACATGAGACTGCAGCCGTGGGTGTGCAATGAGCACGAAAAGCAAGAGCAAAGAAGTCTGATTTTCTTTTGTTTTCTGGTGGAAAACGGGGGAAATCCAGCAGACAACAAGAGAATTTCCCAGTGAGATAGCCCAACATAAAGCAATAAAGCTACACGGGAATTGCCTCAAAACATCCTGCAGTGGCCAAGTCGGAGTCCAAACCTCACTCCAATTAAGATCAGTGGCAGGACTTGAAAATTGCCTTTTATTCACCATCCCCAGTGCAAGCCGACAACTCCAGAGCAGTTTTACAAGGAAGAATGGGGTGAAATGCTTGTCCAAACCCTCTAGCTGCAGTGAGTTCAAACTTTGAAGTGGTGAATAGCATGTTTACATAATTTTGTTTTACAGCTGTGCTTAATTTGTATCATGTCATTAAGTTGTGAAGACGTTACATTAATTCATTTTCTTTGTCTCACTGAAAAAAAGCTTAATCACCTACCTTCTAGACCTTTTTTCCTACTTAAACTCACGTGTGTGTCACGTGTTTTTTTTTCGACACATCTATTGTTGCTCCAGCTATTCAAACTTAGCCTTTATTTGTTTATTAAATCGTTGATTTCTATTAATATTAGTATTTTTGTCCTGTCTTTATTATATTACATGTATCTATATTAATCAAAATATAATTGCAAAATGTTACCGATCGACGTTCCACGGATGTAGTTTTATTTTGGAGATCGTCACCGGAAGTGCGTTGTTGTATTCCCGCATTTTGACAATTTAAATTGATCGTGGAGCACTTACAGCCACCATGCACACGCCCGGGATCCCTACCTGTTATGCGATGGCACTGACAAAAAATATTTTCTCGTCTAATTTGTCTCGCTTTGCATTTTTTGTTTGACATTGCCGAGCCGGATTTCTTTTATTAATTTGTTTATTTTGCTCTAGAACTATATTTGTGGATGGGGAGCTGGCACTTTGCGGAGAAGGATTTAGCTGGAGCGCTTTTACGCATTTGAAATATTGGCGTGTCGTTGAAGATCCCATTTTACAACAATAAAGAAAGGAAAAATCTTCCCGTTGACGAGAAACTGTGCTTTATATGGGCTGCACGATGAAGTACGGACCGGTGGTTCTATCGGCTGGGCTTACAGGTTTGCTCAGTTTTTGCTTCCTCGCCGTAGCGATTGGGACTGATTATTGGTACATAATTGATGTGAACAAACCCAACTACACAGGTTCAGATGACCTGAGTTCCCATTCTGGACTGTGGAGAATTATTGAAGGTATGTCAGTTTAACTTCATCTTTAATGAGCTGTTATTGGGGTCTTTACAGCTGTGCGACTTGTTAAAAATCAGCCATCATATTCGCATAACTTTTGCCCTGCGTCTCACAGAGGTAATTTTGAGAAGCCTCCTCAAAAAATTATAAAAGTTCATTCTGATTTGTGCAGATTTCAAATTGGCGCACTAATAGAATCCCTTAATTTCACTCTAGTTGGTTACGTGCAGTGCTGCAGAGGTTTAACATTGTCTTTAGTTTCTGATGGATCAACAGCAGTCCCTCATTTAATCCTCATTGGTCTAATCTTAGGTGAACTTGATGCATGGAGAAGCTGATATCCCAGTGCCTTTATATTGGAAATGAGAAGCATGGGGATATTCTAAATGACGGACTACTCAAATTCTTGCAACATTACCTTGAATCCACAGAAATTCAATTCTCATGCAGTGAAATGAAGCCTGAAATGTTCTAATTGTGGAATACAGTTTGGGTAGGAAAATGGCTTTTAACAGTAGCAACTTTTACCCCACACATACCAGTTTCTGCAGCCACCTGCAGGAGAACACACAGGAGACCAAGGAGAGCTTGTGAAGGATGGTTCTGGCACAGCTGCAATATAATGTGCTTCCAGCTTGAGGTCCCAAATGTGTTCTATTTGTTTCGGGCGGCACCCACAGTTCATGCAATAAATGCCAAGTAATGATCCAACATGAAACTAATCAGGCAGTGCTCACCTGGAGATTCCCCAGCAAAAAGGGAAACCATTATTTATTTTCTAATATTGTCTACTATTCCCACACTTAATACCACATTTTTTCACATCTAAGAGCAATTTTGCAGAGTCCCAGGGCTCTGCCACTGGTCCTGTCATGTGTAACCTTTTCATTTGACATTTTCAGGAGCAAACTGGAGTTCAGTCACCCCCTCTTTCACAGCAAATATGTCCAACCTGACAGAGGCAGAAAGGCACCTTGTCGGTGAGTGGGTTCCTTGATCAAGTGATGCATTTTAAAATGGTAATGGTAGCCACACGGGAGTATGTTCTTGGCAGTAAGGATTAGAGGTCTGATTGGAAGCCTAAAACATCTGCATTTGCAAGATATGCTATGCAATTAATCACATCCTGCAAATTAACATGACGAGATTGGGGGGGTTTTTCCCTCCAAGTGTGCTTTTGTAACTGAGCTTACTAGATAAAATCAGTTTTGTTAGGGTTTTCAGGAACACTTCCTGCTTGCAACGTTGACAAATAAAATGCAGTAATAAACTGTCCACTGTGGGAGAAGAACTCAATGGAGTCTCTGCTAGTTGATTTCAGTACTGACAATGGGAACAAAAAATCAGCAGGACCCTGGATGATGGGAGTCAATTGGAAAATCGCTGATTTTAAAAAAAAAAAAAAAAATTTTATATTTTTTTCAAATGTGTGTGTTTGCAGGCTTGCACAAAGTAGTGGTCATTTTGTTGCCTCTCAGCCTCGTCCTCCTGGTGTTTGGCTGGATCTTTGGACTTGTCAGCTCATTGGCCTCCAGTCCAAAGTTGCTGGCTGCATCAGCATCCTACTTTCTCCTCTGCAGTAAGTCCCCACAGAATTCCCTTTGTTTTCTTTTTCTGAGCCCGGATTCACACCGTGTGCTCTTGCTTGTTTATGTCGGCGTGCAAGACGCACAGCAAACGTGAAAACGCACGTGGGCGACACATCGTGGTCTTACAGGTACGTTGCGCGTGCATCTAAGAGACCCTGAGAAGCGCGTTTTCAGCTGTTCTCTCTCACATCGGATTTGGTTGTGAGTAGAGGCTCCAGTAGTATCTAATTTCAGCCTTTATAGACATAAACTGTGTGCTTGAGCTGGCCGATGGCCAATGAGAAAACGGTGATTATAGTTATGTAAATATTTTATCTTGAAGAAGACGAATCGGCAGCAACGTATTAAATATCTCTGTGCGGACATTAAAAATCCCATTCAGCTTAATTGAGTTGAGTTAGGTAATGATCTTTTCACACAGACTGTTATTAGAGTGGTGAAGATGGGGATTTAATGGTGAAAATAAGGATCCGAGGCACAGAGCACTTTTGGACTGCTGTGAGCAGCACTTCTCTCTCCTTTCGGTCTGTTCCTTAGATTTTGTGAATAAACGATAAACAGCGTGACTATCTCCATTCAGATGCAGACATAATGGCACTGTGAGAGGTGGTATGACGGCATCATTTGAGGCGCCACGTGCTAAAAGAACATTTTCACTGAGCTCTACCATGTTGAAGTGTTTGGTGGGAATAAAACTAGTTGTATGTCCAACCCAACTTAATCGGGTGCTAAATGCTCTTTAACTCGACATCCCTGACAGTGAAGTCTGGCATGTCGAATTGAACCCACCCGAGAATAGTACGAGTAATTGTTTGGTGGATTGATGGCTAGTGAGTCCTGTTTCTTGTCCGCTCTATCCAGACAGCACATCTCTACAACTCCCAGTTGCAAGAGCATTAATTATAACTTTGGGCGGCGTACCGACTTGATTCTCCTAACACAGTTTGTAAAGGTGGGGGGGGGGGTGGTGATGTGTGAAAACAGCTTCAGTGTTTCCCTGTCACATTTGCATTAAATTAATCAGAATTGCAAGCTGGTTCCTGGTGAGCATGAACATAATTTTAGAAACCATACCACCAAACATTCTCAGCATGGAGACTGACGTAATTGATTGCAGCATGGAGGCTGATTGTTGATCACAATGAAGTGGCTCAAATTTACTGAAGAGCTTGTCATTGATTGAAAGATGCAGTCAGACTTCCTCCTGGAATTACCAGTGGGCACTTTCTGATGTCATTTTCCATCTGTCCTTTTTTTGCAGAAATTGGTTGCGATAAATTCTATTATGCAGAAAGTTGCTCTTATTAAGAGTCAAATCAGAAACGCTCTCCTAAAAATGTAAGTGCAAATGTGTCATAATCACGCACAAATCACACGTGCTCTGCTTCTTTTTTTTTTTTTTTTTTTTTTTTTTTTTTCCCTCCTCCCTTAAATGGCAGTGGAAGGGCCTGCTTTTGTCATCAATACTGTAACACAAATGGGGTTGTTTTTTTGTTTTTTTTTTTTTTTTTTTTTGTTTTTTCTCCCCTCTAGTGAAGGGTTCAGCTGTTGAGCAGCTGCCATAAATATCCATCAAAGAATCCATTTGATTAGGTCTGAACTCAAGTGGAATGAGATTGAATCTCTATTTGGTTGAAATTGAGGGTAAATGCGCAAATCTGTGACAGACATAGGACTTATTATACAGTGTGCCATCTCTGCTGACATGCTCAACCTCCAATGTCACATAGAAACAGAGATAATTTAATGCTTTCTATCGAATGTCCTGTCCACGTGTGTACTCCAGGAGACCCGCAAGCACTAAGCTCTGCCACTTTCAAAACCACTGATCATATAAAAGAAAAGAAAGCTGGCATAATGGATGTCTGTGTTATTGTGCTTTCTCCCCTTATTCGGTGCATTCGCAGTAACTACGTATTTTAAGTTTGATATTTTGGTGAAGGTCTTCGTAATCCCACTCGCACCACATACTGCAGCACTGATGAATCTCTTTGGATTTTTCGGAGGGGGGCAACCTGCTATAAATATGAGCTATAGCAAAGCTGACATTTCTATCTCAGGCAATATGTAATAATGTCCTTCTTTAGCTGTTCAGCCCAAGGTTTTTAAAAAAAAAAAAAAAAAAAAATACATTCACTCCATTCACACGGTGGTATTTTAATTAGTATTGCTTTGTCAAGTAAGCTCAACAGATGTTTAGTAAATTCCTAGCGTGGCATCAGCGGTGTAACAGCATGAGTCTCACATAAAGTGGTGCACAGATAATGTACTGTACTTGGGAAATGCACACACTTTCTTTTTGCTGATGTGCAAATTAACCACAGTACATGCAAAGGAAGACCACAGCTGTGACTTTTTATTTGTTTTGGGGGTTTTTTCTTCTGCATTTAAATCATCAGTAATTAACTAGATTTAATTGCAATTGACGACTGCTCAGACTGGTTTTCCCTCCCTATGAGTCTGACTAAAGGTCGACCTGAATTGCTTATTTAATGGCTCAATGTTTTGAGGTTGACGTTTAATGATGTTATTCTTGTCGGCTCGCCTCTGTGGCAATTGTTATGTGGGACATTTCATCTGTCCGTTTGGGAACACAAGAAATCAAAAAATATTAGAAGCACACTTAAGGCCAGACTAAATTTGGAGCCGCCTTTGTGGGCACGTTTCCTGAGACTGATTTGAATTGGCCGGCGCTTTAAATTGGTACACGTGAGCACGTTTCTGTCTATATTATCTTAAACAGTCTACTGAGCAAAGCATGCGTTGGGGGAAGTATTATTTGCTCATCAATGTGTCATTACTGTAATGACCTAACTGTAAAAGCCGATTAAGTGTGATGCATAAAGGTGATCATAGTGCTCAAGCGCTTTGTAATTTTCTTTCCCACTGATAGATCCGTTTCTCTGTTGCAGCTAAAAAGGGAATGTGTTAAAGTCTAATAAGGCCTTTGAGTTGATGAGCTGTCTGTCTGTGCTTCATCAGGTCTTTTCACCTTGTCTGGGGTTAGCGTCTACATCAAATACTCCAATCAGGCCATGGAGGAGTTCCAGCGAACTGTGCCCCCAGAGAATCTCGTCTATGTGAACGTGTCGTTTGGCTGGTCATTAGCCACAGCCTGGCTCTCCTACAGCCTGGAGGTGGCAACAGGCCTGCTGCTCATGCTGGCTGCCAGAATAACACAAATGAAGGGACATTATGACTCTGGTGTCGCCATTGCCATGTTATAGAGTCGCACATTCTGGTTTCTGAGTGAAACTACAGAAATCTTCAATTTTTATCGACTTGTTTTTATTTATTTGACTAAAACAGTTGGTCACACAGACCAGGGGCCAGGAAGATAAACCATTCTGCAAGCTGGCTTTACAAAACTGCAACTGTAGATACAGATGCTCTTGAACATCTGCTTCATCATTGTTTTCAGAGGCTAGCTGTGACATACCGTCCTTGTAGACCGTGATGTTGTAGAGTAAATCAAACCCAGACATGAAAACTAAGCTTACTCTTCCGAGTAGTTACTGTGAAGATTGGCAGTTTTATTTTCTTATTTATTTTTTTAAATGTGTTCACATGTTTCAGGCTCGGTGCTGTATAATTTGGTAAGTTAAAGCTTTAAGCAAAGGACCAGTTATATTTTATGGTTTAATTGGTTTGATGCATGCTCGATAAGACTTGAGAGGACTCGAATATGGTTTAGTGTATTTAAGCATGTGTGCATCAGTAGTGTTAAGTACTTCATTCAAGTGGAAACGCTGCTGATTCTGCAAAAGTAAACCACCAGGCATTAAAAAGCCATCCGGGAGACTAGACAGTATCAGACTGTAGTTTCTATCATTGCTAATACTTTATAAAAGAATTACTGCTACACCGTTTCTCCAAATGCCAGGGGAAATTTGCATTGCACAGCTTTTTGAAACCTCCAAAGAAATGATGTAGACGTCAAGTCATTTGGTGCTGAGAGTTTGACTACAGCAACATCTAAATGTTAGTTTGTGCGTCTGTGTGAAACACTTCTGTAGCTAACCCACCAGTCCTTACATTAATCATGGAAATGAGGTTAAAGATAAATGCACTCCTGGGGCAACTGCAAGTTATTTTCAGCAGTAAAGAATATGTGCATGTGTCGCTGCCTGCTTTACTGTCGCCAATGACTCAATATTGTGAGATTCTGTCTGTTCTGGAAAGACTTTTCTCTGTAATTCAAATAAAGTGAACACTGTGAAAAACACAACATTAAGCATTTGCTGTAAGACTTTATGATGTCGTCTTCTTCCTTTTTTGGTTTTCTCCTTTTTTTGTTTTCTTTTTTAAAAGCATTCATAACAGACCTTATGTTTTCATAACTGAGCAGCTGTGGCAGAAAAGCCAGATTGATGTTTCACATAACTTGCAAACAGAATTAAAAAGGAGAATATTACCTGTGATTTGAATAAAATTTCACAAATGTGTGACGATTTGTGACAGTTTGATTATTTAAAGCCGCATCTGTTGTGAGGAAATTTGATCACTTTCTTGTGCGGAGTAAATCACAACTGAACACCAGTAGGGCCAAAGAAAACTGTCTGTAAGTAACACAGTAGAGGCTCCTTATGGCTTCATCTGGAGCAGGGATGAAGGGCACCCCTCAGCCTGAGTACGTCATCTGTCAGGAGTTGGTGGAGCCAAGCTGATCTTGGGAAAAAAAAAACTTCCATCCTGAATGAAATATGGCCTGTTTCAAAAGAGTGCTCATGCTTAACCAGAACCAGCAAGACTGCTCGCTGGACTCTGCTTTGGGGTATTTCAAAGGAAAGAAATACAGTGTAATCAAAACTATTGTTGGCATGTCAGGTGGCATAAAGGCGACATGATTATAGGTGAGCTTTAAAATCTTGACTTTCCTGTTAGTGTACCTTCAAAAAAAAGCACAATAAACATCTATATATGCTAGGGATGCACCGATACCGGTATCGGCCTCCATACCACATTTTCTAAAGTACTCGTACTCGTTAAAAGTCCCCCGATACCGAGGACCGATACCACGGTCTGAGACCTGTCAGGCGCCGAGTGCCCGCCCCCAGGCCCCGGCTGCAGCTCAGAGCGGGGAGAAAGCGAGGTGAGACATATCAGCTGTGTGGAACTATTTCAAAGTGAACGAACACACGAAAACAAAGGTAGACTGCAAATTGTGCTCAGCGAAATTGTCCAGAGGAGGCTCTAAAGGTAGCGCATTTAACACAAGCAATTTAATCAAGCACCTAAAATCCCAACACAACGAGTACAAAGAGTTTACCCACGCTTATTAGCACAGAGGAGCATAGCTGATGCTATAGCAGTGGGACGGAAAATAGTTGGGCATTTTTAAACATTCCGCCTTAGCCTACTCCCGCCTCGAGGACAGCTCAACCAGCCAATAAAGAGACTGCAGCAGGACGTACAGACGCGCTGGAACAGCACGTATTACATGCGCCAGTCCCTCATTGAGCAAAAGCGAGTGCACGAACTCCCTGACTATCTCACCGCTCACCAATGGGCTCTTATGGAGACGACTGTTGCCATCCTCGCCCCCTTTGAGGAACTAACTAAAAAAGTGAGCAGCTACGACGCACTAGCCTCTGATGTCATCCCAGCTGTGACTGTGCTAGTGAGACTTCTAAACAGAGAAACAGACGAACAAATTTAAAATTAAATTTTGTTTTTTTATAATTATTTATTCTGTAATATGTTGCATACAACATGCTTTTCATTTTAAATAAATGTTCTTAATTCCAAACTAGTCCCTTGTTTGTTTGTTTTTCGTTAAATTATAGGACTAAAGCTGTTACCTGCAAATTTAAATCATGTTTTTATTAAGTACTCGGTATCGGCGAGTACTGAAATGCAAGTACTCGTACTCGTACTCGTTTCCAAAAAAGTGGTATCGGTGCATCCCGAATATGCCAAATCGTTCACCACTATACTTTATATATAATTAATGCTGTTCATCTTTGCTGAGGACACCCTCTCCAAAAAAGTTCAAAATCCTCTCAAGCATTTTACGTCTTTTTTTTTTTTTTTTGTCTTGAAGTTACTAGAACGTGGGCATCTGGTTTCTTTTGGTAGAGTCTGTGAATATAAATGAAGCCCCCAGACAGAAAAGGAAGAGTGTGGGGAGAGGAAAAAAAACTACTGGATATAGAGATGGCCTCAGAGGAATTCAGAGATGCCTGAACAATATGCTGCAACGCTGCTGTCCATAAAAGATGCATTCATTCATATGCAAAGCATCCTTGCAGAGTCAAATCTCTGTGTAATTGGTTATGATTATATAACACCGACTCAGGATAGTTAGTACTTTACTAACATTTACTTTGATAATTGCTGGAACAGCAGAAATAATACACTGCTCAAAAAAGAAATAAAGGACGATTATGCAAACACATCAGATCTCACTAGACAAAAAAAAATCATTCTGGATATCAATACTGATATGTATCAGCTGGAGTCACGAGTACTGTGTTAGCAACAAAAGGATACCACTGACTTTGATGTAAAATGATTATTCTCAACCTACACAGGGCTAAATTCAAAGACATCCCGAAAAAAAAAGTGGGAAAAATAGATGCACCAAGCTCGCAACTCAAAATGGTACTCAGTAGTTTGTGTGGCCCCCATGTGCCGGACAATGAGTCCTAATGAGACAACGGATGGTGCCCTGGGAGAGGGGTGGTCTCGTCCAAAATCTGGACCAGGGCATCACTGAGCTCCTGGACTTTTTGATGTGCCACCTGGCAGCATCGGATGGACTGAAGCATAATGTCCAAAGTTGTTATATTGGATTTAGTTCAGGTGAGCGTGGAGGCCAGTCAATGGTATCAATTCCTTCATCCTTAAGGAACTGCCGCATGAGGCCAGGAAGAACTAAGGACCCACTGCACCAATGCAGGGTCTGATAATACGTTTAAGGATTTCATTCTGGTACCTAATGGAGGTGCCTCGCCAGACCAAGGGCCCGGTGGCGCCAGTGTCTGGCAGCCTCGCCTCTGTCAGTGCGCCCCAGGGCAGCTGTGGCTACAATGTAGCTTGCCATTGCCAGTGTGTGAATGTGTGTGTGAATGGGTGAATGACTGAATGTAGTGTAAAGCGCTTTGGGGTCCTTAGGGACTGAGCAAAGCGCTATACAAATGCAGGCCATTTACCATTTACCATCACTGATCCACCACCAAACTGGTCACACTGAACAATGCTACAGGCAGTTCAATAAGAAGAGATCGTTAGAAGGAATTGAACATGGTTTATTGATTTACAGAATTCAGTTTGTGGTTAAAGTCCCAGAGCCCGTCACAGCAGAATGGAATCCCAGTAGTGACAGTTCCCTGTCACTACTGGGAGTTGTGACATTCCTACCAACAGAGTCTAGATGCTGTTGGTGGAGATAAAGATGGAGACTTGAATTGAGCCTGAGTGACGGGAGAGGAGGTGATGTGGAGAGGATTGGTTTCACCAAGGCATCTGCAAGGAAGAATTACAGATGCACAATGAGATTTAAAGTACGCGGCGTGAAGGCTGATTGGCCCGAAGGAGGCCACCAGAAAGCTGATTGGACTAGACCAGTGATGTCACAATCAGCTCGAAACATGGGAAAGTGGAAGGGATGTAAAGCTTAGATTATCCGCCAACACCTGGGAAGCAGACAGATGTGTGACTACAGATCTTCCTTATTGAAGTTACGTATCATGGAGAAGATCACAATGTTCTCCACAGCTTCTTCGGACCCATTCACGTCTGTCACATGTGCTCAGGACGAACCTGCTCTCATCTGTGAAAAGAATAGGGTACCAGTGATGGACCTGCAAATTCTGGTAACCTCTGCTGCAGGCCCAAATAGACTCCAGGATACTGGGCAGTGTACAGGGCCCACAAGGTGAAGTCAGGCACTCAGGCCAACCTCGTGAAGTCAGTTTTTGATTGACCGGTCAGAGACATTCACACCAGTGCCCTGCTGAAGCTTGTTTATGCAGAGCTCTGGTGCTCCTGAAACAGATATTGATCCTGGTGAGGACCTTAAGGACCTTCTGTTGCTCTGCTAATTTTTTTATAGACACGTTCCCAGTATTGATACATTGCAAAGAAATATAAACCATACAGGTTAAAAAGCTTCATTTTTGTTCAAACAGAAAATGTGTTTACAGTAAAAAATCGAATGCATAAAACAACCTGAACTATCTGAAAGAAAACTCTAAAGGCTATTCATTATACTACACATCCTCAGCTTTTAGCAGCCTACCTTCAACATAACTATAGGGTACCTGATAATAAGGGTCTTCCACTGGTTGCTTTCATAAACTGTGGCACAAGGAAAAAAAAGTGATGGCCATAACATAAAATGCAATTTTGGCTAATAGTTTTGTAAGTGGAATTTTCAACCCCAGGATATGGACCTGCATTAAACACACTTCAAAATTATACAGCTCAGCACTCTAATGGGTAAAGGAGGGCAGAAGGCTTCGCTAAGGGTGCTCATGACAGAGATAGATGCTTAAGCATTAAAAGGTGTGCTTGCGTTTGCCTAAATGTGATTTGCAACATGATCTCATGTGCGTCGGCGAGTCAATCAAAACCCAAACCATGAAACATTGTGTCCACTCAGCTGTTTGTTTAGCAGCTACTGGACCAGTTTCAGATGATACAGAGAGCAGAAAGCTATAAAAGGGGAACCAAAGCACAGTGGCTCAGTCTTGCAACCCTCTTTTATATATTAGGGCTGCTGAAATTCCATTAAACTTTTATGGAACATAATAATTCAATCCGCACTGGCAGAAGAACGCCAAAGCTGGTGCGAATCCATTACTCTTCGGGTTGCGGCCTTGTCCTAGACAGAGTGCAATAATTTTGTCTTAGACAACCTTTAGGCATTGAGTTTTAAAAATCCATTTTTTTTCTAACAGAAACGCTTTCTTTGATCAAAAGCAAGGCTGTTTTCTAAAACTTTCAAATATATTATCAATCAGTAAATTGATCCCATTCAAGAAGTCCTTGTGTGAGATTGATTTGCCGTGTCTTTGTAAACATTTGTCTTGTCATTGAAGTTCTGTTCTGGCCATGTTTCCAAGTTTAATCAGGCTTGTGTTTTTGTTTATACCTGCACAGTTTGGCAAAAGTTTCTGGCTAATATGACGTAGTTCCAACTATTTAGAAATTATAAACATCTGAACCCACTACTCAGGGGATCCAGGGGCTTATTTATGCAGGAAGTATTTTACTGGGATGGTTTCAGTCCACATATCCAATTAGAAGTAAGGGTCACTGCCTATCTGCACAAAATTGTTCTGAATAATCAGCTTTATCTCACAATGAGGCTCTTCTATACACTTAAGAGTGGTTTGTCTAACAATACCTGTCTATAGGGCACGAGGGATCACTGAATGATTTGAGGGTTATGAAATTATGTGAATCATGTGCTACAACCCTCACAAACAGTCACCAAATCTCAGCCTAAATTGACACCTATGGAAGGTTTTCTACTGAGGTGTTAGTCAACACAACACAGACAGATCTGGGAGCAGGCCCAGCACCTTACTAAGACACCTTATTTACTGTTGCTGTGAACAGTGAAGTTTCCATAATATAGTACATATTTCCCAAATATAGCACGATAACTCAGGCACGGTGGTTAGCACTGTTGCTGCACAGCAAGGAGCAAGAAGGTCCTGAGTTCAATTCCACCATCAGGTCGGGGTCTTTCTGTGTGGAGTTTGCATGTTCTCCCAGTGTTTGCTTGGGTTCCCTCCAGGTACTCCGGCTTCCTCCCACGTCCAAAGACATGCAGTTAGTGGGGAGTGCAGTTGCCCATAGGAGTAAATGCGAACACAAATGGTTGTCTGTCCCTGTGTGTTAGCCCTGCAACAGACTGGCGACCTGTCCAGGGTGTACCCGGCCTCTCGCCCTATGACAGCTGAGATAGGCTCCAGCGCCCCCGTGACCCTGAAAAGGATAAGCGGAAGCGAATGGATGGATGGAACTCAGACATAATGTAATCCAACCATAACAGTTCTGTATTTTAAAGAAAGAGTAATTCAAAGAAAGATATGAGACCATGTTGCACACAGGGGACAGGAGCTGTGAGACATAAATTAAACAGTTTCATCCATCGATTTCCCATGCTGTATGAAACTAGTGTGTTGTGCCTCTAGTCATTGCTTTCTTTCTGTAGTCTATCATTATAATGAATCTTCCACCCACTCTAATGTTACAGAAAAGCGAATACATCACGAGTCAAGCACAGCAACAGTCTTACTCACTGGGTATTGTCATACTGCTGGAGTGCCCTTGAAACGAAGCAAATTCGAGAACCGCACAGTGAAAAAAGGTCCAATTAACCAGCTGTGGAAGATTTAAAATGTATCAAGCTATTTTTGTGACACGTGCAAGACTGGAGTAGAGTGTTTTTATTAGTAAATGTTCCACCATGGTTTGCCAGCTGTTGTTAAGTGTCAACACATTAAACAAAGAAAAGAGAATATAAAATAACATACTATTGAAAACGACCGTTGTGATGGAAAAGAAGGGCATTATGCAGCTACGACCGTGTTTATTTATTTATTTATTTTTTAATTTCACATGGAGTAAAGATATTGAGCCACCACAATCGATCACATTCAGGGGTCCCCTGTAATTACAAGAGGGAGAAAAATGTTTTATGTGCCCAAACAAAGACCTCTCTTTGATATACAGCCTCAAGCTGTTAAGTGAAAGGCCCCCAGCACAGACACCAAACTGTGGAGTCTGATTTGGTGCATTTTTGGTGCAGACCCCTGAAGAGGAGACAAGTGAGAGGCACTGCCCAGCCTTCAAATCTTAGGAATGCACTAGTTGTATGCTATGCTATATAATACAACACAAACCAGCCACTTTGTTAGGTACACCGTGCTAGAACCAGCTCGCATATATATGATATGAAGCTCCCATTTCACCACATCCCAGGTGCTCTGTTGTTTTAAGATCTCATGACTGTGGAGGTGCTTTTACAAGAGTGAAACATGATTTTTGATCTGTTATCCTGCTGGGAGCACATCAGAAGATGGGTACGGTGTGGCAAAAAAGAGGGATGGACATGGTGAGCAACAATACTCAGGTAGGCTGTGGTGTTTAAATATAATTTCCTTGGGGATTAATAAAGTATTTTGATTCTAATTCTGATTAAAGAAATTGGTACAAAGCATTGGTCGAAGCACAAATGAAGACTCATCTGACCAGGCAGCGTTTTTTCCAATTTGCTATTGTCTAGTTTTAATGACTTCCCTCAGTTTCCTGTTCTTAGTTGAAAGCTGATATGGTCTGGTGGTGCTGCTATAGCTGCTTACTAGTTTGATATGTTGTGCATTCAGTAATGCTTTGCATACCTTGATTGTAACAAGTGGTTATTTGAGTTCCTCTTGCCTTCCACTCAGCTCAAAAAAGCCTGGCCTTTCTCTTCTGACTTCTGACATCAACAAGACATTTTCACCGAGAACGCTGCTGCTCGTTTTCTCTTTCTCAGACTATTCTCTGTAAATCTTAGAGGAAAATCAGAGTAAATCAAACCTTTTATGAAAAACTCTGTTGCCATCAACAACCATGCACATCCAAAGCCACTTAAATCCCCCTTTTTCTCCATTGTGATGCTCAGTTTGAACTTCACAGGTCGTCTTTCCGATGTTTACGTTCTAAATGCACTGAGCTGCACAGGTGTACCTGATAATGTGGCCGGGAAACCAGGCTGAAATCAATCATGCTGCAGATTCTGCTCATTTCCTCATATTTTTTATGCATTCTGTTTGCAGGTCAGCAAAGGGTCTGGCTGATTAATTCTCCAACACTTCTTTCTTCACATTTTGATTCACCTCATCTTTCTTCTCCATCTGCTGCGGCCGCAATTTACATCCGTAACTTCCTTGGACACCTTAACCACATTGCACTGCTTCATTCTAATGCTGCCACTGAGGGTGGGTGTATGTAGCAGATGTCACAGGATTGAGTGGACTCATAAACCGAGGAGGGACTCAATCCCTGGAGGAATGTTTTCTCTTACCAGGGAACCACTTGAAAAGTTAATTAGACCTGTCCCTTGTTCAGTCAGCGCCAAAAGTAATAGGATAATTTTAGAAACTGAAAAAAACATGGATCTCATTTTCATTTGTTCCCTAGGAAAAAAAGAAAACGTCTTCTACTCAGGTAAGTGATCAAACTTGAGGGATTAGGATAAAGGCACATTGGCACAAAGAGAGTAAAAATGAAGAAAAAGATGAATTGCTACTACTGAAAAACTGGTTTGGGGACTCAAGTTGATGCAAACTATAGTCATAAAGACTGAGACTTTTTTCAATTTAATGCACTAAAAATTCCAGCAATAAAAATTACACAACACGAGGCAGACTTTAAAATTGTAGCTTTGCCCCAAAGATTCCTTGTTCCAGTATTTTGTCACTACATTTAAACTGCTCACTGCATTATAATGGCCAGTATGGGTATATCACTTTACTGCGCTTGAAATAAAATTCTTATATACAAGCTCTGTGATGTGAGGATCTATTTTATTTCATGTAACACCCATTCTATTAAACGTGGGGGTGTATCTCTGTAACTGTAATTACTATCAACAGTAAAATCAAACAAATGTACTTTATCTTTGTGTATTTACTACATGCAACATACACATTTAAGTCACGAACAAAACTAAGCGTACCCCATGCTTCACTTGTAGACCCACTTTTAATAGCAAGAAATTAAAGTTATTGCTTTCTGCACAACTTTATCAGTGTCTCACATCACAGTGGAGGAATTTGGCCCACTCTTCTTTATGATGTTGCTTCAGAGGCTTATGAGGATTTGTTTATGCACAGCTCTCTTAAAGCCCCACCCCAGCATTTCACTTGGATTGAGGGCCTTGACTGGACCACTGCATTTCTGTAAACGCTGATCCTGATTGCAATAAAGCAGACTTGGATTTTGGGTAGGCCTAACTTTTGGCTTTCACCAGATGTGGTGCTTTGCCTCATTTCGAAACATCTCCTTTTGTTGTTTGTTCAGATGCAACTTGTAGATGCAAATCTAAGATGTGCTGCTATGGTTTTTCTAAAGTAGAGGCTTTCTCCTGACAATTCTTCCAAATAATCCCTGTTCCTCTATTTGTACTGTCATGAATGCTAACATTTGACATGCTAACTGAGGCCTGTAGAGCATAAACATTTGCTGGGACATCCACTCCTGGGAAGATTGTGGCAGTGTATTAACACACATCTTAATGCACCAGTAAACCTCTGCTTTCATAAAGGTGCTCACACTTGATGAAAATCATCTTTTTCACATGACCGTATGTTTAGTGGATCTAGAAGAAGACGAATGTAAGACAAAATATTATAGTGAAAGATTAACCTTAATTACAGTGTTAATGTACAAAGTTAATAAGAGATGACTGAAATATTTAAGCAAGCATCATGCTGTGATTCATTTAAATAACAGCTCTGAACCTATTCCATATTTGTCATATAGTGTACAGCCCTCAGTTCACATCATGTTAAATGACATGATAACAGTGGACAGCGTATATAATTGATTTAATAGCATTGTTTTCTTCAAATGCGTTGACAAGTCATCAAAGGCTGTATAAAAGATGGTTGAAAAGCTCTAAAGGAATCAGGCTTAAACGGTACATCAAGTCACGGTCCGCCATCAGAGACCTGAATCTCATGTAATAAGACTGGCAGTTGTCTGATGAAGACTCTAAAAGTATGATTTCTACAATGAATACAATGATTGCAGTGAGTTGTAAGATGGCATCTGCCCGGTTAAAAAGCTGCTCAGTACCATCAGCCTCAACCCGAGAAAAATAGTTTAGAGGGAATAAGGAGAACATGGCACAAATGACTTTATTTTTCTTCAGCCTTTACCACTATCTCCCCAGCATTTCCCAACGTGCAGTATTTACTTCAGTGGACAAAGACAAATCGTTCCTGTCAAAGCCGAGTACAGTCTTATCTCCAGATTGCAGCTTCCTTCAATGGAGCTGCCGTTCCACACTGCCAACAACAACAGTCCAATGGAGGCTAATAAGGTTAAATGAAGCCAACATATAATGCAAAATGGGCAAAAAGTAAATTGTCAGCAAGAGCCAGGCAGCATGTTCATGGCTGACTAGAAAATCATGCAGGGTAGCTGCAGCCACTGTAATGGCGTCATGCCTGCCAGAGACATGGTAACCCAATCAACTATGATGCATGCGGTCTTTAATTTGATTCTAGACACCACCTGATTCCTGACCACATTTTCTTTCACTGCTTATATAAATGTACAATGCTTTGGTCTGTGCAAGTAACTAACTAAATAAATAAATGAAATAAGCAAACACACAAACAGACACACACACACACACATACACTGGAATAAGCAGCAATCACTCCAGTAGATGCTGTAATTAAATCCCACTGTGTGACAGAGAAAACTGTGCAAGGCAATCAAAAGGTTAGAGATAAAAGCAAATCTGAATAGAAGATTATAGCTTTTGGCCAGACTGAAAAAACAGAAAAGAGTTTTAGCAAAAATACAAGTCAATCATAAGAAAATCTATCCTTTGTCAAATGCACTAATCACCACATATTAATAATATTAATATCAATGAAATAATTTAGCAGCTCTAATTTCTGTAAACACAACAGTTATTCTCTCTGGAAATACAGCAAGGTAAAAATAAATAAGAATAATAATAATAATAATAATAATAATAATAATAATAAAACAGGTGCATATATACTGTGAAACTGACAAACAGCGCATCTTGCACATCCTGTCCATGAGGTCCACCTTGGAGTGTTCAGGTCATCATTGCTTAAAGTCTCCACTTTGTTTGTGCTGTTCCACGTCTCTCTGCTGTATTTGCAGTACAGTTAAACCAGGGTGAAACTGAATTAAAGCAGCAAAGTCAAAGGTTGCGGAACCAAAACAATGAGCGGAAACAGGTTTAAATTCAGAGAACTGAGCTGAACTGATGAATGGAAAATACTTTTCTGCTGGTTTGTCGCCTTTTTTATTTTACTTTTATAGCAGCAATTCCCAACAGCAGTTACCTCGAGGTATTTTACATTGTAAAGTAAAGAAAATACAACATGAAAAGAAACACCAAGCAAGCACTCAGCAACAGTGGGAAGGAAAAACTCCTGTTAAACCGGAAGAAACTGCTGGGTGAACCAAGTTCTGGGAGGGGCATGAATTTGCTACGACCATTTGATGGATTAAAAGAAAAGAGGAGATGAAAAAGTTTAGCACTAGGAAACCAGGACAAATCATACAATATAGGAAAGACGAGGTGCAGTTTAATAACATGACATAGTGGTGGATAAGCACAGAGGGGGTGGAGAAGAAGTGCTCAATGCATCATAGGAAGCCAAACAGCAGCCTGAGCCTACTGCGCCATAACTAAGGAATGGGAGTATTATAATGCTTGGCCAACAAACTAATAATTAACAAATGTACCACATTCACACATGACCGCCTTCTTTTCATACTGAAAGCCTTAAGTCAAACTTTCCACGTGTTGCAATGTACTACTCTGTTCTAGTATGGGCTGTACAAGCTGAAAGGGAATCTCTTACAAATTCAGCAGCAATACAGACTTTATTTATTTATTGCTTTACGTCAATGACTGTGTCCCCTTCAGATCGGAGGGGGCACATTAGACAATAACAATAATACCAATAATGAAAAAATAAATGTGTTTAAAAAAACTGATTGCTCATAAACACAGAAGCAAAAAAGCCCAATAGTAGTAATAGATGTGCTCTTGTTGCTTCAATGTGATGAGCACAAGTTTGCTCAAGCTTTATCACAAACTCATTATGCATGCACTAAGCCTGTAGGCGAGTAGTTAATCATCCAGATGGTTCCATAAACTGTCTGCAGCAGTCACACTGAGCCGGGTCGTAGAAGAGCATCCTTTTATACACTAGGTGTCAGCATTTCCCCATTCTCTGTGCTTGTTACAGTGTACAAACACTACCCACACAAAAGCAGAGTCAAACAGACCTTCAGTATACTCTTACAAATTCAGCAGCAATACAGACTTTATTTATTTATTGCTTTACGTCAATGATTTTATTACATTTCTTATAATTTTGTGAAGTTGCATTATAAAAATTAAGTGTTTTTGCACTTTTCTTTCTTTGCGATGCTTTATGCGAAGTTTGTAATTTTGTCACATATCAATAAGCTCCTTCATACTTGGTGGGTGGATGTACCACATTCACACATGACCGCCTTCTTTTCATACTGAAAGCCTTAAGTCAAACTTTCCACGTGTTGCAATGTACTACAATGTACTGTTCTAGCATGGGCTGTACAAGCTGAAAGGGAATCTGTTACGAACTATTGTTTGCATGCATACCAATGACACAATTACTCCATGCTGGCATACGCTGTCACGCTTGTCATGTTATTCAAATAGCACCATGCTTCCAGTAAGGCCCAGCAGGGTGTGTGCCCTGGCAGTGTTTCCTGCTATTCTACTCCATTACAGTAAAACTTCTGTGCAGAGTCTGGTATCAGCACTTTGGAAAAAGCTTCCTCCACTGAAATCTATGCAAACACTTCTTGTCATTTTTAACCCGACTCCTTTGCATGAACAACTTCCTTGCATTTTGCATGCACATTCAAAAAAAAAACATCACCGTACTAGACCGATGAGTTCAGGTTCACCTGATCCAGCAGTGTAATGGCAGTAACAAGTGCAATAAATGTTTAGTGCACTCAAATGACCCTACATAAATTTTCTCTTCCTGCTTTTTTTGGAGAATTACAGGGAAATGGGTCTGTTTTGAATTGGAAACTGTTGGCTTCAAGGTTGGGGTTAATCCTGGTCTATTTTACCCGGGCTTCTTTGGAGGGGAAAAAAATCGTACTGGGGGTTTTCATTTGGATGATGTTAATTCCTGTGTCTTGTAAGAGAAAATAAAATCCTTTGTTTAGTGTTTCATGGAATGTCTTTTTGACCCATTTTTAATCTCTTCGTGTTGTGGCTGAACAAAGGCCCACATTATGGTCTCTTTGCTGTGTGCAGAGAGAACAGCGTCTCCCTCTGCAAACTGCTCTGAGTCACTTACTTTATGATAAATAAACAAACAATGGTGCAGTGTTTCCAAGAACTTATTTCTGTCCACTCATCTATAACATCTGTCCACTTCTCTGTCTGCTGAGTTCACTGTGGCTCAGCTGAGATGTGTGTTTGTTCCCATAGAAATGCTTCAGCAATAACATTCTGCAAAACATGCCTTTCAATCTGCCTGTTCCTTTGACCAGACGGTCCCACTGTAATTCCACAGAAGAGCCATTACAGCTCTCGCTTAAGCTTGCTGTACTGTTTTCAAAGATGAAGCAAAAGGCTAGCCAAAATCGGATGGACCAACATGAGCTCACTGCTAGTGTGCTGCCAACCCTATAGCCCTCCATACACACCAGAGTTCTATGGAAACCTTTCGCTCTCCTCGTTTCCTCTGTCTCTGCCATTCATCTTTAAATGTAACACCACAACCTGGAATTTGGATGTGATCACAGTTTTTGTTCAAGGGCAGCAGCCAGGTGTTAAAGCAATCATTTTTCCACCAGCTCTTACTTCATGTGTGCTCTTTATTTCTCTCTACTGACATTACATTCTCTTTTCCACTCTCCCTCTCTCTTCACATAAATCTGACCTGAGCCGTATAATTTGCTTGTTTTTTTGGAGGGCTTTGTTCTGTCTGTTCTTTTGAGCATTTGAATGATATAGCTATCGGCAATTATTTCAGAGTGTGGTGCAGTCTGTCTAACAACTCTCTAAAAGTCCAATAGGTAAAGGTCAGAGTTCGGAGAAATTCCACTCACTCTCAGATTGCAGTGATCCCACAGATATTTGTTTAAAGTTAATGATTAATCAGCTGGCTTTCTGTTAAATTCATTTTGACACGGTGGTAACTTGTCATGCGCTTATACTGAAACACCAGACCTGTTCTTGTCTGGTTACTGGGAAAGAGGAAGCAGTTGAGCTAATCTTTAATATTGTGTCACAGACAAAATTCCATGTTAGTTGGTCTTGTAAAGCAGAAATTCAGAATAAAATATGTAAAGTACAGCTGAAACTGTTCAGGCTTGTTGATCTTGAAATAAGCAGAAATGTGGTTGATAAAATGTCCGTTTAATATCAGTTCCCGATCAAAGGAGTTTCTGAGGAAGTTTTCAGAAAAGAGCATTGTTTATTTCTGCTACATCAGCCCCTGTTGACCGCAAACAGTGTCCAATCTTTAACTTAATAACAGTGTCATACATTATGTATATACCCAATATTATTCACGTAGGAATTTTGCAGCACGGGGGGTTAAGCTTACATTGTGGTAAAGATGCTCCTGTACTTTTAGCTATGTAAAATTGTTATAAAGTAGCTATTTATACAGCTTGTATAGTGGTTACCTCCATTTAATTTAACCCAGATGTATTTTATTTTATTACAACAGCTAGTTGATAAAAAAAATGATTAATGTAAAAAAGAAATTGTTAAATACAACAAATATATAACAGTTATTTTGAATAATTAGCATGATATAAAAGCTAACACACTACAGAGGATGACCAGAACTGAAAACACTTAAAGACTACCACAGCAGGCTGTGGTCTTACACTTAAAGATGTAAAATGTTGCTGCATTGTCCCTTTTTCTCCTTTTGTATAACCAAATCTACAGTTTTTAAATAAAAACTGAGTGGTATGAATGGTATGAATGATTCTATATATAGCATTTAGAGTAGAAAAAGTATTTAACACCCTCCTGTGAGTTGATTAAAAATGGAACTGTCTCCTGCTTGCTTGTCTGGCTGTTACCTGATCCACTCGTGCAGCCTGGTAGCTGCACACTCGATGGCATTACCTCAGACCAGAGGATCTTGGATTTCTCTAGGCAGAGCAAATGGACTCTTGCCCAGTCACTTTGCAACAGCAGAGCTTTCTATCAACTGCATCCCCACACAGTAATTTTAATAACCTTGTACTAAAGAATAGCATGTGGCACTAATGAGACAGTTTTGGTTTTTTTAACTACAGGGTGGGCCATTTATATGGATACACCGTAATAAAATGGGAATGGTTGGTGATATTAAAGTCCTGTTTGTGGCACATTAGTATATGTGAGAGGGCAAACTCCTCAAGATGGGTGGTGACCATGGTGGCCATTTAGAAGTCGGCCATCTTGGATACAACTTTTGTGTTTTCAATAGGAAGAGGGACATGTGACACATCAAACATATACCACACCAAACCATCGCTTTTGTTGTTCCAACAGTCTTGGAGGGATCCATCCAATGTGGGTTAGCGTCAGACCAGTGGCGGTGGTTTTGTATGTTAACTTCACCATTCACATAAAAGTTTGCCTCATCACTGAACAAAATCTTCTGAACTGAGGGTCCTGTTCCAATTTTTGTTTTGCCCATTCTGCAAATTCTGTGCACCAATCTGGGTCATTCTCGTTGAGATGCTGCAGTAGCTGGAGTTTGTAAGGGTGGCATTTGTGAGTAGCTAATATCCGCCGGAGGGATGTTCGACTAATGCCACTCTCCAGTGACATGCGGCGAGTGCTACGCTGTGGGCTCTTGCTGAATGAAGCTAGGACAGCCACTGATGTTTCTTCATTAGTGACAGTTTTCTTGCATCCACATTTTGGCAAATCCAACACTGAATCAGTTTCACGAAACTTAGCAAGCAGTTTGCTAACTGTAGCATGGGAGATGGGTGGTCTCGTGGGTGTCTTGCATTGAAATCTGCTGCAATGATCCGGTTATTGTGTTCACCAGATATCAACACAATTTCAATCCGCTCCTCACGTGTTAACCTCTTCGACATGTCAATGGCTGTGAACAAAGAGAAACTTGTGAATAACTCAAAGTTACGTTGAAACCAAGCACACCATTGTTTTTCTTGTGACATTACCAATAAGTTTGATGTGTCACATGACCCTCTTCCTATTGAAAAACAAAAGTTGTATCCAAGATGGCCGACTTCTAAATGGCCACCATGGTCACCACCACCACCATCTTGAGGAGTTTCCCCCCTCACATTTACTAATGTGCCACAAACAGGACTTTAATATCACCAACCATTACCATGTTATTATGGTGTATCCATATAAATGGCCCACCCAGTACATACTGAAAAGTAGTGGAAAATTCTGGATGAGTTTTCAGGCAACTATCCAACACTTTGGTATCACACTTTCTCTTTTGTTGCCAAAAGGTGAGCAGGAATAAATAAAATAAAATCCTCTCATCATCCGCTGTGGAATTTACCTATCGTCACTGACCTCAGCCAGCAAGTTTCTGCAGCTACATTCTTAGTCTGCATGAAAGTCAATAGAGGTTTGTTTTTACAAAATAAAAAAACCAGCCTGACTTATTTTGCGGGAAGAGGAAGCTGTCATCTCAAACAAGTAAAACTAAATTTTCACAGCCTGTTGCAATATTGGTCTTTTGAGTGTAAAAAACAAAACTTGAATAATTTCTCAAATGAATAATACTGCCTGCTGAATTCTTAAATTACTCAATCTGGTCTTTAAGTCATCTCTAGGCCATCTCTAGGCCCAAACTCCGCTGCAGGTCCCAAAGTCAAACTGCAGCATTAATGAGAGTTGTAAAACTGTCTAAATTCTTTCATCTGTAATAAAATGATCAGCGTTCTGCTCTACCAGGTGTAACAATTAAGTTTAACATCCACGCATCCATGAAAACAGAATTTATTAAATTTAACGGAGTTAGAAGTTAGCAGGGAGTTAGCTCGCTAGTTTCCATCTAAATATAATATACCATGTTCTGAAACATGTTCTGTTTCTAAAACTAATTAAGACGTACAGCTCTGCTATCACTTCCGACATAAATGAAGACAGGAAAGTAAACAGCAGTGACGTTTGTAGGGTTACTGAAGTTGGGCTAGCTGGTATATAATGATGTGCTACGTGATTGCTAGCGACACAGCTATGTTAGCATAATATAAACAGTGAAGCTGGAGGGCGAACGCTAACTTTTTTCCACTCGATAAAAGTTAACGTGAGGATTCTCAATGGTTAGGGACAAATGCAGTCGCATGGTAGGATGCTGTAAACTGGCCAAACTTCAATCAAGAGAACAACTGAGATAATCCATCCACAATACGAGGTTACTCATTAATATACTGCTGCGCGGGCTGGGTTGTAGTTACATCATAAGGTTTTAAAAGCTGAGCTTTAAAATGAATAGCGGTAATAAAAACTGAAAGAGGCCGACAGTGATCACTGACTGTTTTTAGGGGCTTGTTGAGATTAAATAGAACAAGATACAAAGCATTAAAACATCTCTAATAAATGCAGGGTAGTTTGCACCCGAAAGCAGGATTCATTATGTCATCACTTAAAGACCAGATAACGCTTTCTGGGTGAAAGACACTTTCAACCAGCCAAGTAAAGACTTGTCATCGCTCATCTGTTTTGGTCATGTTAGGGAGCTGCAGTCTCTATACCCTGTCAGGCTGCCTGACCACTTTGGGCCTATTTGCTCAGCAGATAATCCGCATGCCATGTCACCTGGTTGCTATGGCAACGGTGTGGCCATTCTTTCCTGTAAAGAGCGAAACAGCAGATCCATATCCTGCATTAGAAAAAACAAAAACAAAAAAAGCCCTAGAGGGTTTGGCTGAGAATAATCTCTTGATGTGCTTTGTCTTCTTTGTCTGTTTTCTCTCACAGCCGCAGTTTGTCTACCTTGTGCTTCTATTCTCCACATCTATTCATCTATTTTACTTTTATTTCTATGCAGTAATTTGACTACAAGCTGTCCTAACAGACTGAAGTGACAGTTTGCCAGTTGATCTTTTTGGTAGGTCTACACATGTGACATCTGTTTCCTGATGATCTGTATACCTCACACTTCTGTGAGGCTTACGTGGAAAAAGAAGAAAGTGTACCTTTTATGGAACTTTGAGATGCGCTATAAAGCTTTCACTCGACTGCCGATAAGTGAAATGTACTTTTTTTTGTCTCTCTCCTTTTAGACACTAGCATACTGATCATTTACTTCCTTATCAGAAAACTCATAGCCACCCTGTTTTGCTGCCTTATCATTTACCATGAAGTAATACTTTGAGCTCGAGCAAATAAACTTCAAAGGAACTGATAACAACTACGACTTCTCAGTAATAAGAGGTTCCTCATAACAGACAATCTCAAGTAAACAGTACTGGCCACTACACTCTATGTTCCACAGAAGATGAGATTTATGATAATGAAGTGAAAGCCAGTGCACACATGTAATGTTTGCGTGCATGAGCTTTTATATCACGAATACTGGCTAACTAACTTCTGAGCTGAGCTGGGCTAGCTGTCCTTAATTAGATGAAATCCTTCTGAAAAAAAGATATGTATTTATCTAAATCCAACCGTGCTGCCAGAGAATGACATACTAGTGCTTGTAATAAATTAAAAGGCAAATAGTCAACACATCACTTAATGCAAAATAAAATCCTCATGATAGCTTTGTAATGCACTGGCAGCTGCTTTTATATATTCCGTGTTATCACCATGTGATGTCACACTTCAGGCTAATGGAAACTTGCTATGATATGCAAACAGCCAAAGATGCTTCAGCTGTTTTATCATCATTCATCATATATCCTTCTCCTTCCCTAAGTTTTTCAGTTCTCTAATTTTCAAGACATTCAGCAAATTTAATTCTTTTTAAAGAATGCTCATGCTGTGCAGGTTTTCTTACAACACGAGTCCAGTCGTCATCTTGTGAGGGAATTTTCTGGCGCTTCTCCATAATTCATTACTCTAAAACAGGCAACTTGGATCTGTTCTCAATCAAGAACATTCAGAGGTAAATTTCCAAACAAGCTACAGACACGTGCACACTATAAATTTAATCTGGCCTCCCCTCACATTCATAAACCAAAGAGACAAATTTGCGCACAGGGGTGCAGATGTCTTGCTGCTGTGCTTTTGCAGATGTGCATGGATGCGCTCTCTAGTCGTTTAGAAATGTACGACTGGAATGTGTTTATGCAGATAAAAGCGAGAACTCGCTGACCCCTGTGCGCTACGTAGCATTGGATAGCACCATTCCCACCTACTTGATGCATCCACGATTCATATTCTAATGTGGGCGACGAATTAATCCAATGTACGGAAAAAACATAATAATAAAATATCAAATTTTATTTTTTGAAAAGGATGATCGAGTGAGAGATAAGTCAGTGACGGACAAACTGATGACAGGAACTAGTGAATGCAAGTGCGCTCGTATCATATGCAGTGGAGTATAATGAGGCATTTCCCTGTGTCATATCTGAGTTACTGTAATAAATAGACATTTGAATGGCACCTGTGTCATTTGGCTTCCAAATAAGGCCATCCATTTGATTTCCAGGAAGGCCACACAAGGAACATAAAATGTGGCCTAAAGTAATTTTAGGCTATTCAAATACAACAAATTAATTAGACTATTTCCAGCAAAAAGAAACCTTTCTCTACAACTTTTTTTTTTTTTAATCTGTGCCTTGTTTCTTTTCATGAAAGGTAAGTCGTTTTGTGACATTGCAAACCTGTTTATGGGAAGCTTGTACTTTCTGGTTATCTGATGTGTAAAAGAAGAAAAAAAAGTTTTAGTTTTTTGTGATCGACTCTTCCAGGAAGCAGGGAGAGGGCTTCTTTGACAAAGCTCACCTGAGTCAGATTAGCATAAAGCTATGAGGTTTACACCTTTGATGTCCAAAGCCTCAAATGTTTCACTCTCACCTCCCACAATTTGCAGTGCACGGCAGTTTATCTTGCTGTATCTCTCTTGGCGTCTCCTTTGTGGCGTTTCACTCTTCTGTGCCTCCCTTTACCAAACAGGCACGCAAACACACACACATACCGGATGAAGAAGAAACGCGCATGAGAAAGGAGCAAGTGCTGTCTTTTTTTAATTAAAAGCAACAACAACAAAAGAGATTTAAAAAGAAAAAATTCTAAATCCAGTCAAGCATGGGTTTTGTTCCAATGCAGATCATTTTCCTTTTAGGGTTCACAACACATGCATTGATGTCTCTTCATTGTTTATACGTGACAGAATCCTTAACTGTGTAATACAGAACATCAGATTAGACACGATCACAAGAAAAGATTACAAATAAGGTGATGAGAAATGAAGCAAAATGTAGTGCTTCCATAAAGGTTACCAATGTGTTGTCAGTACATATGCTTTTCTATATTTAGTGATGTAGTTAGTCATGGAAAGACTGTATTTATAACAAAAAAATCCAAAATTAGTCAAACTGTATCTGAGGGGGCTTCTTTTAAGCTCAGTTCCTGTGTTCATTAAACACCACCACTGTGAAATCTTACAGGAACCAGGACTCATATATTCAGTTTGCCCACCCAGAAACCAAAGCAATGGAATCGTTCACTCTGACTGGATATCACATTTAACTTTATCTGACTAAACACGACACTCGCACATTTGTGATAAAAGACACCGAGTTTAGAGGAAACAAATCATCTGGGAGTGGGCTTCATGTGTTATCATCACCGCAGCTGAAGCACGGGGGTCCCAGCAGTATCACTTCCTATCACTGCTGTGGGTAAAAAACAAAAAAAGCAAGCGGGGGAGGGCTCTTGGCCTGATGTCACATACCATGAGAGAGTGGGAGCAAAGCAAGGGTTTCACAGCATTTCAACACTGCTGTTTTATTAGAAATAGCCACATGTGTTAGGAATAACATTTGCCTAATTTTCAGAAAAGGGAAAAAAAAAAAAGATGTAAATGCTGTAAAAGTTTTCTGGTGGGATTTACACAGACAAATCTGTCTTTTTTCTTTGCTGTTGTTTCAACTAATGTGCAGCCGGTAACTCGGCCCGACTGCTCTGTTTGCCCCTGTTATGGGAAGTGGGGAAGTTAACTCATCTGATGTGGCATGTGAAGTTTTGCTTCTGTTTCTGTGTTGCCACTTCCAATCACAAACGTGTCGATAACCTGCTTGAGGTTTTAGAGTAAAACTGCAGCGGGGGAGACTGCGCGGGGGCAGAAAGTGGGGGCTGCCCTACCCACGCACCTGGCCTGTGTGAGTTTTGAGAATGTGAAAGAGTTTTTTTCTTCTTTTTAAAGAGAACGAGAGAGGGGTTAAAAGGAGTGTGATCGCTTTGCATAAAGTGTGGTCACATTTGCTTAAGGCACACAGCTTATGACCAACATCTGAAGGGTTTCCTGATACGCAACAGGGTGAGTCATACTTCTCAGAGGCCGCAATCAATTCCTTGAATTGTTACTAAGAGAGCAACCCCCCCCCCCCCCCCCTTCATCTTCCCTCCCTTTTCTCCTCCTATTCATCTGTTCCAGTCATTTTCTCATTCACATGAAGTGAATTAGACTGTTCTGATAAGGACTGACCATTCAAGGAAGAAAGAAAGTTTTCACAGGTTTTTAGTCCTTTCTGATTCATTCCTATATTTATTATAAAATGAGCTCCAACAAGTTAGAGTGTGATAACAGCCATTATACCATCATGAACTATGGTGTAATGCTGTGAGATTATAGTTATATAGATGCCATCATTCAAAGAATCACAATTCTCTAGAACAACACTGAGAAACACACATTACTTGACAAGAAATCATCTGAGAACCACACCATTCACATTGCCAAAATCACTCCATTTCATCAGAGTGGAAATGATGCACTGTAAGTTCATCATAACACAATTTGTCCGTTTCCAGTGTATTACAGCCACACAAGGCAGCGGGTGACCATTGCGGAATATTTTTGCCTTCTTTCACCACATCAACTGGAAAACAGATCCACTTCCTCTGTTGGGTGTCGAAAAGTTTCAAAAATGCCAAGTAAACCTCGCGGCCACACAAACGCACGTTTAGTGATAACGAAGTTCCCAGAAATTAAAAAAAAAGACAACAGGCCCTGCTGCAGCTGCACTTCTCAGTACAGTATGCCAACAGCTGTTGAGCTCTCAACGTCACGAGCATCCTTTTTTAACGTTATAACTGTACAATCAGCCGCTCACACATTTTTCATACATAATAAAGACACCTATACTTCCTCGTATGTAAATTGAGCAAGTGTATTTCTGGTTACATGTATTTTGAAAGTGTGTGCTGCACGTCATGGCGTCTTTCTGACGGGATAACTACTGCGACTGTGTGAAGCAATGTCTTTTTCTTTTCTTTTCTTTTTCTGGCCAGTGTTACAGTTATTACATTATTTCCTGCCCTTCTGGAGTTGCATTTAGAAATAGATGGTTCTTGTAGCCAAAAGGCCTTTCTTAGAAATGATAAGAGACCGCGGTCGCCAGAGAACCACGAAGTTGCATTTGTGCATAGAGACAAACTAATTTGAAGAATCCTTTTGAGATTAAACATTTTTCTGCCAGGATGTGTGCCTATGGGTGTGTGTGTGTGTAAATGATGGGAAGAGTGATCAGTCACTGTGTGTACTTTGTGACTCAACCTGCAGGAACAGACTAATAATCAGCCTTGTTCACTCAACGCTTTTATGAGATATCTCAGCGCTCTGCTTTAGACTTTTCTCACACTGTGGTAGAAAATCACTTGGGCCAGATATACCCACAGATCTATTAAGAACCTCGATAAGGCATTCTTGTATGTTTACTTACTTAGCATACTCTACGTTGATTCCCAAGCTGCTGAAAGGCAAAAAAGCGATTTTGTTCTTTATCTTTGTGACCTACTTGTGCTGCAGTTCAACTGAAACAATCAACAAAGATCAGAAATACAATAACAGTAATTATTTAATTAGAAAGTCGTGTCGTAACTGCAGATGATCCGTGCGCTGAAAATGATGGTTGAACAAAAGAAATGATCAAGTGAGATACAGGGGAGGGGTGACTCCAGCTTTCCACCTCTCATGTATTAAACACATGAGTCAGCCCAGCAAAAATGAGCCAGCCTGGATGTTTCCTGTCCTCTTCTGACCCATTAGCTCATTTTTTCAAAAGTTACTTACCATCACAGATGTGGAAAGACCATTTAGCAAAGTTTAAATATTTGAAACATATCACTGAAGCGCATCTCAGTTTGTTACTTAGCAACATTTTGTACTTTTGCAGGACCCTGCCGTTTCCAAACCCGTGAGTCACTTCAGTTTAACTATGAATGCTGCTGTTTTGCAAGACGAGTCGGAGGAGGAGCATCCGCATCTAGACGTCGTCTTTGCTTTGTGAATACACACGGCATCGCTTACTAGGATATGTAGCAACTCAGGTTTTAGTAATTAAATTACAGGCCCAGTTTTTGGGAAGCCTGCTTTGCCATTAAGAACGGAGTAAATTCCTGAGAGCTTACAATCGATGTGGCTCCAAAATAGTTTTGCAAAAACTTGCTCATCCTCACTCACAAATTTCATTTGAATAGCTCAGTGAAGCTGCAAATTGCCTGTTTTCCACCTCAGCCACAAGGTCAGGGTTAGGCCAGTGGCGAAGTAATCTGTGGTGCCATGGCTGCCCATCTGTTCACCTAACTCAAACAACAGCAAAGCCTGTTGGCAGACTACTGTGGCATTATATCTAGCAACTGTTAGCTTCTTAGCTGACTTTCTCTTTCTTTTTTTCCAAAACCACCTTTTGGTCCCATGTGAATAGATTTTAATAGCACAACTGCACCTGATTCATAAGCCCCAATGTCCACCCAAAGACCTAAGTAGTGAAACTATCACCTCTGCTCACAGCAGTAGTGTTGATTGCATGAGTTCGTAAGGGCTTGGAAGGATATGGACAGAAATGAGTCAGCACTTTTTCACATATCTTATTTCAGTACCTTGGTGATGCTAAAACATGTCTCTAATAGTATTGTGGGTTTGGCACTTTAAAAAAAACAAACCTTAAGTAAGTTAAGGAACCAATAAGCTGACTTGATACATTATATTTCTTAAAAATATTCCCTTGTCTGTCTTCACACACATATGAACTCGAGTGACATCCCATTCTTAATCCATAGGGTTTAATATGAAGTCAACCCAACCTTTACAGCTATAACAGCTTCAACTCTTGTGAGAAGGCTTTCCACAAGGGAGTTTGTTTGTGGGAATTTTGGACCATTTGTGAGGTCGGATACCGATTTAAACGAGAAAGCCTGGCTCAAAGTCTCTGCTCCAGTTCATCACAAAGGGGCTCTATTGGGTTCAGGTCAGCCCGTTCTCCCATGCCAAATCCATTCATCCTTATCTTAATGGACCTTGCTTTGTGTACTGGCATGCTGTCATGTCGGAACAGGAAGGGCCCATCCCCAAACTGTTCTCACGAAGTTGGGAGCATGAAATTGTCCAAAATATCTTGGTATGCTGAAACATTAAGAGTTTCTTTCACTGGAACTAAGGGGCAGCTCCTGAAAAACATCCTCACACCATAGCCCCCCCTCCACCAAACCTGACACCTTCAACACACACTTGGCGCAGTGCAGTCAGAGAAGTAAGCGGCGGTGGGAAGGAAAAACTCCCTTTATACAGGAAGAAACGTCAGGGAGGGGCAGCCATCTGTGCAAACGGTTAGGGATAAAGGAAGGAAGATGATAAAAGATACAGTAAGGAAAAGGAAACTGTCACATGCCTGAATTGTGAGCTATTTTCTCAGGCATGATGTGGAAGGTTTGCATAAAGAGCTCAAAGCATCTGCCAGAACACTCTCATGCGCTTCATGGTTTGGGTGAGAGGCAGACCCTCACATGCCACACCTCAAGACTGGGCCTTAAAAAAACAAAACAAAAATCGTATCATTATTTTTTTTAAGTGAGAGTTGCATCAAAAGGCTTGTTACATATGTGTCATTATAGTCGACTTCTGCAGTCGTGGCTGCTTAAGTAAATGGAGGCCAATGGTAAGAGTGAGTGGGCACACCAGTCCCAGTCTCTCCACGCTTGTAGAAATTGCTTTCCTTTGCCAGAGTTTTGTGCAATTTCAAAGGCAACTGGCACAAAAAAGAAAAAAAATAACAGATTACTTTACGGGTGGTGACATTGTGGCTATTTGCTGTCACTGTTTAATTAATCACAGCCAAATCTGGGTCATTCATAATCATTCATTTTTCATTTTTTTCTATATAGCTGACAGCACAAAAACACTTCCCCTGAAAACTGAACGTGACACCTGCCGAGACTTTTCCTAGTGTTTGTGTTTATATCAAAGTGAGCCGTTGCATGTTGCAACAGATGCTAAATTCTACATTGCTGATCAAGTGTAACCATTCCTTTCACTTTTTGTTCTTCGGGTTAACAGAATAAAAGAAAAAAAAAAAACTACCCTTTGACCAACATTTAAAGTTAAAGAAGATCTAACATAATCTTGTACACATTTCCTGTCTTGCCAAAGGGAGGTTGTTTTACAAAGCGCTTCTAGTACAAGGTTTAATTAACCCCTGTCACTGTACTGCGCAAAACTCACGTCAGACTTAAATGTTCAAAGAAGCTTAGATGCGCAATTTACTCGTAAAACTTAACTAAAAGCTGATTCTTCTTGGCCCCTCAATGTCAAACACACTGAATTAAAGTCACCAACAGCAACTATGAAACTCAAAAGACTCTGAGCACATTTACCGTTGATTTTTCCCGTAACCAAAACTGTAGAACCTAAAACATGGCCTGAAAAATTAACAGGTCAGTGAGATTGTTAATAGTGACTGTTATTGCCGTGACGTCCAAGGTTGCGTGGGGAGAGCCAGTAAACAAAAAAGGCTTCGTTTGAAGTTTGTGTGTGGGCTTTGGGAGGCCTGTGGAAAAGCCTCAAACAGCACAGCGATTAATTCTTCTAGGCTTGTTTTTGGTACTGCCATTTTCATGGAACTGCTAAGAGCCGTTTCTGGAGAATTTTCTGAGCAGTGTGTTGTTCTCTGATATGAAAGGTCTGTCTCAAGTCTATATGTCCATGACTGTACAAGTAGAGTGAATGGGGTTCTGTCAACACCCTGCCCCCCTCTTCTGTTGGATCTTCCAATAGAATTAGAAATCTAACACCACTGTATTTTTTCCCTTTTCTCTTCTATGAAATGGGGTTTCATGTGCAGATGTCTCTGATGTGACTTTTGGCTCACTTGTAATCCTGTCTCATAGTACGATGACCTATGGTGCTACAGAAATTTTTGTGACTCAAAACACAAAAGAGAGTTTTGATTTGTAGCGTCAATGCTTCTTCAGAGAACTCCAGAGTTGCCAGAGTTTTGAAGAAAATATACAAGTTAGGACCTGCCATTAAACACATGACAGGGGATTGAAAGCAAAATTCACAATCCACACCCTATAAAGCAGCAGTCTGAAAATAAACCACACTCAGGCTCACTCAGGATGCATTTACACAAAATCCTTTCTTTGTTGTTGTTGTTGTTTTCTGGGGCGGGGGTGTATTTTTTTTATTTTGTTTTTGTGTGTTCTCTTAGGCTTACTACATTTCAGTGCCGTTTAAAAGCTAACCACAGGCTAAAGCAGGGAATGAATCAGTTCTAACTAATGTCCTCCATGACACAGGATATCCATTGTTCCTTTTAATGGAACATGCTTGTTTTTTGACAGAAACACAGCTGTGAGAGTGCCCCCAAAAATAAAAAGCTTAATTTCAATAAAGCTTACACACACACATATGGATAGGCATATACTCAACAAGCTGGCAGCAGTTTTTGATGAAAAATACAAGTAGAAGCACTGCCAGAGAGGAGATATGGAGTTGGGTGTTGTTTGTTTTTTATCCGGGTGCTCTGTAGGGATCAGCAGTAGGCAGATGGAAATCAAAATCAGCTTTCCATTATAGTTGGAGAGATCACCTGGCTGGTTCAGATAAGATTGTCTAGCTTGCGTTTGCAAAAGTCCTCAGGAAAGAACAAACAGATATCAAAGAGGCCCAATCTGGTAGAGAACAGCAGAACTATCCAGCCTTTAAGTACCATGAACTTGATATAACAACAGGATACCCAAAACCATAGCTTTCTAGGATAATGGCAAGCCATAGAGTGCCATATTATAATGTCAGTGGCATCATTTGAATTGGAGTGCTGCGTGATAGTTTAAAAGTTGCAGGCATAGACTGTAGGTGAACTAATTTGTGTCTAATTCAAGACTTAGACACAATTTAGTTCAAAGTAAGATACAAATAAATTACAATAACTGACTTAACCAAACGGGAGCACAAATCACTAGTCAATAAATTGTGCGGCACTGGAATTTATTTCTCATTAAATTTCAATCTTAAACCTCCTAGGACCTGGCGTCCACATTTTGGGTTATTTAGACCAAAATACTAAATTTTGCTCTACAAGGGCCTGATATCCACTTACGAGGACATTATACTGCTACTGTTCTACTGAATTTTTAAACGAATATCCTCATATATGGCTCTCATTTTTCTTAGAAACAAAAATTAGGTAAAAAAAAAAAAAAAATCTGATAATTCTTTATTTTTACATTCATCAGGTCCCAATCAGCCCAAATATCAAAGAGAAATTAAAAATGCATGCCGTGGAAGAGTTTGGGTCTTAAAAAAGACGAGAAAAAAAGAAAGAAAAGAAAAGGCACAGTGGAGAGGCCCGATCTGGTGACTTGAATTAGGTGATGTGAAATATAGCAGACAGCTTCTGTGTACAACCATCAGGTGTAAGTCAAAGCGGTTACAGTTCCTGCTCAGACCACCCCATTTCCTCTCAGTAGTAAACACTGACGTACTAGATGAGGCAGCAGCAGTAGTGAGGGAAAAAATACAGAGAAAAAAAAATACTGAGAAAAAAGCAGTGTGAGTGGCCCCCGCGTCGGAGACAATAACTGTTGGCCTGTTTGTTGTTCTGAAGAAGTGTGGGGGAGGGGGTGTTAGACAAAACTGTTAAATATCTGCATAACTTCAAAATGCTAACAGTTTGACACATGGTCATGGTCTTGTACAAGTACACACACACACATACACACCACAGTTACTACTAAGGCAGTTACTCAATTCTGCATTAGATGGTGTCCTATAAATACCTTGTGCTGCTTTTCAGTTAACAATCTGACAGGTGACTGTGTTAATCGGGGTAGATATGTGTAACTGAGGTTTCACAAATGTCAATGACCTGGATAAAGGTCTCTTCAACCAGTACACACAGGAGTATGACATCGCATGCTATATATCTATTGTGCCCCAGTCGCCTTCTTCAGGGAACAGAAGTTACAGACATAACATTTTCATTCACTAAGTTTGGAGCTACGGTACACAGACAGTAATTAACAGTGCAGGAAGGTGGTTAGCACTTTTACCTCACATCATTGGGTTATTTTCTTTTATATCCACCCAGGATGATGAACACATCACTGCCAGCATGTCCCGTGTATGTTACTTTCAAGCACATTTCTCCTTTGCTCTTATAGGATTTGTTATTGGCCAGTGTCAGGTGTCACGTCTGATTGGTGTCTGCTGCTCTGAACTGATGTCTTAGCTTCACAAACTACAACGCTTAGCTAAGTGCTTTCAATGGAAAAAAAACACACGCATGTGGTCCACAGTATGTTCATGGTTTACCATTGTTCAATTCGTGAGGTTCCTTTTAGTTACAGTGTGCTATTTTACGCTATCTGTTCGACTCATGCACCACGCCTCGGTGATGGAAAGCAGCACACACTTGTTTAAATACTGAATAATAATTCTAATGATGATATATTTATAAATCGAAGCTTTGCTGCTGCATTTAAAATTAGCTGGTCCAGTAAATGACTGCACTGTTTCCCAGCACTGTGTGGGGTCATGCAGGGTCATCGCCATTCCCCTGATAACATCTGTTACAGGAAAAACCTGCTGATTCCACCTGACTGAGCATTAGTGTTGGTTGTTTTTGTTCTGTTTTTATAAAAATATTGCCCATGTGTGCAGATTCAGAGTAAATAGTAGAACTTCCAGCTAATTTTTGACATATAATTAGCTGCTTTCAAAAAACTTTTTTTTTTTTTTTTTAATGTTAACCGCTATAAACCGGAACAGTTCTTGCTGCCAAGGGTGGCACAACCAGTTATTAAGTTTAGGGGACATAATCTGAAACATGAGTGTAACAGATGAGCAAAGAATAAGACGTGAATACTTTTTCACAGCACTGTATTTAATACAATAGAACTTTACACTTACATAGAACTGTTACCCATTGTGTGATGTTTGGGCGTGCCGGACAAAACACCCTACTTTGTCAAAACATCCTACCGTGGCGTAAATTTATAGTCATGTCTATCAATGTCTATATCATGTCTATCAATCCGTGTTACCTTATCAGAATGTACTACCTTACGTGGTTTATGCCTCCATCCATCTATCTATAGGTAGGACGTTCTGATGACCAAATCACACTATCAAAACATGCCTCCAGCACACATTGTTTTTACACATTAGGTAAGACGCAACGCACATACAGTAAATAAACCAAGGTCAAGGTTAAACAACGTTATCACTCAGTATGTATACACAAGTATGCAGAGCAATATTACTTTCTTCGACATAACAACGGAGCGTGGTGTCCACTAACTGCAGGAGGACTAAAATTAATTGACAAGGTTCATGCTGAATGCCAGTTTACAGAAGTTTAGAAGTACTAAATCAAGACTTGAAATATGACTTCAATTGAGACTCCAAATTGGAGTATTTTTGCACATAAAACAAAACACACGTTAGCTTGAAAAGTTAACAAATTGACAACAGCTTAAGGAAAACAAGTATCAACTGTAATAAAGAAGTAAAACATATAATACTAACCTTTTTTCATCGGGGTAGGATCAAATAATAGGCGTGTACTATTAACACCGAAACCATGGCCTTTTTGAGTTGTGCGCATGCGCAGTAACAATAAGTAGGTTAGCTTGATAGGTAGGGTGTTTATATCAGAACACCGGCCCACTTTTTAATGGTTTCCAAAATAATAATTATGAATTTCATTGCCATTTCAACCTCATTCATCACTTTAGCTCGCGTTTAGCTCATCTCTCTGAACAACACATAAAATAAAACAAATTTTCAGTGATTTCAGACTGTCCGTTCAGAATTTGACAATGAGTTGGAAGACAAGGATGAGACTGACCGTCAATCAGCTACAATTTTCTTGTGTAATTAATGGCGATCAGGAGCTGTTTCTAATCTAAATTCTGTTCTACATCCAATAACAAACAGAGGAAGAGCTGTGTGTGTCCAAAATGATCTGGAAGACACACTATACCTGCCTCGAGCACAATACATAAGAAACACACACAGCAAAACTGCTGTATAGGGCTGTGCAAATAGGCTATTTGTTCAGTGGGGCGAAGTTGTGCAAACATGGTAAATATCTGCTATTAACTATATATGTTTTCTGCATGGCTTGGAATCAGGATAACGTAAACATCTGTTACGCATTTTTACATTAACTGTTATGAGTGTATTGATTTAATAACCCAATAATTCAATTTGACTACCAGACCTGCCAACACTGGCTTCCTGTAAGACCATTGTTGTGCCAAAGGTGAAAGTTTCACATAGTTTTTAATTGAAAGCAGAACTTAATTTTTAATGCTTGTGGCTTTTTGACGTGCCATTTACAGGGATAGAGGTAATTGTGCTATGACCTGCCAAGGAGAAGTCAAGTCTTCAGTCCAGCTGGCAGCCTGAAAGCCTGCAGGCATCTGCTACATGTCTTAACTAAGGATTCGGTGCTATGGTGAGCGAGTATTCACAGCAGCGGTACAGTGTGAGCGAGATTGACTTAAAATGTCATGCAGTGGCCTTGGTTTTCATATAAAAGTTACATGCTGCTGCAATCTAATTAAGAGCACAACAATACATAATATAGAGCATACAAAGCATGCAAGCAAGTAATAAAAGTAGAGTGGGTGTGTGAATGTGTGTGTGTGTGTGTGTGTGCAGAAAAATTTATCTGTGCATCTGTTACGTGCCTCTATAAAAAGTCAAGCTCATAGGAAATTACTGAGAAACGACAAGCCGGGCCGCATTTGTGTTGTGTGTCTGCCAGCTGTTATTTTCTGTTTGATATGGTACACCACAGACAGACAACTGTAGGTGTGTTAGATTCTCCTTCGAGGTGTCATGTATGGTGTTGTCATTTAGAGAGCATTGTTGGTATTTGAGTTTGTGTGTTCACTACACAAGAACCATCAGAGGAAATCCCTGGAATAATAATAATGGAAGTACTGAGTACTTCTCTGGAAAAGGGCTTGGCAGCTCTTGCAAAACTATACAATTTCACTAGAAGAAGGAAGTTGCTGAGTGTTCTTCTCTATTTGGCATGTAAATCTGCTGACTTGGGTGCCAGAGTGGTATTTTGGGAGCACACAATGTTTTTATCAGTGCAATTATGAGAACTAAACCAAGACGTCACCTTTGTCTTTGAATATTAAAGAAGCGGCGCTGTCAGAGCCAGATGAGCGTGAGCAGCATGTGTACTCTGTTTTTACTTTTACAGAGTACAGACTGTACTGTACAGTGTAAGTGTTCATCTCTCATGTGATGACAGCTTGTGCTGCATTTACCAGCTATGTCTCAGTATGCGAACAAATTTCCTGACGCAACAAAGACACACCCAGTTTCAGTAAAAGGTGATATTATGTCATACAGCAAAAGTTGTAGTGCCATGTGTACATTATTTATAGAACAAATGACTATTGTTAAAGGGTTTCTCAGTAAGAAAAGACTAAAAGGTTAGAGTGTCACGAGAGTAGAGTACAGTACCAAACTTTTAGGTGACCTCACCACATTTTTTCCATCTTGCACACTCCATTAGGTGTTATTTGATTGCAGTTTGTGATGCTGTGTAAGTGTGCCTTGTGTTTTTCCATTCTGTAACTAATGAAGACTGTGTTTGCACAGTGTATGGAAGTGTCTTGTAAAGCACTGATATTCAACTTTGAGAGACACATCAGGCTTGTTACAGGGTGCTGTCTGGCCTGTCAGCACCCTCACTCGTAAAATTAAAGGGGAAGGCTTTGTCTGCTGTTAGAACTCTTTCAGATGTAACCAAATCATTTTTCTTTTTAACTTCAGCTACTGGATGCTATAAAATAGGTCTGGTGTTGAGTTGTTGTGTGGTAACTATGGACAAGAAATATGTCATTTCATTCAGAGCCAGCTTACTGCTACAACAGAGCACAGATCTTTTCGTAGCAATGACTCAGAGGGTGTTTCCCAGCAGTGCAGGAGGACGTTTAAGGGATTTCTCTTCAGCTGACATTGTTTACATTCTGCACTCGCATGACAACATCAGCTAACTGTAACTTGGTACCTGGAAATAGAGAAAAGAAAGAAAAAGTATCTGCGATTTACCTGAACTGGAGGTGTTTCTGTAATTGATTGTGATCATTATTAAATGAAAGCAAAACCTCTTTTTAGTCACACAGCATTCTCTCGGTCTCTCTCTGATTAGTTTTTATCACCCATAGAGTGTCGCATGAATTATGACCGGTATGATTTGTCGTCTTATTGCCCACCACTGACAGCTCCCTGTGCAGGTGTGTGGTAGCATGCACAGGCATGGCTTAATTCTGGCTGCTGTGTGACTCAAGTTGTCATTTTCACGACAAAAAAAGGACAAAGTCTGTGACTCGAATTAAATTACCAAGGAAATGTACGAATTTCAGAGTGGCTTGTTGTACTTGTATGACTGGTTTCCAGTAAAACTGTAGACAGATTCTCACACTACCTGTGGAGCTATATTAGGAGTGACACGTTGTTGAGTCAAAGCGCTTCTCTATAACTCCATTTTAAGCATGACCACTACAATCGAAAGAACCACGTGTAGTGGTGGCTCCTCCCGGGAGGTGAACAAAAACAAAATCCCCCTAGACAACCACCTGAGCTTGACTTCATGCGTAAACTAACGCTAAGCTCAATCATCACCTTAAGTAAAATCACAAAATCTATTGGTTAAAACTGTGAAACCTGAAGTAAATCAATATAACTGCTTAGTCATGAATTTTGAATCTAAAAAGGCAATAATAAAGAGCCAGCAAGAGGTTACTGATGGCTATGAAAATGACGAACATGCCATCACTACATAACACTAGCGTAATAGCTTAATAAAGCTATAACTCAAAGGTTTATTACTGTAACTAAACCCTCGCTTATGTAATGATTACATAAAATCCAGGGCATGTGTTAAGAATGAAATGACTGCAGCCCTCAGAGAATGCTCGTATGCAAACCAACCAAAGTCAATGAATGGTTTATAATCAAGGTCTAATTGTGAAGAATATTCTCGTGGGCTTCTTCAGAATTCCTTCCTAGAATCAAAGCAAAACAGGGAAACCTTAACCTGCTGAAGCGGGAGAGAGTTCCAGTTCTAGTAAAACCTGAATATACAAGTGCAGATTTACAGTACTTGGCAGTGCAGTAAAGCACATGAGAGTGGAGTGCTAACAGTAAGTCCAGAGGTTTGGCGGAAGAAAAGAGCCAGCATGCCAGGAGAAGAGACTCAGTGGGAGGGATTTGCGGGCTGCGATGAGTCATAGCTTCTCCCCGGTTGGTTTTGATACCTGGCATCTGGAGATCATTGGCAACAGCTCCATAGAAACGAGCAGTTATGGAATTGTAAACAGACTGAGAGAGTGGAGAGATGAGCGGGAAGCTAACTTTCACTGTTTCTCCACAGTGGCCTCCAGAGCTCCAGCTGAGCAGTCAGCTCGCTGTGTGTATGCGTGCTAAGGACATGCAGGGAGGCAAAATGACAGCACAGACGCAGAATATAGTATTGAAAATCGAGCTGCACTCAGCAATCAGTGAGGGTATTGTTTTTCTTTCTTTATTTCCTTTGTTTGTTTGTTTGTTTTTCATTTTTCTGCAAAATGTTCATTATTTTCTATTCTGTGTCAGCGAGACTGTGAAATCTGAACCTTTTTGTAGGTCTGCCTTGCTCAAGAGCAGAAGATAACTTTATCACAGGAAATGTACATTGTGTACTTTTTGATAGCAGTCTGAGTAGAACTCAGTGGCTTAACATGTGTAAATTCTCATTTGTTGCACAATCTGTACTTAGACGACTAGAGAACAATTCCCTGGGGAATAAGTTTTTATTATCACATTTATTTTCTTCCCCGTGGGAACCCATCAATTATTTCAGTTCATGTCTCAACATCGCTTTGCTGGTCTCGAGTTCAGTGTGGATGTGTAAAAACACATGAAGTCATTTTTGCTTCAGCAAAACATTAAGCTCCACTGCATGTCTGCTTGATGGTTCATCACTTCACTAGTTAGTTGGTTGAATAATATGAGACCATAATACTCTTAATAAAAATGTGTACTTTTAGCTAAATAAGCTAACTTTAGTTAAATAGCTTAGCAGCTGTGCAAGGCACTGAATATTTCAAACCCCCCCACTCATCTCAGTGAGGGGAAACACAGGTGTTGTTACTTATTTTGGCTGATTTGACTTCTTCTTAGAACCAGATGAATAGGCTGGGTTTGATTAGCATATATTTGACTGCAACGTTCATTTTGGACATCTTTATATTTGTTAGTATGTGAGGTTTGGTGACACAGATGGTTGACATTGCCTTACATTGCATTTCAAGTATTAAATTAAAGAATTAAAGCCAGAATATGTGTGCAGGGCCTGTGCTACAAAGAGTATAACCCTAACCTACTAGCTACCCATTTTGATCATTTTTATCACACTGAGGAAATGATTATATCAGATTAAAGCTGTTTTTTAGCATCTCAGATTTAAAATGTGACAATATTTGGAATTCTATTAAGTAACAATAAAGTGTAAAGTAAGTTCAAAGTAAGCTTAATTTTCCATCCATCCAGTCACTTCTGCTTAAGATCTGTCATCCTTCTGTAGTATGGGATTAAAAAACCACAGCGCATGTATCCTGATTTATGCCATAAATGGCATTTTATATGTAACTATACACTACAACACAAATTTCAGTGAACACCAGGGGAATTTATTTAATTTCTGTGGAAATGTACACGTTACCTATAGCTCCAGCTGAAGTACATGGAATTCCTTCTTCAGACGATATGACATGTTGTCCCAGACAGTCCACAGTCGCTGATTTTTATCACTGGTTTAACAACAGAACACGTCATTCCTCTGTGATAACTCAGTCAGCATCAACATTGTGGACATTGTGTTCAGTGGAGTAGTTTTCTCAGGAACTAGTCTCATTTACCAGTGTACTACTTCAAATTAACATACTGTAAAGGTGGTGGCTGTGGCTCAGGAAACAGAACAGGTTTTCTACTAATTGGAAGGATGGTGGTTCGATCACTGGTTGTTCCAGTCTGTGTACCAAAGTATCCATGGACATGATACTGAAACTCAAGTATTCACTGGAGTAGTGTATGGGAAAGCACTTCCACATAGCAAAAAAGTGCTTAGTTGACATGGTGTATAAGCGTTATATAAGAACCAGTCCATTTCCCACAATAGGGTAATACTAAAAAAGAATAATAAATAAGAACTATTTCCTGTTCAGTCGGATTATATTGTAATACATTTTATAAAAGGAGGATAAAACAGTTTGTTTAAGCAACACTAATGATGAATATGTTTCATTACATTATTTGTTGGTTTTAAGTTCCTCTTTATTGCACAAGATTTATTTTTTTTTAAAAGAAATGTTGTCTTCCCACTATCTGTTTTTTTAGCGTTTTGTGTCAACTGTATAACAGGTTTGAATACAACTACAGACGACATACGGGTACTTCCTGTGAAAAAAAAGTTAATGTGGGAGCTGTAATGGTTTCAGATTGGTGCTTCAGACACAGCAGTTGCCTGGGGGTGTTGCCACTATGACAAATTTACGACTGTGTAAGAGCTTCAGAGCTCGTTCTCTAGAATCACATGACCATCACTACCAGAGAATTTCTCCCGAGCAGCACGCCAAGCCAGCGTGCTTTTAATAGGACTCTACAGAAGGTCAGGCTGGTTTCAGCTGCCATTCAAGACTGAAATATGCCACGGTCTTTTTAGACAGAAATACATTTTAATGTGTTAACTGCAGTTGTAATTATCAGACAATCAATGACACATACCAACATGGACCTCGGGTTTACTTTGGAAATTATTGTCTCATTTCTTTGTTGCTAAACATATTCATGGTGATGGCAAAGGTTATGTTCCACACTCTGTATTAACTGTGCTAAAATGAATAAAACCAGAAAATTCAAATATAACATCTACAAACTTTCCTTTTGACTGTTTTTTGAATATTTGAAGGATTAAAGCCAGTTTCAGAATATTGTACACGTTAAAAGTCCAGTCCTGCAGTTTTCTCCGAGATATTAAATTCCATTTCTAAGCAGTGGATGAACAGTTACATGATATCACATCAGTATTATTATTAAAAGTAGTAGTAGTATTAAGAGAAAAACTAAAACAGGGTTCTGTACATATACCACAGAGCACACATCACCTCAGTCACCCTTCATCTCTCTGACATCTCTCCACTCAGCCCCAGAGGCAGCGAGAAAACAGCAAAGTGCTGTTGAAGCAAGCAAAGTAGGAGCTGTAATTATGCTGCACATTGAGGTTATTGCACATTCCTGGTCATTTATCAAGTAGCTGGCTGCAATTGTGTATGTGTTCCTTGCTGTAGTCGCTCTTGATATTATGTAGCAGTATACACTGTAAGAGATGGTGCGGCCGTTTTTTCGTGTGGGTGGAAAAAAGCATCTTTTATCTTGCAATACATTCAAATATTTTTTTCATAAACATTTATCCAAGCGGGGATGCGATGGGCCTCAACCCTATCCTGGCTGCAAGGTTCCCCGGTGCAGGACCCGGGTCACAAAGAGAACGCAAAGAGAGGGGTAGACGACAACTGATGAATCCGAATCATCTGATGGGGATATATTTAAGTCTCACTTCCTCAATGTTGATGTTCCTACTGACTTTGTATGTGTGTTTTTTCCCCCTTCTGATCTGATTAACTATGCATAAAAAAATAGAGGTAGCAAAATACAGAACTGATCATAAATCATTGTTAAAATGCCAGGAAGGAAATAGATATGACTGTTGGTTACATAGCAGCAATGCTTGTGTTTAGGCCCATTTAAATCCTTTGTCAGCCGAGACAGCCTTCCTTTCCAAAGGAAAGATGGCCCCAGAGCTCAGGATGTGTTGTGCTCATAAATAACCAGCGCAAACAGAACTGCACAAGAAAGTCGATCTAATCTCTCGTGTTTGGGAGAATGGCTCACATCTTTCCTGTTTTGTTTTCAATCCTGCAGCCCTGTAGTACGGCTTGCTGACGCAAAACTGTTGTCTTAGAGCAGAAACATTTCAGACACGCTGTGATAAAACTTAAGAACTGACTGTTCTTAAGCGGGCTAGCGGCTTTCCACATTATTTCACGACTGACATCATATGAAACAGTGAATACGTCACCTCTCTGAATTTCTCTGTACTAAACTAAACCTCGCGTGTTGACTTATTTATACATTTGTGCGCAGGGTGTTGAGCATTTCTGAGAACCAGACAGAGAACACGAACACTCATCAGATCCATTCGTGTTATAAGCAGACTGCGGCATCATTATGTCTGTGCATGTGCGAGCGTGTTAAGTCACACTAACACCTACAAAGAATCCAGTGAGTCACGCAAGAATAAAGGATGCAGTCTGTACTTCTCTAGAAGACTAGATTGTTATACAGTTCTGGAGTATTTTGTGTGTGGCAGCTTCTCAGTTAGAGGAAGAAATACTCTTAGGAAATAACACTCAGAAATAACTTTTTTGTTTGAAGTTCAAACCAAGCATGCTGTCTTCTGGGGAAGCTAATCTTTTAAAAGAGAAAGTATAACGCCTTTTATATCTTTGTGTTTAATACATCAAAAAAGAAAAGAAAAAAAATAGCGTCAGATATAGAGCTGTGGTTTCCCATCTCGGTTAAAGGTGGCGCTTGGTAAACTCTAAGTGGAAATCATGAGCAGAAATCTTGTGACCTGAATTATGTGGCAAGAAATATAAACTACATGTGTATGTAACCCTAAGTTAAAGATCCAGGCATGTCATGTCAGCTTTGTGTCCACCACAACTCCCCATCCACACACAGGCAAAGTAAAATAAAACAATGAGATGTCAGTTTTTAGAAAAAATATCACTCTTTATTATAAATTAGTGAAACGTTTGTACACATATAAATAAGTGCAAAGTTGTATCAGTCTGCTTGCTTCGTCAAACTTCTCAATTATCTTCAAGCATCCCCAGCAAGTGGTTGGGCTGGCAAAAATACATCTTTATGAAAGACGGCGCATACAAGCGCACACACACAAAAAAGATCAACCATTTCATTTTAGCTCATGGTTTTAAGGAAAATGATGTTGACATTCATTTGAATGCAGTAATGATCCTGCCTGTGCCACAAATACTAAGACACCGTTCAGCCAATAAAAGGGTGTCTTTGTATTTGCTTAACTTGGCAGTGGTGCTCCTTTCTCAAGTAAAATCTCTGAGGATTCAGTCTTGTTGACCTTCCAACAAACTGTGGTCTTGTTCTGGCAAAATTTGGCGTAAACATTTTCTCTAAATCAAAAATATAAATGTCCACATTTTCTATTCTTTATACATCCCACACAAGCTGTTGCACAAATAAACCCAGAAAACCAATCAGTGTCCATTTATTTGTACTCTGGCTTTTTCCATTTATCGTCTGTGGATTTCCAGCGAACACTAGACCAGAAATCCCAGGATGCTAACACATCCAAGATTCTCATCCAGTAACAAAGCCAGTCCAGCTGTAATTGGTGGATCATTTTCTAAGGCTGATGTGTGAGCTAAACAGCCTCACAGTACACTGGTTAGCAGCAGCAGCGGTGGCAGAGGGAACCTATGTGTCACTGCACTGTAGACAGCTGGCTGTGAACCTCACTTCGGTTTTTACTAAGTTTCACGTCATCAGTGAGGCAGACGAAGATAGCGGTGTTATCTCTCTTTCGTGCCACCAGATCACAGCAGTGCTCTCATTCTCTTGGCCCTCTTTGTGGATTGGTCCTCAATCCAGTGTCTTTTTAAATGTCTTTTTTGAGAACAACACACATCTTGTCAGTACACATGTGGTCCCCCTTCACAAGCTCAGTCCTGGGCTCGATTCTGTCGACTCTACTGCTTCATTACTCCTCAAATGCAGCTCCCGACTGTGTATAGGTGCTCTGAAACCAACCAGGTTTTTTCCATTACACTCTTAACACAGGGATCAGTCAAATGCCACTAGATAGGAGCGTCATACTCCTGGAGGAAGTCCTTCAAATTATGAGGAAGTTGGTCTCTTTTGGAAGAAATGTTCAAATGTCCATTGACGGTTTTCCTGCACAGGTGCTGCAAAGTGGACATGCAGCAGGAGAGAGGTCGGATGAGCTCCAGAGGGATCTTCTGCCCACTGCAGTAAATGTAGTAGATATTCCCACTTTGAATGTTCCCTTTATTCTGAGCCATGTAGAAATGAACCAGCTTGAGAACGCAGTCAAAGTGGGGAACAGACTGAACGTTCTTAGGGTCAGTTTGCAGGTAAAAAGAGTTTGAATCATATTGGATGCGAAGGTTCTTGGTGCCCGAGGCCGTTTTGACACTGAGGGTGAAAAGGTGTCGGTGGTCAGCGCTGTCACGGATCAGAAACGTGCCCACTTTCTCGGACGCCAGCATGGCATTGGCCTCCTTGCCGGTGATGGTGCTCCAGTAGAAGCCACTCTCCTGGAGCTTTTGAAAAGTGGACAGGACCATCTGATACTGAGTTTTCGAGGTGAAAGTTTTGTAATGGTAAGACAGCCGCATTTTGGAGTCCAAGGGGCTGCTACTCATCGCGGAGTCAAACTTGCTGTGAGTTACCATGGCGCTATGCCCGCTTTCTTGGCAGCTTGAGGAGCACCGGGTGCCGCACAGACGAGAGAAGAGGTGAGGTGGAGAGGGTTGTTTGAGTAGGCAAGAAGCGGTCTGTTTTCAGCCTTTGCCTGAGTGAAACACCTGAAGTAAAGAAAGAAGAGGCTTGGGTTAAAACTCAGTTTTGATCACACAGACATTAAAATTCTGATTTAAACTTTAACTACAAATTCAACTTGAATATTCTTAAAACTCCCAAAGGCACTACTGGAAACTTTTTTTCCTTCCATAACTGTATGTCATGTTTAAAACTTTGGGGCTACCCAGCCTTACTCTGCTCTCCCTGTTTGACTAATATCCTTCAGCTAACTTCCAGCCGTTTCGGGGAAACTTTGTGTATGAGTGTGTATGTGCGTATGTGTGTGTAATCTGCCCTCGGGATTGAGGCACCACGGTCAGTTCCAGTAAAGACAACATAATATTCATTGCGCAATTTACATGCCACGGTCGGCTTCTCTAAACAGTTTGCCTTAGTTAGTTAAACACCCTTGACATGAATTATACATTCTGGTTATATAATAAGGATTTTATGCTACAGAGAGAGAGTGCAAAAAATGAGAAAAGAGACTGGTCCGTACCTGTGATGTTTCTCCAAAGTCGCTCTTTTAAGTTAAATCCAAATGCTTGCTCAGATAGTGAGTTGTCCTGCCTCCTTTTGGGTGCTTGAGAAAAAACTTCAAAGTTTTTTTTGTCTTGCCTTTTCTTTTTGGCAGGTTAGTAAAGAGCCTTCTCTGTGCGTAACAAGCTGAGTGCGCCTCTCAGAGACCAGTGAACCTTTTTATACAGACGAGGCTGAGTCTTCAGACCCCGCCCCCTCACTTCCAGTAAAGCTGCTCTCCTGGCAGATTGACAGGAAGCGTGTGTTTATTTTTTTTAAAGGATTCCTGCTATGAGAAGCGCACTGCCCCCCTCCCCCCGCTGCTGTTCCTCCAAATGAAGTTAGTGAGGAGTTCCAAGCAGTCCTCCTGCACCTCTGTGTCTTTGTTCACACAAAACTTTTAACTTCATTGTAGATTTCGAGCCTCGATGCTTATTGACGACGACCATAAATCTATATTTGGCTATGTAGTCATTTTTTTCCTATTAAAAGTTCCTCTTCCTCTTTTAGTGATTAGCGTGAGGTAATGATTCAGCTGCGACGCTTTGTGCAATCGGTTTCTGAGAAATTCATAGTAACAGAGGGTTGAATGCTCATCGCAGCCTTCCCATATAGGCGACAGATTTTGGGAAACTTGATTTTATTTCTCAACCGGCAACAGCTGGTTTCCAAGGGCAGCGGGTTATTGTTTACTTCTTGTCGTCAGATGGTTTAACCGTTTGCGTTTGTGCACTTTTAATGAGCGCCCTGAGATATTTGAGCGCTCTCTTATAAACCTTGATATGCTTTAATGTGACGCGGTGATCATTTGTAAGGTATTTATTATGTCTTGAAGCTACACCTGCATAGTTTGTATAATACTGGACATCAAATAGAGCAGTTTAAGTCCTATGTTAAGCTCTTTATACACGTATTAATACCAGTTTCCATTTTGCTTCTCTACAGAGACTGTGCTGCTGTTTTTCAGCTGAAAAAGTGCCTTTGCGATTGTTTATTTGCCCCCTTTTTGGTGGGTACACATGAATAAAAACGGGTGTAAAGGCAGATTATAAAATAAATGTTTAAAATATGTTTTTAGAGACACTTTGAATGGGTGTTATAAGCCAGTTTGTAGAACTGTTAAACAAGGACTTTTTAAAAAAAAATTCATCAGAAGTCAGTTGTTCAGTTGTGGAAATGCCTATCTTTGGTAAATTGTGACTGATAGAGTGCTCACCCTGTCCACCTCATCTTGTTCCCTGTTGACTCAGCTATGACCATCAGCTTCAGCTGGTTGTTCTGCTGTAGATTAACCCCAGGCTGTTTTTTCATGTCAGGACCTGCCTTTCTGTATACAGCTTACTCATTAATGCTGAGATCTATTAGGCAGGGCCATGGAATCGTACAGGAATGTGACATTTCTCAACGCAAACTGGAATCCATAGAAATAAAGAGAGAAAAACCCAAATTTTTTTCTGTTTTTTAACAAACTTCAGGACAAGAGGGGGAGCTTGAGGGAAATAGAGTGACGCCAGAGTGCCTGATGGCCTTTGTTAAAGACCAGCTGTGTCCACAGAGGTGAGTCAGGTGCTGTCTAATACAGGCAAGCGGGATGGGAGGGGATCACTAGGATAGCCCTGTAACAGCGTGCTTGTTTCCAGAAAAACTATGGTGTCATCAATGTAAAGCATCAATTTGGTATTCAAAGGCTCCCCAGGGTCCATACTAGGAATGACTGGAACAAAAATGAACTAGTAAGCTGACTGAAGCTGGGAAAAAGAACCTGCCTTCCCAGTGCTCAACAGGAACAATTATGCACACTATTATGGGATGCTGACTTGGCTGTTTGATATGTGTACTGTAATTTTACAGGTCGATTACAATAAACTGAGGCTGTGCATACATTTGTCAGTCAAGGTGGCAGGCGAACCAAGTGACCTGTAGCTGAGGCAGCTTTCTCCCCTGTTGCTGTAGCACACTGTGGGACTCCGGTTAAACATCTGTGGCTGGAAGGTTTGGCAATGACACATTTGGTTTTTTAGGCTAAGTGTGTGTGTGCATGTGTGTGTGCCATTCTCTGGCGTATATTTATAGTAGTCTTAGCGAATGAAAATACTACACCAAAAATGAGCATTTGTTCATATTTAAAGGTTGAAATGCATGAGCGCTGTCTACTGACAAACAGATACATCGACAACAACCAAATTTTCTGTGTAGTTCTTCTTAGAATTAGTTCTAAGTGGATTAGACAAGGCATCACATGGCAGCGGATGCTAGCTTTTAGCTATAAACCACTGGTTAGGGAGAAAAAAAGAGACAGCTGTTTAGGTTTTCCCAGACTGACTCGGAAATTAACCCTAGCTCGTGGTTCCCGTAAACTCACTGGGTATGAGGGCAAAATAGCAGACCTATCAACTGGAAAGGGCGGCGAAAAGCAAAAAAATATTATTCAACAAAATATTTTGGAGCTGCTTTTCTTTTTTTCTTTTTGTGTTTGCACAGCTGAATGCACTGATCCTGAATTCCAGTTGAGTCAACAATACTGGTAACAGCGTTTTTCTTTTGTTTTTTCCTTTTAATATCCTATTATGCACAGAAGAGCCAGAATAAAATCGTTATTTCCTAATGCGCTAACTTACACAGACATTGTATTTCACGAAAGGAAGGACTGTAAAAGGAAATCTCAAAAGTTCCCGTAGAACCACTAGACACTGATGAACTAAGATAATCTGGTAGATTCCTGGTATGCCTGTCAGTCTAAAATGTGTTAGTCTTTATAATGAATGAACAATGGCACTTTGTGTCTCTACCTGCCTATTTCCCCTGTTTCTATTTGTCCACTTACCGCCATTTGGAACTAAATTACTGTAAAACTTCCTTTTTTTGATTGGGCAGGGCAACTTCTGTGTTATTACCAATCATTCAGTAATGATTTCCTGGTAACTTTTTCAGTCTCTTTCTTACAGTGTCGCTGTCAATGTCGGTCTTTGTGCTTCTGTAAATTATGGGAAGTCTTATGCATGACCACCGCAGTTGAGAATGCCACAAAAACCCAGATGGCAACACTGTTTTTCACAAGCTACTCTTCTTCTTCTTCTTCTTCTTCTTCTTCTTCTTCAAATTTATATGTCCTTGTATATGTTGATGAAAACATATCCATGTATTTTGTGTTTACTGTAACCATTGTGGAGTTGTCTTTCACGACATACGAGGTTAGTCCAGGAAACACTTGGGAATATTCTGTTCATGCGCACTACGAATACCATTCATCACTCTGATTGCGCAACTCTTCTGTTGCAGAAGTGTTCCTGTATTTTGACAGAGACGAGTGCTTTCTTATTAATATTTACTCTTTCCTCTTAATGAGAACTGACGACACTACATGAGAAGTAAAACGTTTTTTTCAGGAAAAAGAAAGAAATTCAAAATAAAATTCCAAAACCGAAAACACACCCTCCATTCAAAGCTCACAGACAATCAGACTGTGCAGATTTTTTTCTCTTTTATTGAATATGCATACTGCCGGTACATAGTTTACTGTATTTCTCTGTGCACGGGTGATTAAACGTGCAGGTTTTTTTTTTTATAAATAGTTGATTCCCACTTGATGATCTGTAAAGTTGTGAAAGCTGGCACTGACATTGGGTGTCACGTTTTGGCACAGGCTGCATTCCTCGCTTAGTATCACATGGTGTCTATTTATGAATGTCATAGCTGCCTTCTGGGAAGGGCTAAAAGCAGAACATAGCGCTATTAATTTACTCTTCACACTAAAACTATCATTGCAATGTTTGACAGCACTACCATGGGAGATAAACAAAACTCTTTATTCATGTTATGCACCCAGTGCAGATTATTATCTCTGGACAAAGTGTTAATGTTAGGCTTATTAAATTGCTGGGAAAGCTTCATGAATAAATTATTTTCGATTAACGACTGCAAGCAAACGACCAGCAAACTTATCCAGTCCAAGCAGTGTTGCAATATTTACATTACAACACACTATGGTCCATTTCTGTATAAATGCCAATTATTCTTCTTCCTTCTAGATGAGGAAGTGGAAGTGGAATATACTTGCATTTGCATGTTCACTGTTGGCCTTGAGATCATTTTTCCAGACGCGGGTTTGTTTTCATATTTGCCATCATCATGAGACAAAGGGAGGAGTGCTGTTTTGATCAGTTCAATCTGAAATATGCAAATAGTCATTTTAGAAAATTTCCAGTAAGGATGGAGCTCCTACAAGATTCCTGACATCTTTAAATCATATAAGTCATACAAATCTTAGACCCCCTGGGATTAGTGGCTTTTTCTGACACTGACGTGCATAATAAGCGAAAATTGATTCAGGAAGAGTTGGCTCTGCGATTGTGTGATTCATTCACTCTGATTACTGTCAAAATGAAGGAGGAAAAGGAAAGAAAAGGAACAAATGGCATCAAGAGTTGTCGCCTAGATCCACATAATTTTCCACAGAAAGTGGCTTCTGGTTGGATGTTTTTTGTAGGTACAAGTGAAGCTTTCTCACAACTGATCCATACCAGTACATCCCATTCTTCACTTCAAACAATAACAGGCCAAACATGCCGAATCTAATGCAACTAAAGTGCATTTATTGTTAAAGAATAGTTTCAATATTTTGGGAAATATCCTTATTTATTTCTGGCCAGGACTTAGTTTGCGTAGCAGGCCCTGAATATGCGGCTACATAATGAAATTCCTGGCTCTGTCCAAAAGTAACAAACTCTGTGTACCAATGCCTGTAAAGTTCACTAATGAACCCATTCTATTTTGTTTGCTTAATCCATCTAAAAACCAGAGTGTAACAAGAGCACTTTTCTTTTTAGTGGCCTAAAAGTCTGGCACACAACCACACCATGAAATGAAAAATTTGGGTTTTTAGATATCAGTTTTTGTCATTATGTTAAGTCAGGCGGTGGCAACATATTGAGTCGTATAAATCATCCAGCTCTCAGCTGCGGCAGAATATCTGTGTTTTCCACTGATTTCATTCAGATAACTTAATGCATGAGTGATGCACAGCTAATACACAACCTGAAAAAAACAAAACAAAAACATCACATTGGGTTTCACAATCTGCACCTCCTTGATCACTGCATAAGTATGTTAGGGCATAACCGTGCACAGACCATGAGCTGTCTCTGAAGAATGCACACGTGGCGCGTTCCTTGAAATGGCCGGTGTCCAGATGTGATGGGTTGCCTCAAAACATTCAGATCGGTGCAGATAATATGATTGATGTGACGCTGTCCGCCTATCTTGGCTCATCTGCCTCTGCCGCCACCATTCTTTTATCAGTATCGAATGCTTGGGGACAGAGGGAGCTAATGACATAATCGGGATCTTCAAAATGGACTTTGATTCCCACAAATCCCAGAAATAGCTGGCTGATGTCATTCAGGCAGCTGGTAATAAATCTGTCTGCGCCATAATAGCAGGTTGGCTGAGGGATACTGTTAACCGAGAACACCTTGTTTAAATGCACTCAACTGAGGGGACGTGCTGCCAAAACACACATGATCGCCCTTGTCTTGCGAGGAACACACACACACGTGCATGCAGACATTTATTATATGCAGATGCTAGAATGATGTAGGGCTCATCCAAATGCACCAACATGCAAACACAGAAACGCAAACTTCCTCTATAACGCAGTAGTAGTAATTTGATCCCATGCTTTGCCAGTAAGCGCGATATTTCCGGAAGGATTTATTGTGTATATGTGCAACGCTCACACACAGGTTTTGCGGTTACTGTTGAGATAAAAGTGCTGATGGATCCTTGTGATACGGACTAGGGACAGGACAGGGACATTTCAGTGGATCAGAGGGGATTAACCTGGAAGATATTCTCAAACTGTAGATCAACCTCATCTCAAATGAGGATTTTGCATTTACTGACATCATTCCGGACAATCTAAAAGATCCGACTCAGATATGTGAGGATACGTCTCGGGATATATCAGTCACACGCGGGAAAGCTTTGATTGCAACTATTCTCTGTATCTGTAAACATTTCCGTATGTCTGTGAGACCTCATTGACCTTGCACGTGATCTCCGCGGACACAATGAAGTCATATCATGAGACTATAAATGGACTAAATGTCATTCGCTGGATTGAATGGAGCCTATTGTTCCTAGCGCAGGTGTGTTCCTGTCTGACTCTCTTTTAGTGTTAGAGGAACGTTCTTTCATCTTCTCCATCATCATCTGCTAGTGTTTGTTTCCTTGTGTGTCATAAATCAACAGCTCAGGACAGATGCATTTCTTCTCCTTTTGCAGTTCTGTTTTCTCGATAATCCTGTTTTTTGCTGCCCTGCATCAGAGAAATGCAACTCCTACACTTTGAGGTTTGCGGCCTCCGAAAACAGCAGCTCAGTGTTTCCAAGAGGCCCTAACAGAGGGAGGCCCTGTCTGCATGGCCTTTCCTGCGTATTTCAGATGTTTTGTGATTACATATTTTACAAAGAAGGACTTTTTACGCTGGCTCTGTGCCTAAAATACAGCAACATTTGACTCATTAGCAAAGACATTAATCACAAAAAAGAACAAGTGTTAACCGGCCCTGAGTTAGAGTTCAGAAAAGTGCTTTGCAACCGCCAGACCTTTCCCGTTCTCTTTCTGCAAGGCATTTCCTTTTGTCCTCTTCTAGTCGGGCACTCCCTATAGACAGGAAATTCTTCTGGACTTGTTCCAAACCACCGCCTCCTTTCCCCTCATTTTCCTGTTCTTAACTAAAAATCTTGGAAGGAAGGTACAGCCTGTTCCAAAACATACGCTTGCATGTAAACAAACAATCTGGCGGTTCCAGAAATTACTCCAGCTTATCCCAGTTTCCTGCAGTTCTAATCTCAGGTTCTTCGAAGTCCTGTGGCTGCAAATTATACAATACGCTTCAATCGACATGAGGTAATCTACAGGACATTTCATTTGGACGTGAGATTAAACCACGCGAAACTCGTAGGGAAGAAAAACAACGTGCTTCTCTCTCTCGGTGCACACACATACTTACTCACACAAATATTCAGTTTCCCAGAATTAGATCCACCCACAGTTCAACGAATGTGCAGAAAAATTCATAAATTCCTGTTTTCCCACTGAAACAAACAACCTTCTGTCTTTTTTCCTAATCTCCATTACTCCATTGCTGTGTGTTAGCAAGTTCTACTCCTACTCAGCTGAGCACTCAAAGCACCACTCTTAGCACTGGTTAACATTTGCACTCTGATATATGCACCGGGATCAACTCATAGTTCTGTGTGTCGCCCAAGGATATTCCAGAATGAGAGCCTCTGAGCGTCAGCATGTTAGATGCCCTGCTCTATGGGTACAGTCCAAATACATGCATGTTAGGTTAACTGGCGATTCTAAACTGGCTGCTGATGTGAATGTTTCCAGGTGGGTAACAAACTGGTTGGTGCATGGATAATAATAATAACAGCAATCCAATTTCAACCATGAGCCCATGCCACCATTGTTAACTCATACTGAGTAAAACTTTATGCAGAGAGTCGCTAACGCTGCTTTGCTGCTCTCCTCTGCTCTCTGTTTTGCTCTGGAAGCATATATGAAAGTTTGCACTCAAAAAAGTCAATCACAAAATTAAAACCGACCTCTCCGTCACACAAGAATCGTTAGCCCACGCTAAGCCCACTGTCGTGTTGAGTCTCTGATGCGGCTTTGCTGCTCACCTCTGCTTTCTGTTTCAGTTTATGTGAAAATATGAAAGCTTTCAAGAAAAAAAAAAAGAAACGAAACAGTCACAACCATTAGTCCGTGCTTGAACACTAAAGGATGCTGAATGGCTGTGATACGCTGCAGAAAGCCCACTGATGCAAAGGCCAAGCCCTTTGACAAGAGTCTGCTCTATAAACCGTCAGGCGAGGAGAGCAGCAAACCCCAGCGCAGAGCTGAAATGGAAAAAAATGGCCCCAGCGCAGGTTTTGCGTTCACTTTAACGCTCTGTATAATTATATCCAGAGCTACCAGTTACAAAGGAAAGAATTCACATGTAGATGAACTCGTTACCAAAACATAAGTCAGAGAAGTTTTTGTTATGACACGAACAGAAGGAGTGTAACCTCAATTACTCCACTATATCACAACTGTGTGTAAAGACAAGTGGCTGTCTCATTTCTCAGCTACAATGCCGGTAACTGCAATCAGCATACTTTCCTTACAGGTACTAATCAGTTACGCATCCTTTAGTGATCTTTACAACTAAATCATAAATCTGCCAGTAGACATTGTCACCTTGTTGATTGTTAAGAGGAACCTGTTTGTGAGCACTTTTTATTTCCTCCAAGCTCTCACAACTGGGTCACTATGTCAGCGATAAAGAGGACGTCCTCAAAATGTATGGGAAAAACTATATTGTTCAGGGAAAGTAAGCAGCTGTTAGGAAAGAAGAGGGTCACAAACGATTTTAAGCGAACATGTCTGCTGTTTTGAATTTATCAGAAAGGTTTTTTGTCACGTATCTTAAATAAAAGCTGGAACACAGATCTCCTTCAGTTGGCGTTAATTAGACGTTTTCTGAGATTTTTTTGTGCAGGAAACTTTTCAAACGTACACAATTGCATGCTTGAGATAAAAAAAAACACACGCACAAACACTTTGAAAGGAGATGAAGTGAACTTTATTTTTGTTCCATGCAAGCTATGTTTTCCTGCTGTTGACCATCACAGTTTTAAACAGTGCTCCCAACAGCTAGCTTATGCACAACTCACTGCACAGTAAATATGCTGTTTGCATAGTTATAGGGGTATGTCAGGCAGAGTGAGATGTAAGGGGAGAGACAGTTGAGGGTGGGTGTGTGTGTGTGTGTGAGGGGGGAGTTGTGTGGGGGGAGTCTTGTCTTTGTTGTCTCTTCCTTTTAACTCCCTTTCTCAGAAATCCTGCCCTGAGGTTATATTCATTGTCCTTTACCAGAGAGATTGCTAAAGTGATCTGAGCGGGATCTTTTCTTCCAGTAAACCACCGACACATGTGTCAGCACAGCACCTAAAGTGTACATGCACCTTGAACGCTGCACAATCCTGCATTTGAAAACATGCTTAATTGCCACCTGCAAACGGCTCCAGCCTGTCTGTGTCGTGCTTTGTCTCTGTGTGTATTTGTGTTTGCTCAAGCATGATTTTTTTTTCTTTTTAGCCATTTGAGATCAGGTTCTTCCCATTGTAGAAGAGCAATGCTGCTTAACATGAATGATGACTTTTAGACTTACTAGATCAGCTTAAAAAAATCCCAGACAAACAACACACTCCTGTTTTGGGTTGACTTGGTAATTTTATGCAAACCCGAGGCCCAAGAGAACAGTCAGAGCAAATGCTGTGCAGCTGTGGATGGGTTTGGGTGAAAACATCCACAATGCTGTGTTGCATCTCTCTTTGCGTGACACAGTGTTTGTATGCGCATGCCTTTCTATGTGTAACATTCTTTGCTTGCATGAACCACTACAAGAGAAGGCCCATTTCATGCCAGCTGAGGTCAGGTCTGGACACCGTGGGGTGCACCCTTCTCCCACCGAGGTGGGCTGAGAGGCAGGGGGAGGATTCCAGTGCTTCTGGGAAATAGTCTGGGCCTAATTGGAGCCTTACTGGTCTCACATGTCTCCACTTACTTGAGAAGACGGAGGATCCTTCTCCCTGGCGTATAAGAGCTGCAGTAGGCCCAGACCTTCCCCCTCCTTCCTCAGCTTAACCACAGAGAAGTGAATCCACCAAGCAAGCCTAAAGTGACAGCACAGCCGAGTGGTGTGTGTTTCAGCGCACAAAGGTCGGCTATGTCATACTGAGCCATGCCATTTATACCGTGCCTTTGTTTGTTTTTTTTTAAGAATATTTGGCTTTGAATAATATTTGTGAATACAGTTTGTTCCCGGGATCTTCTTTCAGTACAGCCCGTCCACTCCTTTCTCCACTCCTAATGAAGAAAATATCACCTTTCCCTTTGTCACGCACACTCCAACGTCGAGTGAGACATGCGAGAAGCGAAGAAGAGTGCAGAAATGTAAAAAAACCAAAAAAACAAAGACTTCCCTGCTTCTGCCGCCGCTTCGCAACCACCACACGTTCAGTTTTTCACTTTTTTTTGTTCTTTCAGTGGCAGCGTGCCTCTCATTTCCCATCAGTCACAATCACCTCCTCGCTCTTGCTCTGCAATTCTCAAAAATCACCCTGTTTCACAGCACGGGTGCAAAATATTACTTGAATGCGGCTATGCAAAGATGATCAGGGGCCATTTACCAACCACTTTGATTATACAGTAATGCACTTAATAACAGAATGCATTGATGCAACGCAGGAATTCAGGGCTACAAATCTCTTGTCTTTGTCTTCAGTGCACATCTGGAACAAATTGTTGCATAATTTGTACCCGTGTTTTCACAAAACACTGCAGGCAATCGCCCAGAGGAAAATATCAAACAAATAAGCAGTTTTATTTAGCCTTGATTTTAGACATCGCTTGTTTGAAAGGAAAAAAAGCAACAAGGTTTTAATCTTCCACAGATCACAGAACTTCTGTTTTTTGAGGGTTTTTTGTGTTTTCAGTTCAGATAAACACGTTTCAACTTTAATTAATGTAGATAGTCAAAATGTTTTAAAGCCCGAGAAGAAACAATTTAGATGTAACTTTATCAATCCATGTACTCAGAAACAGCTCGTATGCGTGAGGACAATTTAGCATTTCCTGCAAATATTTAGATGGGATTGATTTGTTTAACTTGTGTTTTTGCAGCTGAAATGTTTACCCAAACTACTTTGAAGGGTCTTGTGTGAAATTACACATGGACTGCTGAACATGATGGAAAGAATGGGGAAGAAATATGCAGACCGTTCATCAAAAGATGGTGTTTTTTTCCCCCCACAGAAGCAACAGGATTGTGACTTTTTTTTGCTTCCTATCATTTACTGCTTTACAAAGTCATTAATAATAAGAAACAATCACTTTTCAGCCAGTTCTTTCCCATGACACTATGACACACGGCATCAAAATGGAACACAAATCCAGCTGCATCTTAGCCTTTGTGACCCCAGATGTTCTCCCTTTGCACTGCATCCCAACAGTTACATCCTGCTGGTTCCTGCATGCCTGCTCCATTGAGAAAGTCATTTCTATTGATTTGCCTTTCCAGGCATCATTTAATATGATACATATTCACTTGTGAATATCGACCTTTCCCTGCTGTCCTGACATTTCTGCCATAAATACTTTGAAATCAAGCCCGTGAAAAGATATGAAATGTTATAAGGGTAAATAAGGCATGGTTTTAAACAGTAACAGAAGGGGAGGGTGGATTTTATAAGGGCAAATGTTCTTTGGGACTTGTGTGTTCGTTCAGGACACAGAGGGCATGATTCAAATTCAAGGCTGCCCTCAAGTGGAAGTTATAGTCACAGCCATATATGTGGCTGACTGGCAACATTTAAACCATAATTTGATTTAGGCATCGATTTGGGAAAAGTGCATTAATTAGCAGCATAAAAGTGCACAATAAACCATTTGCAACGGAAAAAAATAGCGCGGCCTGTCTTTGCAGCACAATGGCCAGTGATCCTTATCACATACTGCCACCTGGTGGTGTCATGTTAAAACTATGATATGCTTCAGTGCTCTATTTAAACGAAACAGAATACAACAGTCAGCATTGTGACAATTCTGTCTTTATTACAGCTTGGTTAAATGGCATTGATAGAAACCTTAACTCAGTCATTCTAACAGAGTGCCAAAGGAAAATGGCAAAACAAATAAACAAAATTAGAAACACAATACCCACTATACATTTAAATATGTACAACTTTGATAAATAAACCAATACTGTCTAGAATTATGATTGTTTTGCATTTTTGCTTAATCCTCTAGGAGTAGTGTGCTGGGAAGAGCAGAGAGGAGAGGAGGAGACCAGGAAACAGGACTGCTGGGGGTGGGATTAGGGACAGCAGGCACAGATGAGATGAGAGACAACTGTGGAGCAGTCGAGACGATGGCTTGGTGTACAAATCAGACCCTATTTGTTTAACTGTACCCTCAAAACTATTTTTTGCTTTTTTGGTGCATCGCTAATCAGCCATTCTGCCCTCTCTCTCTACATATATATCTATAAATATATATATTTTGGTTCACCACAGTACATTCTTGTGTATCGTTTCACCTGGAACACTGGATCCTGAGACAGGGACTAAGACGAGAATCGGACTGTTTCTATAATACAAACTTTTATTTCTTCTCCTTTAAAGCAATATTCATAAACTACAGTGTGTCTTAAACATAACGATGAATGAGGCTGTGCTGAAAATGTTGTTTAATTATAACAGTAAAAGCAAACCTCTAAAGAAGCGTGACAGGTGGGATGAGTGGAACACAGGAAGAAAAATATATATCTAAATTACTTTTGCTAACCAGCAGCATTTCTCATCACATTTCATCTAGAGCACCAGGCACTGTGCAGCAGTAAAGTAAGTTTTCTGACATTTCAATGACTTTTGCATGATACGGGAATATAATGATTTGGTTTTAGAGTCGAAATGAGACAAAGAGGGGGGGAAAAAAATGGGCCGACTTTTTGCTTCTCCCCCCCCCCAATCCTCAGACCTCAAAAGCCCAAAGCGATAGACAGGCCCATAATCCCCGGGATGCATCCCCTCCCAGACAAGCAGACGCCTTCTCTGCAGTTTCACATACAAACACAGCTCAGCCCGGGCCTCCGTCGTGCCTTTGAATGCATCTCTTGAGTTGTTTACATGATCCAAGTCAACCCGCCCTGTAAAGTCTCTGAACATGGTAGCAATCTCCTGAGTGGCAACTTTTTTTTCTCCTTTTTTTTTTTTTTTTTTTTAAAAGTTTGTTTTCTTTTTTCTATTAAAAAAAGAAAAAAAATCACTAACAGTTGGCAAATTATAACCCTCCCTCCCTCTCATAGCAGCCCCTTTACAGCTTCTATCTCAACATTTTATTCTACAAAAGCAAACAACAAAAGGCTCGAGAGGACTTGACAGTAAAAGCTGTAAAAATAGACACGTTTTACCAAAACATATTAAAGCACGTCAGAAAAGATCTTCGCTTTTCTTCCACACAGTGAGGAATATTCTGGTTGGGGTGCCACACTCGGTCAGACCTGCTGAGTTAAAACAATGTGTGCGACGGGGGAGGACTCCATGAAAGTATGCTTGTTGTGATGTTGCGTATGTATGCAGTGTATATGAGAACTGTGTTGTTTTAACGTGTCTTCAAAAGGGACTCTGAGTTGCACAGTAACACTCCCTTCCGGTCTCATAGACAGAGAGCACATACAAAGCTGAGAGAGAAAGCAACACATTCAGACAGGAGGTTAGAGGAGGCGCTCAGCCCAGACTTATCTAAAAACCCAGCATGCTTTCCTGTTTTTTGTTTTCTGGCCTGCAGAGTCCAAAAGTCAGACCTGTTGTGTATCCTAGAGAAAAGCCTTGGGGAGGTCAGAGGCAGACCTTGGTCATGACCTCTGCAATGGCCCAGGAAGGGCAAACAGACCCCGCCCCGCGCCCCTAATTCTGTCAAATGCAACGTCCGGAGAGCCGAGTGCCCCTAATGTCTCTTCATGGATGACACCTTCTTCTTCCTGGCTGCCAGCATCTCGTAAAAGGGGTCCCTGCTGATGGCAGCTCTGTGGGTGCAGAAGCAGAGAAAAATGTCAGCAAAATTTCATAAAATGTGCAAACCGACGCACTCATAAAACACTAATGTTAGACACGGCTCAGCTGTGCAAGAAGGTCAAATTTTTCTCTTTTTTGTCTGGAAAAAAACATTCTTAGGATGAGTCTAAAGTCATTTGGAAGGCAAAATTCTTCTTCTGTTTAATTCATTCATTTAGGAGCTAGTCAGCATAATCAGACTCAATATACTGCTCTGTACTTTTGAAAGAGCGAGGACAAGAAATCAAAATCTGTTTAGAAAAATATGTGCCTCTGAAAACAAAGTATTTTGGGAGAATTAAAAGAAATGTGAAAAATGGACAAAGATTTTACACAAATATGTTCAGATTTAGCAGCTTTAAAAGCCGTTTCATTGCTTTGCATGGCTTTCACAGATATCAGCAGAAAATAATCCACCCAGTAGCGGTTTTTGATATGGGCGACACGGCGGTTGCCCGGGCGGCATCACGGGCATCGGAAAAAAAATTTTTTAAAAAAATTTGCAAAATTAAAACCAAGAGGAGGAGAAACGAAAGATACAGGTAAGCAGATGTGTCATTGGATAATGGCGGGTTATGTATCCTGAAACAATCAGAATAATACTTTTTTAATCCCTAAGGAAATCATGTGGGTTACAGTTGCTCCAAGAAGAATTGGTAAAAAATAGTAACAGTAACAGACTAAACTCCAAACAATACATTATCTTACAGATTTTAATTACAGCCAAACAGGCTAGGACCGCCACTGAATCCACCAATAGTGTTTTTGTACATATCAGGGCACCTTACAACTGAAAGGTAAAAACTGATTTGTTCTCACTCTGTGGTTGGGTCACTCTTCCACTCTTTAACACCTCTGGGTGTTAAACCCTTATTTCTATTTTCTGAAGAGAGCAGTTTCTGTCACATTTAAGGACTGCAGACTCCAGAACAAATGAGTTTCAATCAGAAGTTAGTGAGGGTGTTTTCTGCCTATGCAGTTTACTAGGACTACTCTTGGAAAAACCCTAAACCTTTATTTATATAAACTGAGCTGTCAAAATGTATCATTCAGGAGATCAAATGTTGACTTTAATGGGAGAAAGAGTCAAAAACTCATGTTTTAGGGTGGTGACATTCACTGCCATCACTGAAATTAAGCTACCTCAAAAGAGGTAAAGTAATTAAAAACATATAAATTACTTGATGCTTTTCATCCACTCTTCTTTCTCCTCAGCTGTGGGGGCTGAGATGCGGTAGAAGGTGTGGTTGCCCTCCACGACCCGTCCGTCAGCCTCAGTCTTGCATGCCTTTATCACCTGATCCTTGCTGTCAGGTATGAAAAGCTCAAAGCAGTTCTACAGAAGTGATGATGATTTAAGTTAGAAATGACAATGCCACAAAAATAACTATTTTAAAAATAACTGTTGATCAAAAATGCTATTTTGAGTCTCTAACTGTGGGTAATCCACAGATGAACCACTAGAGGGAGCTGTACGTACAGGCTTCTTGTCCTCCACCTCCTTGATACTCAGGTTCTCCAGTGGGATGATTCCTCTTGGCTCTTTGTCCTGCACAAATATAAAATGAGAGCACTGCGCGAAGGAGCGACAACAGCAAAGGAGGGAACTCTAACAGAAAAACAACTGTACTCACTGTGGTGTACTCGAAGTAGTACAGACAGTTGTCTGTGAGGATGAACCACCTCCTCTTCCAAGTTTTAACTCGTCCCCCTGTTGAGCAAACAGCAAGCATCAGAAATGCTCAGCAAGAGAAAGCGATATGGAAAGAGAAACGAGCACCAAAGCACCGTGTCAAGCAGCAGACAGGCAGACAGATGTATGAGCAGACAGACAGATGACGGCTCCAGAGGACTCCCTTTACCTAAGGAACCCCACAATCCACCCTAATCCACGTCCATGCCATGTGCTCCCCATCACCACACCACTTGTAGCTAGAATAACTATTTTATCATTTTGCTTGTATTTGTTGATTTATGGGCCTGATTGCCATTTTCCAGTCTGATATACTGTTCATATGATAAAGAAACTCCTTATAGGTGATAAATGCATATAAAAACTACCCAGAGTTTACATCTGGGGATTGAGTTGAAAGCTGTTTGCTACTTTTCAATCATATTTTGACATGACTGAAAAAACTGGCATCTCCTCTCTTGGCTCAACACCATTTTACTCAGAGGGCTAGAGAGCCAGAATCAATAGGGAGCATACAGAGCTATATGCTCTGCATTCACTAAGCTTGATGAACCACTTATGTTACTGGGCAACAGTTAGAAAGCTGCAAAATCCATATATAAGGGCTGAACATAGAAAGTGAGGAGGGACTGTGGATTAAGTTCTCTTCTTCATTTTAAAGTGCAGCAGGGGCTCATTACTTGACTCTGCTCTTGTTGATCTCTAGCTGAACTCTTACCCCCTTTGTCACCCTGCTTCCTGTGAGGGGAAACATGATCGCAGTACCAGATGGCAGCCACACTCTGGGAGGATAGGATGCCAACGAAGAGAGAGGCAGGAAGCTCAGTGCCTGAAGTTATGCTTAGTCTCTCCACAGGCATTTCAATCTTAAATATCCTGTTTGGGCTTAGTTAAGCAATTTTGCATCTATATAGAAACAGTATTTAGTTATTGGGGAGGGGTCCTTCTAACGATGACAGTCATAAGCCTACTAAGCCAAGTCTAGACTAGGTTTTCCCACCACCAATGTTAGTAAAAAGCTGCATTTTGAAACCCATTTACCAAAAGCAAGGGTTTGAAGATGTTTCTATAGACATGTAGAACACACTTGTATTATCATATAGCAGCAGACACGCTGTATATGATATCCCATCATATTACAGACATCATGACAGGCACAACACTTCAGTCTACGTTTAGTAGCTACAGAAACTGTCGACACGCCTGAACTGGCACACGGAAATGGAGATATAGGGCTCCTCGCCGCACCTTGACTCGTCAGCATGTTGCAACAGCAAAAAAAAAAAAAGACAAAAGCAGACCGACAGAGAGCACAGACGCGATGGCAGAATCACACAGCCGACGGGCTTAAAAGTTGATTGGGTTGGCTAAAAGTTGCGATTGGTCTGATGACCGTGTCAGTTCCTGTCACTCTGAGAAAAATAAAGAGTTCACTGCCTCCTGTGCAAGAATGTCTGGGACGAGGCGGGACGTCCCAGCAGATTGTTGCAGAGAGGCGTGTGGACGGTGCAAGGCCCGAGTGGGGCTGAGTGGAATGAGTCACCCATGCAATATGGGACTGTGAGAGGCTGGACGAGAGGAGGTTAAGAGGTGGTTGTTTATTTGAGGATGATTTTTCTCATTCTGATCAATTAGCAATTGATGATTAACAAACCCCAAGTTGAATTTAGTTACCCCCTTTTTTGTAATTTAAAGAAAACATGCACCACTAACACCAATATATAAATTTATCATTAAAACAATGTCTGGCTCCTTTCAGCACACTCCTCTGTCCATGCCATCTTCCCACAGCTTGGTCCAGTCCGGGCCAGCACCACACCAACCTGAGCCACAATGTTAACCTTCAGATTCACGTGTAGGAATTATACAAGGAGATAAGGAAAGCTGCATTGATGAAAAGGTGCAGTATTCCCTTTCCATTCAATCAGAGAGCAAACAACAGCTTCCAATGTGTACACTGGTTCATGATCAATTTTTCAAAGCTAAGTCCTTTGTTGCGCTCGCTGTATGGAAAAAAGGTATAATGCAGCTTCCAAAAAACGGGAGATCAAAGAGAGTGACCACCACAGTGCAAAGAGAGAAAAAAAGGCCAAATTGCTCAGTAGTGTGGTCACAAAGCAGTAGCTCCCCGAGTCGAGTCCACAGGGTGACAAATGCACCTGGCGACTGCCCGACAAAGATAAAAGAGCATGGACAAAACCACCAGCTCCATGAGAGACTGAACAGACAAACAAACATCTGAAGTTCAAATGAGTCAATGGGGAGACAAAAAAAAAAAAATCTACACACAAAATAACTCTGTATGAATGTAATAAACGAGGAAGAGAACGAAAGCATGGCAGGCCACCGAAAGCACCTGAGAGCTGAGAGATGGACTAGCGTTGGGGAAGAGCAGGTGTACATACCTCCTGAGGAAAGACAACAGCCAAAATCATGGGAACAAACAAACAAACGAAGAGGAAAAGAAAACAAAAATAATCAAATTAAATGATAAAGAAATATAGCACCACAGTCCTTTTAATCTGGTCGCAGTGAGGCTTCAATGCACTGCTTCACAGCTTTCGCCATCAGCAAACTTTCCCATCTGCTGATATCAAGCCAATCCACAAGAGGGCGATCTAGTCTATGTGGACTTAAGAAAGTTACTGTGAAGCACTACATGAAATATATCCCTCACTGGATTCTCACCTTATTACATCAGGTAATTTTTTGACCTTCCACCCCGATTATTTTACTCAAATCTGCCATTTAGGAGTAATTGGAAGGAGATGATTTCTGACTCCCTTAGTACAGTCTGTTGTAAAGATTCACAGTGACTGAAGGTCTTCACTCTATACATTCAAGCATTCTTTTGTGAATTTATACAACAGAGGGAGAGATATGTCAGAGGAAACAGAAGATGAAGAATTGGCATCCAGGAGTGATTTGAATGTGACCACTGAAAGGTTTGTTACCATCCTGTAAACATTTCTAATGATACAGGTTATTTCTTTGCTTATGTCAAACTATACAGTTGATTTACACATGAGGGACAAAGAGGCCATAGAAATGTCACTAATATTTTCAGATTGGGACAATCTACACATCTCAAATATCAAATTCAGTTATAAAATGCACAGAAAATGAGAACAGCTTCCTGAAAATGTCTGAACTTCAGAGTGTGTTTTGTGTGTGTGTGTGTTGACTTGATTTACAAGTTTTGAAACGCAGTATTTGTGTGCATGTCAGCGTGTGCATATGCATCATCGTAAATAATTCAAAGGTCTCCACATGTGGTGGTCTGATCTCAAGACCACATTTATAATACATTAAAGCGGGGAGACGTGTCTCTAGCCATTCACGTGTGCTCACAGTAACCTTTAACACACACCCACACGCACGCACACTCAGAGGCTATTTACCTCAGGGGAGACACTGGTTATCGGGTTATGCAAAAATATGTGCAGCTTTAATGACACAACAAAGTCATCTATGGGAGCAGTCATGAGGGTGAAAATAGCCTCTCTATGTTCTCGTGTAGCTGTGTACACACTCACCCAGTTTTAGCAGCCAGCCCTCTCTGTCCGGGTTGAAGAAAGTGTGTGTGAGGTCATTGCCGTCGTCTTCTGGTATTTTGAAAGGCTCGTTCTTGATGCTCTCATACAAATTCTAAAACAAAGAGTAAAGAATGTGTGAGATTAAGGAAAGAAGGGCGATTCCAGGAAACAAAGTTTGGGAAGGGCTACCCACCCTGAGCAGATCTTCAGGCAAGTCACCTCCATCATTTATGCCTCTGTTCATGGAGATAAACCGTTCCACGGTCGGCTTGTCCTTTACATTTGGATTGTGGAGGCTGGTGTTTAGCATGATGATGGCGAATGACAGAATGTAGCATGTGTCTGTAAGAAAAAAAACCCAAACAAAACAAAAGTGGGATCGCACTATGAGAGGGGGTGAGGTTTGAAAGGCAGTGAAAGGTTGCAGTTTACCATAAAAATGGTGTGGGTGTTTAATGTTGCGTTTAAATATGAATGTAAATTAGTCGAGCTGAAAGGACTGCACTTAGGGGACTGCAGTCAAACTGGGAGGAAAAAGGCAGATGTAGCTTCATTAGGGCGCAGAGTGGGCAGGAGAGGAGGACTGCATGTGGGCAGCCAAGTATGCTTCTGCATGTGCTGTCTAATGTATGAGTGTGTATACATGCATAAGCTAAAAGACATTGAGGCGAAGCACATGGCTGAAACAGCAGCACTTTATAAAAACCTGTTAAGGCAGTCCCGTGCATTATTTACATCCACCAGCATCCATACTGGATGGAGTTGTCTGTCTGCTAGTGTCATTATTTCCCAAAAGCCAGACACTTCCTGACACAGTTCACCACAACAGACTTTGTGTCTGCTAAATGATCCAGCTTTTACATGACTTCCATTGACCTGTCATTGGATTGCAGCGCAACATGAAAAGGTATGAGTTTAAAGAGATACTACTGATTAATTGGGGTGGCTGTGGCTCAGGAGTAGTGCAAATCATCTACTTATTGAAAGATGAATGGTTGGATCCCAGGCTGTTCTAGTCCACACGTCAAAGTATCCTTGTGCATGATGCTGAACCTCAAATTGCTCCTGTTTATCATACTGTGAATGTTAAATAGAAAGCCCTTATATGCAGAAATAAGTGAAAGTATGAATGAATGAGTGCTCAAGAAGAGTAGAAAGGTACTACATAAGAGCCAGTCCATTTAATCAGGGTAACACAGAAGACATTTGAGGAAATTTACATTCACCAACTCCGTTGGCAGATAATGATCTATTCAACGGGCCAAGTTTAACATCTAAATCTGTATTAAGATATTTTATTAGGAGAAAATATGAAGTGAAGTCATTTTGTTCTGTTTCACTGCTCTAACATTTATGGTTATTTCTGTTTTTATGACAGCCCTAAAAGCTGGGCTGGAAGACACGACGGCTATACCTGTAGACTGGAAAACACCAGGGTTGCAATGGCAGTAGCGCTGAGCAAAGGTTTCCATCATGCGGTCGATCTTCTGGGCTTCTCCTGGCAGCCGAAAGCTCCATAGGAACTGTCTGTCAAGGGACACAACTCTGCAGTGAGCAACAGACTTCCTTCAAGTGCCAAAGAATTTATTTATTTATTTCCTTTTCCTTTCCTCCTCGAGACTGAAACTGGCAGCTGCATCCTTACAAACTGCAAATGAGGCTGTTCGTGAAAACTGATGTTAGTGCAGGTGATTTACATAAACCTGCAAGGAAGCAACAGTATGAGGAGTCAGCCGCGTGTGTAACAGATGTTAGGAGGATATCTTACCTTAACGCCTGAACCAGGTTGAGGTCTGTGAACTCATGAAGCTCCACAAAGGCTTGGAGTACTTTGATATTGAAATCATCTCTAAGGTAGATAAAAAAGGGTAAATTATCCTGTCAGTGAATATGTCCATGTTATATTCTGTTAATAAGTCTTAAAATAATAAAATGGTAGTATGTGTTTGATAAAATTTAGCATTAAATAGGGGGGGGGGGTTGTTAATCTGATAAGCAAGAGGTTGTGACGATACAATGGATGCTCCCAGCAAACCCCACATAACGGACCACACACACTTCCCAGCCCTCTTCACTTATCTAAACTAGAGCATGACATCATCCCCGACCTTTATGCCCTTCACAGAAAACAATCTGCCCTCTGGGATCACAGCAAGGCTTTAAGGAGCTCAGAGTCATATCCACTCAACACCATCTCAAGTGGACAAATGACCAATCGTGTCTTAAGACTAGCATGCTGCCACAGTCCCTCCTTACAGAACCAGATAGCTTGATAACAACCAAAAAGCATACGTCAACAGCACTCCAGTCCCCGCTATGGCCTTACAGACCACACCCTGCCTGTAACACTGCCATCCCTACAGTCCCCGAGCAGTGCATACCGTACATTAAGCCCATCAATATTTCCTGTATTATGTGTTCACTCTAACACGGATGATCTCTTCACTCGAGTGAAATCTTTAATTGCTTTCAAACACACACATTCCAAAATTGTGAGTCTATTGACCAAGTTACTTGTGAGTAAGATAATCAAGCACAGATGTTGGCTTTAGAGTAACGATCATTGTCTTGAGAGGAAGGTCTAAATGTGGAACCAATAACCTGTGTTTGGGAAAGGATGGGCGTGAGCTTGACCAAGAGGAAATACAGCAATAAGGAAACTATGTGTTCTCTATTTGATACTTTTATCAACCACGTGTATGGTTGCTGACTAATGGGCCAGCATGAATGGAAGACAGTTAGAGAGAGAGTGGATAAAATCTTCTTTCTGACCTCTCTCCGAGATAATCTCCGATGGCTGTTTTGTTGAGGCCCTCTCCTTTGTAGAGGAACTGAGCAATGTCGTCGCTGGTATTCTTCAGTAAGTCATTCTCAATCAGAAACTGGATCCCCTGAGAAAGAAAGTGAACCCCAGGTTATATCCTGATTACGAAAACCACAACAAACAAATCATATTTCTAATTGAGCCACGGTATTTTTTTTACCTACCTTTTTGGGGTCCATGTTAAACTTCTTACGGCCCATGGCCACCTGTTTATTCCTCTGCATATTTTTCCTTTAAAAGAGAGAGTTTGTGTTGTTATTTATACTAACATGAACATAATGCAGAATAGTTATACTGTGATAACCTGGTGACACAATGACAATGATGGACATAACAGGTATTACTTCATTATCAGTTATTTGGTAATTATTTACTGATCAATCAACAGTCTTGTATGCAAAAACAACAATCAACTGATCTGAGGAGAATCAGGCAGAGCTTAAATGAGTAAATCATGACTACAAAACAAATTAGATTTAAATTGCATTGTAATATGTTAATAAGGACCCAGAGCTGCACATATCAAATGTTAAGGAAATCTCTACGTTTTGTATTTTTGAAAGAATAAAATACATATATTGAATTTATACATCAGTTAATATCGGTATCTGTCTTACAAATCCTATATCTGTCAGGCTCTATCACCTATATTAGAAAATGGTGAAAAATGCTTGATCAATAAATAATAATCAACTAAAGCAGTATTTTTCAGATCTAGTATATATGAAGCAGTGACAAGAATTTGAAGCTCAGAGTTTTAGATAAACTGAAACACACTCAATTTACTGCTCAATTCACCTATCTCAGTGTCTGTCTCTTTTTAAAAAGGTCTGTCAGGAGCTTTCCCATACTCCGTCTCAACTGTGATGACAAGGTGTTGGTCAGACACAGTTGTTAAAGGTTAGCATGGATATGGGAATGTGTGGTTTCTCAGGCTTTGAGTAATTTCAGGGTCAAAGTGCAATCCTAGAGTCCGCAGTCACCATGGTTACATTTCCATCTCCATCTCTCCCCACTGATTCACTCACACTAGCATTCCTTTGGCTTTTGTCAGCAAAAGTCCAGCACTCATGTGAAGAGCAATAAGACACGCTAACTACTATGTACCATCTCCAATCAATGGATCACAGAAATATCTGATCATAAGCACCCCTAATGGGGTTTTAGGTACCACTGAGAGAGCATTTCAGAGATTTTCAGCAGCTGATGGAATCCCTATCCACTAGAGTAGACCAAACCCAAGCACTCCCTCCCCTGAGACCACCTATTGTCTTCTTCTGCCCGAACACCCACTGCATTATTCAATGAGGCCTCCCATCATGAGGGTGTGCCTGATGAAACATTTAAACGGCTTTAAAAGCATAGCCAATTTGGTGAGATGGGAGGCCCAACTTAGCCATCAAACATGAATAATTGACAGCTTCATTTGCTAAGTTAATAGAAAGCAAGCAACTTAGACACAACAGAGAAAGAAATGTGTTTGCAGGGGAGGAAAGTCACTCCAGTTCTCTTACCTCTCCTCAGTGGAACCCAGGTTCTCAATTTCACTAGTAACTTCTGCTATCTCATTCTTCAGCCGCTGCAAAGGAAACAAAATATATATATTAGCCTTGTTGGGAGTCAGGAACAGGTTAAACATATGTCCATCAACTTCCCTCGAAGAGGCGTGGAAAGGGATAACCAATGCAAATAACATGCAAAGCATTTGTATTTACAACCCCCCCAAATTGTTTGTCTGTAAGTCAGGTGGCCTTTTGTTGCATAAATACTCACATCAGAGCAAACAGTTTAACAAAGAGAGACAAGTCACTTTTTGGCCTCTTCAGATAATGCTGCACATGGAACACTGTGTATGCTCCTTAAACTATAAAGTGATAGCAGCTCCTATTTCACAGAAAGTCTGCTAGGATGGGTCTGAGCCAAACAATCCTCTCAATCTGAATTTCACTGGGCGGAAAACATTAGGGGATAACCTCAATACAAATGGAGTAAGTAAGCATGGAAAAGGATTATATTTTGTGTGGTATTTTACCGATTAATGGTCTCAGAGGCAGATTTAGTTGCCAGACCTGCTGGTGCCAGACTGGCACAGTAAAGGCAGAGGATGCAGAGGATGAGATCAGCTTGATCAAAGCATGGGAGAACAGACAGTAGCATAAGAGGAGTCAAATATAGATCTCGTTTGCCTACTAACAGTAATCATCAAGCCTCTTCCTTTACCATGCGTGACAATGCAATATTTCTTGTACACAATGCCAACTTACCAACTGTGAAACCACAAAGACAACATCTGTCCATTCAAGGCCTGCGCAATCACAACGCATTCCTCAGATGCTTATCTGCACAAACAAAGGCTGTGCTCATACAGAAAGTAGAGTGGGTGTGGTGCTGAGGCCTTCACATGCGGGGCCAGCAGAGGAGAGTGTGGGAGCCAGTGAGGAGGAGAGGGGTCAGTGTGCAGAGCACCGAGAAAGAGACGAGGACAGGATAGGGGCAGCGGCGGCAGCCATAGAGGGGGGAAGGGCAGTGATGGTGGCCTAAGCTCATAAAAGAAAGGGTGACAGATCACACCTCAAACATCCACTGGGGTCAGCAGAAGCCAATTTGCCCACTGGGAATTCAGGACACCATCATAATTCATTTCAGGGTATGACAGTCTCTCACCTTTGTTGCGAGCTATTTGCTTATTATCGCTGCTTACCGAGTGAGAGGACTGACCTACAGATAGATCTAGATTCACGAGCTATGCCCTGGTCTCAAGTTTGAAGCCAACAAACATCATCGTGGGCCATGGACAGGAATCAAATAAACCACTTTATGGAAATTCAGCAGAGCTGCTTTGAATCCTGGCTCTGCTTGTAAATCAGGAGGGATATGCTACTAGCTTCCTGCAAACGTGCAGTCATAAGAACATAATCACCTTTTATCTGTGTGTGGAGCCGTTTTTGTCAGATTGAGATTAAGATAACTTTATTTATCCCCAAGAAGGGAAGCTTACCCACTCAACCTAGTCACACAACATACAGTCTTTAAGCTGTGGTCACAAACACTGTTGCACTGTTAGCACAGATCAACAAACAATCAGGATAAAAATAAATAAATAAAAAGAATAAAAAGGACAAGTCTAAAAATGAACAACGCCAGAAAATAATGAAACTAAAATAAACCCTGTTCAGGTTTGATGATCTAATAACTGAGGGAATGAAGGATCCATTTGTTCTACACTCGGGGTTATAAGGTAGTGACGAGCAGAAAACAACTTCCTGAACTCAGATGACAGCACATGGTCAGGATGGTTGACGTTTTTTTGCCTTCTTTGTCACCTGATTTCCCCAGAGTGAATGCAAATCTCTCTGTTTGAATACCAAGGTTTTCAAGCATGAGTTAAGAATGCTGCTGGAGGAGTTTCTATCCTTGAAAGATAAAACACTAAACTGGCAGATAAAAGAAAATGTTAAAATGTTAACACTTTCAATAAATGAACAATAAAAACGACATCCAATTTCCTTACTAACATTAAAAGAGTCTCTTTTGACGCTGCCTACATATCCTCCTCTAGGATTACCTGAATGTCCTCCAGCAGTTCTTGCTTACGCCGGCGGATATTCTCCAGCTCCTGCTGCTCCTCTGGAGTGAGGTCGTCCGGCACTAGAGACACATGAGAAAGAAGATGAAGGGTTAGAATAACCAGTGAAATACTGTCCCAATGTGTGAGGGCTGGTAATGATCCACTAGGGTTAAAGTAACAGCAAAGTCATGATCCAAGTGTGTACATAAGGCTGTACTCAGACAGAGGGATACCATGCAGACGTGCCTGCACAGACACAATACAAGTGCCCTGAATGTGCATCAGTCCTCCACAAGGAAAAGAAACAATACAATAATGGCAAGTTGTCAGCATGCATAGATGACCATGTGCACGTCCACTATGTAGCACAATCCCTGCCATTTTCTATAAATAAATGTCCCTGAAGCATTTCTTCAACATTCCAAAAAGTGATTACACACATAGCAAGGAATGTGGAAGATGGTATGAGGAACAATGAAAACCAGTGGTGATTTATGAGAAGACATTTTCAACTGCAGGGGCTACCGTAAGTCGTAAGACAACACAGTGAAAGTCCTTCTTTGTTAAAGTGTTAGTGATGGCTCAAATAAGCCTTTGCATTACAAACACTAAAGAGTTCAAAACGCCTACACCAACAGAGTGACCTAATCAGCAGCGGTCACATGCGGATCAAACAGGAAATCAGCTATTGTGGAACTACAATTTAAAAAAAAAAAATAAATGTCTGGTCAGCCAATCAGCACTGAGCATCAGTGCATAAGAAGCACAAATGTGACAGGTATCAAAGTGCTGACAGTCCTCCTGTCACTCACACCTTAGTTATTATTAGCCTGTTTGATGGACAATGTTCCTGCTTGTCCACTTGAGCGAAAACTAGATGCGTGGACACAGAGCACTGTAAGCACAGCAGCACTCCAAACAGTGCGTTTCATTTGCTTTACATTTGAACAAGAAAGTTTACATTTTCTCTTTAAAAAAACAAAACAAAACAAAAAACAGTGACAGTTTCTTAATAAAGCAATCAGGTTATTCTGTCAACAGCCCTATTAAGACCAAGCATAACTTTAAAAATATGCTAATAATGACTTAGCTGCATCTTGTGTGTTTGTGTAATTTATATATTTAACATAGTCAATTTCTAAAAACAAGTATTGATTAACTGGTTTACTTGATAAACAAAATGTATGCTATACCATGTAAAATAACAAAAACTAATGGTATGGAGTAAGGGAAGTAGTCACAAAGTGTAGTAGTAGTAGTAAATGGCATTAATCTGCATTGTTCGTAAGGTGGATTCCCGGTGGGAAACAACACATAATGACATTTCAATATAAAACAAATAAGACATTGATGTTGACGTTGCTATTCAAATTGTTTCAGTGGCTTCTCTCATAATTAAAATTTTTTCCAAGAAAAAGGTGTGTGCCCAAAACTCTGTCTGCTCTGCTGTAAAGTGTTGCTTGATAATCAGCTGCCTTTAAATACTTGCATTAAAAAAAACAGAAGATACATTATTTGGCATGCGAGGCCATTTCTCCAGTTCCTGCAGTGGCTCGGCACAAGATCTGTTCTGTAACCTCCTCGTTTCATTTCCTCAGCAGAGTTTAAAGGTTAAAGGGGGTCAAAGGTTGGATGACTCTATGGATCTCAGTCAGTCTTCAGCAGTTAACACAGTAACAGATATAAAGAGACGAAAGCTGAGGACAGAGGACTCAACATAACTGTAGAGGTAAAATTCTTGATTCAATGAGACTGGGTAACACACAGTGTACCACATGTAAAAGTGTTAGTGGAATGATGATGGTTAAAAAAAAAGAGAAGCAAGCAATTGAAGGACACAACTGACATTCAGGAATTATCCTAAGCACGTCACTCATAAATGACGAGACACAAACATACAAAAAGCAAAAAAAAGAAGAAAAAAAAATCCAACTTTAAATATATAACCAGCAGAAAGAAATCTGTATAACTGAGGATGCTTATTTTAATAAGAGAAGCAAGTAAACCTAAAGACATTGGGGTAAATAACTATGGCATTTCCCAGAATTTCTGATAATATTTAAACACAGGGATGATAGACAATGGAAGTTAAAAAACAGGGACTGCTTTAGAGCAGACTGAAGGAGCACCAAAACAATGCCATGCTGTCTTCCTGTTTTGCTTTCAGACAGCTGGGGGAAAATGGGAGTCCACATGAAGCTGACCTTTCACACATCAAACCTCGACACCTTAAGTAATTCTGGCATACCGGACATATACATACCGAGCGTTCTGCTATATAAAGTCACAGTGGGGTCTGAATAAATTTTGTTTATAAGCGGGAGCTGACAGGATGATACTGAGCAAAGACACAAACCCAAATATATATGTGCATTTTTAAAAAAAAAATCTGGTCACAATTCCTCCTCGCAGATGCACAAGAAGGCACCACCTAACACACAAACAAAGTGGTGATAGGTCTGAGAATATATGGGCCCTCCTTGCATTTAATGACCTTATCTCCTGATCGCCTGGATGAGTTAGTGTCACAATGATGAAATCCAGAGCAGGGCCTTGTGTTCAACAGCCTAAAAAAATAACAACAGGGAGGATGATCTCAAAGACGAAAATTCAATTGTCTTTCTAGAAACACGATGTCAGGTAGGGGGCCTGGCAGACCCTAAAAAAAATGAACAGGACACAGCACAGGACAGCAGGTCCCAATATGAAACAGCCACATTGCTCCAGGCCTTAGAGGAGGACTGACATTAGAGAAGAGCTGCATACAGGACTATAATTTCACTCCAAGGAGAAAACTGAAAAAATTAGCAAACTAATAATTTTAAGGAAGGAAACTGTTTATACACTTTCCTCTTTTGAGAGCACATAAAAATAGTTTGTGCAAAATCCATATGACAGATGCACGATGGCACCCAGATCCTGCAATCAAAACGTACACTGCATCCCGACATGTCATCTGAATCCGCATGATCACGGAGCAACGTGGTAGAAACCATCGATGCTTTCCTTGCTCCACCCAAAATAACCATAACCACAGCACAGCAGGGAAAGGCCCTAAACATGCTTGCTTCAGAGGTGGGCACCAAGTGGGTGTCATTTCCCAGAAACCAGCAGATGAAGAGGGAGTTCATCAACTTAAGAAAATGCTTGGAGCACTGCTTGGCTCGCATTCAGCAAACCTCTGCACTGACACAGCCGATGAAATGTGGCCGTCATCAGAAATGGGCAGGACGTTAAAAAGAGAGTCAGAGAGGGTAGAGGAAGAATGAAGGGACTATTTGTTTTTGGAACAATGAAAATAAATGGTCTTATTAAAAGATACTTTGTGATAACCACCTACTATCCATATTTTATTGTTGGCATTACAATATTATAGAAAAGGGATAAATTAGGCATTTCCTTCCACGCACACCACGCCTCCTCATCTGTCTGAATTCTTACTCTCTCACATGCAAAAAGGGCAGGGTCGAACCTGTGATGACCACAGGCTCCACAGACTGTTTCACAAGTAAAACACATGACGCCCACATCTCACTGCTTTCGGAATTGCAATGCGTGAAAAATAAGTCATCTAGGGGAATTACATGCAAACGCACATGGGGGCGTGTCTGCACATAGTGCAGTCATGCAGAGAGACCAGGGAAAAGTAACATGGACTTGCACACCCACATATAAACTAATGATCAGCACTCTTGCAACTTGCTTTTTGTTTCATTTTACAGCACTAACACCATCTGACTGTCATTTCCAGCACATCATTACGAAACTGCCACTCCCAAAGTGTGTTCACCTCTATTCAGAGGTCAGTATTACAAAGTACTAAATTTATTTTATTTTAAACCAAAGATAATGCTTTCCATTTATATACCTTGCTGAAAAAGATGACAGTGTGAAGCAATTGGTTAATGGTACTGACATAAGTGCTCTTTCGCTAAATCTGGCATATTACAATCAGAGCTCTGTCCTGCAGTGGCCTGGCCCTCATTACTCCTGGGTGCAGTTCAACCCAAATGTATGACTTGAAACATTCAATGCACTCTGCAAGAATAATCATGGCGCTTACTCCTGAACTGGTACATCCCACTTCTTGTCAAATACATTCTGTACTTTAGGTAAAGTGCTTAAGAAGGTTTTTTTTTTAAGTTTCCCCAAAGCTTCATTTGAGCCCTAAATCAGGTATGAGAATAATACCTTGTCTCGGTGCACCCTTACTTTTTTAATATAAGAGTGCAGACTTCCTAGATGGGTGAAGCATTTTTTTTAGTGAAGGCTGGGTCAGCAGAGCGCACCAGGGAGGTGGCATCAAGAGAGATACCAATTATAGATCACTCTCCCAGAGCAGCAGAAGCCACTAATACTCATCCTGATTGCCATCCTGGCAAAAGAAGCAGACGTCTCATTTCCACCCAGATCACTGAAGAACTCTCCTTGGAAAATACGGAAATTAGAATTCCGAGTGCTCGTAAGATCTTTTAGCTCCCCCTCCCTGCTGATGTGACCCAATTTAGGGAGCTCCTCCAAGCACACGAGGACCAAGAGAAAAAAATTATTAACTAGGTAATTTCCTTACTCAGGCTGCTCCAGCAACACAGATACTAGACATACGTACGTATTGCATGTAAGGAAGAAACTAATGCTGAGCGATCTTTATAGTAAAATGACAGTTTAGTAGACAGATGTGTATTGGTGTTTTACAGCAGCAGATGAAGACATCAGGAATATATTTACACCTACAATTTGCTGAGTGAGGGAATATGCGAAGACACACACAAATCACTGTTTTTATTTTGATGAAGTGCACACAATGATGGAGGTAAACAAATGACACTGTCAGCAGCAATCATTCTTTGCACAAGGTTTTGTTGTTGTTTGTGTCTGCAGGTTTTCTCCTTCATGCACCATCCTGGTCTGACCAACTCCTATCTAGGCTTTGCACTCCCTTCTTATTCCAGCCGATCTCATTTGAACTGAGAACATCAGTTTTCTCGAGTCAACATCTACCTGCTCCTCTCCCCCCATTCCATCAGGTTTCTGTTGCTGCTGTTCAACATTTGACCTTATATTTACACTGACAATCCTCCCTTTAAAACCTGGCCACTGGCCTCAAGAGCCACATAGGCTCCAATCAATTGACCCCTAGCCAATACCAATAAGAGCACAAATGGTCAAAAGAAGCAGTCCGCTTCTTGATAAGGTTTAATTAATTCAGCACCCACACAATCGATTATGGTGCTGATTTTCAGTCTAATAAATAACTCTAAGCTTTCTGATTCTTGCTGCCGTCTGCTTAAACAGAAAGTGATTTAAAATGTGACCATCTCATCCACATGTCTCAGACTGAATCTCATTACTTTAGCAAATCCCACGGGCACCCTCTCTCATTTATATCTAAAAGCAAACACACACACACACACACACACACACACACACAGGAATAGACATTCTATAACAAAGCAGAGCAAAGGCAACAAAGCTAAGGCTGTTTTGAATGTGGTCACCAAAAGGAGGAAAAAAAAATCATTCATCTCTGACCTCCTCCTCTAGAGCACACAAAGAAACAGAATCCACACACCGGACTGAAAAGGACCACCAGTTATGGATTAATAAGAAGAAAAAAAGGCCCAAATCCATTCATTCTGACCTGTTGGTATGAAATGTGAAGGGGGACTGGCAGAGGAGAGACAACAGGAGAAGAAGCCCTGTGTTTAGCCAGGGAAGCGTGGGACAGCAAATGGCAGAAGAACACAGAAACTGTGGGAAGAGAGGTGGGATGATCACAGCTCTCTCTTTGTGTCGACAAGTAGCTTCATTCCTTAACAAGGCCCAAACACATGGGCTGATGATAAGGAATCGCATTTACTTTTACCAGCTTGATCCTTGTTAATTTTGTTGAATGGACCTATCCCATGTGCTCCATACAGACCCCTGATGATGTGGTGTTTAAGTCCAACTTCTACATACATCCATCATCAAAAGGGCTTCATTCATACCAACAAACTCACCACTGCTGACATCACTCTGTTACCCAGTTTTGGGGCTCCAGCTCTGGTATACAGTCAACACAACAGGCCAGCCAGGAGATTTAAAACACATAAATATTCATATATATATGAATCATCTCCCAGCAGTTTCTTTATTTATAAAGCATGCATTTTTCCAAGCTTCATTGATTTTACCCTCAAAACTGTCAAAGGGCAACTGCAGGCACAGACTCAATGAAACCTGACCAAAGTCCCACATGACAGCAACATGACAGCAAGCAACAGAAAACAGCCTTGCAATTAATTAATCAGCTAAACACAGAAGCATCATCAAGATTTGGTGCTAACCTGAACAAGAAAATCTCCAAAGTGTTACTTTTCTGGGTTTCTGAAGAACTCCACTTCTTCACTCCACCTTGTTGTACACAAACAGGATCAGCAGTCCTGGCTCCTGTCAGATTCTACCGCTTAATTCTGGCGATTGAAAACATCCACACGTCAAGTGACAGAAGGAAGAGTCCTGCTCCTCCGGACAGGGAGAGAGACACTGCCTGATTTCCTCAGCACAACTATCAGCTGCCAGCCGGCTCAAAGCACACAGCCACTGATACAGTCCATTTGGGAAGGAGCCTTACTCACTAGCTCACCACCTCCTCGCCCTCCCTCTTTCTCTCTCTCTCTCCACATGCTTTCCTGTCTCCACGACGAACATGGTGGCTCCACCCGGTGGTCATTCCTTTAGCTGCTGCCCCTTCTCCCAAAAATATGCTGCATACACACCTGTAGGCATACGTTCAACCCATGCTTATAACTCAACATGCTGAGTCCTAGTTAGAGGATGAAATACTTTTCAGGTAGTAATCCAATTACTCCCCCCCCCATTTCAGATTTTTTAAGTGTGGAAATTTGCCCTATTTGTATCAGGAATGATGAAATTAAAAAGCCCAGAACCATAAGACTGAAAAAGAAAAAAAAAAATCCAGCCTGTCTTATGTTCGTAATGATGATTAATAGTTAAATTACCAAATAACTACATGATGATTGGTTCCTCCTCTGCTGTCATCTCCCACAGAGACAGCGATGATATATTCTACTATGAGCTGGTGTTGTGAGTAAGCAATTCAAGCCAGTTTTTCACTCTCCTGACCAGTCATGCAGCCAAAATTACCACCTCCAAACTCCACTTTAACAACGGACTCTGTGCTGGAGGCGAGTGTGTTTATTGTTAAGTCTAGGCCATGAGTATTATCCTGAGTCTAATGATCTTTTAAGAGAATGGTTCTCAGCACTGCTCCTCACTGTGTGTGTTTTTACAGTATGAGTGTACACTTGCCCCGGGTATGTCTGCAGCACAGAGCAGACATGAGCGCTTGTCTGATGTCTGTATAAAGATGAATGAGTCATCCTGGAGCCCTCTGCCGTGCTGAGTGCACTCTGCAGCCTCGAAGTGACTGCGCTTCTTCTGATAGTTGTCAGGATGGGATCCATGTGCTGGTGAAGTTACACCCATTTTTCACATAATCCCATCTTAGACAAGAATGGAATAGCAACAGTAAATTCACTTGTAGCATGCCTCAGGATTACAATGATCTATGTTGGAGAGTCAAAGGTGTTATTCTCCTAATGAATGTTCCAATAAAACATAATGCAATACAAATGCAAAGTGATTTGAGAAAGCAATAAGACTGACAGATGCCTTTCTTCTGCTTGTGCCATCAGTGCCAATCTCATTATTATTATTAATATTATTATTATTTTTAAATTCCTAAAAACATCAGTATTGATTTAAAATAAAATTCTAAATTTGGGGGCTTCAGATATCACCTACTGGTCACTGAAGTCCTGTGGTGAAGCCAATGGAAACTTGACAAAAGTCTGCCCTGAAGCATGTGCTGCTTTATCAACATTCTTGACAATAATGGGGAAATAATTTAATACATACACACCATATTGTACTAATATACTTGAAAATAGTGACTGTGCCCATAAATACAGGAGGGAAGGGTTTAATTAGGTCAGACAAGTGATCTGAGGAAACATCGTCTCATGGACTTCTCTGCATCTGGGGTTTGTTTTGCAATCAGAGGACACCCTGACCACTTTAAGGAGGAGCACTAGTTTCACTTTTCAATGGATTTTTCCCCTCTCATGTAGTCCAACTTGGTTGTCTTCCAGAGCTCTCAACAGGTGAAAGTGCAAAGCATTTTGTGTTTGTGTGAGTTTTTGTGTTAAGAGAAGATGTTTTACACCCTTTAAAAAGGCACATTAAAAAGTCGATGCCATCGCAAAAGAAGACTGGTCAAACAGAAACGACCCCGTCACTCCCCTGACAGCCCAGACATAGTTCACAGTGGGTTGGCTAGCTTTGTTGACGCTGCTGTGCAGGAATGTAGAGACCCGAGGATGTGAGTGGGTGGGAACTGAGCCTGAAGAATGTATAGCAAGGCCTGCCACCCTACACACTGTGTCAGCGTCAGATTCAGTGTAAAGCAAACATGCAGAGTGCCCAACAGCAGCATAGCAGCTGCATGCACATACATAGACATAATTCACGGTAGCAAACACAAAAGATGAGCTTTTTTTTACATAATCCCTGCTCTGTTTTATTGACATTAACTTGTTTTTAGAAGCCACCGAGGAGGCAACTCTGTGTTTTCCCTCAAAAGCGGAAGTGCTATTTCTTCCCACAATACATGCCTTTGTCCTCTGATGCCGTTAGCCTTGATTCTAATCAGGGCTTTCCCACTAACAACATCCTGCCTTCCCAGTATAACACACACATGTTCTGAAAAACATGTGGTGGAAAAGCTGGAAGAGCCAAAAATCTTTATCTTTTAGCACCTTTATTTTTGCCTCAGTGTTGCTTTTTCTGCTGTAGAAGAGTGAAAAAAATGTACCCATCACACAAATTGTAGGATGCCTCTTCCTGCCAAGCATATCATCAAACCCTTAGTTTCCTGTTTGTGAGCTGCTCTAACAGATCGGCGGAGGAGTGAAAACTGCGGCAAAACCCTCCCATCCTGTTGGGAAGGGAATAAAATAGGCATTGGTTCACTGTGCTCTGAACAGTGGAGAAACACCAGGAGTAGACCAAGTAAGCACAGCTCAGTCACAGCTCAAACCCTGAGCTGCTGCACAGCTGCTTGATTGGCAAATCAGCATACTCCTTTAAAAAGGCATCTATCAAGAAGTTCCTCCCAGCCGCCATTTTGGATTCTTTCACATTACCAGCAGAAGTCAGACCTTTTTTTTTTCCCCCCCTTCCCGTAATAAGACAGCAACTCCAGGCATGTCTCTACCTGTTGCAGACGAAGCTGAGTGTCACTAAAAGTCAGTAACTTTGAGAGAGGCGAGGAATAACAAACTGCTAAGCTTTGAGATTGCAGTGTGATTTCCACTCCTAGAGAAAGAATAAAGGGAAAAAAAAAAAAAAAAAAGAGAACTTGACACATTTCTTTCTGAGAAACCGAGAAGGAAGTGAAAACAGCAGTTAAAGTCTTGCTACACCCTTATCTGCACTCTGTCCTCACAACCTCCTGTTATTCTGACAGGCAGCATCATGACAAGATGTCACGAAATGTGGACAAGAACAATACTTTTCTTGATTAATCTGCGAAATTTTTAAAAGGAGCTCAATTTATGATTAATAAATGTAAACTACGATAGCTGAAATGCTTGGCCAGAAAGACTTGGACTTCATTTATCTGGGATTATAATAATGACCTGACCGCAAGACATGACAGACTTCCCCAACTAATCATAGCTCGCCATCGTGACGTTACGAAATCATGATGTGCGTCACATGATGTCACATGAAGACCAAGCCCAGTACCAACTAGAAAGTCAGTTGTAGTTGACCATAATAACAATGCAGGTAAATGACAATCCAAAACAAACTCCCCCCCCCTTGCCTTGACTAATTAGAAAGAAAAAAAATGTTTGTTCAGCACAGACTCTCATGAAACCATTGCAATATTCATGTGACAGGTCATAGTTTAAAATCTGCACACCCTTCATTTTCTCTCCTCTTTCAGTTGCGAGATCACTATCAACATCAGCGAAAACAGCCAACCAAGTGCTGCTGAGCTACCAAACAGACTTTCAACAACACCTCACTAGTGCTCTCTGCTCTAAACACATTTTCCATTTCAGCACCAACAACGCAGAGTGAACGATGGTCTGAGTGGAAAGGAGCGCTGCAACTGATGCAGAAAGAGAGCTAAAATATGATTATGGCGAGATGATGACGATTATCAAACCACGGGGGCATTAGTGCCAGGGAGGGTACAATGTACCAGAGGCCCCATTAGAGCTCTCAGCGCCACTCATTAGGGAACCATTAGTGACAACTACTTTAATTTCCCAGACCACCCACCGGTAAGTGGCAGAGACAAATGGACTCAAAAGGAATCGAATGGACCTCTCTCTCACCTCGCTGCCTCCAAAAAAACAATGCAGCTGTGTGTGCCAGCCAGGTTCAGCCAAGGCTATGGAAGGAAAAGAGAGAGGGGGGCAAAGTGTGCAAGTTCCCAAGAACAATAAAGGAGCAGCAGCATATAACAGGATCAGCCACTGTTCTCTAACAGGATTATTAGTGACGCAAGGCAAAGTTCCTGATTAATGCTGCCAGGCTAACCAAGTCAAAGAGAAAAGATGAAAGACTGATGCTCAGCAACAAAGGCTTTCTGTCTCACACCAAAGGCTGCACACTGGCTCATTATGACTGCACATCATCAAACTGATGTAAAGGAATTACAGCCACAAATGTAATTTGCAACAGTTAGCAAGGCTTCTCTGGCATAATTTCAACTAAAGGTGGCCCATCCAAAGGCTGGAATGATGAAGTATGACTCATGTAAAGCTTGCTGGAGGAGTGCGCGGTCTGCTCTCACACCTGTTGCTGAGTATTCAGTGAAAAATGACACCGACGATATTTACTCTGACCGTGTTAGAGTCTGCATTAAGTCTACAGAGTGTTACTACTAAAGTGCTTGATAATGTTGACACCAGCACTGCTCAAAACTAAATGTGAAAATACAGCCAGCTCTTTGATTTAGTGTACAAATATGTGGTAATGTGCTGAATTTTGTAGAAAAGGATCAGTCAATATGATATGGATAAACAAAAATAGACTTAAAAAAAAAACCCCAAATGATTGTGTATACATATTTTTTATTTGTCTTTTTTTGCTATATAAGGCTCAGAAAAGTGCCGCGCTTACACAAGCAGCAAAGCAACAATAGGAGAATAAACAATGTCAACAAGGCCAAGGACAGTTACAGTCCACTGAGATTTTCCATTTTCATACCGTCAAGTTATTATCTCTGATATATATATATATGTATATTTTAAAGGCCATGTGGTGCCATTTAAATTACTTTCACACGAAGTAAAACGTCTCTCCCTGAGTAGCTCACTCACCTACGCCGTCTTCCGACTTTAACACCATGATGTCTGTGCCTCAAGGTTTCGAGTCCGAAAAGTTTCTAGAAGATTTCCGAGAGTCAAACCTTTCGCCGAATACAATTAACGACAGCTTTATTGGCTTTTCAACTCTCAATTGGCGAGTTAAAAGTTACTCCGAGGATTGACTTCTAGCCTAAAACAAGACTGTTTCGGTCCACGACTCAAGGGAGTGGTTTGAAGTGACGGACTTTGACCAACCAGCTTTTGCTCCTGAGAGCGAGAAAGTAGCAAGAGGAGCAGGCTCGGCACAGAGGAGCGCTTCCGGTTGTGCCTTTCAAATTAAAACACGTTTTAAAGAATGTTTACAAAAAATTTTATTTGGATTACACAGTTACAAATTTTTGTTGTTTCGACTCTTTCTGTGATTTGGTATTCATAAAGGCACCATTAGCCAAACCAGTTATCTTCAGGACAGTACAAAACTTAATATAAATTCAAGAAAACACTTCTCTTAAATTACAAGAACTTTATATTGATTTGAATATTGAGGTGTATAATGAGACTGACTCAAGACATTGTGGCACCCAAACAAGCATTCAACTGGCTAAATCCCCGTCATCCTCACATCCAAATAATTTCAAAGAATAACTGTCAGTTATTAGTTTGGAATTGCCCTGCAGCGTTGCCACATAAACTTGGAGAGGTATACCAATTTGCAGAGCTCAAAACTCCTGTTTGCATATGTGTTGGTGCTGGTATAATCAGACCATAACTTTCAGCACATAACTTTCTTCTTTTTTTTTTTTCAAATTAGGCTTATCCTGCAGGATCCTACAGGTTTATGTTTTATACAACAGTTTTGATTTGTGTCTTTACGATGCCAGTGAGTAGGTGAGAAAAAATAAACAAATATATAAATATATACATGTGCATATAAATATATAATGTACATATTACATTTTTAAATGATTCAGTTCTTCAGCATAAACGACTTCCCGTTTGGATTACTGCATTGGTCTTTTTACTTGTTTTAACAAATTGGCTTTGCATAGTCTTCAGACTGTGCAGAATGCTGCAGCACGACTCTTAACAGGCACCAACAGAAGATCTCATATCACTCCAGTTTTGGCCTCCCTTCACTGGTTGCCCGTAAGTTTTAGGTTTCATTTTAAAATTTTAGTTTTAACCTTTAGGGCCCTACATGGTCAAGCTCCCCAGTATATATCTGACCTGCTGAAACCACATTCATCTTTCCAAGCTCTAAGGTCATCAGCTCAGAGACTGCTGGTGGCCCCACACGCTGGATTTAAAACTCATGGAGATCGGGCCTTTCAGGTGAAAGGGAATCCTCACTGGTAGGTAAGACTCATATAAGGAAGCTGAAGACAAGATTTCAACTAATTTGTTGTTTTATGTTGTATTTTACTGTTTTACATTGTTATTTGTTGTATTTCCATTCTTTTTCATTTTCTTTCTCTTTATTGTGAAGCACTATGTGATTTTTATCTGTGAAAAGTGCTATATAAATAAATTTTACTTACTTACAAAAAGTAAGGTAGGTGTGAGTAGTTGTCATATACTGGACTTTGTAATTGTAAGTGAGACTCTTATTTTGAAAGGAATCCGTTGCCTATCTCCGTCTCCTGATTATGCAAACTGATTAGAGCGCAGCGAACGTGCCCTATGACGCGTCTGCCCCACTGTGTTGCCACCCTGTTGCCTTCGGCTCTCTCCCACACACGCACACACACACACATGTGTTGGGGTTTGAGTGGGGGCAGGGAGTGAGTTAGACTCACCGAGGCAGAGCAGTTTACTGCTGCTGATCTTGCTCTTTTTAAGGCTTTTGATTCACCACATCCGCCGAGAGTAGACGTGTGTGTGCAGTCAGACGTTTACCTCAGAAACAAATGTTAAACCGTTCTTTAGAAAATAGCAACAACACCTGCACAGACAAACACTTGTGAACACCTGTTGGATATTCAAACTCGCTGCACAGCCTATTCCCACATGATATTATTGCAATAAATAAACAAATAAATCAAAATGTTTCAGTCTAGTGCTTTAATGGCTCTGGATTTATTTCCCACATTATCCTGTATAATCTTTTTTGTTGTTGTTGTTGTTGTTGTTATTATTGGGGATGATTGAGTGATTCTGAAAAACAGCTGATTTTCATTGCACTCTTATGATTACACCACAACAATGCAGGGTAACGATGAAACAGGTTTGGTTACATCTTGGTGATACTCACCAGAATGTTTGTGCCTAATGCAGCTTTAGAGTTTTGATGTCATGACCTTCACCTTTTCCCCCCCTGTGATCAAAGGCTGATCAAAGGTTTGTTGAAAGGTCGTTTTTTCCTAGTAGAGAGATATTTCTTGGCGGCATTTTTTAGGGAAACTATGAGGGATTTACAGCCCCCTGTTGAAAGTGAGTAAATTAGTCTTCTGTTTGTATAACACCTGCACAGCCATACTGCTGTCAGATAGCAGAGGATTGAGCCTGTCCTTGCCTGTTGATGAATACCTGAGAGCCTAGAGGAATGCTCCACTCACAGCCAATGACAGAGGCCAGGTAAGGGGAGAAAACAGCTCATCTGTTTTGTTTATCTGACGTACGGTAGAAAAATGTGTATGAGCTGTCCAGCTGCATTTTAAAAAGATTCTGAGCACCGACCCAGGAATCAGGACACAGCTACTAAGAAGACTACGGTAAAGTGCTACAGTCTGCACTGAATCTTCATTTAGGGGGGATCTCAACTTCATTCTGTGACCCATGAATGCTTCAGCTGTGTCACGCAAACTCAACAGCTGACAATGCAGCCTGTGTGTAGCGACCCCCGTGCACACAAAGTTTCAATTCATTGTTAGAAGTGCATCCATTCCCCCAAGCAATGCTGTAAATCTGTGCTCAAGGACCCAGAACAAGAGCACACAGGCAGCTGCCTGACCTTTAAATGAAAAGATTATGAGATGACATAGACACATGAAGATTACAGTTATCCACAGCTTCCTGAACGAGCTAAACGGATCAGCAGATAAATGGAGGATTTATGCAAACTTTAAATCAAGACCAAAAAAAGAATAAAGACTGTACTAAAAGGTGCAGCAGATTTTGAGTTTCAAAGGAAAAGAGAAATTCCTCAAATAGACAAAGGTCTGCTCGTCTTAGAATCTGTAGGACATTAGTTCTTTTTTTCAGTTTTAAAATTAAAATACCATTACCGCAAAACCTTTAACTATGACCTATAAAAGTCTCAACTATGAGGTCAGCCACAACCAAATGGGGAAACTAGGTTTACCTGTGTAACACAATATTATTTTCCAGTAAATGCAATAAGATTTATATGAATTGGTGTTGATGATATGACACATTTACTGAGGATATCTTTTTATTACAATTTTATTAATATATTATTTAGAGCATGTATGTATGAAGACCACAAGACAATATTAATTTGTCTTCATGTCAGTAAGTTTGTGTGAAGTTGTTGGCTTTGTCCAACAAACTGCATGGTGTCTGTAACAGTGCTGCTACAGCAAAGGTAAACATTTACTTTAACACTGCTTAATTATTTATAACTTCTAGATATCCCACGCATGCGTTATTGCCGCAGGCATAAGATTACATTTTATGCAGCATTTTGCAAGATGTACATGCAGGACACACCTCACAGGGCTTATTTGACACATTATATATAAATCAGGCTGTGTTGGATTTGTAGCAAAGCTTTTTCTGACGGCTTTCTGGTATCACCCTCTAAGGTGACTGTAGCTCTCTAGCCTCTGGGAATGTTCTGACCTCACACAAGTCTGGCTCGTATTGTGAAATAGCTGTTGTTCAGTCTTACGGTGCTATGTTAAGAATGTGGATTAAAGTGTGATTGCAAGTGCGAGTCTCAAAAAAGCTTGTGGTTTTAAAGGTGCCCTCAGCTGAGTGTAATGAACACATGATTGAATGTTTTGACTTCGATCATTAGCACTCATTACTGATGTGCAGGTCACTACCAGGTTTTTAGTATTCAGCGACTCCGTATAAAGTTTCGTAAGTAGTGATTTCAAAATATGAATCAGGGTTGCAGGATGTGAAAGAAAACGATTGTCAAGATAATTCCAACAGAGGGCGAATTTTATTTTATGTCTGACCGAGCTCCAAAACACTCCACTTCACAAAAACTACAATTTGCGACTCCCTGGAAGAGCCCCAAAACCAAAGTCCTAGTTTATAAGGCAGGCTTGCCATAAAAATATAGCCTCCTAATCCAAGAAACACTGATGCAATACGTTTTCAAACATCAAAAAAAGTCTTCAAAAACACAGAAGTTGGGCCTAAAATCGGTTGTGGGTGTGCCGGGGCTATTATAAGTGAAACCACAGAGTCAAAACAATATCCTGGCAGCTCCTGAACTAAAAATACATCTTTATTTTAGGCTTTAAATAGCCTGAATTAGATGGAAAATTGATGTGTGAGAGAAAATAATCCCCATCATTAAGACAAAAGGTACCAAGAGTGACTCCTGCTGATCATTTGTATTAATTACAGCTGCAGGAGGGGAGAAAGAAACCCCACACAGGAAAATTTTAGAGAAATTTATCTTTACTATCAAACAGCAATGATTTCAACCAAAAGCATTTCAAAATTAACTACACTGCGTCATATTGAAGTTGGGTCACTGTACAGAGTCATGTTGCTTTTTTCTAACTTACAAAACATGCAAACAGGAGGTTTATTGAGAAACAGGAGGTTAATATCCACAGACGAGCTCGAAACAAGGCATGAAAAATGGTTCTGCCACCACGACAATTACAAACCTGCACGGCAAATATTCTTTGGCATTAGACATGGCTCGAGTGATCTGCTGCTCGACGCATGAGTCACTGCACAAGTTGACTTTGAAACCACTGCTTTCCTTTTACAGGTGCAATCACAGGTAATGAGACCTTTGGTTCTATGCACTCTGTAATTTTCTGGGTTAGACGGATTTCAGGACTGAACGATTAATTACTGACATGAGTCATGTGCAAAAAAAAAAAAAAAAAAAATAGCAGAATACATCTAACTCTGGTGCTCTTTTTCTGATGTTTGCATGTCAGAAAGAACTCTGTGGGCGGCCAATCAATTTGCAATTAAAATACAGAACTCTACACAGCTTACAGCAGGACCCACCTACACGCAGTAATACTGCTGCCAGAAACTGTTTCAGGAGGAGCATGCAAAATTTCCAGAGCTTCTGATAAAACATGACAGTTGAGAACCTGTTTGCATAAGAAAACGTACTCATCTCATGCTAGTCGTGCAGCGTTCTGCACCGCACAAAGTTTTGACATTTACATGGTGACCCCAACAAGAGATAGCACACGGTGACAAAGCGACTGCTTATCTTTGCTGAAAAATTCATGAGTTTGACTAATAAGCACTCCAGAGAAATAACTAAATATACATTTTGCTCTTTATAAACAGGATTCTATCTGAGTCATAAAAACTAAAAGATCGAGGGCAGCAGGTGCATGCTGCTAAGCAGTTAGCGTTAAAGATGAAAACTGACGGTCATGTCAGATATAGCCAAAATAGCACAATTATGAACATCAATTCTTTACTGTCCTATCCGTTGCTTGTTCTTTCCTAGAGCATTTATCAAGACATAAAAAATATCTTGAGACATATCCTCCCATAACACCAAAAGGAACCCACTTAGTTAGGTTTTGTGAGTCTCTCTATGTTTTCATACACTCTTCCCTGAAGGAACTTCCTGTCAGACTTCTCACTGTCAAACTCATTCAGCATAAACACTCACAGGACACTTTATTGGGTACTCTGTGCAACCCATGCTTTTGCTTCCAGAAATGCCTTATTTCTTTTTCACACAGATTTAACAAACACTGGAAACACTCCTCACAGATATTAATCCATATAGATATGATAGCATCACGCGGTTGCTGCAAATTTGTCGGCTGAGAATATCCTGTCCACCACATCCTCCGGGTGCTCTATTAGACTGAGATCTGGTGACTGTGGATGCCATTTGAGTGCAGTGAACTGTACATGATGTGAATTTTGTGACATTGCGCGTTATCCTATTGGAAGCAGCCATCAGAAGGTGGGTACACTGTGGTCATAAAGGGATGGACATGGATGGACAGCATTACTTGTGTTTCTAGGCTGTGGTATTTAAAAGATGCTCAACTGGTACTAAGTCCTCCAACGCGTACCAAGAACATTTTGCACCATTACACTGCTGCCTGCCTGAAACAGGGCCTATATGCACCGAGTGGCTGCCATGTGATTGGCTGATTAGATATTTGTGTTAACAAACAGCTGAATAGGTGTACCTAATGAAGTGGCCGATGACAGCATTTATAGCTCTAGCTCAAAAAGAGCTCAACCTGTAGCGGTTCTGGATGTTGTTCATTGTACCTTTTTTTTCCCGTCAAAAAAACTATTGATTTTATCTGACTTGTGAAATATCTCATTATTTTAATAATCTATAATAAACTGATATAAGAGCTCTTAAAATAGATAACAGTACAGTGTAAGGCTCCCAAACCAAAAAAGACTGGTAACTGCTGCCATCACTACAGTCTCATATATAACAAGCTGATAGGGCAAATATTCTCAAACACACGCTGTTGCTGACGGCCTTGTTGTGCTTTCGCACAGATCAGTGTGTCCTCAGCTGTCCCTGGAGCCCACGAGAGTAATTTCCGCGTCAGAGAGCCTCGGCAAATCCGGGGCACACCTGGCTCTCTGCACAGATGGCTGACGGAGCTGTGCTGATATCACTCAGAGAAAATTTCTATCATGTCTTCTATAAACAACACAGTACTTGGGATCACTGTCATTCTGTGGGCTATGATGATTATTTAAGCATGCCGACTCACAGTGACTGTCACTGTGAGCGTTTGGTTAACAATAACAATTACATTGTGAAAGGTGCAAAACAGTGTGCGTGTGACTCAGTAATTTAGATGCAAAAGGGAACTGAAGAAAATAAATGATAAAATAAAAGTTTGTATTTACTTTGGAGTCTGATATTACTACATGAGAACAGACTAAGAAGGAAGTAATTTCTTTTTACTTCTTCAAAAGACAAGACCAGTTTAATTTCAATATACATTCTCCTCTTAAATAAAAGCATTAAGTATTATTAACATGTCTTATTAGAAAAATCTGATGTAAACAGTTATTGTGGGCAGAATACACTCATTAACCACTTTCTTAGATACACCTGTTAATGTAAATATCTAGTCAGCCAATCAACTCCTTGCATTTAGGCATGAAGTCATCGTCAAGACGACCTCCTGAAGTTCAAATTGAGCATCAGAATGGAGAAGAAAGGTTAATTATTTCAATTTTTTTAGATTATAGCTGGTTTTTCCTGCACAGCCATTTATCGAGTGGCAGTTCTCTGGGTCAAAATGCCTTGCTGATGTCAGAGGTCAGAGGAGAATGGACTGATTCAAGCCACAACAACAGAAGACCACACTAGGTGATATTCCTTTCAGTTAAAAAAAAAGAAAACTGAGGCTACAATTTGCATGGGCACCATGTTTGGAAAACAGAAGGCTGGAAAAATGTTGCTTGGCCTAATGAGTCTCCATTTTCACTGCAACCTTTGAATGGTGCGGTCAGGAGTTAGAGTAAACAACATGAAAACGTGGATCCATCCTGCCTTCTTTCAGGCAGGTAGTAGTAGCTCCATCAACCGGGGGTTTAATGGTCCGGGAAATATTTTCTTGGCACACTTTGGACCACTTGGTACCAACAAAGCATCATCTAAACACCATCTACCTGAGTGTTGTTGCTGCTGACTGTGTCCATCCCTTTATGACCGCAGTGTACCATTTGCTGATGGCGGCTTCGTGTCACAAAACTCAAATCATCTTAAACATGACATTGAGTTCACTGTATTCAAATGAACTTCACAATCACCAGATCTCATTCCAATACAGCACCTTTGGGATGCAGTGGAATGGCAGATGCGCATCATGGATGTGCAGCTGATAAATCTACATCAACTTTGTGATGCCGTGATTTCAATGTGGACCAAAACTCTGAGGAATGTTCCAAGCAACTTGTTGAACTGTGAAGGTAAAAGGAGCGTAACCCAGTACTAGAAAGGTTTAACTGACAATGTGACCAGTGAGTCAGTAGATAAATTATAGTTTCCGTCAAGCTGCACTTGTATAAACTGTTTTTAAAAGCTTTATATGTTGTGTGTGCAAGAGAGTAAAGCCACCAGATAAAAGTACACCATTTCCTACTGAGATGTCATAACAGTGACATGTGATGCAATTTGTACGCAAGTACAGAAATCAAATAATTCCACCACTTATTTCAGGAGTGGTTTACAGTAATAGCTTAGATGACACAACGTGAACTTGCCTAACAACAGTTGGATGAGCCACACATGAGTCATTCGTGATTCACCATTAAAAGCAGAAATACCAACACTAACAGTATCAGCCAATGTCATTACATCACAAGTGGCCCAAACTCTTAACGGTTGCCATCACAACACAAACTTCGTTTTATTGCCGTTTAATCAAAAAACGTGACACAAGGCAGGCAGTTGGCAGCTTTGGTAATACGCTGCCCACAAATTGCAGGGAAGGCTGAATGTACAAATGCAAGCCAGTGTTTTATCTAAGTGACTAGAAACACCCAACATGCCATTCAGTTCTGTTGGCTTGACAAAAAAAAAAAAAAAAAAAAATCAGCAAAAGTCTGCTGTCATCACATTTAGTACCAGAACAATCCAGATTACTTCCCCGTTGAATATCCAAATCGACAGGCAGAGCCCTGGTGCTGATGTGGATATTTTGAAATGACTGAGGCAGCAACGCTTCCACATGCTTCGCACAAAGTCAGCTGATTCACTGCCACCCAACAAAGCTTTTTAAGTCATGTCAACACGCAGTTTAAACACCCCCAATGGGAACCTGCACACCATCCTGCAGTGCAATGTCATCGCGGCGCTTAGCAACCAATCCAAAACAACAGACACGCACACATCAGCTCCATCGCTGTCCAGATGGTGAGTAGCAAACTTCTAAAGAAACCAACATCTTAATCTGTGTCTCTCTGTGTGTAATTAAACCGAGAAGCACAGAAAATTCATTTTACCCAGCTTTAGGAGGCGATCACCAGTAAGCACAACACTGCCAGTCCTCTTTGTTAAAGGACGGAAACACAAGTCTTTGGCAGAGCTGAGAAAGTCTGGCTCGCAAGCTGAGATTTCACATGTTGTCGGACAACATAAGGATTTTATGTACATGTGTGAAAAAGGAATGTGAAGTCATCAAGAAGGAGGCAGCCCTGCTGCAGATTCGATCAGCTGAGTAAGTAATAACATTAGCTCACGCTCTATTAGTGTGCGTGCACGCACAGGGCAGAGGTTTAAGCTGTGCTAAATGAGAGCCTCCCTGAGCCTCGAGAAGCTCCTTCTATTTCTGTCCGACTGTTTGTTTTCATCTCTGGTTTAGTCATGTGTTCGTGCCAGTGGTCACAGAAGCACACATGACCACGCTCACAGGTTGAAAACACATTCAAGAAACAAATGCTCGTGATAGTTTCAACACTGTAGGTTTATAGTAATGATGCCAAAAGCCAGCAAAATGAAAAATGATCTTCCTGAAAACAACTTTTACTTTACCTGGAGCTTCCTCGAGTGGCTTCACAGCAGGGCACAAGAAGGTCTGAAAACTGGACACACATAGTTCACCGACTGTCCCCATAGCTCCGGCGTGTTAATCTCCGTATCTGAGTGTATGTCTCAGACTGCAGCTGTGTATCGTCCTGAGTTCCTCCCTCCTTATGACTGTGATGTGAAAGAAAAGTTGTGAAGATCCCAGTCTCCCCAGTGCACCTGTCACTCCTTGCTCCCAGCTGTTCCCTCCATGGAAGGATTCCAACTGTAAGATCCTGCACTGTGTCACTTTGCTTCACCTAATCCCCACCCCCCCCCCACCCACCCCAAGTTGGATGACGCTCCTCGGCCAATGTCTTAAACTAACCTACTTTCTCTTCCCCTTTGTTGAGAATGTGCAACTTGCTATCGGATGCTAAAATCACTTCTGCTTTCTCCCCCGTTCCCCTTTTCCGTTGGTATCTGAGCCTCGCTCTTATCCTCCTCTGCTCCCTCTCTCTCCCTTTCTCTTTCTCTCCCACTAGCTACCTCACATACTAATTCTTGACAGGCTGCACACAAAATATATTAACGTATCTGTGACTGCTGCAGCAACCGCGTACGACTGGTTCAATCTGAAAAGTCGCTTGAAGAAGGGATGGAGTTCTGTTGTTTTCATGGAAATTATGGCAAAAATAAATAAATAGATGAAAGTCAGCAGTATGCTTTTTTTTTGTGCACTCCAGATTTTTATTTCCATTTCCACCCTCTGCTGCTTTTAGCTTTTAGTCACTCGTGGTTTTTTGGCTTGAAAAGCATTAAAAAAAAAAGAGGCAAGATTTCATTGTTGCTTGGCAACAGGATAGAAGAAATAACTAGCTCCTGGGCCAAACACTGTGAGCCATTTGTTTTGATTAGATTATTCTCAAACTCGGTGAGGGTTATTCGCAGTGACACGATCGCATTTTGGGGCTGTATAATGCACATGGGTTTCCAAACAACAACAACAGCAACAAAAATGTGCTCGTCAACGATCTGTTTCAGATTCTCGCTTCCTCTGAGTCTCGTGGAACAAAATGCAAACGATTAGCTTCCCTCTTGAACTCGTGTCACCTGCCACTCTGCATTACCCCACTTGTCAGTCACTCCTTAATTACTCCTTCTCTGCGAGTCATTCATTAATCCTTCAACTCCGCCCTCTCTGTCAATCATGTTTCCATTGAAAAGCAATATAGGGGTGACTCGATAAGGAATGCAATAAAGTAAGACGTGCTTCGTGGTTATGGAAATCATTATGATCTAACAAGCACTGCCTAGTTCATTATCTGAGGGCACAGTGCTTCAACTTGACTTCTGTATGAACTGCAAAGTCAGTTCTGGGTACTTTAAATGCTGCAGCTGCACATCACCTAGACAGAACAGCTCTGTCACCAGAGGAACGGCACACAGTGAAGTCAGCACAAATCTTCCGCCTCTTTTTTTTTTTTTTTTTTCCAAATGCATATTCCTCCCCCCTCGCTCGACAGCACAACACAAACACACTGAAAATGTTTAAATCTGTGTATTCCACTGAACTTTTATGGAGCTATTCTAGTCCACAGAGCAAACTTTAAATGCTCTAATGAAACTCATAAAAGCCAATTAGCCAAATCGACAACAGTTCATTTGAATTAATTATTTTTGCACTGCAGTTTATTATGGACTAATGAGGACATGAAGTGCAACACGCAATTAAGCTGCAAATGCAGTCATTCAAAGAGAGATCCCCAAGATGCCCAAACTGTCACAATTTAAATGCTAATACTGATTTGTTATATAACACACTTTAGATTGCTGTAGTCAAAAAAGCACATGTTAAGTCACTGATTGATTCCTCATGAACCCCAAATGGGAGAAAACATCTAATGACCCTCAAATATGTGAGTAAACTAAAAATCTACAGCAATGGATTGATTACAAAGTAAACTGCACTTTTTCTGCAATATGTAGGATGGCATCGCAAAAGAATTCCCTAAACAAATCAAAAGAGTTTAAATTACAGGGAGTGCAGAATTATTAGGCAAATGAGTATTTTGTCCACATCATCCTCTTCATGCATGTTGTCTTACTCCAAGCTGTATAGGCTGGAAAGCCTACTACCAATTAAGCATATTAGGTGATGTGCATCTCTGTAATGAGAAGGGGTGTGGTCTAATGACATCAACACCCTATATCAGGTGTGCATAATTATTAGGCAACGTCCTTTGCTTTGGCAAAATGGGTCAAAAGAAGGACTTGACAGGCTCAGAAAAGTCAAAAATAGTGAGATATCTTGCAGAGGGATGCAGCAGTCTCAAAATTGCAAAGCTTCTGAAGCGTGATCATCGAACAATCAAGCGTTTCATTCAAAATAGTCAACAGGGTCGCAAGAAGCGTGTGGAAAAACCAAGGCGCCAAATAACTGCCCATGAACTGAGAAAAGTCAAGCGTGCAGCTGCCAAGATGCCACTTGCCACCAGATTGGCCATATTTCAGAGCTGCAACATCACTGGAGTGCCCAAAAGCACAAGGTGTGCAATACTCAGAGACATGGCCAAGGTAAGAAAGGCTGAAAGACGACCACCACTGAACAAGACACACAAGCTGAAACATCAAGACTGGGCCAAGAAATATCTCAAGACTGGTTTTTCTAAGGTTTTATGGACTGATGAAATGAGAGTGAGTCTTGATGGGCCAGATGGATGGGCCCGTGGCTGGATTGGTAAAGGGCAGAGAGCTCCAGTCCGACTCAGACGCCAGCAAGGTGGAGGTGGAGTACTGGTTTGGGCTGGTATCATCAAAGATGAGCTTGTGGGACCTTTTCGGGTTGAGGATGAAGTCAAGCTCAACTCCCAGTCCTACTGCCAGTTTCTGGAAGACACCTTCTTCAAGCAGTGGTACAGGAAGAAGTCTGTATCCTTCAAGAAAAACATGATTTTCATGCAGGACAATGCTCCATCACACGCGTCCAAGTACTCCACAGCGTGGCTGGCAAGAAAGGGTATAAAAGAAGAAAAACTAATGACATGGCCTCCTTGTTCACCTGATCTGAACCCCATTGAGAACCTGTGGTCCATCATCAAATGTGAGATTTACAAGGAGGGAAAACAGTACACCTCTCTGAACAGTGTCTGGGAGGCTGTGGTTGCTGCTGCACACAATGTTGATGGTGAACAGATCAAAACACTGACAGAATCCATGGATGGCAGGCTTTTGAGTGTCCTTGCAAAGAAAGGTGGCTATATTGGTCGCCGATTTGTTTTTGTTTTGTTTTTGAATGTCAGAAATGTATATTTGTGAATGTGGAGATGTTATATTGGTTTCACTGGTAAAAATAAATAATTGAAATGGGTATATATTTGTTTTTTGTTAAGTTGCCTAATAATTATGCACAGTAATAGTCACCTGCACACACAGATATCCCCCCTAAAATAGCTAAAACTAAACAACTAAAACTACTTCCAAAAACATTCAGCTTTGATATTAATGAGTTTTTTGGGTTCATTGAGAACATGGTTGTTGTTCAATAATAAAATTATTCCTCAAAAATACAACTTGCCTAATAATTCTGCTCTCCCTGTATACAAATAATTTAATGCATCCACTCCTAAGTGATTAAACCACTAGGAGGCTAACGACTGTACTCTGTCACACCCGATCCAACCCCTACTTGTCTTATAGTGACGGTGCAAGAGTCTGGGTGTTGTCAAGGCTTAATTGCTAATTGTGTTCATCCAACAAAGTATGGATGCCACTTCTTGGCCTCATGCTCTCTGGGCTGTCATTTTTAGCTGAAGTGATTAAGTCAATCAAAATAATACCAAATAAAACCAGATCTGGTGTCAGTCTCCACTTTATGTTGTGCTATTGAGCCAGTTCGTAACAGCTGAAGCAGTTTGCTTTGATATGTAAGTCTTGCCATGTACAGCATGAAGGCCTTTTGCGTTTAACTGGCCCCAGATGAACCACTTCCTTGAGCATGGCATGCCATCATGTGGACACTGCATGCAACAACAACTCTTATTTTCACCTCCCCAAGCAGGCTACAAGTCTTCTGGAGTTAGCAGACCCAGATTTAATCTAACTATGAAATCTATGTGGGCTGAGTGCAACAGTCATGAGTAAAAATTACAATAAGAAAACCGATAACTTCCCCAGAAGATTACACGATTCTGATGTGAATCAGTCATCAGTAAACGAGTAGACAGCTACGGAGGTGAACGTGTTTTCTTTTTCGATAAAATCATTTCCCAGGTGGAAGATAAAATCTACAGGAAGCTTCCTGATCTGTGTTGGTGGAACTCCTACATGGCAGCCTAATGATAGCATCACCTCTGGTGACTAACAACTGGCTGAGTGGGGGCAGAGCCAGTGTCTCTGCTGATACAACCAGAGTGAATATGAAGGCTAGAGCTTCTACACCTGAACAGGCTGAATGAGCTTAACAATATCTCCACAATAGCAACACACAGCACTCGTTGCTCAGCTTTGAGCACTTCTCTTCATCTGCGTCTCTTTTTGATCGGTGCAAATTGAATCCCATTAAACAAACCATTAAATTCATTTTGCTTCTTATTTCTGGAGTTATATCTTACACGATCAAGAAAGTAGAACAGCTGTAGCATCTTTGGTGTGATTTTTATGTAACTACTTATTTCTTGTTATTAAGAACAAGTTGTGTCTGCATAAGCCCGCTGAGAGTTTGCTGCTTCCGTGACAGTGTCAGTATGCTTTGAACATGAGAGGAGCTTAGAGCTGGAGTAAACGTGTCACATGGCTGAAGAGTGACAGTTTAAGGGAAAAAAACTACAAAGAGAAAACAAGAAAAAATACACACACACGCAGCATTAAGACCAGCAGAAGCATCTCTATTTCTCAGACGAAATCACTCAGATAAAGAGGAGAGGTCAAACTGACAGAGAGAAAGATGACACCCATAACCACAGAAACCACATATACCTGTCACCCTAGAGCACCAGCGCACCACACCTATGAGCAGTTGCACTGTTTCCTTTGTGCGCATTTTATTATGCAAAGAGAAACCGAACTGCGCTGACAGGTGCAAGTAGATGGGAGGGGGTGCACACAAAAGAAAAAAACATTTTGACACCCTGCAGCTCAAAGCCTTTTAAGTAAGTCTTGAAACCCAGCCACGCCTCGTGAATCCCCAGGTATTTGATTTAGGGCGCCAGCACCTAGCAACATCACTGGAACACAGTTCAGAAACCTGTTTCGATGATAATCCTGCTGTAAATGTAAGAAGGCGGCTACGCGGGTGAAGCCACGACGCAATAAATTATACAAATTACATTAGAAATATAGCCAGCCTCCAGACGAATGTTGTGTTTTGTTATATAAGTCCAGACTAATAATAAACTGCAGTGGGGGGGAAAAAATTGTGCCAAAATAAAACGACATCTCCACTTTTACTTCCATCTGCTTCCCGTCTTCTTGCTCACAGAGGAGATGATATGCTTTGCACTTCTTCATTCAGATTCACAAGCTGTCGATTTGACTAAGAAGGTGTCGGGGACAGCGAGAGTGTTATCTGAATGCGCTGGGTGCTTCAGCGTGTCTCTTTTCTTATGCCTCACACTTCAGCAGATAATTACATAATCACCAACTGATTCTTTCAGCTCCTTTGCAAATAGGAAGTCGCTGACGGCATATCATTATCCTGTTCTGGGGCTGACAGGAAAACACCCTGCACGGGCTACCCAAAGTCACCACCTATGGACTCTTTATAGCAATTGCTCCTTTGTTAGGAGCTGTGATACTTCCATCAGACTAAAACTTCCCCTCATTTTTGGAAAAGAGATGAGAAGCATCATCCCCCTCCTTCTCCTGCTCCCTTCAGCAGAGCATCAGTAGAATTTTTTGCAATGAGGCCATTGCTGGAGGTTCTATTTTGAGATGCATTAAGCTCACTAAAAAAAAAAAAAAAAACTAAACTACTAAATAATTGAGACGAAGGCTCTATCATATTCTAAGCTGAGCCACCAGCTAGCTCATCCCGGTCTGACATCATCAGGGATGTCACCATACACTTGATGACATGATGCTGAATTTCCAGTAAATATGGCTCATATTTTTTTCAACACAAGTAGTTGTATAAGAAGGCATTCTGTAAAAAAAAAAAAAAAAAGAAAGAAAGAAAAGAAAAACTATGTCAGCCTCAAAATAGATCCCAGCCTGATATCCTATAAATAAATCAGTCCGGATCATGTAAACTCCCAAAAGAGCAGGAACTTTTCTGTTTCTCCCTGCTGTTGTTTTTGAGTGTAAAAATCCGATTTATTATTATTATTATTGTTTTCACAGCTGTCACCCTGCTGTCATAGCTGCAGTGAGATGCTAAATAATTAATTGCGTCGACCTTTTTATATGTGTGCATACCACAGAGACCACCTGTTTTAAAGCTGGCTTTAGATTGCATCCTTCTTCCTGTTCCTGTGTATGCGCTTAGACTACATAAACACGGGCAAGTGTAGGATGAAAACAACACGGCATACAGGCCTGCTGCGGACTAGGACTTACTTTGAAGTGTGACACGTTGTCATTTTTTAACAGTTTCACCAAACAGACAGGCAGTAGTGTGGACATAGCTCAGTGGGCTGCATTTTTTTTTTTTTTTAATCTCTTGGCACAGCAGGAACACGGACACGCTACGGCAGTGCTGAAAAGCATGCGCTCATGCAGTGTCAGGCTTTGGATCAAAGCGTCTGCTACATGCGTGAAACAGTGCGATGAGGACAAACCGTAATTCTCCCCCTCCATCCCGGTGGTGCTGATGCTGCTGCTGCTTCTGCGGCTGATGAAGGCGTCTCTGTCCGGGGATGTCTCTCTCGAAGCGCCCGCAGCAACTCCGTTACCTGCCGCCCTCCTTCCCTCCCTTTCTCGTCTCTTCTCTGGCTTCGCCTCACCTCCCAGCTCTCAACTTGAAAGCAGGCGTAAGCTTACTTTTTTTTGTTTTCTTAGCTTGTTGCTTTTCTGTTTGTCCCTTCCTTTTTGCCGTTTCAGAGGTGTGTGCTGCCGATGCCTGGCTGCTCCGCTGTTATGTAGCTCTCCAGAAAAGCCGGTGCACATGCTGGCCCCTCCCATCCCAGATGTGATGTCACGCTCTAACTTAGCTTCAAGTTTACTAAATGTCCTGCTGCTAGGTTTTATAACTTGCTGCTTATTTGACGGGCCCTGTAACGTGTGCGTACAACTATTCATATAATTCATTAAATACAACGTCCAGTGAAAATATGAGAAAATTACTAAATGTAATGCGAGAAGCAAAACAGATTTAGGTGATCCTCTGTTTATTGGAGCGTTATTCAGTCTCTTTTAGCTCCCAGACGTAAATAAATCTTCCTTTTGAGCTAATGAATAGACTTCAGCTTCAACTTAGGGTTGCCTGCTCACCAGAGCAACTTCATCCCTGTTTTCCAAGAGAAAAACACAGATGGAGTAGAACAAACTCAGTAGCCGCTGCTAACGATAGTTCTTTGTGGCATAAAGTGAACACGGTGCAGAAGTGACACCTGGTGTGGTCTTCTGCTGCTGTAGCCCATCTGCTAACATGCTCTACATGTTGTGCAATTAAAGATGCTCCTCTGGAGCTAATGATCGTTATTTGAATTACTGTTGCCTTCCTATCAGCTTGAAGCAGTCCTTTTCCTCTTACTTCTTCCACTCATAAATATTTGCTGTTTTTCTGACCGTTCTCTGTGAACCTTGGACCCCTGGTCTGACCCCAACATGCCATGTTCGAAATTACTTAAATCACATTTCAATAAGGAGAGAGCTAAACATGATTTACTGAGATGAAGAAATTAGCGTATTGGGCGATTAGACACCAAATGACCCATCATGGCAGAACAGAATCCCAGCAGTGATAGGATTTAAGACAGGACCTCCACAAATGGTGGTAAAGATGAAGACTGAGGCTTGAATATAGCTGTGGCTGAGGTAACTGAAGTGGAGATGGGGAGGAGGTGGGTTGCATGAAAGAGAATCTGAAAGGGAGAATGGCAGGGAGCACGGCAGGGAGCACAGATTTAAACCATGCAAAGCCGAGGCTTTTGGCTCAAAGAAGGCAGGCGAGAATTGATTGGACTAGAGTAATGATGTCAGAAATTAGATTGACAGCATGGGAAAGCAGTAATCCTGTAAACAACAGAAAAGCAGCTGAATACACAGGAAAACAGACAGATGAGTGACTACAGATCCCTCCTTATTGAACTTACACTTAAGCTTAATTTCTGCCTCATTCTGATGCTTACCTTGTTTCTCAGCAGGTGATCTTGACCATCTCTACATGGCTAAATGCATTGGGTTACTGCTATGTGATTATATGCTGTTGGCATTAAGAAGCTGCTGAACCACCCAAAACACTCTACTGCAGCAACATTACCTTTGCCACACATATTCACACAGCACTTTATTCTGTACTTGCATGCTTCATCTACCTTGCATTTACACCTGCAGCCAACTGAGAATCACCAGTTGACATATTTTTGTAATTCAGGAGGAAACCAGAGTAATTGGACAAATCCCACCCAAGCACAGGAAGAGTATGCAAAGTCTGCTCAGGAAGCCCTAGAAATCTGGAAGGGATTGGGCATCCATAAATCCAACTGGTATCTCTCATACATCATAGCCACAGACTGGAGGTAAAAGATGGGTTGGTCTGAAATGTCAAATAAAAAAAACAAACAAAAAACTCCCCAACTTGGTAGGTCAGCAGCATCTCCCCCTATTACAAAAATAAGTGATTATACAAAAGTGAATGAGAGACTTGTGCAAACTTGATCTATCACCCACAGTAAACGTCCTGCTAATGAGATCTGGTCTCCATCTGTAGTTTTAGGACTTGTTAGGTTGTTCATCCTGTAGATTAGAGTCCTTTTCAGAGAGAAAAAAGACAAGAAAGCAGTGTATACTTTAGAGCTTTGCCTGTGGGTTACAAGTGTTTGGTTTCCCAGTCAGAGCTCACCCTAATTCGTCAGATCTGTTTAAATCAAAATTTGAACATCATGCACAATTTCTTGCAATTGCATTGAGCACCATGTTTCCTTGAAATGGTACACAAATGGTTTTGAGGTCCATTTTAAATGTAACCCAACCAGCAGCATGCTGTATTAACAAGAAAGTGCAGTAAGTGGTTCAGCTTCCATAGATAAATGCAATACAACATACATGCACCTCTTTTGGTAAGTCAGACTTTCTTAAAGAAAGAACCCTTCTTAAACAGTGATGCTCACCCTATTTGTGCTGTTTACCCACATACCATTTGTAGATTTGGAAAAAGCAGAGGAAGACAAAGAAAAAAAACCCTACAATCAGCTCACAAAAGTCACAACTTTATTGCACCTTTTCAGTTAGCTATTACGAGGTAAGAGCTACTTTCATTATGAAAGCTCTCTTCTCTGGTCAGAAAAGGTGGTGCAAAATATGGAACCATCAATGCAAACATGTGGACTGTCCATTCACGCCAGTAAATGTTCATCTGCCAGTCTGCCAGTCCACTTCACAGCTGTCCTTTGGAAATGACACTGCCCCTCTTGTACTGTACACATTACAGTGACATAAGGAAGGACTTGCATGAAAAACAAATGTCTCTCTTACACACAACTGAACAAACACACTTGTAGATAAATTCTCAACACCCACCGACTACTCTGAGTATTTAGTAGCACAGTAAAGATCTTCTTTAAATTACATATTTATAACATTAAAACCTATGCTTTTTATAGCCAATTCAAGGCAACATCTCTAGAATGAAAAGAAATGCGTGGGTAAATCTTTACAGCGTTGTCGGGGTGGGGGAAACACTGGTAGCACAAGATGGACTGTACAATCTACACTGGCAAAGCATTTGTTTATTTAACTTTAGTTTCTCTACACATCTGTGCCCAAACTGGTGCAAGATGATTAGATGGATTCCACACCTGATATATTTTGTATAAAACAGTTGTTTATAGGATGTACAGGATGCAACGAGGCGGCCTAGGTCCAGGGATGACTCCTACATGAAATGGGGTCTGATCAAGGGTGGAGATGGGAATACAGGAGGTTCTGGGTTCCTGAGTCTCAGCCCAGTTTCTAGACGGCGAGCATGACTGTCAGAAAATTGCATAGAGGTATAAGATACAAGGGGACAAGAAGATCTCATCATGTAGTTATCGCATCATAACACAGTGCCAGAAGTATAAAATGTAACCCTTTAATTGCAGTATAGTGGTGAAGGACCCATTGTGGAGTTTTTTTCCTTCTTTACAGAAAACAAAAACATGTTTCCAAACTGAGCTTCTCTAAATGAAGAACTGATGAGATGAGCTACATAGTTGGATAGCTGCACAGTAGAAAATTAACTGCGCCAACGAGAGTTCCTCCAGAAACGCCGGCCTCTACGACGCACACAACGATTGCACCGAGCTGTAAGAAAACAATAACTCATGAATAAAAAATAAAACTAACAGCATCCGATGCGTTTCCTACATATCGATGACATCGCCCGAGCATTCCTTTGTATTATTAATGTATTGACATTAAAGCTGAACTTGGTAAGGAAGGGAAAAATCACGTGTGTAACAAGAACTGCGCAACTACAAACGACCCTTCATTTAAAATGGGTTTTGAACCAGTTTAGGCATGCGTAATGAGGAAACGGTGGCTATTTTAAACCTCAATTTTACCAACAATATGCAGGCAAAACTCGGTCCTTAAAAAGAAGCAGTGTGGTACAGACACTAGAGTACAAAATAAAATCCCAACTTATGAGAAAAAAATAATAATAACATAAAAATATTTAAGAAATCTAAAACAAGAATAATGAATGAGTCCAGCTTTGTTATTTGACATAGAATAATTTCATTTTTTGTTAAAAAGGTCACTTTTTTTGCTCAGATTGCGTTTTCAGCGCAGTTTTCAGCGAGGCCAATGAGTCACAGCCTACCTTTCACAATTACGGTAAAGCTTTTTGTATTTCACGGTAGCACATTTTCAGGGAAATAATCGGGGCTCAAAGGACACAAATCTAGCGCGATATTGACGTGATGTTCGTGATGTAAGGATTTTCAATTAAATACTGAATGCATAGAAAACTTTAAGCTGCTCATGGCGGCATCTAAAGGGGAGATAGTGAAATTCAGCTGTCTGCTGAAAACAATATTTCACATTGGTTAGTTTAAAAGTTGTGTTGGCAGACTGCTGATGCAGTAATGTGTACTGCTTTTGGCACATATCTTATTCTTGAATATGGGGGATTAAACAAACAAAAGACAGAAGAAAAAAGAGAGAGAGAGGGAGAGATTGGGTAAATGAGTTTGGTAAGAAAAGTATTTTCTGTCTCAATTTCAAGTCAGCAAGACTTCAGCAGCAATCTGGACTCTCAGCGTCGGACTCCAAAAACTCTCTTCCCTCCGGGTGTTACAGACCACTTGTTCCGCCTGTCCTGAATCTTCTGGAACATGCTGCTGGCCCCTCTCCACTTCTCTCTTTTATACTGCTTTACTTTCTTCACCTGTTAACAAGTAGAAAAGGGGACAAATTAAAATTAAATAATTGCATATCGTCTCGGAGAAGTATTTTAGTTGTTAATAATCAAAATACCAAACAGGAAAGCAGGGTAAAAACTGGCCATCATAGAGAGAAATAGGGGCGCTGTGTTGTTTAATAACAGAGATTACAACAACACATTTTTAGACAATCTTTCCAGGGATCGTGCTTGATTGCACAATATACATGCAAAGTGTAACAAGTAACTGTTTAGGTCCCAAGAGCAACAACGTGTCTGGTTAGTGGCACTAAATTTGCCTGTGAAATGACAAATGTAACTTTGACCTCGTGCACGTTTTGAGTGAAGACCCATTAGGTGATCACTGTGTGCAAGTTTCACTGAAATCCAACCAACTCTAATGCAGCAGTACAGATTCTTGTGAACTGAACAGACAGACAATGACTTTTTTCATGTTGCATTTCACCCCTCACCTTTCCCCTGTCGAAGTCTTCATCCCACTCGTCGATCACAGTGTCACACCTGGCATCGCGGGCATCTTCAATGGCATCTCTGCTGACAGCAGAGACCTCACCATCCCAACTGAGGACTAGTGAAGACAAGACATTGACACCCTTTAGGGTCTTTAAAAACACATTTTCTTTAAAATTGCATTTAAAAACACAAATATGACTCTGCATCTCACCATTGGCTCCGTAGGCTTTATCCGAAGCGTTCCTGAGCAGCTCTTCTACCACACTACTCGTCTTTTTCCCATCCCAAGCTACGGGTGCGGCGCGGGTCGAGCCATCTGATGTACTTCCATCAGCCGCTGGTGCCACGCTGCGCTTGTAGCCGTCCTTCACTTGGCTGTCCCACACTACCACTGTGGCTGGGAATTGAGAAAAAAACAAAACAAAACAAAAATCACAGAACTGTGATTAAATCTGACATTCTCAAAATGCAATGAGTCACACTCTGCACAAAAGTAGAATAACTGGTCACTCCACAGAAAGGCTGAAAGGCTGCAGAGGTGCAAAGTGATTTTGTCAAATGGCTCCAATCAAAATTTTACATTGACACTCCACGGGTAATCGATGTAATGTTAAGTTCTCGCTCACACACCTGTGCTTTCTTTGTTTATTCTGTCCTTCTCCATCGTTTTCTTTTTGTACGGGGGCTCCGATGCTTCAGTCTCAGCATCAGGACAATGCTTGCTCTCCTCCCACTGTCGCATCTCTTCTTTTAGCCCCTTCTTCACTTTTAATTTCTTTTTTACTTTTAATAAATCTCCTGTATCTTTCTGGCTCCCTGTGGGCTTCATCTCAGAACTGCTTCTGGGGAAAAAGCAGATGAGAGATCGAGGTAATGAAAGGCATATAGCAGAAGCAACTACTTTGTCTCACTCTTAAACCCTTAAGGGTGAGGAGATCAAATATTTAATGAAAAAGAAAATCTTATTTCAAGTCCTTTATGAAGATATGAATAATGATAAAACATTTAGAAAAGTTCTTGATTCCTAGAGTCAAGCCAGTAATGTAGACTTTCTGAGAGCTTTACACAAAAACTCAACTTGAGGTGAAGAACAAACATAACCAGACTCGAACCAACCTTTCTGTTGTAGAGCGTGCAGACGCTGTATCCTGCAGAGCGTCTCCTGACTGACCCACATTATCTTTCTTTTTCTTCTTTTTCTTCTTCTTCAAAACACAATCCGTTTCCTGCTTTTTCCGGTTTGACTCACACTGCGATGGAGTTGTAGCGGATAACTGAGGCTTTTTCTTAGACTCTTCTGCACTGGACTGAGGGGTCAGGCTCCACATGCCACTCTGACACCAGTCCTCCTCCTGGCTTGACGTGTCCAAATGAGACGAGACACACGCCCGCTCCTTCGCCTTCTCTCCGTCTTCGTCCAGCCGCTTTCGCTTCTTCTTTTTCCTCTTGCACCTCTTCTCGCCATCGGACTCTGCTGCAGTGCACTGTGTCTGTGGAGCTGGGGATGTGACTGGCTCTGGGACGCTCTCCACCTCAGAATGCCGCCGCTTCTTCTTCTTCTTTTTGTGTTTGACATTTTGAGCGGGAGGGTCGTCAAGGTCTGGTTCTTGAACCACTGAGTTGAGCTTGTTGGAAGACTTGGGACTCTTTGGGCCTGGACAGTGAAGACCGTTTGTTTTAGGAGGAAGGCTCACGCTTGGCTTTTGCAGTGTGGAGAAAAGGGACTGTTTCTGAGGACTCTGCAGTTTGAAGGATCCAGTTGAATGGGCTAAAGGTGATGATTGGACTTTACATGAATGGAATGGATCAGCTCTGGAAAAGAAATACGGATCGTCTTTGTTTTTGGGTGTCAAAATTTGAATGGATACACTCACATTAAGAGTATACTGACCCCCTAAGTGGCAGAGGACTGTACAACTCAACCATGCCTAGTGTGAGTATTCGCAATACGAAACAGGTTTCCATATACATACCTGTGAGTGGGAGTGGGTGAGGCAAGGGTGAGGGAGTTAAGTTGATTTTGATGCATGGGGTCACTGGACGGCAAACGGGGCAGAACATCAATGCTGTTCGGACTCCGGCTGCGAGCCTGCAGTTATCGACATAAATAAAAACTTGGTGGTCTAAAGAAAATAGCCATGAGTGTGACAAAAATAAGGAAGAGAGTAAATAAAGGAAAAAAACAGGGTGATTAAAAGGATGATGGGGGGGGGGGGGGGGGGGGGGTGGAGAGAGGAAAACAAAGTGGAAAGGGTATGGCAGAGAAGAATTAGAAATGATTAGGAAAAAAGAACAAACTAAAGGAAAAGAAGACAAACTTTAAACAAGTGCTAACATGTGGTTGATTAGACGGTACACTGGAGAAATAAGACATTACATAAAAGGCATAAAACGTAGCACAACACCACTCTTTAACTTGCCTGAATAAAAAAAGACTAATTGAAATCAACGGTGCAATTTGTGACAGCAGGTGTGGCGTTACACGACAGGAAGCAGAATTATTATGAGTTTGTAGTAAGACAGGAAGTGAGGCAACTGCTGTGGATGGGGATGACGTTCACCTTCTTGGCCGACAGGGCAAGCTTCTTGGCAGGTGGAGGTGACATGGTGCTGGTGGCTTCAGATGTGATGTTGCCGAGAGCCGGGGGTTTAATTTTTGCCGTCTTCTGCTCCTCTGTGCTCTGAGAGCGCTCCACGCTCCTTGCTGGAGACGCCAGGCCGCTGGAGCCTTTCCGAGGAGTGGAGGGAGTCTCTCCTACTGGTGCACTTTTGGGACCAACGGAGTCCTGGTCCAGAGAGAGAAAACCACAGGTGGCGGTTATGCTTTTGTGAAGCTGCAGATCTGATCTTTTACATCAAACATGGCTTCTGAAATGTGAGAGAATCCTTCTTTTCATGCTACTGTAGACTGAATCTCTGTAGGAAAGCATGTTTCCCTAAAGAAATGCCACTGCTTTTCACAGCACTCAAATATTTTGAGTATTTTTATTACCTGATGATCAAAATTAAAAATCCCTGTCAAGATTTCACCCTTAATGTAACATTTGTATTCATGCTTGTTGACTTTATACCGTACCTTTGACTCAGTGGTGTCAGCAGAGGAGGAGTCAGACAAAGACTTAAATGAGGTAGACGCTGCCATGCCTCTGCCTTCTCCACCTTGTTTTTTATCTCCCTCCGTTCTGCTGACCCCGTTGTTGGAAGGGGTCGGAGTGCTGCTGCGGGATGGCAGCTGGCTCTGCGGAGAGGGCTTCTTCACCTTCTTGAAAGGTTCCTCTATAACTGCGGGTCCACCCGGCAGCTTTGGCAGACCGTTGGAAGAGGATGTCCAGTTGGACAGTCGGGGCTGTGGCTGAGTGCTCACACCGTTCCTGGAAATGGGCAAACCCAAACCACCGTCCATCGACTGGATCTTGCGCAGCTGGGCTGGCTCAAGTTTCTATCAAGAAAACATGGACTTTTCTTACATTTTTTATCCAGAATGTTAAAAGCTAGAAAGTTTAACACATACATTTACTATTTTACAAAAAGCCAAATATTTCTTATACCTTTTTCACCTGTGGGGAAGAGAGAGGCCCGTTCAAGTTGGACCTCTTTATCTGTTCCGATGGTGCCGTATTCTTCCCGGAATACAACATCCCCTGCTTGGTGGTCTGCCCATCTGCATTTTTCTTGGTTTCAGGTATCCTTTAACACACAAACACAGACTCTAGTTTGTTGGACTGCACATCCAGGAGGTACAGACATCTTTTTTGATCTCTTGCATCACTCGCTACCGTCTCACCTCAAGTAGAAAAGCACATAAGCCTGCTGGTTCAAGACCACTTTGATGTTACTTGAGTGCACCATTGAATCATTCATTTGGTACCATTGTCCATTGCTTGCCTGTGAGGATAAAAGAGAGAAGAAACATAAAATAAAGCCATTTTCCCTGTAATGATAACTAAAGCTCTCAAATCTTAATCACTAGTTTAGCTGTGAAAGGGATTTATTTACTTTTAGCTTTTAAAAAGGAACTGAGAGAAACCAATGTGACCCTGACTTTTGGTGAAGATCGATATTTGGCAAAAACTGGCAGCTATCTGTGTAAATGTGTTGTACTGGTATATTCTATGGATACAGCTTGTTATCCAGGTCTGCTATGGTAAGCTATTAAAAATCCACTCTCTTGTCCACATATAGTCACTTCTGACTCCAAAAAACTGACGTATTAATGGGAAAGTTTCACAACAAGCTTTCACAAACAGTGTAGAAAAGGAACTATAAATTCAGATCGCTGACACCTAATTTGTCACCTTTCCCGATCGGAATCCACAAGACGGAGTGGAAGGATTTTTAAAGCCAATTTTCCTTCACGTTGCTGTCACACGCACACTAAAAAGATTGTTTATCTATACTGTCTTGCCTTCACGTAGCAGTAGTAGTGTCCAGCATGACAACTGTAGCCTGAATGCACCAGAACAGCATAGAGGCCGTACATGACAGGATCGCCTGAGCTCTGAGACATGTAAGGGCGGATGTTTAGAAATTCTGGGTAACCAACATCCTGAAAAAGAAGAAGAAAATGACAGAAAGGTGTGAGATATATAGAGGAATGAGGCAGTTTTGCTAAAAATCAGTCCGTGTCGTGAAAATTCTTTAACCTTTGTTATTTTTCCACCGCTGAAGTTTGCAAACCTCTTCAGTGAAAGGGTGAGTACGTTGGATGTTCGATGCACTGTGAAGCGCTTGGTGGCCGGCACTTTCTTTTTGCACCTGAAGAAGACGAAAAAAAAAAAATTATGACGACACTCTTTAATCTTTTTTAATTTTAAGACCTTTTCCCCAAAAATTTTAAGATTTACACTCACCACTGACTTTGTTAGATACACTTGTTCAACTGCTTAATGTAAACATCTAGTCAGCCATTCACATGGTAACGACTAAATGCATTTAGGTACGTACACATGGTCACAACGACCTGCTGAAGTTGAAACTGTGCATCAGAATGGAGAAGAAAGGTGATTTAAATTACTTTGAACGTGGTTTGGCCCGTCTGCCATCAACAACCAGTCTATTTCGGAAACTACTGAGCTACTGCAGTTATACTGATCTGCATCACGGATGTGCTACCAACAAATCTGCAGCTGTGTGATGCCATCATGTCAATATGGCCCAAGAGGCACCTTGCTGAATACGTGCCACAAAGAATCAAAGCAGCTCTGAAGCCAAAATGGGGTCCAACCCAGTACTAACAAGGTGTACCTAATGAAGTGTCTGGTGAAAGTATTTTGAATCATTTCTGACTACATGAGAGGGGAACTTACTTGGCACACATGTAGGCATTCTCTCCACTTAAAACATCTGGTTTAACAAACAGTTCCAAGGCTCGCACTATGTTTGCTGCTTGCTAAAACAACACAACAGAAATTACGTTACCAAACTTTCCAAAGACAGAAACATGAACATTTCCATGAAAATAAATGTTATACAATAAGGAGATATCGTGCAACATACCCGAATCTCAACGGCGATATCCAGGTAAGGATCGTACGTATCTGAGACACTTTTACAAATAGAGCATTTTACTGAAAGGCAAAAAAAAACAAGTCTCACTCTTCTGACAGTACTTGTAAGTAAAATCTGTTGAAGCTGCAGCAACCTCAGTTCAATTTCCTGTAAACATGAAACTGTCAGGCACCTCAAACAACCTCATCTGACTATTAGAGCAAACTTTAAGGGGAAATTCCTTTTACAATTTAACTCGTTTCTATTTTTCCATTATAGAACAAGCGAAACTCTTGAACCCACACAAAAGAGAGCCCTAAAATTACATGAGCTGCTCCTTAATCTCTCACTTTCAATATGAAAGTTAATCATAATGAATGTCTCTTTTAATAAGATTTAAATTAGTATTATTAATAAGATTTAAATTCAATTTAAATTAGAATATTTGAGCAGTGGGTTCTTAAGTAAAACACAGAGATTGTCAAAATTTAACTATTCAATACAGTTTCTTTTTCTAAAAAATAAATAAATAAAATAATTACACAGGATACCTGCATCTTAAGCCAAGGTAAGAGACACATATATGACACCTCTCTGTTTTCCATGCATGACTAAAAAGATTATATTAGCCTAATTTAGTATATTGAGTATTAACCTGCATCAAACCATTAAGACTTAATCTGAGCTGCGTGTTTATTCATCAGTCAATACCTCTTGACCTGAGGTAACCTCCAAAGATCTGGTGAACCAGTGTCGTGGCCTGGGTCTGCCTGTCAAGCCTAAAAACACAAAGACAAAAGTTAGTCATGTAATGACTAATGAGTAAACAAATATCATAAGAAGCTTAAACCCTTACTTCGGATAGCCATTGAGACAGGCTTTCTGCATGGCATCGATGGTGTACCGCAAAAATTCATGGGCGTCCTCTTGACTACCAAAGCGAAAATGTCTTGCAATTTCTGTGGACGACAAAGAGCCCGTCAGATTTCATGCTTTACCAGAGTTACATTTTTCCTCTAGCCTCGCACTTACTGAGACAGGGAGGCTCAGAGAAAGGCGTCTCTCACTTTCCAACTTGTCAATAATGTTCCTTGTATTTGATAAAATGTTGATGAACTGCAATGACCCACAGGCTCATTAAAGAAATAGATCAACCACTGACTACCCAGATTATCTGACTGAGGTCACAGACATTTGTTACATATCGTGATTTCTGACAATAAGTGAGAGCAAAGCAAGAAACAGAGGTTCATTAAAAATAAAAAAAACCTAACAAAAAATTCATTTCTTATTTATAACATGACAGCTTATCACTTATGGCCTGATAGACACCAAAGTAAACCATTAAAGGTCACAAATTGAAGTAATATTTTTATTGTTAAATAACAGAAAAGTTATTGTTTTCCATAATTTTCTACAGAAATGTTTTTATTTATACACAAACAAAATGTAAAAACTGAATTTTGCTGTTAATTCAAAGATTTTTTCTATTATTTTTTTTTTATTTTTGTTGTTGTTTTAATTACACGTCAAAGATCAGGAAGGAGTTGACAAGTGCTTTTAATGTTTACAACTTTATTTCTTATAGACAAAGTCTAACAGCAATGCTTTTTACTTTGATTTACTACAGCAGCATTTCTTCACAATGCAGAAACATGAAGACTTAAGGAGAACACATCAGGTTTTTTTTAAATGGTCATTAGGTGATTGACCGATTTGTCTGACCCACTGAGATTTAACTGAACTGGCCCACAACGTAAAATTAGGTTGACATCCCCTCTCTATAGTCTTCATAACAAGAATAAGTGATTATAGTCATTTAACTATTAAAATATGACACGGCACATGTGCACACTTATAAAGTGAATGGCTAGTACAGATAGTAGTGATGTACAACAATCACTGAGCTGATTCATCGGCTCTCTCTCGGCACTCAAAGGAAATACATGCATGTCGAGGTAATATGATAAATACCACTCCTTTTATAGGCTGGCACTATACTCTTCCTACACTGGCAAACTGGACAGTACAAAACTCTAGCAGTCCTTTGTTTCTTCCTTTAGAAACTAGCACCTCCTGTCCTTTTTGTGTCCAGTCTCTTTAGCTACACTCCAGCCATCCAAGTTGTCATTTTCCCCAGACAGGTTAACAGTCACACTTTTTTGTAACTATTATAGAAACAGGTTAGGTCAGCACATTCATTTCAAACAGTGGGCTGGCTGTTTCACTGTAACTACATAAAGGTCCTTTATCAGGAAATACAGTACACCCTGCAGCCAATCAAACTAGATCTTTCACCCAGACCATGGCATAATGACCCAATAAACATGTTATGGTTACAGAGCGGTGTCTAATCTGCAGTAAGAGTCTCATAGTAGAGATAATGTACCCTACTGTTATTTCCTAATGGAAAACTGGATGAGCTAATAGAATGTGGTCATCAACATATTCCCAGCATAGCACCCCTGCACATTCACAACAATGAGTCACCCGAGAGTGGGGAAAAAGGAATATAATACATCAAGCACTAATGATCTATTCCAGGCACTTCCAGGAGAGGAGAGAGGCAACATCTTGAAGACATTAAAGCTGTGGGCATTAAGACTGGTGTGTCGTGTTTTTATTTTGTTTGTGAAACCTCAGCTGTGAGATCTGGTGGCAGTTCAGGAATCGGCAGCAGTAAGCTCTTTTGTTTTTGTGCAGTGATATGGCACTGTATTAATGGGCTTTAGAGTTGGATTAGAAATACCGAGGTTGATATTTCAATGTGTGCATTTAAACTGTTCCAGCATTAGCGGCACATTTTAAGCTACAGAGGAGGCCACTAGCTAAATCAATGTATAAAAAACCTGAACACACATACAGCGCATCCTGAGCTCTGATGGGGGGGGGGGAGAAAGCAGGTGGCCTGTACATTTTTGTGCTAAAGCCCGCAGTCACAAGGAGACAGAAAGGGCATTGGGAAAGGAGGGAGGCAGAGAAAATGAGGCACAGGAGGTGGAGACATGATTGCAGCAGCACATAAGGAGGAAGCAGCCAGGTAGGGAGGGGACTAGGGTGCAATGAAACTACAGCACAGTAACTCACCGTGTCAGGGCACTACTCACACCTCATCGCTACTGTCTACGTGGGATTCATTCACTAACTGCAGTCTCACTGCTCCACTTCTATACTGCAGTTACTGCCCATTGTTGTCATACGGGACACTGTTGCAACACATTACCCTTGAGAGTAGCCAACCAATAAATGTGACGTCTGAGATAAACCTAGAAGGCATAAACTGCTCAGGCACTGTTAAAGGAGGGCGATCTTACTTTTTAAGTCTCTGATGAAGGAGACGGGCTTAATGGCGTTGCCTGTGTTGGCGAAGGCTTGGATGATATGGTTCTGCATTACACAGATCATACAGAAGCCTGACTGGTGACCTGAACAACAAAGAGGAAGAGGAGTTACACATAACATAAAAGTATAAGCAGGTGTTAGCATTAAATACAAAAACAATACCTTTAACTCAAATTTAAGGGGTTAAAAGGCATTCCACAAACCAGCTGCTGATATTACAATATGTTAATCTTTTATATAGAGTCTGTTTGAATGAGATGATCAAAACGAGTAAAAAAAAAAAACAAAACAAAAAACGCTCCACATAATAAATGTCTTGATGCATGCACAATCATCCAGGTAAGGAAATCCCTGGATGATTGGGAGCTCAAAATAAACTAGCTGAACCAAATTAAGCTACACTTCTTGTTTTTCCTTCTTCAGGCACACGCAGGGATATAGGCCAGGTAAAAGTAATTCCCCAAACTGTGTGAGAAACTGTTAGTGTTTAAAAAAAAAAAAAAGAAAATAAGTAAATGGGATAGTAAATCTACTCACAGACACGGCTGTGCTCCTTTGAGAGTAAGTAGTTGGCAAGTGGCGGCGTGTAGGTGAGACACTGCACTGTGGAATTGAGGAAGCAGGTGTTTCCAAGGTTATGGAGGCCGGCTCCCACCCTGTACACACGCTCCCACTTAAGGGTGATCTTGTTCCCCGGAAAGAGCATCTTCTGCGGAGCAGGGATCCCATCGCTCTGGCCCCCGACCACATTCTCTAAGACTAAAGAAGGGGTGCAGGCAATTTTGTGACATTAGCCGAGGACAGAACGCCAGAACTGAGCTTTCAGGGTAAGCATCAAAGAACAAAAGGTCAAACATGGAAAATGTCAGGCCATCAAATTCTGCTCAATTTTCAGTTCATTTTGAGAGCTTACCTTGCCTCTTAATTTGAGCAGGCTCTGCAGCTTTCTGTGCTGTAGCACCCTCAGTCCTAGGATTGAGGATCACATACTTGTTCTTTAGGCTGTCAAGCTGATAGGAGAACCCCTTGGTGGCAGGCTCAAACTCTATTTTCTGCAAAAGGACCTTCTTGGCAGAAGAGGCCAATAGCTTGTTGAGGTCACCCTCATCGCCTGTGTCCTTTCGGCCAGGTTTTAAAGCCTCCTTGAGTTTATCCACTATCGGCATTGTTGGAACATCACTGTGGGGACAAACAGATTGGGTATCAGCATCACTTCTCAAGACTGCACAAAAAAATAAATAAATAAAAATGTACCATTTCAATGATATCAATGACATCCCATCCTTTTTTTAATATCTGCAAAAAACGCTCACACAAAAGTACTTTGTTTCAGAGTTAAACATGAGCAAAATTAAACCTGCAAATACAAGTTAAATTGCTCTCATAGCTAATAAATTAAGCCCGTTTGTTTGCCCTCCAGTGGGTACCTCTCTAGGCACATTTTCTGACATCACCTTACAAGAGAGATAAGGACTGAGTGCTTCCAGCTGGGTCTTGGCAGCTGTCCCTGCAGTTATGCAAGGCATCAGATGTAACATAGGGTGGGGGAGTGTATGGGATAGGAGAGGGAGAGCATTTATGCTTACACATAAGGTGTGAGCAGCTGTTGTTAACTGCCAAATTACATTTATACAACCAATACGAGTCACATTTTGACCTAATCAAATTTTTTGTCATCCTCTCGACTCCAGTGAGTGCATAATCAGTAAAACTGTAGCTCCTTAAATTTTGTCACAACAGTGAGAGATCTACAGTAACAAGTAATAACAGTAAACCTAAAAGTGTTTTCCATGTACTGTTTCTACACATAAAAAGCAGCTTAATGTACACAAAGACCATTTTAGTGTTGAGAACTGCTGCTTTACACCAGGCAGCTGTAAAGGAGCTCTGATTCAGGCTGCTGAACTAAACAGCTGATGAAGGGTGTTAGTCGATCAAGTTGACTGGCCGGCTGACTGCAGCGGGAAGAAATGAGGAGATCAAAGTCCAAAGGAAAGAGTGACACATTGTTTACACAGCTGATCATTGCAGTTAACAGAGAGCAACTCCAAACTACGGGAGCATTAGAGGGTCGGAGAGTAGGTGACCTGCAATCCCCCGAGTAACACATTCAACTATCAATCGCTGAACCTGTGACTTACTTTTTAAACTTACGAGTAAGCTATTATTACACAGCATAGCAAAGCAATATTTTGATGGTGAGTGTGTAAAACATTCAATCTTCTCTCAGTTTACCCATACAAATGATACCGTCCCCCCCAGATAAAGACAACAAAACATCTAAGGAAAAACAAAAACAAACAGAAGCGAAGGCTACATCGTAGAGACAATACAGCACTACGACTTACTCATCAGAGTAGGCAGTGACGTCATGAAGAGGGAAGGAGGGCCGAACATGCATTGTATGCACAAGGGCATGCTGACCTTCACGTGCTGCTGATACTGATACAACTAAGAAGCACAGAGCCCACAGGGAGAGGGAGCTAACTGCAGTGATGCAACCGTCCAAACAGGCAGCTCTGCTGATGCGCTGACCAAAACACGGATGTTTAATCCGATTGTGTCACATTACTGATAACACAGAAACTTTCTGACTGCTGTTTGGGATATGCTGGTTGCATAACTAACAAATGATGCTATTTAAGAGATGGGTCATTTTAAGGTGAGTGAAGGTTTTCACAAACAGTGATAATCTGGGAATAATTACTTACACCGATGCTTAATTTGAAAAAAAAAAAAAAAATCGATTAAATCCAAAAATAAAACAAATACAATTCCTCGTCTTGTCAACTCAAGCTTACATCAAGCATAAAATTACACTGGTAAAGCTTTTTAATGTTAAGAGTACTTCAGATATCTTAAAGCCAACTTTAATAAGTTTCCACTTTATGTGGTAATTTATGTTAGCATGGCTTTGTTTTCTGTTCAGTTTTCCATCGATGCCCTTTGCCTTTTTCGTTGTACATGTACCATGACAATAAAGGGCTATTCCATTCAATGAAGGAAGGGATGTACACAGGCAGACAGTCATTAAGCATAAGGTCTGGTTAAGCCATTGTGCCTATGTAATCAATATGTAGTGCAATGTCAAACTAAACAATACGACTTAAAGCCTATTTACAGGGGTTTAAAAACTTATAACCTGGTTGTTTCCAATTTTAAAAGGTAATCCTCACACTGATATGAAAATATTTCATTCAATTTGTAGGAACACAACTGATATTGAACTTAAATTTAGATGTTTAGAAAACTGACTCGTAAAGGATAGATTGACTCCATATTGCACAGTGAAAGTTCGGAGAACCTCAGTTTGATCCTGAGAGTTCCTTCTGGGATTGCATCACGAAGGGCATCCTGTGTAAACATGCGGCGCGATCCTTTCCGAATAAGTGAGCAACCAAAACTAGCTTTTACTTTTGTAGGATATATTACAGCTGAATTAGTTTATTAAGTGCTTTTATGGACAGTCAATAGCAGATTATGTTAGCTACTAATATTTAAACAAAGAATTAAAAAAAAAATAAAAAAATAAAAAAATGTAGAGACAGTGGGATTACTTTCAAGTACCCTCCAGTGAATACTTGCATTACCCAATACTGACTCTTTATTTGCATTTCGTAAACTATGTATACATAGATCGTGCACATATCCTGCCTAAACTACTGCTGGATGCAGGTGACTTCAAGGGCTATCAAAAATGTTGAATTATGACACAAAACAAACTATCAGAACATTTTAAAAAAATGATTCTTTTTGAATATATAGGAGGCATATATATATATATAGAGAGAGAGGCAATATATCATTAAAAAAGGGCATTTATTTACAAGGGGTCACCACAGCGGGTAGCTTTACATGTTTTATTTATTTATTGTCTTGTTGAGCCACAGAAGCTTTGGATAATTAACATTACTTACTCAGCATAATTTATCCCTGAAATAATTCATTCTCAACTACTACTCAAACGACAGAGGAAAAAAAATCCATAAACTATTAAAACAAAACACCAGAATATGAAAACATGCTTTCAGCCCTCACCTTCTCCCATATCTGTTCTAAGTCACCCACCACCACTAGAGGAGCATTGGGTCAAACCCACTGCAACACCACATGGTGCTTCCCACAGGCAAGAATTGCTCTAAAAAAAAAATCTGCCATCCTATGTGTTTTTAAAACTGAGGGTTCAGATCACTCTTAAAGAACTTGCTGCAAAGGTTTGTCTAATGACACCAAAAAAAAAAACCAAAACTGGACTACTCCAAGTTTAATATATAGATCTACAAAAAGCTACTCACTCGCTTCAACACACTCCCACAAGCACACACTCAAAGTGTAGAGATTTCACTTCTTAAATCCCACAGCTTATTGTTTTAACCTGCTTATAAATCTACCTGGACGCATAATTTAAGCTATTTTGAGGTCTTATTTTTTCTAAATGTCATTAAGAGCTCCATGAAGTAGCCGGTGTAGCTGCTCACCTACTGGTCCCACCACTATGGGCCAATCACCAAAGCTTGAATGCTAGTTTGCTTATCTACAGCCGCAGCTAATCTCGCCCTGAACCGTTTAAAATGTATACAGGAAGCGTCGCTAAATATCGCAACTGCTCGATATTTAATCGTTTATCTGTCCCTGCTGTCGACTGATTCGTGTTCTGCTATTTAATCGTTTAACAGTGGAGCAACGCGGTTAGCAGTCAAGCTAACTTAACGTGGCGAAAGCCAGCCTCCCTCAGTGCTGCAATGTGGTTAGCATCCCAGCACCCAGGTAGCTAACAAACCTCCCTAACCGCCACATCTCGCCTCTTAGCCCAACGACAGCACCATGTAAACAAGCAGCGAACAGATATTACACGAATACGCCTTTCCGTTCACTTACCTTTCACTCAACGGCACAAAATAATTTAAACTAGAAGCCTCTGCTTCCTCAGATGAAGCTCTTCAATCTAGTATTTTCGCCCATGCTGCATTATGAGAGGGCGATAGAAAAAAAATGACTGACAGGAACCACGGACCAATCAGAGCACAGGTCACGCTGTAGCCGAAAGGTTCAGCCAATCGGCGCTTAACGTGACGTCGATCTGTCGGGAGAGGGCTACACGTGACTTCCAGCCAGCGCTGTTTACCATTGATGCGCGATACCTGATTATGTTTTTATATAACAACAAAAACGCGCGGAAACATGGCAGGGCCTGAATCACACCGCTACTCATGCTCATGAAAATTCCCAGAGGAGGGCAAAAAAAACCAACCCCCAATTTTACATTTTTAATGATGATTTTTCATTTGCTTTTCTTTCTAAGATTGCATTTCATTCGATTGTCATTGCAAAGACCAGCAGTGTTATCCTAAGAGCAGGACATTTTAATGTTAGAATAGTAACGCATTTAAAATCTACAGTGAAAAAGGATTGCATGCTGTGAAATGCTGAATGGACTCATGTTTGCTTGATCTGGGCACATGGATTGGCTCGTGAATGTCACGTTGCTGTTGTCTCCAGTAGGCGGCAGTAGATTGCCTCAAACGAGTCTCTAAATTACAGATTTAGTAAGCTAAAATGATGCACTAAATGCACATTCCTAGGCATTTAGATTTAGCAGCAAAGTGTGCTTGCTGCATGTACTGGTATGAAAATACTGAGCACACCGAAAGAGGTTTATGAATTTAATTGTAAGGGTCAAATGTACAGTAATGTTTCAGATGGCTATGCATACAAAAGTCATCTTATCTCTAAAAAAAAGTCCCATGTGAAACCAACACATCATACTTGACTACAGTTTCAAATGACGAATCTTTTTACACTCTCATATTAATTATTCATGTCACATTTGCGCCACACTGACAGCAATCTTAGTACCGTCAGTGCGAGAAAAATGATTGGTTACAATCTGTTATTCCCAACAAAAATGTATTTTACTAATGTTAAGAAAATATATGGTGTTCTTTATTTAAATATACTGCAACAAAAATTAAGGGAACAATTCAATGATCTTGTTGTTTTCCACTGACCAAGCCGATGGGCCATTTAATTTTTTTCCCACAGTATATACATACACTTACATTTACATATTTTATTTATCAAAAAAAGAGAATTTAAGTGTTTTCCCAATAATTATTATATGTAGTACCTTAAATAAAATATGTGCTCACATGTACTAAAGTATAACAGTGCCTAGAGCTGTGATCTATATATGCAGAAACAAAACAAACAAAACAACAAACCATGGAGGATTTGATCCTCTTTTAATTCCAACATGTTTTTTTCATTACAGACAATATGAATGTTGCGATATAATTATGTTCAAAGTGCCTTCTTGTCTATTCAGGATTATAGTATAAGAAAAGCAGCGACTGTGGTTAAAGAGTCGTGCTTTAACACAAATCAGTTGCCACACATTTAAAAAGCATGCTCCTGTTCCCTGTGATAGCTCTGCCAGGATGATGATTGTTTCCTGGTGTTATTTATCAAAGCAGATTCAAAGAACTTTGATCAGTAGGTACATGTTATTTTAATTATAGAACCCTTTAAAACTTGAATAAAGAATTACAGATTAATAGCTCAGGAAGAAATTGTATCATTGAATTATGGTGTTTTCCCCCCTTTGTTCCAGCTGGAGGAGAAGTGGTTTATGAGGATGTGCTTCAGATTCAGGGGCCGGTGTGGCAAAAAGCGCTGAGCTCATAGGAATGATAAGTGAAAACATGAGATCTGCAATTAAAACCTTTTTTTTTTCCTTTTTTAAAAATCCACTCTACAGCTTTTTTGATAATTAAAAGAAGGGGAATTTGATGAGTTTTTTATTTTTGTTTTTGATATTTCTATGGTGGCATATTTAAACTGCAGACATGTGCACAGTGGTAAAGTTAAGGGTCTTCGATGTCCATGAAATCCTTTTTGGGCGCTGCAGAGCCTCTGTACCAGGCACAAGAGTTATCACTCCTCTTGATGCATGCATAGTGTTTAGCTTGTCTTCCATTTTCAGTCTTCTCCATCAACCAGTCCAACCAAAGGCACTCGGATGGGCTGTTGATCATGCAGGGGATGGAGCTGCAGGAGGTGATCTGAGGATCAGAAAAAGCACAGTGATCGTTACAACATCGTGCATCTAGCGGTGATTTGTTTTATGCAACTGGGAAGTGATCATCTGGTAAATGTAAACTTTAACTACTCCCTTAGACTTTTAATCATAAATTTTCCATACCCTGCATTCGCAGCCCATTTGATAGCGCTCAGTCAGACCCATCTTCTGAGTGGTAGTCAGGTTGTCCCAGGGTTCAAATAAGCCACACAGAGTGACGTGCATTGTCCCATCAGCCTCCAGCATTCCTACAGTGGAAGGAGAGCAAAGTGTAAATCTAGAGGATATATAAGAATCTATATGAAGCCACATTAAAGAACATGTTTTGTTATATTACACAACATGTGCCTTACACTGCACTGAAAGTCATACCTGTGATTAGATACTCTTTCCTGCCGTCAGTCTCCAGAGACACTCCACACATCGCAGAAGAGCGAGCTGTGTAGAAGGCATCGATAGCGTTGCTGGGACCTTTGAACATCTGGGAATTCAAGCAAAAACATTTAGATTCCACTGAAGTTTTTACACATGGAAGAAAAATGATAAATGCAATAGCTTTGTCCTAAATACCTTGATCTGTTTAATGTCGTACTTAAGCCGTTTGATGGAATCCCCATAGACGTCATTGCCAACATCCACCTCTTGCTTTCCGACTACCTTTGCCCTGATAACTGGATAAAGACAAGAAAAAAAGAGAAAAAACAACTTGCATTAACATTCATTTTGTGTGAATGCCAGCTTTGTAACTGGAACGCTGCTTTGTTATGTTAAAACTGAAATGAATCCGCATCTATCTGTATCTGATCTAAGCCCTGCCCAGGTTTGGCATGCTGGAGTTGGCCGCAGCACATTGCTGTGGCTTGAATCTGAGAAGTTTGCATGTGCCAGGTCCTGGGAAGACAGAGGCGCATGAGTGTTTCATCAGCTGCAATCAGAGGGAGGAATGCATGCTGCCTGTTCCCAGGTTCCTGGGCCGACACAGGAGGAAGCCAGTCAGCAGTCTTTGAAAAAGCTGAACTAGAGTGCCCCCCGCCCCCAGGCCTCTCAGCCAGCCTGCCTTTCTGTCTGGAGAGAGGTGCTGACATGCAAATCAACCTCCTCCTTTCATATGTAGCCTCCTCCTTTTCTCTCTTGCACTCTGAAGCTGGAAGAAAAGAGCTCATGTGGAAAAAAAACAGGCTTTAATGGAAAATTACTATTAGAGCCATACAAATGAGCCGTTGAGCTAAAATCCCGAGTAGTCAAAAAACAAAAACAAAAAAAACACAAATCAACTTGTGTTTTTCAAAGTTGCTGCTCTTTCCATGTGTGTTCAAAATGTGGAAGTGCAGTACAGTATGATCACATGTCAGCTGCAACCAGACACCCGGCAGTTACTGTATATTCACAGGACTGCAAGGAAGCAAGCGACAGAGCTAACACTAACCAGATGTTCTCTCTCAAGTTCCACTTCAGTCCTTGCTTTCCCAAGGTGGCAGCTACTGACTGTCTCTGATCGCTCCTTGCCAAATAATATCAAGCCCTTTCATTTGCCTTTTTTTATATGAAGCTATGAAGATGTGAGCCATATGTGCCCTCATTCATGAGGCTTAGAGAACATCTCCTTTTAAGGGTCTAAAGCATCAATCCCAGACAAAAGGAAGCAAGAGAAAAAAGGAGAATGTGAGCACACATGGAGTGATGGAGTGATGGGTCCTGAAGCAAGCACGGGAAGGCAGTCACATTGCCGAAGTATTCTTAGCGTAACAATGTGCTGTGTATACAAGGAGAAGACGGCCCTTTAAAGTCAAGAGGGATACAAAAGAAAAGCTGTGTTAGGGATAATCTACACCAGTCACCGGATTTCTCTTTTTCTTTTTTGTTGTTTACATATCACAAACTCCCTCCCTCCCTCCCTCGCTTTGATGCAGAGTGAGGTAGCCATGCCGAGAAACTCTCCAACTTCTCAGCAGAGTGTATTAGCGGTAATCCCCCTTTGCTCCAATGTGTCGAATCAAACAGAGACCTCTTCTTCTACGCCTAAAAGCAGGAATTAGAGCAGGTGGAAATAACCACAGGATGTTAAAGAGGCATAAAGTGAAAAATACTGAAAATGGGGTCTTATGCGCATACTGATATATAATCTTAGCATGTTTTAGAATTAGGTGTAGCTCTTGAGTTACATGTACATGAGAAAATAAGGCAAGTTATCGGGGAAAAAAGGATCTTTAAGCTAATTAATGTGATATTCCTTTGACATGCCACTTATTTGATTTGATGGATTTTTCCTCCACAAACTGTTCGAGCGGTTTAGAAGTACAACTTTATTCTCTGTGCTGGTATATAGTATGTACGCGAGTTCTTGCCAGGGCCTGGATGTTTACTGGAACAGGCTGACAAAGCCCTTTAAAAATCATAAGTTTCACAGAACTGGAAACCGAAGGAACCATCTAATTTTCTAGTTACTCAAACAATAAACACAATATTTTGCATGCAGTATTGTGGTCATGGGAGGGTTTTAAAAACAAAGAACAAAAAAGCAAATGCATGTCATGTAATTGAAGAGCATGTGCCCTCGTCTTCCTCTCCGAGGAGCCACAAAGCGGTCAGAGTGCGAAAAAGTCAAGTACAAATTCAAACTGACTACCCTGCTGATCCTGTGCAAAGAGATACAGACTAATCTGAGGTAATCCTTTGTTTTCCTTTTAAAAACGGACAATTGTAGAGTTTAAATACTCATCACCTCATCGGTGTGCGTGTGGTAAGCAAAAGGTCCCCGGTACGATTCCAGCCAGGGATACAAATCGCCTTCAGGGAAGAGCATCCGATGTAAAACGCAAACACATGAAGCTATGGACGAAGATAACTTTAAAATCTCACCATCTACATTAGCCGTTAGTTTTGTTATGCCTTGCATAAAAAAATGTTTTTTTTACAGTCTGCATGTGACTGAGGCCATGGACATAACGTTCACATGCAGTTTCCTAAAGGGGAGTTGCAAGTGTCGCACTGCACGGATCAATCCAGCGCGCTATTGCAAGTGGTGCTGGAGCTTAAGGCAGCTGCTGTGGTTATTTGCACAAATTCTGTCCAGCTCAAAGGACGGAAATCTGGTTTTAATATCAGCTGTGTTTGCACAGCTTGCAATTTATGGGCTGCTTTTGTCCCAGAAGTCGTACCCACTAATGTTAACTTTCTGTTCAGGAACCAATATGACTCATTTTCTTTCTTCACAAAAAGCAGCACAGATAGTTTTTAAATTTAAAAAGAAAAAGAAAAGTAAAGAATAATGAGTGCGGTTTATGAATACCCAACATTCCTCTGCCTCCGCCAAGGAACCAGAAGATAGATTTCCATTTATGAGGAAAGATTGCTCTGACTGTTTTGACAGTGGAACTGTTTACAACAAAACTTGATCCTAGGCGTGCACTACAAACCAGGCTCTACAAAGCCAGACTTACTTTGCTGGATAAAACCATATACACCAATCAGTGGCAGTTACTTTTTTCTCCTAATCACATTTTCTCTATCAGCCTCTGTGCTGACTCCCAGTTAAGGGGGGTTCTGACAAGACATTAGACTCTTCTTCTGCACAAAGTTGACCAACAGCTGACTTCACTAAATAGGAACATGATGGCAGATGGCTGCCCCTCCCTGGTTCTGGTTTTGCCCGAGGTTTCCTACTGTTGTGATTTGGTCCTGTAGACATAAAACTGAATTGAATTGAAAATCATTGTTGTTCCAGATACAAGGATAAAAGAAGTCTCTGATTTTGTGTGTGTGTGTGTGTGTGTGCTTTTTTTGTTCCTGTAGCACCCAGGAGTTGCAATAGATACTAAAAGGTGCTACTTATCCTTAACTATCACTGCTCACTGACATCAAACCAACCCATCTCCATGTTTATCCAAATCTCTGAAAATAAGCTGGTTAAGTCTGCAGCATAAGTTACCATGGCGATCAACTGAGGTTAAAAAAAAAAAAGAGAACCACTGTTATGAGATTAAAAACTCTGGCTCAAGGCTTAAGCCTCCATTAATCTTAGTATCAAACTTGCATCTGGAATTTTCATTTTATATCGACTTTCAGGTTATACGAAGGCCCACCTTTAAAAATGACATCACAAGTGGTGTAATGATCTTCCTGCACTGTGGAAATGAACTGCTCTTCAGTAAGTATCTGTAATCTCCAAAAACCAAAACCAGCACTAGCTATGTGAAACTTTAGCAATACTTCCAAGTCAGTTAGCTGTCTGGCACTTATTAAGATAGTATCTTGACTTATTTTAATCTACATAGGAATGCTGTATTTAATACACACACATCATTTATTATAACACAAGTGGCCCATGGTTCAAAGAAAAACATGATTCACCTTCATTTTAAGCCCAAGAAGAATAAGAATTTTGAATGAGCTTGCTTAATGCAAAAATTCATCAACCCACTGAGGTAGCAGTCTGTTCATGGGGTGGTGAAGTGGAATGCCAACAATTTCGTAAATTCCCGAAACTTCTCTCTGACGTTTAAATAAGTTGTGCAAGTGTGCAACAGTTGACTGCCCTCTCTGTGACCCAGCAACTTGGTGAAGTTTTGCTGGCGCTTTTCTTCTCCAACTAGCTTGAGCCCACTCTTAAACTTTGCCTAAACCCCCGAAGACACGAACTCAAGAATATTTGGCCAAGGAACAGATTCCCCGAGACTCTATGGTGGTTTATGTTTATGTGAGGGTCTATCCATGGTGCTGAAGCAGGAGCGGAGGGTCAAGGTCATGTTAGAAACTGACTTAAGAGATGGAAATGAGGTGAATCAGCTGTGAGGCTGAGATGACTGCCAGCATCTTCGTTTTTCTAGAGTTCTGCACAATCTGCCTAATCAAAAAACAGAACTTATTTTAATAGGTTCACTTTGTAAAGCCTAAAGCACCAAAATAGGGTAATAAGAAAGAGAAATTGTCTTCCCTTTTAGTGCGGTATCTGACTTTCCATTTGTGTACATTCTCAGGTAGCATAATAAAGTTTATTCATCCTCTTGAGCAATGGAATCCAGTGAGTAAAAATCTTTGAATAAGTCACCTTCTGTCCACATGCCACACACTCAGCCATCTCAGAAGCAAGAAAAAAGACCCGGAGCTGGACAGGCTGGTCACTGTTAACAGTCCTGTTAGCTTAAGGTCTGTGTTGAAGGCAGCAACAAGTACTTTTTTGTAACAGGCGAAATTAAAGGGAAATTATCCTCAGGAGCGTTTGAGTGGGATTAAATGAATTTGCCTTTCAGTAAACTATATGATCACTGAGGTGATACTGGTGAAAGAAAATGAAGTTATGTTCATGTTGTCATAAACAAGCACAAACACAAATGATTTTGTTTAAAGTCTCCTTAGCAACAACAAGGAATAATGTGGTTTACTGTAGATAAAAAAAAAGCCTAAAATGGTATTGAAGAAGACAAAACTCCAGACAGTATATTGATGTGTCTATGAAAGAGCATTGAAACTATCAACAGAAGATTAGAGAAAAAGAGGAGGGCAGTGGAAAGAAAGACTGGGGGACAGAAAATTCCATCCTCCTCCCACTGCAACTGTAAACACGGGAGCTGGGCAGTCTCCCTCTCAGAATACGATGGTTTCCTTGTGGGGGAAAAAAAAAAAACCCCAAACCAATTTATCCTAGACATTGCTAACTAATACATTAATGGCAAAAACACAACTTGATGTGTTGATTGTTAGTCTAAAAATCAACTTACCGACGTCTGAGTTGCAGAACACCTGCTGGGGATGCCTCGGGGAGCAGCTGCAGGCTTCTGCCAGTTGTTGCACTCGCCAAAGACACAGGATGGCCAGAGTGACAAAACATCTCTTCATCGTCCAGGTCATCTCTGAAAACTACGCTTTCTAACTGAAACTGGAAAAGTGAGTGAGGGTATAGATATAGATCTGCCTGTCGGGTTTAAAGGAAACGAGTCGCTGTCCTTGGCTAGAAGTCGACGCACGACGGTGCTGTGCATAAAATGATGCACAGGGCACGAGAGAAAGTGTAATCCTGCTAAAGACTGCACACCAAGTCTGTTTTCCACTACCCTCAGCAGCAGCAGCCACGTTTTATTAGCAGGCAGCAGCAAACTCCTCCCCCCCTCCGGTGGCCAGAGAGCGCAAGAGCGCGACAGAGGTCAGGAGCTGCCGACTTTACACACGCACCCCTTAAACTACGTAAATCTCAGGCTGATGCATGAGGAGGCGGATAATTGTTTTTAGGAAACGACGGTGATAACAAACAGCATCACCCTGTGACACACGTATTTTGGGACTTGTGACTTTTTTTCCTTTTTTTTTCGTAAGTTTTACGCGAAGTGTTTCCTCACTCTTGCACGCCACTCCATAAAAGTACAAGTCTTGCAGTGAGAGTATGTAGGTATTACAATGGAAATAATGGGCATCTAAAAATATTTTAAAATGTTTTAATTGTTTAATTTTTGTACTTTTTTAAGGCTCCTTCTTTCATTTAACTAATTATTTGACTTATTCCTTGTGTGGTTTCGCGCGTGTAAACTCTCGCGTTGTTTTAATTATAGAAACATTTTATATTTTATCATTTTTTATCTCAAGGTTTTTAAGAAATAGTAAATAAAAAAGTGCAATATTTCCCTCCGAAATACGGTAGAACAGTAAAAACTAAAATTTGGCATAAAAAACTATCTGTTTTTCAGTTTGTGTGGTTCCTGCCACAGAGGTAACATTTGTTTCTCTAATCATAATAAACAATTTCTCAGTGGATTATATATAAATGCCTACAAAAGGCATCAAAGAGCTTGGAACCTGAACATCTGGATTCAACTCCAGAGGTAAGAAAGCGTCAGACTAAATCTTACTGACGTTTACAACTATGCTACTAACTTAAAATACAACTTTGGAATGAAAAGCCTTTCTAGATGGACGTGTGTGTGTGTCTGTGTTACTCATTTAAATTGTTAGATAAGGACAGGAGCTTTGTTTGTTTTAATGATAATAAATATGACGTATTACAATGTATTACTATTGTTAATACATGATATTCATTATAGTCACTGTACTGGACACCATGAGGCAATGGCTCAGCACACCAGAATAGTCTTGTGACTACATTTCTCCACTAACAGGAGACCAAAAGGAGCAAATACTGTGGAAGTTTAAAAAAAGTCTGTATAGTCTCATTAAATGAAGTGGTTCAATTATCACATCCTGAGAGAAATCCCCAGTACAGCAACAACTATATAAGCCATTTGTTGCCGTACCTTTTAAAAACACATTCAGCAATCATGGAGCAACACTGATATTTAGTGTCTTTTAGCCCAGTTTTTTGCATTAACAAACTCCTGGAGGAAATCTCTGTCTTGGCATAAATAATTCTTCTATCATGCTAAAAAACTATCCTATAAAATCAATGAGACTCCTGTGAGGGCAAAACCATTTGGCAAAGCTGTGGCCTGGACAGACAAACAATTTACTAAAAATTGCTATAAATCTCACTTAAGCTGTGGGTAGCGGGAAATTCAGGCCACAATCCCCTGCAGGTTCATCGCTCAACTCCTTTCCCGTTGCCAGGTCTTGTCACGGCAACATTTGATTCACTGTCACAAAAATATTGATTTTAGATGCTTTAAACATTTGCACACATGATAATTCACCTATGAGTAAATCCTAACGTGGGTCAGGCTGAGTAATCTGTAGCCCACGCTGCGCAGTTATCTGAGGTTGGAATTTAGCGAGAGTGTTTATGTATCTTATAGTCACTTTCAGGAACTCCTAAAACACTGTCTGACAGAAGGAGGTGTGGCACGGTGGAGAGAAGTGACATCATGCCCTTAAAGTTAATGAGCTCAGTCTGGCAGCAATTCAGCAGCTCCCACCCCCAGCCTGCCGAGAAAGAAACATTATGCTATAGTCGAATTCCTGAGTCGTTCCTCATCCCGTATTCATGTACAGAAATAGATGGAAAGTTTACCGCTGATTCTGGAAACTGAGGATCTTAAGAGTTTTAGGGTTGCGGCCTCTTGTGTTGATTCTGGCACAGGAGGGCGAGATCACAGCGAGGGCATGATGTACAGTATTCAGCGATTAGAGCTGATGATGAATGAAGAAGAATGCCAGAGAGGGGACTGGATCTGCTGTGGCTGCCTCGCTCCCTGACATCATATTTGGCCACTGACTGTGAGTCCTCTGGCCACTCCGGCAAATATTTCCACTGTTTTTCATGGCTGAACAATTTTTGTATGTTTTTCTTTTCCACAGGTCTTTTACTTGATGTCTGTGTTAAAGAAAAAAAATTTAAAAAACACAGGCGGGAGAGGAAGAAAGCAAAATGGTACAACCAAATTGGTGTCATCTGCGTAACTCATTACCTTTGTTAAATTCAGACATTTATTTTACCGTTGTATTTACATGTACCTTTGGAGTGAGATCACCACCAATTAGATAAGAAAAATTCCCAAACTGTTTGAACTCTGGTAAGTCGTTATGACTCGTAAACAGAGTGCAGTTTACCAGAAACAATAGACCTTAGAGGGACAATACCACAGAAGATGGGTGTGAGAAAAATCAAGACAAACATACAAAAGGAAGTGACACATCTGAGACAGAATTGCCAGAAATATGCTTCTGTTTAATACAACTGTTTACCAGGGGCACTGGGGGAACACCAGATGCCTTCTTTAAGGCAAGGCCTGCTGCCTCCTGTCCAAACACTCTGCTTCCTTTACACTCATATGCTGACTGATGTGGTGGGCTCTGCTCACATCACACCCTTGTCCTGAGCTCCTGGGTATATTTCAAATTACCTCAGAGCAAGACCATTCTGAGCGATTTCCCGCACTGCGACTCTCTCTTTAGAACAGTTTTATCCACCAGTCGAGATCTGGATGATTGTATCAACATTTGGTTTTAATTCGTTGAAAGAGGGCGGATTTGTCAAAGAAGTGCAATGTAAGCAGCCCCCTCTGTGTACATTACCAGCTACAAATGCCAAAAGGGGCTTAAAAATGGCCTGAACCTCCATTCCCTAAATTACAGACTTGCAAGGCCAGGAATACTCTCAAAAGGAAGTGCCCAGTAAGGCATAAAAAAAGAGGTTTTCATTGTGGGTACTGGTGGGTGCTGTGGCACTGACCCACATCCTCTGACTCCCAAACAGACCCCTCGCCTGTTATCTGCACACATTGCACATGACCTGACCGCCACGCGGATTTCCAACTGTCCAGCCCCTCTTTGCACCCCCAGCCACAACCCACGGGGTATTTCCAATAACTTTCCATCCATCATTGCAGCTATTCGCAATTCACCGGTGACAATGGAAGACAGTGAATCAGCATTAGGAAACTGCTTCAGGGACACCGATGTGGAAGAAAACATCTGTTTGAAGTTCCACGCACTCTGAGGTCAAATGTCCACATCCACAGATGTTAGCAACTGAGATGTTAGTCACCATGAGTCTGCTGATAATATCCAAAAAGCTTTCTTAGTCTCTTCAGTGCATTTTAATAAGTGGTGCCTCTCTGGGTAACTACGGTGAGTGTGTTTACAGGAACTTTCACTTTTACCTAACAGGCACAGACTTGTAAAATATCAAGTTTGTACAAAATGTACAGTCATTTCCTCTGCAGACAAAGGCACTACCGTTTCGTGACTTTGGTACTGTGGGCAGCTCCTTAAATGATGAGCAACTTAAAGAGGGGAATAGATGTTGTGCAATTTGTTTAACCTGCTAATTCCCACAGAAATCCAAATCCACTAGAAAGCTGTTTCCTCTTACACATTGGGAATTGGGACATGGGACTGGTTTGAATATAGTGACTACACCTTTCTATCTAACATTCAAACACATTCATACTGTGAGGAACACATCAGAGACTGGAGCAGCCAAGTATCAAACTACCAACCTTCTCATTAGTAAATGAGCTGCTACTTTCTGAGCTACATCCAACAGACTCAGAGGAAATCAGAAATGTGTTTTCAGTATTCCAGTAGTTGTTAGCATAGTTCTTTTTTTTCTTAAAAAGTCACGTGAAACATCTAAAACGCTAAGAACACCTTCACTGCTACCCTTTATTCCATAGAAATGAAAAGGGTCAGTAGCAGTCAGGTGCTGCTAATAAAATATACTCGATTAACTGAGCATCAGCTAAGTGTGAGCAGTCCTTGAAAAGCAGAAGATTTTGAACTTTGTTGATCTGGGGCATTTAGCTATGTGTTAATATAATGTGTCGCAATCTTCCAGGAAATTCACCCTAAGGTCAGACTATCCTCGGACAAATTGTGTAAAACCCGAGAGCTACACCTTAGGATCTACAGGCCTCGGTTAGCAGGTTAAATTTTAAAGTTCGTGACAGAACAATTAGAAAAAGACTGAAGAAATGTTGGTTGTGAGGGTTGCTCAGGAGAAAGTGTCTTCTTTCACGCAGCTTGCGTTTGTAAAGTTGCATCTGAACAAACCACGAGACTTCTGGAACAAAGTGGAGATGTTTGGCCGTAATGCACTGCACCACATTTGGTGAAATCAAACAGCGTATTAGCACAAATACCTCAAACCAGCTTGAGCTCCTCTGTATACCTCTGTGCCTCCATGTGCCACCTCTGTGCCTTTGTCCTATCATCTCTTTTAGCTCTGTCACCTTGTGTTTGCTCCCGTTCTGTGACATTTTGAACTTCCTGTATTTCTGTTAGCATTAACGCCGTTTTGATCTCCTCACTCCTGCATTTGGATGCGCAATCTATCTTCTACACAGCTGAACCTTCACATTTGCAAAGAAAAGTGGGGCAAAAACCCTCCGCGATGCTGTGAGACTGAGACCCTTTGCTGCGGAACATTTCAGTATTAATGTGATGCTTAATTCTCGGCATGTTTGCAACTTGGTTTGTTATGTTGTTGTGCACTTTTGCCATAACGACACACTTAGTTGCATCTGACATCGGTGGAAATTGGGAAATTCTGGAGGATGTTCAGATGATGAAGATTACATAGTAAGAAGAACATTGTTCATAAAAGCCATGTGGAATTTCAAAATTTTGGGGCTGACCAAACAAACAGAATATGTCATGACATGCGGGGTTAATTTTTTTGGTGGGTTAAGTGACACAATAATGAAAAAGCTGCCAGATATTACTCACAAAGCAAGTCTGCCCTTATGATGAAATAGGCAAACCTTTCCTTCTTGTAAGTATATATTAGAGTACATTAGACAATCGCCTTAGGATGGGGCTACTTGTGAATTGATCTATTTTCTATCAACCAAACGGTTGTTCTGAGTTTATACTAGACTAAAGATTAAGTATTTGGTCATCTTTAAATCTAAAGCCCACACAGATTGCGTAGTTTGATCGACTGGTTCGGTACAGCTCTTGTTGTTTTGCCCACCTGCTCGGGCATGTAGGGGCGCTGCTGTCATGAATGACTCTCAGTTGTGTGAAGATGAAATGCAGGAAGACTTGAAGACAGTCTGGAGGGTGGTAAAAACAATCACCTGGGAAAATTTCATGATTCATGACGTGAGACTGCAACAACCTTTAATCAAAGCCCTGTAAACAGTTTTGTATTCGGTGTCCTACCGGGAGATAAATCTGACAGGCTTAACAGCTGTTGTTTTTATTCATTTTAACTTTTAAGACCTTTGAGTGTGACCTTTGACCTTTTTCACTTGCCGTTATCTGTGCAGGTACATTGGCTCAAGCACACCCCCTGTGAAGAGCAGTTAAAAATATTGTCAGTTTTTGAGAAATGTGCCAAAAGTCTGTTGTGGAGTGCAGAACTGCATTCACATGTCATCTGTATGAACAAATACATCTTCAGATATTTGTAAAAAATCATGACAAAGTCATTCCCGAGCGTTTTCAAACTAGCTTCTAGTATAAATCACTCATTTACTTATATAAGAGTATACATCATATACTTTACAGCTTTACAATTTACAACCAGCTTGCAGGGAAGCGAGGCTTCAGTGAGACAAATGACACAAAATTGCTGATTAGTTTTGGAAAGAACAACTGGAGTATCTGCAGTATCTGCCGTAAAGACATTTTATTACTCATATCAGTGTCATACTTCCTTCTCCTTCTGGACAGTAACAAACTGTCTGACAGCAGATGCCATTTAAGCAGGGTTCATGTCTGGATCTGTAATGTATTTGCTAGAATTTGGCTAAAACCTGTGGAAGAAACAACTTATAATATTAATAAATCGGAATGCATTATGTCTGGTGGAATGAACGTATGAATCAATTTGGTGATTAATGTAACATTTATACTTGTCCTGTGTTTCATATCAGGCTAAACTGCCTATTACATTCCACATTATGATTTATTTGTTCTTGTAAGGAACAAATCTTTCAAAATAAGACGAATGCACAAAAAATAATGCGGAAATCACTGTTTATTTGCCAGAAAAATATTTGTCAGTAATAAAAAAGAAAAAGAAAATTCACATGGATTATAATGAAAGCATCTTATTGCAACACACTAAATAATAAGGAAACAAAGTCACCAGGATTTTCTTTTAACCAGGAACAAATCATTCAAAAGAAGATGACTCATACAATTTTCACAGAAACCCCTTTTCACCTTTTTAATAAATGATGCTATGATTCTTATATGTGAAGAAGATATGTTTCATATATATGTCAGAAATATCAGTAATCAAAACAATTAGGACTCGCATGGATAATAATGAAGCCAATTGATTTCACTCCATGAAATAACAAGGAAACAAAGATCCTGGACCTGATGGTGCATCACACGTACTCTGGTGTCACTACAATCTGGTAGGTGAACTGGTCACCAGCACAGGGATAAGGAAGGACCTGAGTAGCATTCGCAGAGACGGAAGCCATATTGCTTTTGAAGTCCTGAATTTGACAAACATACTGGCCCTGGCAGACCAGCAAGATCCGGTTACGAAAGAGGATTTCACTTTGGCTGATGTAGCTTTGGGGTGTCAGCCTTGCCACAGGAAAAGACTCACAACTCACACCATAGTTTGAACATTCATACCTGTATATGAATATATTTGCTTGCCAACTCATCACGATGTCCTTGAAGATCAGACTGTTGTGGACAGGTGTGGTAAATGACTTGGATCTGGTTTGACTGTAAGGATTATAGCCATAGTTGTTATAGTGGTTGTTGTACTGTCCGGACTGGGTTTCAGAGGATGAAACCTCTAAAACGATGCTCCAGGGCTCAGCAGTGTAAATCCTGGGCTGGTAATCATTATTTTCTTTGCCGAACTTTTGCTTTGTCAGATTACTGAAGAGGAGCACGTTAAACTGAAAAGCTTTCAACATATTATCACGATACACGGTCTTGTGAGTGCTGTAGAGCGGAGAGCTGGACTCGATCACATACAGCTTCTCAGCAGGAATCATAGGAAAACGAATGCGTCCCAACAGATCAGCCTGCGTTTCCAAATCGATGGAGTCGCCTTTCTCACTGATCCATCTCTCTACAGACTGCAGCACAAAATATTCATCTGGTGCCACCAAATCTGAGCGAGTAAGAAGAGCTCTAAGAAGCCCCACTGAGAGGCCGGACCAAGCTGGAGACCTGGTCAGGTTTTGGTAGTTCCAGGCCATGTACTGGACACAGTTCTCCTCAAGCACTAAGTCCTTGGTCTCCACTGCATACTTGTAAAAAGACACCTGGTTGTGAAAGGTGGAGTCTTCTGGGAGGATTTTAGAAAACAGTCGGCCAATGTCCTCCATCAGCTGCTTTAACCCAAAATTAGAAGCCATTTGGTGGAGACACAGTGCAGAGGAGAGGGTCACATCCATCTTACGGGTGTAAATGTACCTAATGAAGATCAGATTATCGAATATTAGAATTTGTACACATTTGTAGATGATTGCAAAACATTTAGATGTTTTAAAGAATAAGTCATCTACTGCAAATGCAGCAAAACATTACGTTCATTATACCTGATGAAGGAGGTGAAATGTGGCTGGCAGGGCAAGCTGAGGTTGACTGTGATGTTAGTAATCCCCACTGAAGCATTAAAGAATGGGATTTGTGACAGGATCATTTTGTGAGCACAGATGGTTTTCTCACTTATCTCTGGGGTCCCATCCTCCTGTTTGTTCCCAGTAGGACTCTGCACTACGATCAGGAAGTCACAGCCATTTCCATCATCAAAGATTTGGCCGAGAAAGTCAGACAGACCGATACTGTGGTCCAGTGAGTGAGTAGAATCATTGATGTCCACATTAATGCCTGAAAAAGAATAATTAATGTAATGAACAAAGGGGGAATGAGCGGTGATCAAGCCATATTCAGCATCAATGCTTCTATGGGTTCTACAAAAGAGTTGTAAGAGTTTTGATACCTACTTCCTGTTTCACAAACTACTCCAACATCCTCTTTGTGCGTGCAGTCAGTTTCTCCCCAGCCTTTGAATTCACAGGTGAAGAGATGCGTTTCTGTGCCTTTACAATTGATGTCATCCAGCCAAATAGGTCCAGGCGCTACAATGGAAATGGACACAACACTCAAAAAAACTGAATCATCTTGCCATAACATATTAGACAGCACTCATTCACTCACCTACCCTTTTGTTAGGTACACCTTGCTGAAACTGGGTTGTACCTCTGGGTTGTTTACACCAAATTCTAACATTACCATCCACATTGTGTAGCAGAAATCAAAACTCAGCACACCAGGAAACAGTTTTTTCAATATCCTATTGTCCAATTTGGGCAAGCCCATGCAAACTGTAGACAGGGTGACTCAGTTTGTGCAATCTGAGCCTGCAAATTGCAGACAGGGTGAAACAGGGTGACACACACTAAGTGACACTCTCTGTGTCACTGGCCATTTACCTTTGACCTCTGGCATCAACAAGGTATTTTTGCCCAGACATCCGATACTCACCGGATACTTTTTCTTTTTCAGACTGTTCTACAGGTGCTTGTGCAGTGAAATCCAAATAGATCAGCAGTTTGTGAAACACTCACACCGGCCATCTAGCACCAACATCCATGCAACATTCAAAGTCACTGAAATCACCTTTCTTCCTTATTCTGTTGCTCAGTTTGAACTTCAGTGACTCCAACCATGCCTAATTTCCTAAATACACCGAGTTGTGATTGGTTGCTTAGAAATCTGCGTAAATAAGTGTACCTAAAAGTGGTTGGTGAGCGTACACATACATGTAGAGTTGCTTTGTTTAAACTGAAATCACAAACTACAATTTCAATCATTTCACTGCCCTCTGGTGGTGGATCAGTGGAAATAAAAGCCACCTTGTCCGTAGTCCTTCCCAGTCACAATAGATTTGGCTCCAAGAAAGTTGAGCTGGCGACACAACACCTGGGCGTCAGCCATGTCCCAGTTGTCGTCACACACTGTGCCCCATTTCCCATCATGGTAGATTTCCACACGGCCCTCTGACACATTCTTAGAGCCAAACAGCCTCACATCACCTTCCTGCGGTTCGTGGTGTGTTTCTATTGAAATATATATAAAAATAGGTTATGTGAGCAAAGACCATGATGATGGAAACCACATATTCTAGCCCTTCATTCCAAGTTAATTGGTCACTCTCAAAATCTATTTGTAATTCACTTTCATACTCACATAGTCATATCTACTGCATAGCAGCTATAGGATTTATTTGAACTGCTTCGTATGCAAACTGGTGATTACTCACTTAAGATGTCAAATTTGTAAGCCCTTGCAGATACGTGCAGAAGCAGAAGAATCCAAAGAGTGCGTAGATTTTGATGCGTGAGCATTTTCGACTTCCGGTGTAGGACTGACACAGTGATTAACAAGAAAGAAATAATGTGAGAAATCTGCTCCGTCAGCTGCTTTTGTTTTCAGTACAGCGCACTGCAAAATCTACTCAAATTAAATGTCTCGACCAAATTTGTGCATGAAAAAAAAAAGTCAAAGTCAAATCTAAAAACCTTACAAAAAATAAAGCCACATTACCCTTTTTGTGTTATCGAGCTGCGCTGTCCGCAAATGTGCTCCTGAGTGTGTCTTGCCCAAGGTTCACTCCTTTTAAAGTCCCGTGACAAAGGAAAGAGGGGGAGAGGGGTCTAAATGAACGTGCGCTCCTCCAGATTCTGTGAGTCTCACTTCACATTAAACTCCTCTTTTCCAAGCACCTTTCCTAAGTTTCATTTCTCATTAAAGCAGAAGACCACACTGGTTGCATAACTTTTTGTGGGTAAGTCGAAACTTGTCGGATCAAAATGTCTGCACTTTACTTGAACTCGTGATTGGATAAAGATCCCTATGTCAGCAGAAAAGCAGAAAGAACAGACAAGTAATGGAAAAGAAACAACCACTGACTTTGAGATTGTAAGGCCCCAAAAGTTAGAGGAAATAATTATAATCTGAAAAATCATTCATCTGTATAAGAAAGGAAACACTAATGTTTAATTTTCACCAGTTAACCTGTGAAGAAAGTGATCCATCGCAATACAGCCCTGCATTCTCCGATTTGACATGTATTTTCAAGTGAAGAATAAAATGGGACTACACTTCTGTAACTGTTAGAGTCACGTGTTTTACAGTTTTCAAGAGTAAACGGGTAAACAAACCGGGGTGCGTAGATTAAAAAAAGAAAAATGATAATAATAATACAAAAAAATCACCACCATGCAAATAGGTAAGAGTGCTTCATTGGAGACCTACTGTAGTGATAAATGTTTGAGGTTATTTAAACGTAACTGATGGAGTGAGTAGCTGCTCATTTCTCAAACAACCATGCAAAAACACATCTTTCTGTTTTAGAAGGGTCGAAATATTAGCGTGCATTAAATAAAGAGAACAACTAAAGAGACTGCTGAAACTACAAAAACTGACAGTGGTGAAGCTTTGTCTTCCAGAAAGAAATGTGGCTGCGTCTTTGATGGTCGTGTTTGGAAATGAGTTTTGGTCAAATCAAATTAAACAGCAGAACTCAAGGCTAGGCTTTGGGGATCAGGACTAAACAGCTGCCATAAGAAAATCACTTGGCAGAGAGGATTTTTTTTTTTTAAAAGGCTTCAGTTTGCAACACAGTGTAGAGATAGGGCTCTGGAGTTATGGAAAAAAGGACATCTAATCCAAATTTACCCTGTTCCACAGTAAATTTGTCTTCCTACTTGTCAGAAAGACAAGCAGATGAAATGATGCACCCATCGTGTCTGGGGTCTACAAGAACAACCCGGGTTGGTGGCTTTGGGGTGCTTTAGTATGTGAGGTTCAGATTATGGGAGAGTGGTTCAGTGAGCATAAGATATCATTTCCACGCATGGACTGGCCAACACAGAGACCAGACCCAAAACCTATTGAGAATCTCTGGGATGAGAAGACTTTATGGAGCAGTACGACTCTGTCAATATTAACAGAAGAGCTCACCAAATAATAAACTGTGGATGGAAATAAATGTTGTGGCATTGCATTAGCTTAAAAAGATGCCAAAGCAAATGCATACCAATTCAATTCAATTCAATAAAACTTTATTGATCCTGAAGGTTGACCCCGAAGGAAATTGGGTTAAGGCTGCCGACCTTTGCCAGCGCCACCTTACCCTTCCGACCATACATACATTACACAAACATCACATGGGGTAGACAGGTCAGAGAGGTATAACAATGGAAAATACACAACATGAGGAGAGACGAGGAGAAAAAAGATCTCCCCCCAGACTGAGCTCCAACGGGGAGATCAGTTTGAGAACAGAAAAAAACACCTCAGCACATAGCACATGAATCATCACATCTGACAACATGGAAGACATAAGCTTCAAAGGCATTTGGAGGGGGTGGGGGGTGAGTGTAGGTCTGTGTCAGTGTGCATGCATGTGTGTGTGTGTGTTCCGTGTTCAGCCGAGAGAAAGTGTCCCTTCACCCGGTTAAGCAAAAGTCAACAATCTTCGGTCGACTCGGGTGGCCTTGAAGGAGGGGGAAGAGAGTCACAACACAGTCTTGTTATCTAAAGGAGAGAATTGTTATTCCTGTCAGCTTTTGCCTTGAGAATCCAGCTGGCACCAGGGGGGTCGTATGAGATGAAGATGATAGCTGTTTTGGTTAGTGCGAACAAACTGCTTCCAATTTTACAGTTGGTCTAATGTCCGTCACTGGTCACCAGGTCTCTCAATTCCTGTTGTTCTTCTTCAAGATGTTGTCCATAATGCAGAGCCATGAGCTTCTCCAAGATCTTATCCATATTGTGTTCCAAAAAAAAACACAGTCTGAGTACTCACAGCCCTGCCCATCGTCTATCATGTTGGCCAGCCTTGTGGGATTTTGAGCAGCTGTAGCCGCTTCTTGTTCTTCGATAAGCCAGGTCTGAGCCAGCTCCAATCAGCCAGAACTCTGTTATCATGGTTCCGAATTGGTAGATGTCATTCAAAGTCCTCCATCGAGAGTGTCGCCAGACACACGACGCAACCGACCATCGAGTATCCGGCAGCAAACGTCTCTGCAGGACAATCAGGCTCTCCCAAGCCTAGGAGTTGTCAGTTTCGTTAAGGGACCAGTTGATCAAATCCATAATTCTTCTTTAGGTTTTTAGAGAACAAGTCTGGGAGACTCTCTTAGGGTTAGAGAATAAGCAAGACTATACAAAGACATGAGAAGCCAACCAGGAAAGATAAGGGAGAGGGAAGAGGGAGAAGGAGAAGGAGAATGTGCGACTGCCTCCGTCAAGAGCCAAGAGAGAAGGCAACAAAGTAATAGAGCATGTTGGTTTATTGGTTTGTTTTTTATTCAGTGGCAGTCAAGAGGCAACTTAGCCGGCCTCTTTTGACGATCGTTAAGGCCTTTAGTGGACTAGTAGCTAAACTGTCCAGCAAGATTATAATCTTTAAAGAAAACTAACAAAATAATGAACATTAGAAGTAAAAAGTCCAAATCCAGAGTCCAATTTGGGATTACTCTGACTATGACTGCGTTTTAGATTAAAGCAAGAATGTTGTAGTGAAATGAGATAAAATATTTATAAAGGGGGAAAATCCCACAAACCTCAAAGTGTACTTGAAAAGCTTGCAGAAGAAGGCTAACCTAGCTTAGGTAAGAGAGCACGCCCAACCCCCATCCCCAGAAGCAGAAGCTAACCCCAGGAAAGGCAACGTGACAGGCAAGGCAATGTCATCTGGACCAGCTGTCTTCCCACTCTTCATAGCAGCCCTCACTTCCTCCTTAGTAATCCTTTGTCTTTCCTTTAAAGGTGGAAGTACTCCTTCCACTTTTAAAGGACACTCTTCACTTCTCCTTGATCACCCTAACCTGTTGCGCAACACTTCTCTCTCTCTGCTTAGCCAGTTGATAAAAGTCCTTTTTTCCTTCCTTAGTGTCTAGCCTCACGTACAATATCAGTTGGCCGTCTTGTCCTTAAAAATTGGATTATTGTGCTGAATTAGATGATTTGACTGTAATGACATCTGTGTGATGGGCCACCACATAAGCGCCCAGACTTAACAGTGTAAATCCTGGCCTGGTGATTTTTATGACAAATGTCGAATTTATCAGACAAACACAAAAATGGTATAGAACTCGCATTTTATCTGTCAATAAACTATGCTAGGATGGTTATATGAGGCAAAAGATATTTTTTCACATATTTGTCAGAAATACTGGTCAGTAGTCAAAACAATTATGACTCACATGGATAATATTGGTTGTTTCTTTATTACTTCATGGGTTACAGAGTGATTTGGTCAGTTATTGAGAACACAAAATGATGAACGCATTGATCCTGAAGCTGACGCTGCATCACACGTACTCTGGTGTCACTACAATCTGGTAGGTGAACTGGTCACCAGCACAGGGATAAGGAAGGACCTGAGTAGCATTTGCAGAGATGGAAGCCATATTGCTTTTGAAGTCCTGGATTTGACAAACATACTGGCCCTGGCAGACCAGCAAGATCCGGTTACGAAAGAGGATTTCACTTTGGCTGATGTAGTTTTGGGGTGTCAGCTTTGCCACAGGAAAAGACTCACATCTCACACCATGGTTTGAACATTCCTGCCTGTTCATGAGAATATTTGCTTGCCACCTCTTTACAGTGTCCTTGAAGATGAGGCTGTTGTGAACAGGTGTGCTGAATGACTTGGATCTGGTTTGACTGTAGGAAGAAGTTTCATAGCCATAGCCGTGGATATAGCGGTTATTGTAGCGCTGCCGTTTGTCAATCGGTCTTGAGTGGGTTTGAGAGGATGATGTTCTGATTGAAAGCTCTAAAACGATGCTCCAGGGCTCAGCAGTGTAAATCCTGGGCTGGTAATCATTATTTTCTTTGCCGAACTTTTGCTTTGTCAGATTACTGAAGAGGAGCACGTTAAACTGAAAAGCTTTCAACATATTATCACGATACACGGTCTTGTGAGTGCTGTAGAGCGGAGAGCTGGACTCGATCACATACAGCTTCTCAGCAGGAATCATAGGAAAACGAATGCGTCCCAACAGATCAGCCTGCGTTTCCAAATCGATGGAGTCGCCTTTCTCACTGATCCATCTCTCTACAGACTGCAGCACAAAATATTCATCTGGTGCCACCAAATCTGAGCGAGTAAGAAGAGCTCTAAGAAGCCCCACTGAGAGGCCGGACCAAGCTGGAGACCTGGTCAGGTTTTGGTAGTTCCAGGCCATGTACTGGACACAGTTCTCCTCAAGCACTAAGTCCTTGGTCTCCACTGCATACTTGTAAAAAGACACCTGGTTGTGAAAGGTGGAGTCTTCTGGGAGGATTTTAGAAAACAGTCGGCCAATGTCCTCCATCAGCTGCTTTAACCCAAAATTAGAAGCCATTTGGTGGAGACACAGTGCAGAGGAGAGGGTCACATCCATCTTACGGGTGTAAATGTACCTAATGAAGATCAGACTATCGAATATTAGAATTTGTACACATTTGTAGATGATTGCAAAACATTTAGATGTTTTAAAGAATAAGTCATCTACTGCAAATGCAGCAAAACATTACGTTCATTATACCTGATGAAGGAGGTGAAATGTGGCTGGCAGGGCAAGCTGAGGTTGACTGTGATGTTAGTAATCCCCACTGAAGCATTAAAGAATGGGATTTGTGACAGGATCATTTTGTGAGCACAGATGGTTTTCTCACTTATCTCTGGGGTCCCATCCTCCTGTTTGTTCCCAGTAGGACTCTGCACTACGATCAGGAAGTCACAGCCATTTCCATCATCAAAGATTTGGCCGAGAAAGTCAGAAAGAATGATGCCGTGGTCCAGTGATTGTGTAGAATCATTAATGTCCACATTAATGCCTGAAAAAGAATAATTAATTAAGCATTGATGCCACATACCACATCAGTGCTATTATGGGTTCTACATAAAGTTTTTTTGTAAGAGTTTTGATACCTACTTCCTGTTTCACAAACTACTCCAACATCCTCTTTGTGCGTGCAGTCAGTTTCTCCCCAGCCTTTGAATTCACAGGTGAAGAGATGTGTTTCTGTGCCTTTACAATTGATGTCATCCAGCCAAATAGGTCCAGGCGCTACAATGGAAATGGACACAACACTGAAAAAAACTGAATCATCTTGCCATAACATATTAGACAGCACTCATTCACTCACCTACCCTTTTGTTAGGTACACCTTGCTGAAACTGGGTTGTACCTCTGGGTTGTTTACACCAAATTCTAACATTACCATCCACATTGTGTAGCAGAAATCAAAACTTAGCACACCAGGAAACAGTTTTTTCAATATCCTATTGTCCAATTTGGGCAAGCCCATGGAAACTGTAGACAGGGTGACTCAGTTTGTGCAATCTGAGCCTGCAAATTGCAGACAGGGTGAAACAGGGTGACACACACTAAGTGACACTCTCTGTGTCACTGGCCATTTACCTTTGACCTCTGGCATCAACAAGGTATTTTTGCCCAGACATCCGATACTCACCGGATACTTTTTCTTTTTCAGACTGTTCTACAGGTGCTTGTGCAGTGAAATCCAAATAGATCAGCAGTTTGTGAAACACTCACACCGGCCATCTAGCACCAACATCCATGCAACATTCAAAGTCACTGAAATCACCTTTCTTCCTTATTCTGTTGCTCAGTTTGAACTTCAGTGACTCCAACCATGCCTAATTTCCTAAATACACCGAGTTGTGATTGGTTGCTTAGAAATCTGCGTAAATAAGTGTACCTAAAAGTGGTTGGTGAGCGTACACATACATGTAGAGTTGCTTTGTTTAAACTGAAATCACAAACTACAATTTCAATCATTTCACTGCCCTCTGGTGGTGGATCAGTGGAAATAAAAGCCACCTTGTCCGTAGTCCTTCCCAGTCACAATAGATTTGGCTCCAAGGAAGTTGAGCTGGCGACACAACACCTGGGCGTCAGCCATGTCCCAGTTGTCGTCACACACTGTGCCCCATTTCCCATCATGGTAGATTTCCACACAGCCCTCTGACACGTTCTTAGAGCCAAACAGCCTCACATCACCTTCACGTGGCTCATGATTTCTGTCTATTCAACATAATAATATATTCTTTTTTTAAAAAGCCAGAGTAAATGCATACATTTTTATTTCATATTGAACAATATTAATATTGTTAGCTCATTTTGCATCCTGTAAAAGATCAATTAAAGCAAAATAAAACAAAACTATTTTTATGACACTCTATTCCAACCCTGAATTTTCTGTTTTGCTTTTTGGCTTTTGTTGCTCTCTGAACCTTTGAATTAATTAAACACATTTTTATTTATATTTTGCCAAGAAACTACAACAATGAAATGACCGTCTATGAGTAAGCACTTGGTGACAGTGGGGAGGAAAAACTCCCTTCTAGCAGGAAGAAACCTCTAGCAGAACCAGGGAGGGGCAGCCATCTGCCACAGCAGCAAGACATTAATAATAACTGACAATAACTAATGATTAAATACATATTGGATAAACAGAATGAAAACACTATTTCTCCTGTATCTTGGTTGAGATAAAACAAACAAAAAAGTAAACAGGCCTTAAATTCTAAAATCTAGTTAATGACTAAATCTGCCTCCCTTTTTAGGAGACACAACCTCGTGAGCTATTTGTTCTGAAAACACTGAGAAAGCAATCAATCGCTGCTGCATCCCACAAATGACTTCATTCTGTGTATAAAAGGTGCCTGATATGAAGTACATCAGTTAAAAACTATTCCAAATCAGCCAGTACATTTATCAAAGATAGTCAAACAAGACTGCATGTAAAGAGAGCACAGTCAGAGCTTCAGGTCTCCAAAGCCCGAGAGCCGTTATGTAACTAACTAAATGATCATAGTCATTACATAACTTTGACACTAACGTATATTATTTACACTTTTTTATTATTATGTGTAATTATAAAACTAGGAATATACTTAAAAGTATTTGTGGTTTGGATTACTCACTCAAAATGTCAAATTTGTATGCCCTTCCAGACGTACAGAAGTAGGAGAAGACAAAGACTATTTCGAGGCGGGAGCATTTCCAACAGCTAGTGCACGACTCTAACACAAAGACAAAAAAATAAGAAGCGGCAAATGACACATGCTCCATCTGCTTTACGTCCTAAAATTATCCTCCAAAGAATAAATAATCAACCTGCTCAGTACTTCCAAAGAGTTACTATATATTTCCATGAGATAGAGAGGAAGATCTATTCAAATTCAAACTGATAGCACAAAAAATCAAAAGCTGAAACTTTAAATACAAACTTACTTAAATCCTTACGTGCAATAAAAATGCATTACCTTCTTTCCTGTGGTTACGAAGTTGTGTTTGAGGTCTGTGAGCACATACCTGATTGCACAACTGCTCTTGGTTTAACAGGAACTTGTTTGAGGACAATGTCTAACTTTGGCAGATTGTGTTTTGAACATGTAAAAAGATATGACAGGACTCAGAAAATAGAAATTAAGATTTTACTCAGTCACCTCCCTCCACACACACACACACACACACACACACACACACACACACACACACACACACACACACACACACACACACACACACACACACACACACACACACACACACACACACACACAACCAAACAAAACTACATAGGATAAAATCACCAAAACAGTCTTCAAACAATATACAGGATTAAAAACAAGGCTTTTGCTATCCCACTGACAATACTCGTGTGGACAGGGTGATACTGTGGAAAATGGAGCAAAGGGGAAAAAACCTTAGACCTTCTGAGTGTGTATAGTGTGTGCATAAAGATGTATTTATCAGGGGAAAAAAACCAAAGAAAATCACAGTCTGATAAATTAGCTTTTGTACATTCATTATAAGAAAGGCTACAGTACTGTTTACGCCCACATTTGGCCTAGGAAGAACGCAGTCCACCACAACCCGATCCGCACATTCTTGAAACTTTACTCTTTCAGCCATTAGTTCTTTTATTTGTATTGACGATGTCGCTTCAACGGTTGGAGTTATGTGTTTTAGACTCAATGAGGAAGCAGCGAGTGCAAAAAGTTCAACAGTGACTGTAAACAAACTAGAACCACAGTGAAGTGGCCTCAAGTGTGAGTGTCTCTGTGTGTGAGCCCTCTATATAAACTCCAAGCCCTCATATTTTACATCCCCGATCTTAGTTTCAGACAAAAGGATGCGCCCATCAAGTGTGAAGGCCATAATGTACGTGGCAATCTTCCCAGCGTCCTCTTCAGACTTGAGCGCCAGGATGATCTGGTCATCAGTGTTGGGGACAAACTTGAAGGAGGAGAAACCGTGGGTAGGATTAAGTACACCCACTCGGCTGACTTTGATGTCGTTGAAATCTGGCGAGCAGCTAAGGACGAGGTTCGTGCCGCGTCTCTCGTCCGCCGTCTCTTCGTAGCGCTCGCTGCTCGCGCGGCGAGGAAGGAAAAACCAGCGCTGTAGGGTGTCGCTCCATGCTGCAGACTCGTGAATCAAATAGCCTGAGGAGATTCGGGGAAATACGGTAATGAGTAAAGCACGGAGATGGAAACGGAGGCGGCTGTTAGCAAGATCAGATCTGCGTCTTTACCTGGTTGCTCTATCCCTGCGGCGGACTTCAGGGATTTGTACTTGGGAACCCAGTTCTTGTGCTGTACGTCGCCTCTGAAGCCCACAACTTTCACCCATTCTGGATTGTTGTTGACAAATTCGCCTTCAGTGGTGGTCCACTCTTTCCCGAGACCGCCAACATACAGGTGCTCGTCCTTCACTGCCAGCCATTCGGCTTTGAATCCTATCGGATGAAGGCACCATGTAAATGCAAAGCAAATGAAAAGTGGAAACAAATCATCTAAAAGTGCAACACCAACCTTTTGCAACGCTGCCATCGCCATCGGGTAAGATGACCCAGGGTACAGCCTTTTCTCCATCTATATGGTAGACTACACCTGTTCTGTCATCGACACTGTAAAGCTTCCCATTGAACACCACCAGCTCAGACAGCTCCATGCCCCTGCCTTTCTCCGACAGGTGGCTTTCCAGCACCACCCTGTCAACATCCCATTCAACAGCCACCTTGTCACCGCTCTCTGACACCAGCAGGTACCCCCGCCGCATGTAGCTGAACCACGTCATCTTCTTGTCGCTGAGAGAGCTGGTGTCCAGGTCAGCGATGACGCCGATGCGATAGCGGGTGCCCTGCGACGTGCGCTCGGGTGGACTGAGGGGGTAGGTGTCGTTGTACTGCAAATCCGACTGGTGGCCGTCGCTCGGGTTGACTCTCCAGCTGCGTGAGCCGTAGGAGCGGTACCGTAAACCCGAGCTCAAGTGCATGAAAAACAGCAGGATTAAGGCCACAGAGCCAGCTACTGCCACGATGGGCTTCCACTTAAGGCGGAACCGGGGGTCGGTGGCATTGGCCATGGAAGCCAACATGGGGAGGCCTCCTACGGAGATACGCAGCGGGTTCATAGGCTCATTATGCTCAAGTCGAGTATAGCCTGGAGAAGCAGGCATGGGGGAACCAGGCTTGGAGTGACCTACAGAAAAATAGAGAGAATGTGAGTTCACTGTCAGAGAGGCCACTGGAAAATACTTCAGTCTGGTTCTCTGGTGTCAACATGGAGGTTATCGGAGATCCTTTTTTCAGCACCAAGCCACAGTGAGGTCATCTATTCACATAAAGTTGCTCTAGCCCAGGTGTGTCGAACTCCAGGCCTCGAGGGCCGATGTCCTGCAGGTTTTAGATGTGTCCTTGATCCAACACAGCTGATTCAAATGGCTAAATTTCCCCCTCAACATGTCTTGAAGTTCTCCAGAGGGCTGGTAATGAACTAATCATTTGATTCAGGTGTGTTGACCCAAGGTGATATCTAAAGCCTGCAGGACACCGGCCCTCGAGGCCTGGAGTTTGACACCCTGCTCTAGCCCTTACAAAATGAACATGTCACGGTTTGCCGGGGCAAGCCGTGTGGAATATGAAATAGGACCCAAAAGGCAGCAGCTCTGGTGCAGGTGAGTGTTTATTTACAGGGGTGTAAGTACAAACAGCGGTGGTGACAAAACATGAAACCGGAAACCTAAACTGGGTAAACTAATAAGACAAACCAGAATGAGGATGCAGGGAGGTCCGGAGAAATACATATGGGGAGACGCAGGGAGACCGAGGGGAAACAACACAGACGAACCAGCCACTACCATAACAGAAGACACAACTTAAATACACTCAGAGAACACAGGGAGATTACACACAGGTGGGGAACACAGGTGACACTGATAAACATAACGAGACAGGGCAGGAGTGAACACAACATGACGCATACTGACGAGAGACTGTCAAAGTAAAACAGGAAGTACACAGAGGTTCAGACAGGAGGAGAGAGAGCACGGGGAGAACACAGACATAACAGGCTGGGGGAAACATGGAATAAACACAAAGAGAGACGAGAGCTCATAAATACACAGAGGGGCACACAGGGGGTAAGAGTCACAAAGGGAAAACACTTAGGGAACACCACAACAGGACACCTCAGAAAACATGGCCTAAATAAGGAGCGAAAATACAAGGAACCAAGAATACTGGGCCAACATGGCCCAGGACCATGACAGAACACGTATCATACCTGTGAGCAAACACCAAAACTACAACAATGGGGTTGGTTGATCCTAAATCCCGAGCAAAGGTCGCAACCTCGGCTCGTAGTTAAAACACGACTTTCCAAAATGACAACGCAAAAGTATTAACAAAAAAAAGAAAAAAATCGAAAAACGACAATTAGTTTTTTAACCAAAAGGCTCATTTTCGTCATTTCTCTTAATCCACAAATGAGAGAATGAACGCAATTAAAATAATTAACTTCAACTTACACACTTCCATAAGCGATGGCAGGCAGATGACTCATTTCAGGTTATAGCTTCATTCTTTTCTTTTGGTTTAATTATTCTACTAAGTGTTAGAGTCAGAGCGGACAAAAGCGAGTCCACTGGTTGAACATTGATTGCTTAGAAGGAGGAAGAAACCGCTCTAGGTGAATATCAAATACAAATACAGGCCATCAAGCGCCCGACAATGAGTCTTGTCGACGTGGTGATGGGAGGAGCTTGCTCTGAGGTAATAAGAGGGCGGCTGAACAAGTTATTCAGGAAGTACACAATCACTGAGCAACTGTCACACTGATGAGCCGTCACATGTAGTGTAATGATATGGTAAACATGAGTGTTGAAATGTACAGTTGCCAATAATTCAAACTATCTATTGATTTACTGCAGGAAGTCCAGCCGCTTTAAAGATATATTCAGACATCTTCTGTCATATCTGAATATATCTGATTTTTTGTGTGCGTGAGCCGTTGTTCAAATATATAAAGATGGCTGAAGAAGGACAGAGAGTACAAATTAGTCATTCAATAAGCTGTCAGAAAACTGAAACATCCTGCCCTACCAGCTGTCCAAAAGCCCATTGTATTCATTAAAAATATATAAAATAAAGATTGTTACAATTGGATTAATCTGTCAGGACCTTCTGTCCCTTCTTCCCTGTTTTTATTTCAGGTAAATCATCCAAACTTGTGAAGTTTTCACCCCTTTTTGAATTGCAGCGTCCTAAATATTTTGTTTTCGGATAAAACACGTGATAGTGAGATAACAGATAAACAGCGGGATTAATTGGGAATAATTTAAACAACGCATTTTTATTTTACTTTACAAGCTCACGTAGAGCTGAAAGGCCTGTAACTTGGGAAAACTACATTCCTGTTATTTGCTTACACACCCAATAAACTAGTGCGTGTGACCTTTCAGCTGAATCAACACAACCCAAACACAGCAGTGGAACTGTCCGCTGTTAGAGGGTCTCCTGAAAAGCTCTGCAACCCTAAAGCTCCTCTGAGCCCAGCTGCCGCAGGATCATACCCCGAAACCTGAACGCGTTTCTTAAAGGGGAGCAGGATCTGAAAGGCTCTTTCATACGAGGGCCCTGAGCCAAACAGCCGTCCGTTGTGGCAGCAGCATCGGGTCTCCCTCTCTGAGGCCCGCCACTGTAACTACACTCAGTGAGTGGCTGAGAATAGAAACAGTGTTGCTGATTGACTGTTGGTGTAAAAATTGCTTGTGCCCCACAACACAATCAGATGACGCGGCTTACCCCTTCGTCTCCTCCTGCCCGCACGCTGATCCTGTGTCATTAAGTTTACTCCACAGGTCCTTCCACAAGTAGTCCTGAGCTCGAAAGCTGTCTTTCTCCCCACTGATCATTTGCACTGCAACCATGACTATGTTGCTACAAAGCTTGTGAACTTTACCTACACTTGGAGGATTATCACCAAGTCCAAAGGGGCAAAGCCTTTTGAGAGACAACGCAGTTCATTCAGTTTGTTACTAATCACCGCCTATGAATGAACAGCTACCGAGGGTTACGAAAACCTTTATTAAGTGCTCAGCGACTATCGGCATAAAGGTGAAAAGCCACAGCCCTGGACATATGAATAGAAGTTAGCTGCAAACCTACAATCAGAGGCGTTCCTGTGATGTAATCATTACACTGAGGACTGCGAGCAGCATAGTCGCACAGGAAACCTCACTGACTCTGAGACGCAGTAATGTCTGTTAATAAGTGATTAACACCTTCTGGACTTTAGTTGGAAACATGTTAAGAGCACAGACAGCTTCTTAAAAAGCAACCTTTCAGCTTCTCAGCCCGATACTTTCATGTTTCAGATTCCCCACGCAGTGAAGATGACCTAATAGACAAGACTGCAGCGCTGGGTGATAAGAAGACACTTAAAAGTTTGGGATGAATTTGAAATAGCCTTTGTTTTTAAAGAAAAGCACAGACGTTTCCCTCTAACATAACACTGAACTGCTTAGAATTGGCATCCTAGCTGATGGTGATGATGGTGAAAGGCTGCTCATTGGAATGATCACGTTCCACTTAGTTAAAAAGCTGACGGCATTTCTCCTAAAATGAACCAATAGATTTGGCTAGTTGTGTCTCTGCAGCTGCACCGCACCTCAAAACAACCGTTTGACAACATCAAACAAGCAAAATTAAAAACGTAAGAGTTCAACCTGAGCATCAGAATGGGGAAGAAAGGTCACTGAAGTGCCTTTCAATTTGGCATGGTTGCTGGTGCCAAACTGATGATTTTTCCACACAACCATCTCTAGGGTTGTGATCCCTAGAGGATGGTCCACAAGGGAGAAAAATACCAGTGAGTGGCAGTGGGTGGAAATGCCTCTCAGAGGAGATTAGTCTGGGCTGCTTCAAGTCGTTAAATGAGCACTTATTAGAAGCAAGGTATGCATGTCTGAATGCACAACACATTGCCCCTTGAAGCAGACGGGCTACAGCAGCACAACAAGTGAGATAAAGACTCCAGGAACACTAGTGGCCTTCATCGGGGTCATTCAGGCCACAAGCCGAAATGTGTTGGCCTTCTAATAAAGTTGTTCCCTAGTGTTTCATGTGTTGCTGGAGTCTTCACCTCACCAGGTCCAAGTGTGCCATGGACCTCTTCACGCACCTTGGAAGTAGGTGAAGTTGTGCCAGAAACGTTTGGATCTCTACAGCAGCAGAAGACCACACCAGGTGTCTCTCCTGTCAGCCAAGAACAGGAAACTGAAGCTACGGTTTACACAGGCTCACTAAAACTGGATAATAGATCAGAAAAATTACAATCAGACACATTATAGTCAAGCATTTTAATCTGTGTTTGCAGGTCTCTAAGTTACTTGAATAATTTAAAGTTCTCTAAACCCACCCCTGCCTGGTAGCAGCTGTGCATAATGTTGAGTAAGTGTCCTTTCAAGCGCCTCTCTGACCATAAACTTGCCTCTGTGCTCCCATAAACGATGACATCTGGTAAGGCTGACCTTCAAAGTGTGTGTGAGGCCAATAAACACTTTTACTGAGTACTTTAACTCGGGTTTTAAATGCCCTGCGTGTCAAGGAGCCACAAACAAATGTGCATCACACACTATGGACCTGATGTTACGTGGTTGCGCTGTCTGCAGATTCCCAGAAGATAACAGAAGCTGCGGGTGAACCAGGACAATACCCAAGTTTTTATTTCCAGGCCTTTAAGCGCTGAGACACTAAACCTGTAAGGGAATTAAATGTCTGCCGGACCATCATAGTTGATTTTCTCGGTGAAGAAGGCGAAGCTTTTGGACTGACACACGCGATCATCTCATTTGCAAGCGTGCTTTTAGCTGCTGTGGCTCTCTCCTGCCAGGAGCGCAGAGGTTAAAACGCAGATGCCGTCAGTAACGGCCACCTGAAACGTTTCCGATCAAACCCCTCCTCCCGCTTCGTTACTCACCGCAGATGTGGGATCTTCAGCTCTCAGTCCGCCGGTGGTCGGAGCTTGGATGTCATTATTGTGTCGCTTCCTTCCGCGGCCCCTTTTCCTCTTTTTGCGTTGTCCGGACAGCCGATCATTACTTCCTATGTCAGTTTGATGACGACAGCACCATGTCGTGCTTACGTGTAGTCGATGCAGAGGGAGGGGGGAGAACGCTGCCTTCAGGGGCTGTCGGAAATATGACAACTTAAAGTTTCAGCCTACCTGTGAGAATTATTATACTTTTATTATGTTTTATTCATTTCTTTAGAATTTAATTTAGTTTTACATACATTAAATAATGCAAAGAAAGACCAAAATTTAAACATGTCTCTCTATTGGTGAAAAAAAAACAAAAAAAACAATAAGGAATGCAAAAGAGACTTTGAGATGTTTCATTTATCTATTTAAATATTGTGTGTTGTGGATGTTATTTTTTACGATGCATTTTAGAATCTTTTTTTATGTTATGGGTTGTGTGGCTGCTACCTTGGCCACGAGATCACATCTATCTTTGTTTCTTTTACAGGTTGTGTTTATCACATTTAAGAAGTTCAGAACATGTGTCACATACACACTTTGCTCAAAGGTATAAAGGCTTTATACCTTTATGCCTGCAAGCCTTTATGATAAAGGCTTACAGTACTGTAAGAGAAGCTACTATTCCATGTTTATTATGATTCATATTATTGGATAGAGAAGACAGGTGTTAGAATATGAGCATTCACTCTAGATTTTGTGTAGATTTCTCAAATAAAAGTATAAACCAGTGTCTATTTAAGTTTGTTACAATGAAAAGTCTGCCGTAATTAAGACAAAAACCTAACTTTTAATATGTTTCTTTGCTTTATTGCAGTTCATTTTTAATTGATATTTTTATTTTATCCTGTTTTAAGCCTTACTTTTTAAAAATCCCCTTCAGGGTTGCATCAGGAAGGACTACTGCTGTAAAACTCAAATCAAACGTGGAGCTTCCCGTTGTGGTCTCCTCTTAAGACAAGGGAGCAGCTTTCACTTCTACTTACTTTTATTTTAACCTATAATGCATTACTCAAATCTTAGTACCTCAGTAGTTGTCTGGATCCTGCTGTCTCCACAGCTCAAGTGTTCCTCCACATTTACTATTCAAATATTTGACAAAGGTGCAGAGGCAGGAACTACACACAGTCTTGCCTTTTCTTTTAAAGAAGTCTGACTCAGAGTTTTAAAACCTGTTTTTATTTGGCACACTCCGTCTGATACAGGATCACTGTGCAAGGCACTTTAATGAGGAACATTTGCAAAGCGGTGACAAAGCAAAAGTGCAGAGGAGAAGAAAAAGCAAGGGGGGAAAAGTAATGTGGAAAATGATTCAATTTGATTGTCATGTACCTGAATTTAACAGTATTAAAAAAGAAAATAAATACCAAATTTGCCACAACATCAAAGAAATGCTAAACCTATGGCTGAGACATTTATGGCATTGATTACTTTAAAAATCCTAAGCAAAGAATTCAACAGAAGAATCCAATACAAATCAATCAAAACACCTGTAAAAGCCAAACTACAAAAAGAAACGATTGTGACAAATTAAAATGTCAAACAGAAACAAACTGAGTTTTTCAGTGCATGAAAGCCTATTTAGTGGTTGATTACTTAATAAAAAGACAAACACGTGGCATTACAGTAGTTATAGACTTCCGATACTTCTGATCTACCAACTAATTGAATAATATGAGTTTGCAATGTGGTGAAAGAGCAGTATACTCAGCTGTACGTTTGAATTGCAGTTATTGAAGTAAACACTGAACAGTTACATATTCAGTAAAATTTTTTAATGCAAACCAGATTTCCTAATGAATTACACTAAGTCTAACCTTTCTGATAATTAGTGCTTTGATAGGAACAGCAGCAAACTGCACTCGCAATAGTAACTAAAGGAGGCACTGAGAAATCTGCAGCGGTTTTGGTACAAAGGCAACTCAGGCGTGGCCATGCTCTCTCTCTCATTTTTTTTTTTATTTTTTTAACCAAGACAATCACCCGCTAGCAAATAAAAGAACATCTTTAGACTTTACCCGCTGTGAACAACACAGCAAAACTTCCACCATTGCAGGAAACTAAAAAGATATCAGTGCACCCAGAAAACCAAACGCGTTCAGCAGGAACAGAAGGGGGAGTGCACAGAACGGTCCGGCTCTGTAAAAGAAACAACTGGCACACATATTTAAAAAGAAAACTTCCTCATTTGATTCCTGCCTTTGAATCTTAGTCTTTCAATAAGATGGAGGCTGATACGCTCCTGGAGTCTCCTGGGTGTTGGAGAAAGGTGACTGCTGATAGCCAGAGGGCCCGCTGGTGGTGGAGTAGGGGCTGCTCTGGTAAGGAGCATTGTGGTCGTTGGCTGGGTCTCTGTATTCCTGCTCGAATTCATTCACTCCTTGGCGATACCTTGCAAGTGCAAAGTAGGTCAAAAGGCTCTGTAGAGAGAACTTTGAATTAGTGCTAGGATCTTTTATCACAGCAAATTCAAAGCTAATGCGAACTCTGCCTCAGCCTCACCCAGGTGATGATCGAGAAGAAGGAGAAGGCAATGACACCTCGGGCAGCGTCGGCCACGACTTGTTTGTTTGTCGTCTTGGACCACAGGTTCGTCAGGACGCAGAAGCAGATGAACCACAGGAACGTCCACACCGCTGTCAGGTGTTCACAGGAGAGAAACATGTTTCATGCGTTAACTTTAAGTCTCACTTCCTGATTTATGGCACAGTTCCTTCATTAAACTATGTGGTGAAAAAATGAAAACCAACTCTTACCAGAGAAAGCAAGATCACTTATTACAATGTATTTTCGGTCTTTGGCATTGCTGATGTTCGGGAAGTAGGCATCTAGCATGAGGAACAAAACACAAGCCAAGAAGGCCAAGACTCCGACTCCCACCCCGTAACTGCAAGCACTGTCAGTGTTGTGGAACATGCACTCGTTTTCAGCTTTTTCCTTCGTGTTGGTGTAGCCTTCGGCTGTGATGGTTGCAAAAACCACGATAGAGAATATCTGCAAAGACGGGACACAAAAAGGTCAAGGCCAAGTTTAAGCCACGCAGCTATAGAGTTTGCGGAATTACCATGACTCACATTACAAGAAAGCTTCTTTAATCAAAAAAATAATATCTGTCAATCCAATCTAAACAAGTATAACACCACCTTTTCAGCTACTCGTGACCCACATCCCCTTTTTCATAACACAGCTAACATGAAAAACATTACACAATTACGTGACACAAAATGAAAATACTACTTTTAAAAGGCAACCGAATCACCGAGTCACTGTTCACTCACGTTCTAGCTTCTTAATTCATGAAGACTTCATGCATTTTGTATGATTTTGAACAGGTTTTAAGCATTCTTATAAATACTCTACATGAAGACATCTGAAGAGAATATGAACTTATGGACAACCATTTGCCTGCAAAACCATGTTGGTTTTATTTATAACATTTGAACACTTAAACTTTCCTACATTAGTTATTATAGTTTTGTATTCTTTTGAATTGTATTACATAGTGACTTTTCATTTTTCTTTCGGTTTAGTTTCAGTTAGTTTCCAGACTGGATTGACTTATTGCAGTTTACTTTATATTGTTCGAAAAGGTTTTAGTTTAATATTTATAAATTTCAGTGCTAGTTTTAGCCTTTGTTTTGATTATTATTGTATGGAGGGTGTATGTCAGAAGCGAGATTTAGGAAAATCAGTGCAGGAACCTTTTGAAAACAGTTGATTCATAGTTTTAGTTAAATAAAATATCCTTGTTTTCTACCCGTCTTGTTCACAGATGTAGGTTTTCACTAATAGGCCCACTGAACTTAAATGCACTTACCGGAAAGCAAATACTGTAGCACAACTTTTACTTGTCTGTTTTCTGTTAGTATTGCTTTTTTTCCTTGCAAAGCACTCTGAACGTGTGCTTTAGTAACACTGCATACTTAAGCTTCCACTGCAGTGCCTGCACATTAAGCATTTCCAATCACCTGACAACTGGAGTTGACTTGACAACAGATGACGGCGGAAGCTTCAATTTCTGACAATTATCTAAACTATAAAACTGCAAGAAAAAAGCAAACAACTCCTGTTGTTTTAACCTGTCTCGTTTTTAAACCACGGGAACACAGAAACTTTAAATTAAAAGTCTGCAGATCGCTTATCATCATGTGGCAGTTAGTGTGGTGACACAGCACTGGTCAGTTGCTAGTTATTATTAGCTACCATCAACCAGAGCCACAGAAACACCTTTTTTTTACACTTTACTGAAAGCTCATTAAAATGTTTAAACGTGACACTCAGATAATGTCCCGCGTTGACCGCACAAAAAGCTAAAAAAACAAATTTTTCACTAATTTGGGTGGGCGCTGGCAGCGCACATCTGTTAAGCTAAACTCGGTGCAGTGACAGCTGGCTAACTGTGATGCTAACGTTTCCGTGAAGTCACTCACCCAGCTCAGGAAGCGCAAAATAGTTTGAGGCTGTTTTAGAAAGTTCGCTAAATCAAAGGCGCCACCGGCCAAAGAGGCCCCGTAAGCACTGTTCTGCATTTTCCCCGTGAAGAAAACCCCGACAGTCAGACAGTTTAAGGACAAACTGACAAGTCTTCCTGTCACAACTGCGGCAGTTTCGATTTGTCAAAAAAACTTCCTCAAAACTTTTTTAACGCCGCCCCTGCGGCGATGCGTTCACGGGACTCCCGGAAGTTTAATTCCTCAACGCCGTGGATCTTACGGAGGCCGTGTTATTATGTAAACCTTGCTTTTACCGTGTTTGGTGTTCAAGGCCCCTTTTCCCACCCAGAACTGCTTTAATTCTTCATGGTACAGATTCAACAAGGTGCTGAAAAGATTTTAGTGCATATTGACATGATAGCATCACACAGTGGCTCCAGATTTGCAAGCTGCACAGCCATGATTCGGATGAACCAATCATGTGAACGATTCGAACACATCCCAAAGGTGCTCATTGAGCTAAGATCTAATGACTGTCGAGCACTGAATGTGAGGTAAAGAAACCAGTTTAAGATGTTTCTGACCTTTACCTGTCAGAAGATGGTAGTCATAAAGGGATGGACATGGTCAGCAAGGTTATGGCATTTAAATGATGCTCAGTTGCTGCTCAGGGGCCCTAAATCTGCACAAAAAATAAAATAAATAATAATATCCCCACACCATTACACCACCGGCAGTAGCCTATACCACTGATACAAGACAGGCTGGGTAGACGCTTTAATGTTCAGAAATCAAGAATCATCAGTCCAGGTAACAGCTGTCTCGTTTTCTTGAGCCTGTGTAAATTGTAGCCTCAGCCTCACGTTCTTAGCTGAGCTGACAGGATGCCCATGGGGTCTTCTTCTACTGTAGCCCATCTATGCCAAGGTTCAAAGTGTTGCGTGCTCTTCTATATACCTTAGTTGTAACAAATGGTTATTTGAATAACTTTTGCCACAGATGAGCACAAAAAAAAAAAAATCCCTCATCAAAAAAAAAATCTAATACATTTTTCCACAGCTGCATATCTGTTACATTTTTACGTGCTGATTTTTTTTTTCATTTCGCACAAACACTCATAATCAACAGATTTCTACTAAATTATCACTTCACACTGAGATGAAAAAAGAAACTGTTTTGCAGAAAGGGCAGGATCAAGTGTCCCTGAACCCTTCCTTAGTTCTACTGCAATAGTGCTAGGGTGCTGGGGGCTTTCTATGATGCAATTAGTTTTCCGTTTTCAGTCACCCATGCACCTCTTTGCATTTAATCATTAGCTATTTTGATTGTTATATAATAATAGACAGAAGACACCTGATTGTTTTGGGGTTCTCTCTATTATTGCAGGTCTTTACCTTACAATATAAAGGCAATTGTCATGATTTGGTGCTATATAAATAAAACTGAATTGAACTTAAGAGAACAAAAGGGCAAGTATTTGAGCACCACCAGGAGTCTATCTGCCTATCAGCTCCAAGCAGCCTGGATATTCTTCTTTGGCATCAACGAACAGTGCTGGGGTCTTAACTCAAAAACGAATGCATACTCCTGCGCTTTTGTGCAATAAAAATAAAGATACTGTTCACATCTCCACTCCTCCCCTCTGCCATCAGTTGACTGTAGTGCAAGTGCACAAGGAGAAAAAGGCATGTTTGATTTTTATGTTTTATTCCTTTGCGCCTTTGTAACAGAAGTAATGACATCACTTTAAAGTGGTTACTGAATTTAGTACAGCATTACATTATTACCTCAGTGTTGTGTATTTATTGTCCTTCTGCATTCAGTTCTCATCTGATCTCTTCCTTTCGATAATTAGCTTATTTTTGCAAGGTTTCATTTATTTGTGTCCTATATTAAAGGACTGAAGGTATTGTGCTAGTCCCTCAAATTCACTACACCAGAGTGAGAACGGTCATTTCTAAAACAAGCACAGGGCTGGAAATAGCCATTTAACCATGAAGTAACCAATCATAATACTATTCACTCACCCACTCATAGGTAACCAAAAGGTCACGCACATTGAAACATATTACAAAGCACAAACTATTTGCCAACAATGGTACAAAAATAATTATACAAGAAACAATGACATATACTCTCAAATGCATGAAATACAGTACTACAATACATTGGTTTTGCCTTTATTTCAAAAGCCTGTATATTTTTTCCTGCAACTCATTTAGCTTCCTAATATAATGTTGTAGTTTGTTATTATGACCACTGGAGGGTCAACCATAACTCAAAATGCTCATCTTATTCTTCCAGATGTCTTGAATGCAAATACAAATGTTTCCAGTGGAAAAAAATGAATTAGACGTATTTTCTATTATTGCTGTTGTGATTGTGTTACAGTTATTCATATACTTTGTCCCCATACAAAGAATGGTCATGAAATGTTATAGCAAACAACTGAAAGGAAACATTTATGTCTTTAAAGAGTCAAGAAAGACTAACCTAACCTCCTCCTCTTTGCTCTGTATTCATATTCAAATGATTAAAGAAAAAAAAAAAGAGATCGTAAATCAGGAAGTTGTTAATACCCCAGCGGCTATGATAAAGGTTGTGGCAGGATGTCGCAAGTAGCAAAGCAACACTGTGAGGTTATCAGAGAAGTAGTTAGACAGTGTGACAAAATAAAGCATCATACTCATTTGCAGATAGTTTATTTTCAGAAGTGCAACACAGCACTGCTCCACTACACAGCAGACTTGGACGTCGTGTTTGAGATAAACGGTGATCATCAAAAACCATGGATTACAATGTGAACATTTGTGAAACAGATATCGACTACGAGTAAGTCTCTTTAAAAAAAACCCCAACTATATATATATATATATATATATATATATATATATATATATATATATATATATATATATATATATATAGTTTTTTAAAAATATTTTTCTGTGATGTAAGTAAGTAATAAAGATGTATTTCTATAGCACCTTTCCAGGTAAAATTACAAAGTGCTTCACTTCAAATAAAAATAGCAAAAAGGGGGAATAGACAATGAGACACAATAACATGCTACCTAAACGCTAGTTTGCAGTTTATTAATTTGGTTTGTCAGAGAAAAAACATAATGAAACTGTTACCACAAATCAACATTAATTAGATTAGGGTATTTCCTGTAAACATGTTATTTATGCACTAGTTTGCCTATAAAAACACATAATTCACATGTTCAAGGCCTGGGATAATAGGTGATGCGTTTAATGCCAGAGGAGTGCCGAGTGTCTGTTTTAACCATGACTAACGAGGAACACACATTTTCTCTAGTACAATTTAAAAATGTCTTGTTACACAGCTGATACAAACAACGCATACGAGCCTGAGGAGCAGAGCTTTTTCTAATCTGGACATTTTTTAAATAATCAAATGGAAAGTCTTTTACAGACGTAGCTTCTCATTGGTTGAAAATGGTTGAAGTAAACTGTAAATAAACAACAAACACAGACAGGCTCCTTTTGTTTTACTTTTAGTAGCCCACAAGTCCAATCTGTTTGGCTGCTGAAAGTCAGTCTCAAAGTTAATATTTGCTGCCTCGAATCCAAATCTCACCTGTGTGGGGTTTGAACAATCAAAGTCTATGCTGTACCGAGGGCACCGTGGGAGAGAGAACATCTATTCAGAATTCCCATTTCCAATGATTCTGGAAAATAAAGCAGTCAGCCACTCACAGGTGTTCAGGTTTACATTATACCTTCCGTATGCAACGTACGCCAAAACAGCCTGTTGAGAGAAATTTGAATTAGTACATTAATTGTTCGCACAAGAGATTCCAAACCAACTGTGAGTTGTACGTCAGACATACCCAGGTGATGATTGAGAAGAAGGAGAAAGCAACGGCAGCTCGGGCAGCATCGGCCATGACATATTCGGAGTTAGTTCTGGTCCACTGGTTGAGCAAGACACAGAAACAGATGAACCACAGGAAGGTCATAGCCGCTGTCAGGTGATTCAAAGCAGAGAAACAAATTCAGGGGAAAAGATTACAGCTGATGAAAGCTTCAAGTTATGACAGGCTGCACTTCCTTCTTTATAGGGTGGCTGTAGCTCAGGTGGCAGAGCAGGTCAGCCACTAATCAGAAGGTCGGTGGTTTGATCCCAGGCTTCCTCCTGGCTGCATGCCAAATATCCTTGGGCAAGATACTAACCCCGTGTTTGCCTACTGGTGGTGGTCAGAGGGCCTGGTGGCGCCAGTGTCCGGCAGCCTCGCCTCTGTCAGTGTGCCCCAGGGCAGCTGTGGCTACAATGTAGCTTGCCATCGCCAGTGTGTGAATGTGTGTGTGAATGGGTGAATGACTGAATGTAGTGTGAAGCGCTTTGGGGTCCTTAGTGACTAGAAAAGCGCTATACAAATGCAGGCCATTTACCATTTCTTTTGTACTCTTTTGTTCCTTTAATGAACTATATGGCATAACAGTTAAAGCTGACTTACCGGAGAAGGCCAGATCTCCTTTGACAATGCGATCTTTCGCTGTGGCACTAGAGATCTTTGAAATGATGACGTCCAGGATGGGGAACACAACACAAGCCACAAAGGCCAGGACTCCAACTCCCACCGCATAGCTGCATGCGCATTCATTGTTGTTAAACATACAGGTGCCATTTGTTTTACTCGTGGGGCTATAGTAGCCTTGGTCTGAGATGGTTCCAAAAACAACAATGGCGAATACCTGCAAAGTGGAGACACTCAGGGTTCAGTCTCGGGTGAAGTTGCAAGATCATGACATTGCAACATTGCAAGATTATGAAATTGCAAGAAAGCAGTCTAAAAAAAGAAAACAAAATAGAGACGCCTTTCTGAAGAAGTAGAGCTCTGTCAACATCAACTTGCTTGCCTACACAGAATATCAAACATAAAATAAACATGTTTGACATTTGTCCGGAAAAAAGATATTCACATAGTCCTGTAGGTGGGGCACTGCTCTGGACTACAGATCGGTGATTGCAGAGAGAAATCAAACTACTAACCTTCCACCTGTTTTACCTCCTCCTGCTGCAGCCACAGCAAACACTAAATAAATATATGAATATAAATACTTTAAAGCATTGACTTCCTCGTTTGTGATAGTGTTGATTTGCATCTTTAGTTGTCAAGTTATTTTTATATAGTCAATTAGCTACGCTTACTATTGTATGATTAAGAGAAAATGCTGCTTAAAATTTTGTGCTATGAAAAAGGAAGCGCACCTTCTCTGACTTTTAAATGTAAATTTCAACTACAGGAGCAAAAAACTTTAAAGCCTTTAAGACATGTCACTCATTATCAGGTGGCAGTGTGGTGACACAGGGTTATTTGCTACTATCGGTCGTTGCATAGTTTACATTTAATTTACAGTTAATTAAAATGTTTAAACCTGTCTACACTGGGTGTTCATGCCTCATGTAGACAGGTTTAAGCACATATATCTAAAAGCCCGCATTAGTCACTACTTTGCAGTGAGTAATGTGGCTAGCTAACTCTGATACTAATATAATTTCACTCACCCAGCACAGGGTGCGCAAAACAGTCTGTTTTATAAATCTCCTCCAATCAAAAGAATCATTATCCAATGAGGGTAGATTGCCAGTGTTTTCCATTTTACTCCACAAAAATTGCCTATCAGACAGTTTTAAGTTAAAAAGAAAAGCCTTCCTATTACAGTTGGGTACTTTCGATTTGTTGAACAATCTTGCTGAAAAGCACCTCGTAGGTGCCGTGGAAACTGGCCTTACAACATGCTATGCATTAGTGTGAAAAAAAGAACAGGTTAATCTCGTTTGCAATGCATCTGCCAAGTGGATGAAAAGTTGTGAAAATGATGAACACGACACGCACACGCATGGGGAGATGCCAGGCTATAACTGACAGTGTTTCTACTGTGTTTTTATTCTTTTTTTTTATCCACATCTGCTTTTACTGCATTGTTGTGCTTAAAAATGAAGCCATTGCCAATCACAGGTTTTCCAGATTGCAGTTTTGCATGGTGAATCAAAACCTGACGACACTGTGTTCGTAATTCCATCAATTCTAGCAAAATGCCCAACACAAAAAATGTAACCTATGGTCGAGCCGCCACTGTGTTTTAGAACTCTAAACACTCATATCTGCACCTCTGTCGTTACGTCTTGCGTACATGTTAACCATGATTTGAACCAAAAACTTTCCAATCTGGGTTCATCGCTCCATCAGACCTGCTGCCACTGATTTTCACTCCACTTCTTGTGCAACTTGGCATATCTCGGACAAACACTGAAAACATTTCTGATGAGGTTTCAGTGAATAGAAGATGGATTAAATAAAGTTTCGAATGCATCTTTTAGGTCCTGTTTTTGGTCTTACTTTGAAATTTTTTCTATTTTTTATGGATTTTCAGATCCTGTCCATTTGCTGTATATATTATTTCCTTATCCTTTTACGCTCGCTGCTTCTTCTTTTGTGGTCCACTTGTTCAATTTCCTCAAATTCGTAAGGACTCACTGACCAACATGCAAAGATATGCTTTTTTAAGTTTTCAGCTTATAGCTGTTTGAGCTAAAATATACAAGAGCCTAAAGATACAATTTAAAATGGTCAGTCGTGGTTGTTTTCTGAGTTGTCTTTGATGTGGAGACATAACGCTGTTTCCTCACTTGAGTTAGGGGCCATTTTTATGCATAAATGATGCAAAGTTAAGAGTTAGGCGGCGTAACAGATGAAAAAAGCACTCCCCTGAAAATAAGTGAAAAAGCAGCCAATGTCCAAAGAAAAACTCCAAAAGCTATTCATATAAAACAACATGAGCTATAAGTCCTCTTCATGTTGGTCAAAGGTTTTGGGGACTTTTGGTCATTATTCTGTTTACTCCCTTGTAGGAATCTGGCAGATGGAGAACCAGCTCAGGATTTCTCCTTCAATCCCATCAATGAGCCAGAAACCAGCACCCAAAATTGCCCTGAAATACTGGAGATGGAAGTCTTTAAAGAATGCACAGGTACAATGACTCAGTGTTTGCTGTTTACACCCCAGCGAAATGTTAGAATCCAATTTCTATCTGTAGTTTTATTTTTGATCTACAGATTATATAACCTATAAAACCTATCATTTCGTAGATGTACAGTCAAACAGAAGCAGTTACACGAGTGACGAATCACACGACAGAGAAGAGATCAGCCATCTGCAGAGACACGGCTGGTCGGCTGCAACGGTAAAGGTGCTCGCCTCGATGCCTAGTCGCACTGCAGGTGAGGGGAAAATCTCTCCGTGCTGTCTAAATGTTTGCTAGGATTTATTCACACGTGTTAACTACAACATTTGTTCAAAACGAAATTCCTCATCCACACAGAATTAAATAAATCCCGGCGAGTGCGATATCAGGCCTCATCCCATGAATCTCCTCACCTCTCCAGACCAGTCCAGGGTGCCTCTGTTCTGGCAGAGGCGGAGGAAATCAACACTGAAGGTGCCATTTGCTATTTTTTTGACAGGTGTTAACAAGTGTTTTCGTTCTACTTTTAACCCTCTCACTACAGTGAGATCTGACCTCTCTTATTCCACAGATTCCAATTTGTGTGCCGCTGAAAATAATATGGACCAGCTGGTGTCCAGCCTCCAAGGCCTCTCAGTGAGTGAAGGCACCCGCAAGCTGCGAGCAATGCCACTTAGCTTGGCAGATAAGATCGAAATCCGGTATGTGAGACACAAACCACTGGCGTGACCAGAGGAGTCGTGCAATGGAAATCACAATCAGTACTTTACGTCATCTTCAAGAATCTTAGAATCTATTTGGATGGCGTCTCACCATTTTTCTCCCTATCTTCTTCTAGAAAAGTTGCTTTCAGTTTAAAAACTGAAAGTTCATTCATCGGCAGAAATATACCCTGCTACACTCATCTAAGCATGTACATTTCAATGGTAAGTGCAAACAGCGTACACAGTGATAAGATTTCGCCATGTGTGTAGGCGACACGCTCATGTTCCTTTCCCCTCAGACTTGGCGCCACTGCCTCTTTAGCTGCCTGCCCGTCTTCAGTTCGTTCAAATTGTGGCATTCAGCCTTGAAGACACTGAGCGGACGTTACGGAACCGGTGTGCTGTCCTACTTCCTTTTTCTGAGAACACTCCTGTTCCTTAACCTTTTCCTCTTTGTCATCACTGGCTTGTTCCTAATCATCCCACAAGCCATCAACCCTCCTCCTAGTCCTAAAGCAGACTTCAGTGGTATTGAGCTTCTCACGGGCACGGTGAGATGGCTGTACATCATATCCCAGCTGTATTTACAAGCTTATTTCAGCGACAAAGAAACCAGAGCTATCTTTAATGTTTTCTTTGACAGGGCTACTTTTCTGACAGCTTGATGTTTTACGGCTATTACTCCAGTGAAACGTTACCTGGAGACCAATACCGAATGCCAGCAGCCTATTTCTTTACCATCGGCTTCACCCTCTTCATTATCTGCATCATCCTTGTGTACAGGTTGAACTCAAACTCAATTACTTATGCTTTAATTCTATTTTTGTTGTGTCTTTTTTTTTTTTTATGCTGGTTTTTTTTGGGTTTTTTTGACAGGTTGTCCAAATCCTTCGGAAAAAACTTTCAAGTCCTCAAATCTAACGAGAATCTGGCTGTGAAAGTTTTTTCTTGCTGGGACTTTAAAGTGAGCAAGAAGATATCTGTCAGACTCCAGTCTGAGAAAATCAGCACTCAGCTCAAAGTACGACCTTATATGAATACTCACTGAAGCGTGAAACGTTTCTTTTGGTTCTTGTTTTGTTGAAATTATTTTTAAAATAGACCAAACCAACCAAGTTATTTAAAAAGGGTTTCTTTACACTGAATGCTCTCTTGATGATTCTTAGCAACAAGTATTTCAGTTTTTGCAGCAGTCTTTGTCAGTTTGACATCACACATAGTAGTGTTTGTGGTTATCGTTTGCTCACAGGAACCTGATCACATGTTCACGTGTTATGTCACCCTCGGGGCCATGTCCTTAGTTTAAAAAGAACAAGCACCCTATTTGAAAGGCTTAGTTTACAAATGGTGCTTTTCCAACAGGAGCAGCTGTCTGAGATGATCAAGGGAGAAGACAAAAAGACCTGCATGCAACAACTTCACCGCCTTATTGTTCATCTGTTGGCGTGGACCGCATGCTTAATAAGCATTTTCTTGGGTACCATAGGAGTGCACAACCTGTCAGGAAAAAAATTCAAAGTCAAGGTACATTGTTGGGAAAAGGAAATGGTAGCATTCATGCACAGTCAAGCACCACTTTAAGTATGTAAATTTTAATTCCCCACCCACTGTGGTTAGCTACTTCTTCTTTTCTGCTAGACCTTTTGATATCTTTGTCTGTCTACTTTGTGTGATAATAAGCGCGCCCCCCCCCCCACCCCACACGCACACACACACACACACAAAACCCCCCAAAAAGATACTGGTGTTTCAAAGCTTTTCTGTGCAAGGACAAATAATAATAGAAATAACAGGAATAATATAGAAGTAATAAACTTTTGTGTTATCATCTCATGACTCACAAGGCTCAAGATGGTCCTGAAAACCTGCATATACAGCGCGGTGAAAAAGCACTCGCCCTCTTCCTTATTTTGTAGATTTCTGCATATTGCACACGTTTCAGACCTTCAAAGTAAATGCAACATGCAGTTTTGACATTATTTCATTTATTAGGGGAAAAAAGCTGCCAAAACCTATCTGACAATGTGTGAAAAAGTAATTGCCCCTAAACCTAACAGCTGATCATATCACCCTTGGCTCAGCTTTCTAAAACATTTGATTCATCACAGTTAATTCACGATTTAACAAGCGAGGGCAACTACTTTTTCACAGCACTGTACATACTCAAAGCGGTGTCGCCAATTTCACTCTTCTCTTTCTGAATAAGTCTAAAGACAATTCTTTAGTAATAAATCAGAATCAGTCAACGTTAGAGAACTGCAGATTGACTTCCAGTATAACCTGGACACGTCCCCATGATGTCAAACACAACTGCAGGTAGATGGTGTAAGAGGATTACTGATACTATAGCAATACTTCGTTTTTAAATATCATGGTTGTCAAGACGATCTCACTTCAGTTGCATATAATGTTTAAGCGGAACTTCATTTCCTGTTTTGATTATAACTTGTCGGTCTGCATTTTTCATTGTGATTTAGACCATTTTAAATCTGCCCAAAGACACTGAGTTGCTGGTCTTGTCAGCAGTGGTGTCGGGCATTAACCTGTTACTCCCTGGCTTCTTCAACTTGTGCGTTTGGGCAGAGCAATATGAATCACCTGGCACACGTGTCTATGTCTCTGTCTTCAGGTAAGGGGAAAAAAAAGGAAAACACGCAAAAGAAGTTTTCAAATGAATAACATAGTTCAACACGATGTAAAATTATTGTCTTTGTTATGTGATTTGATTTTTATAAAGTTTAAATATTTATAATAAAGTATTTGATCATTTATTTTTCAGGAACCTGCTGTTGAAGGTCAGTGTTATTGGAGTTCTATGTTATCGCTGGCTGGAGAGCATTCCAGCCAATGGTCTGGAGGTTAGTAACATCCTCACGCTCTTACATGATTCAGCACTCAGTTACTGTATGCAATCGTTTTTATTCCTTAAAGAAAGCTTTTTGGACGCAGATGTTTAACACATGCGATATTATAGCTACAGTTTTGGAATCTGAAAGCATTTAACATCCACATTTTTACATTTTTTTCAGTGTTGGGAGAGTTCAGTTGGCCAAGAACTGTACCGGCTCCTTGTGATGGACTTCATCGTTACGGTGCTTTACACTTTTTTGGGAGAGTTCCTATGGAGGCAAGTTTACCAGTTAGAGCAAGATCGGGTGATTGGTTTTACATCTGTTTTAAGCCAAAACCTAATTCTTCCCCTCTAGGGTCTTTTCCCAGACAATCCTGCAAAAGAAAAGAAAGCCAGTGTTCGACATTGCTCGTAACGTGTTGGAGCTCATATATGGGCAAACTCTTACATGGTGATTATTCAGTAAAAACACAGCTTTAATATCAGCGTTAAAAAGGAAAATCAGTGGTCATGTGTTGCATTTCTTCTTGTAGGATCGGAGTTCTGTTTGCACCACTTCTTCCTGGAGTCCAACTAATAAAACTGATTGTGTTATTTTACATGAAGAAGGTTGGTAGAGTGTGTATGCAGTGGGGCTGTAGTACCGTATGCCAAGACTGCATTGCAAACATGATTCTTCCTCTTTATTTTCCAGAGAAGTCTCATTCTCAACTGTCAGGCCTCGAGAAAGCCCTGGAGGGCCACTCAAATGACAACGCTGTTCATTTGCATACTGTGGTTCCCCTCATTTCTTGGCACTGTCGTGACTATCATTTATACAGTATGGACGTAAGTATAACAATCTTCTTGGAATGCACGTAAGCGTTTTCATGCTTATAGCGTGAAAATGCTTGTGAGCGTTTCAAAACCACAAACACGCAGCTCGCTAAAAACAAACCTTAAGTAAAACAACAATCTCTTAAGTACAAACTAAAACTACAACTGGAATATTTTTACCCTGAAGGTAAATGGCCTGGAAATGACATTTTCTCAAGAAAGACCAAAACCAATAGTTTCAACTTAACGATTACAATCTATGTATTCAAATCTTTCTATATTCACTTGCTACTGTGAAGTAACAGGCTGGACACTCTTTTGCCTTCAGACCTGCTGTAATGAATCAACACTGAGCTGCAATCACACAGGAAGAAAACAAAAACAGGAAATAAGAGTAGGACAAGAGACATCTGGTAGATAAGCAGGCTGAAGGTTCCCACGTGATTCATCTTGAGTTCACTTGGAGTTTTCTCTCTGCGAATTCAAAACTACAGGAAAAGACAATGAGTTTACAATCTCATCAACTGATTCAGATCAGAGTAAACAAAAAAACACGAGACATAAAGGATCAGGCTAAAAAAAGATGATATATATATATATACACTCTTTACTGTATCTCCTTAAATGCATCTGTCTGTCATTCACAGAATCAAACCCTCGGAAAACTGCGGCCCTTTCAGGAATCTCACAACAATGTTTGAGGGAGGGCAGATGTCGACCAGGCACCTGGAAGATGCTCATCCAATCCTGAAGTGGCTCAGCTGGGTCTACGACTGTTTGGTAGAGAATCCGGTGTTTCTATTCCTCGCCAGTGGAGTCTTTCTGTGAGTGGTAATGATTACGCTCCTGTTTCTGCTATGTATTTCATTTCATTAGCAAGTCAGCGTTGTTTGTTGGTAGCAATTCGTAGCAGCAAGCATCTCCTCCATTGAAACATTTAACTTTCGTGACTTACAGAAATGGTTTTACGCTCTTAAAATTTTGAAATGATCCATTGCTATTTTTGCTTTTGTTTTTGCAGAATGGTGATATACTTTCAGGCTCAAGTTGTTGATGGCCAGAGGAAAATCATCAGCCGGTTAGAAAAGCAGATTGAAAATGTATGCATAAGTTTGTCTATGTTAGCGGCATTTGTGAGTTTAAGCGCTAACACTCGCACCATGTTAAGGCTGACACTGATGGCGCACTTTTAAAATGTACAAGTAGCATTTGAACCACTTTTAGCATTTCCCCTGATGATGGCAGCGGAGAAAAAAAAGGCATCGCTAAAGATGTGAAAATTCCTTCTGAGTTGAGAGACAGAAATGACAAAAACAAATTCAGCATCCTAGTTTGAATTCATCATCTGAGTATATATGGTTATGTTAAAATTCTTCTTTCGTCTCTTCCCTCCTGGTTTTCACTTCTTCCTCCTGTCTTTTTGTCTGTGACATCATCTCTAAAGCTTACAGCCTACGGTCTCTTCTTCACCTCCCTTTTATACTGTCCTTTGCTTTGGATGGTTGACCCAGGTATTTAAACTCATCCATCTTCAGTACTTCTACTCCCCTCATCTTCACCTTTCCACCTGCTTCCGTCTCATTCATACACATATACTCTGTCTTACTTGTACTGACTTTCCTTTCTCTTCTCTCCAATGCATGCCTCCACATTTCCACTCTCTCTTCCTCCCGTTTTACCGACACCCAATCATTTGGACATTTAATACACGCTTTAATTTTTTTCCTGTCTTGATCATTGTAACTGACTTTTCATGTGCTTTTTATAATGCCGCTTCATGGTGATCTGAACAGACAAAAGAGCTTCCAGTGCTACTGAAAGGGCTTGCTACAAGCGTTCAAAGATCTGTGAAACATAGTCCAAAACATTCGTTTTATTGGATTGTGCAGAAGTTGTTATTTAAATAGTTTTAAAAGACCCCTGCACTGAATAACCAAAAACAACTTCAGCTGGGCTAAGACACAGGGATCCTTGTTTAGCTTCCCGTATTGCACATACCATTAGTGGAACTCCTTCATCCCAGTCATTACCAGTAGCCAAACAGCACTTCTGCAGCATAGATTTAATAGTCTGGTGCCACCTTTCCAGAGCTCCCTAGGACTCAGGATGACAGGCACTAGAGACCACATGTTTAACTACTAAGAGTCTGCATGACCTAGTTAAAGAGCACTCAAAAGAATCTGTTGTTGGATGAACACAATTTAATCATGGCACCTATTTCCACGTGATTTAACCAAGTACAATAACCAATTTTTGACCATGTCAAACCAACACATTTGGCATTTGGTGGTTTAATGTAATCAGATTACATTGGATCAACGTAGTATACTTACATTGAGTTGAAGTGATTTATTTAAGTATGAAATCTGTTTTAATTCATTCTACACAAGTTAAGGAAAACGCAAAGAAATCTTGTTGCTTGAATAACTACTTTGTTAAGCAAGACAATTACTGCTAGTCTTGCGTAATGAACCAATACAGGGGTTGATGATTTTATAGAGAAAAACAACCATTTACACTTAGATTTATGGGTAATGCAGAATCACCAATTAACCTAACTCTAATTACACACAGCAAACTAGCCAGATTGTGGATTTGAACCCAGGTCCTTCTTGCTGTGAGGTAACAGCATTAACCATAACACCACCAAGCTGTCAACCCAGGCTTAACAAACTAGGAAAGCTATGATTACAAGGCTTGATGCAGCATTTTCTGTACGTTTTTGTCCTTGACAGGTTAAACCGCAATAAATAGCAATAGCATACACGTGGTGTGGGTGTAGTTGTCTGCCTCTTAAAACTCCAGCGATTTTCCTGCAGTTTGACATCTAATGTGATTTTCGTGAGTCCAGGCAATGAACCACTCTTACTAGATTGTATCATGTCATCTCAACAAGAACAAATTAAGTTGCTGAATTTCATGCAGATGCTACATGATTTAATTACGTTCACCATAGAAACATGAAATTATTTAGTTCAAATTACAAGTTGTACATGTAACAACCACCCAATTTCATCTTTTTGAGTGTGTTTTGATAGAAAATTTATGCCTTTGTCTGTCTGAACTACTTTGGACTTTGGGAGGCCAAAGATGGTAAAAAAGCCTTTATGATTAGAGGAGCTGACTCACTCAAGGGCAACAAATCAGTGACTATCAGTGACCGAGATCTACCAGTATCCCTCAGGACTTTTATAGTTTGCTCAACCTCTGGTTTGCTTGTTAAAGACAAAGATCCCTGAAAGATAAATTGTTCAAAACATGGATCAGGCTCTGGGTTTGAATTGTTTTAATTAACCCCACCCCAGCTCCAACTTCCAAAGTTCAAACTCTGTCTGATGGTTTGGGCTTTATCCTGAGCCTCCAACTGTAATCCTGCTAAACATTCCTTGAGAAATGCTTCTTCCTTTATTCCAGGAAGTGAAAAGAACTAATTGAGCTAGGTCAAGTGGTTATTTTTGCAATTTTGGGTGTGTCTCGATAGCAACCAATTCCCCATCATCCACTGGCAGAGCAAATTTTGCTTGTGTAGATCTATTAGGTGAAACTGGAGGACAAGATGAACCGAGCCCACAAGTTTGTTTGAGACCACATTTCTCAGACCTCTCATAAGCATTTGCTTGCTCACATTTAATTCAAAGTGTTATGCTATGGACGACAAATCATCTTTTCTACACAAATACAATTCCGTCCATGAAGCTTCCTTCAGAAACTTAAGTCAGAAGCAACAGCTGCCATACTCAGCCCTGTTAACAGTCACCAAAAACACAAGATAAGATAAGAAACATAACATATAACTTTCACTATCTAGTGTTTGGTTGAGAACAGGACAGATCAGTCAGAGTTAACAACCAACATCAAGCTAGCCACAAACATAAACCTATCAAAAAGACCCGACATGGGTAGGCTCCTGCCTACATAGCAGAGCTTATAACAGCAGTCAGCTTCTCTGATCATCGGTTTATAGTTCCACACTATTTATAACCAGAGGTGACCACGCTTTTCACGCAGTAGCTCTAAAACTTTGAAACAGCCTTTCTCAGCTCATCTGGTTGGCTCAGTCAGTATTTTATTACAGTTTTTAATTTATTGAATCAATTTATTTTTTAATAACTGCTGAAATCAATTTTTTGTCATTATTAATGTCAATGCATTGTGTTTTGTTTTAATGCTGTTCACAGGAGGGTAAGGACAAAAAGTTCCTCATTGCCAAATTACAGGATTTATGCAAATAATCATCCCACTTCCCCTCAAGGGTGAGTATTCTCAATACTGCAGCTCTTCACTGAGGCTAATTTTTGTTTTGTTTAGGTTTTTTTTGCTTTGCACTGGTATTTCAAGTCAAAAGATGAACTTTCTTTTCTTCCCCAGTCTCTGGCTGAACACTGTGAACAAAGTGCACTCTCTCACTACACATCTCTCACTACGCAGCAGTTTGGCTCACTGAGAAGTATTTTGGCTTCGATATTATCTCAAAGCTGAGTTGATTGTCCAGATAAACAGGAACGTCTAAAACATGCTACAAACATGAACAAAATAAAAGTAAAACCAGTAACCGTGAAGTTTGCTGTTTTTAAATATATGTTAATCTTGGTCATCTCTGAAAACTGAATCACTGACAGTTGGCACCTCAGCAGGGTTATTAATATTTATTTATAGGCTTTTATTATCACAGTGTACAATGATCTTCAATGTATTTTATGACAAGACAAAATAAAATTTCTTCTTTGTTTTTGTCCCTGTTGTTTCTTTTATCTGATGGCAAGTGTTAAATTCCGGTTCTTTCGGATTCTTTATGGCTAAAAAGACACGGCTCAAAAGTGGTCTTTTTACTTTAAAAAATGATCTTTATTTTACATATACGGATATGGAGACCTTAGCACACAACACACAACCCAAGATTCTTTAAAATCAGTCATCATGAATACCTTCACAATGGATTTCTTAAGAACGCATTCCACATGACATTGTTTAACCGGTAAAATATGCAGAAGTGCGAAAGAAAAAGTAAAGTGGGGTCCTGTTGGATATGTTGTCAGTGAAGAACGACTTTTGCCTGACTGTAAAACCTTTTGAGAACACATAATGGTTATGTGAGTAAAAACTTACCTGAGCTGACTTGAAGTTGTTCTTTGATCTTTTTGTTGTTCTTCTTTTCCAGTACAAACAAATTGAGTCATATTCATGGTATAGACCACCAAGTTCTAGTCAGTTCATCCTTGAGTTCAAGTGAACAATTGAAGAACATTTGCCAAATCTGAAGGAATATGTTTCATCAAAAGAAATAAAAATATTATAATTATTTTATTTACATTTTTTTTACTGTTTCAATGAGAAAAGTCCAGCTGGATGAACCAACGGTCTAAAAATATGACAACTTGCTCCTGCGTACCACCATGTCCAAATACAGTAAGTTAACTAGCACATTGCTACATTAACAAGTTTTCAGTAATGCCAGCCGTCCCTAGCCACCATACAGTTTCCCCCTAGCTGCTAAACAAGTTAGGTAACTCTGAACAGTTATTCAAAAATTCTTCATGACTTTCCTTCATGAAAACACAAGAATGAAAGTGGGAGGAGTTTTCCTACCTTACATATTAACCCACTTTGCAGCAGGTTATTTTATTCCTTACTTCGGTCTAATCTGAAGTGCAGGTTTGTCTCACATCCGACTCTCAACAATGACTTCTGGTAAGTAAGGGCTTTCTTGATTTCATGTCTCATCTTTAAAGAAAATGAAATTACAAATTGTTGTGCGACTGCTTTAGATGCATCACCCTTCTATGTTATAATTTTCTTGCTCATCTTTCCCCCAGACGGCATGAAGACAGCGCCTAACAAAAGGCCGTACATCTGTATTCCGAAAAAACTCATCGATCTTTTGGCCGAGCAATATGAACTTGTAAACAACTTTTCTCATTCCCATATCTTTGAGCAAAGCTATCATTTTATTTCCTTTTATCTTTTTATGTTTAAATGTTTCATGAAGCTCTTGAATTTCTGCTATTTAACAGGAACATGGATTGCTTGTAGAAGATCTGAATCCCTATATAAATGAAGGATATATACAAGCTTACTTCCGAGAATGGGGCACCATCAAATCATGCAAAGTAAGACTGAAGAAAAAAACTATTGGTTTGCTTTTTTTCCCTACAAGAGACCTGTGATAAATACTTTCTGTTTTATACTGGATCTTAGATTAGGAAGAATCCCAACTCTGGGAAACAAAAATCGTTGGCCTTTGTGAAGTTTTCTTGTGAGGAAGAAGCAGACATGGCAGACTGGGTCGGTCCTCACTATATTGGTGGAACAGAAGTTAAAGTGAGGCGCTTTGTTACTTTCAAGGTGAGCAAATGACAACTATTTTATGTTAGGGACTTTTCCAATCACAGCCTATCATAATTAAATAATATTTTTTTTAAAAAGGTCTTGCAGGGTGAGGAAGATTCAGAGCAAGGGGTTGATGGAGCCACAGTTAAACCTCGACCGCGGCCTTCAATGGGTCTTCGCTACCTACTCGAAGATGCTCAGTGGTTAGACGAAGATGAATGAATAAACAAAGCTTTGATCCAAAGTTGACCAGCTTGAGGGCATTGGTTGTTATGTCAGTACCATACATGAGAACATACAACCTAATGCACATGTATTTATGTATGTATTTCTCTTAGTTTTACTAATAAGTTTTACTTACTTACCCATAACTGTGAATTTCTGGCTAAACAATATTTTTTTGTTTATTGTATATTTTGTAAATGTATTGTGTTTATGACATTTTAGTTTAAATGTTTGTAAAGGACCTACAGATGTCACACTATAAGTGAAGTTAGTCATGTAGTCCTTTGTCCAGCCACTGTTGGTGAATGTGACATGATTGTTGACTTTATGGTAACAAGACAAAATTGTGAAGTTGTAAGAAAATATTAGGTTATTGTTGGTTTTCTTTGCTCAGGAATAAATACCAAAGAAGTCAAAGGATTTGTGCTCTTCTGTGTTGCCTGTTTTCTGTTTTTTCCTCCTATGGTATATATGTGTGTTAATTACGGGGTGCAAGATGTACTATTGCGAAAACCAAAATATGTGTTATTGATATCGTTGTATGTTATTAGATGGCTATATTAGTGATTGTTGTTGTGGCAATTATATAAGCAGGAAGACAGATAATTAAAATCGGAGCACTATCTAACTAGGCAGTCTAGATCTATAGATCTCTGTATCAGTCTATATATATATATATATATATATAATATATGTATAAAATTTCAAATCTTTCTGTAAGTCCTGTGTACTGTACCGTCTACATGAGTTTTGCGTCACGGGTCAACAGCCAATCGCTACGTAGAGCGCCAAGTTTCTTCTACAGCGTAAAAACAACATGGCGGAAAAGGACGTAGAAATTTCCTTTAAAAAGGTAGGAGCAGTCAGCCGTTTGTTTTTAAGTGTTTATGCCTGCTTGTCCCCCCTCGTGTTTTAATAAAAAAGCGAACTTCTTTGTCGCCGACTTGTGTGTTTCCACGCCCACCATATAAACACAACATGTTTTGTCAGACGACAGCTAACACTTTACATCTTGTTAAGATATTCAGATATTGCAGGGAATAACATTGTAACTACCACGCCGAATAAAAGACTGGGTCCTAGCGATTGCTTTAAGACCACACTTCCCAGGACAACTTCCGTTTTTTGCGCGGACAGCGGAGAGCCCTTTAAATCGCCAAATTCACCAAAGACGTTTGGTTGGCGAAAACTCGAGAAGGAATTCGACGGACAAACTTAGCTTGAAAGCCAAATACGAGTTTTTTCAAAAGTGGATACGCAGGCAGGTTTTGTTGTGTCTGTGTTGCGTTCATTTGTTATTTTTACTAAATCGTGTCTGTTTTGCTTTGTTAGTGCTTTACTAATACTTTCTTTGGCCAGCTACTCAGTGGAAAACCTTATGACTAATACACTCCTATGTGCTCTGTTCTGCACACAGGATACAGTAAGCAAACTTTTGTCTAGTTTCTTCAAAGAAGACAAAACAAAACGTGAGTGGGATAACTATGCTGTTATCAGTGACGTCTTGCTCTCTTTGTGACCGTGCTGATGAAATGCCACTGTGTTGCAGTAAGCGGAGATGCCACACTGCTCATGGTAGAGATGCTTAAAGTGTTCGTGCAAGGTAAGGAGCTTTGACACAGTTGCACAACATTTGAGACACAATAACAGACTGGCTAATGATAACACTCTGAAGCTGTTATCTCCTTTTTCAGAGGCTGCTGTGAGATCACAGAAACAAGCCGAATCTGAGGACTGTGACCAAGTAGACATTGAACATTTTGAAAAGATCCTGCCTCAGCTGGTATGTGGCTCAACAGGCTCAAGAAATGTTTTCGTTTTACTTATTTCCGCTTGTTTGCATAGTCTTATCTTTAGCCCAGATTACAGCTAATACTGAAAATAATGGGATTTTTTATTTTTCTTTGCAGTAAAATATATTTGTTGCATTAGCTTTTGCACTTTGTGTATGGTTCGGGAACAGCTTCTACAAATCAAAATCATCATGGGTCTTCTGCTGAACTATCTAATATTATCTATATTTAAATGGTCCATCTACTCACTTCCTTCATGCTTTTTGTTTCTCACTTTGAAATCTAAGGCAGTAGACACTGCAATAGACAGCTAGTGACTATGTCTGAATGGTATTTAGGCATATTTCACAGTGATGCAAAGCACAGTATTTAGAGTACTTTTTAACATAAAATTTTTAGTTGCAAAAATGCTGTTTTCATTCAACTTTCATGCTGTAATGATCCAATATGGCAATATTGTACAACAAAAACAAAAATATCAGTAAATGGCCTCATCCGAATGCAAGAAAATTCTGTAATTTCCAGATGGTAATCTAATTATAACTGAGAAAATAACTTTGTAAGCATGCACTTTGCCCTGGAGTTTAAAATACACTAAGTTATGAAAAGCTCAACAAGTATTGTAATATCATTCGTAAGTATTTATAGTAAAACAATTAAGATTAATTAAAAAGGGATTAGTAGCTCATGTCACATGGGTAGTATTCTAGTACTGACTACCAGAATGAATGCTACAAGAATTGTAATATATATGAAAATCCTACATTGTTTAGCTTTCAGTAACTCTAAGTATATTTTAAACTTAGTGTCTTGTAATTAAACTGAATTATAAAACTCTTCCAGGGTAGCAAGTCTTGAAACAGTAGCTAGAGTAGGCCTTGAAAATGAAAGATATGCACATATTTGACAAATCATTTTCTAATCTAATCTCTGTACCATCTGTAAATTACAAAACTGTGATCTGTTCAGAGCAGACTATCTGCTGATGTTTTTAACTTATTTTTCTCAATCCAACATAGCTTTTTTATCAAATGCCATTTTTAAGACGTAGAATGTTATAAAGTGTTTTTGCAGTATTGATAAAAACATTTATATACTAATCTTTTGCAATGTGCATTTGTTATTAGCGTGTGCTCAAATATGGAACTTTATAGGAGAGCTTGATTTTTTTGTTGATGTTTTAACAGCCAAATACGCTGAGATTTTCTTCATGTATCAGTCCCAAATTACAGATCCTGCTTTGTTTTGATGGTTAAAGAAGGCGGTGAAAAATTCTGGCTTTTATCTTTAATAGGTTTTGAGGTCTTTATGCTCAATGACTGCTTCTGATTTTAATCCATTAAAAAAAGGCCTGAAAGTAGGTGGAATGGCCTTTTAGAAAAGAAAAAAATCCGGAAAGATATTTGATATATGAAGCTGAAATGTTGCAGCACTCATTATATATGTTCACACTTTTAGGCACATTGGAGATGGTTGAGTAGAAAATGTGATGATTTGAAATGGAGTGGTAATGCAAATTTTTTTCTGGGGATACGTAAACGAAAACCTTAAATGTGTAGATGCTATGAGAGCTATCATTAATCTCAAATGTATTTAACCTTTCTGCAAAAGACTTTTATGTCTGCTGTCTGACAATCTCGTATTTCTTCAATTTTCTCCAACACAGCTTCTGGACTTCTAGCACAGTGATACCACAAGATGGAGCCAGAGTGCTGCTGAGATGTCTCTCGATCAACAGTCCCCCCTTCCACATTTCCACCAGCTAAAACTTTTCAATTTTTAGTATGACTGCAGTTTCATAAATCCCCAAATCTGAGATAACGTTGAGATTATGTTTTTATTTGAGCTGCACGATTTTAGCAGGAAGCCCCATTGCAATCCGCACGCTACCACGCCACCACCAATAAGGGCCACCTGTGCTCCTGTGTGCAACAACAGGTGCTTCCAGCATGCTCCGTGGCGCCCTTCATCAAAGCCTCCAGGAGCAGTTGGAAGCAATTAGAGTAATAAGGGGAGCAGCCAGTCCCTTAGATGATGACAAGTGCCAGGAAAAAAGGAGTACCCCCTCCGGCCACTTTGAAGTTCCCTTTTGCTGTCCTGCGATGTTTAGTTAGAGGAGGGGGGGAGGGCAAAGGGGACCTCTGGCACAGGGGGAAAGTTGAACGGGAGTGTGTGTGCACGTATGTGTGCGTGTGTTAGCCAAACATGGCCAGAGACCACACGCGTAGATATTCTATTTGAAGGGAAACATAACAAAACACATTGGAACATGGTCCAAGAAGAGCAGGCTGTAATTCTGAAGGTAAATAAACAAAAGAGGCGAGTAGTGGAGGTGCTCTCTCTACTTTCATCACAGCACAGGGAGGGAGAGGGCGGGGGGTGAAGCTGGGCCTACAAGGAAGAGGGTAATGTGGGGTTTTCTAACCTGAGCGGCTCTGATGGTTTTCCACCAGCAGTGTGTTTGACCAACGCGTCCTCGCTGTGAGTCAGCATCGCTGTGCAACACCTCGCAGTACTTATTTGTGGGGCTCTTGGGTGACTTACGAATGCTACTCACGTTTACAGCTGGAACCATCTTAGGCTAAAACCAAGAATCCAGCCCTGAATAGACGTTCAAGGACACGACACCTGGAATTTGACCCAGCATCTTTTTAGTAAGGCTCACGCTGGATTTGTGTTTCCCAGGGGTAACTTTCAGACCACACTTTCTTGTAAAAAAAGAAAATAAACTTGAGCACAGCTTAAGTCATCACCAGAGGAAGAAAAAAAATTGTAAAGGGTTTCGTTTTGTGCGTAGCCTTTGTGGAGATTAACTCAAATTGAAATGGATCTTTCCCAACAGTTGATTCTTGTGCACAAAATAAAAAAGATTATTATCTTGGATCTGTCACTGGTTTTTTTTTCCTCCCCTCCTTATGCGTGTTAGTGGAACAAATTCATCTGAAGTCGGTATTATTAAACATACGAAAGCAGTTAGGACAAGAATGGGGAGGGGCATTGTAGAGAGTAATGAGTTAAAGCTTTTCTTGATCATACATTAAAGGCAGGGAGTGTCGACAGCCAGTCCAGACGCTTTGGAGAAGCTCCGCAGTGAGAAGCTTTTCCCAGGAGACGGAGACTGATCTGTCTCCAGCTCCTGCCTGGTCTTTGGACAGCGCCGCACGTGGGATCGGGCACTCGGCATGGCTTCAATACATCCACAGTCAATGTCAGTAGAAGCACCTGTGACTGCCATGATGGATCTTCATCTTTTTTGTTAAATTTGGCAAATTAATTAATAATCAGTGGGACTGTCAATGACAAAACTGACCCATTATGATTAAATATAACTGAGGTTATTGCCATTCTAGGAATGCCTGATCTATGTGGCTGTCTACTTTAAAGAGAGCTGGATGTTTACATAGCTCTGATAAGTTTGTGGTTCATGGTAATGTTTGTCTGGGGTGGAGTTGTCTGCATTTGTCTAAAGTGTCCCTGCGAGAGTATGTCAGGATTATGTCAGATTTTTCTCCTTAATTCTCCGTTTACAACTCGGTGGTGTTTTTCTTCTGTTAGAGTGACACAGCGTCTCCGTCTCCAAATTTCTGACATCTCAAAGCTCCTTTCCTCTGAGGCCCAAAGCAAAAGGCTGTGACATGTCATCATAATACGCCCTTTTCTCCCTGATTGCTGGCTTTTTTGCGATGGCAACATTCAACCAGTCAAAGAGTATGAGCTTACATCAAAGTCAAGGGCTTACATGGCCCATAAAATATTCAGCTTTACCATGATTATGTGTTTAAAACCATTTAAAGTGCCAAGTAGAACATTGCCATTACTAATGCTGCAAGTCTGAACCCTTTTCAGGCAGCAGACCTTCAGCTTCTTTAAACATTTAGTTCTGAAAAAAGCCATTCTGAAAGTCGAGAATCATAATCCAAATGTGGCGACAGGTGTTATCTGCCTGTTGCCATTTTATTTAATCTATGCATGTTGGGAGGCACTTGCATAAATAAACATGTGACGCATGGCGTCTGTTCCTAGATGTCTGTGCGTTCGTTTATTCTATGTGCTTGCATGGATGTTGTGCTTCATCGGAGGCTGTGATAAATTAGGAGACAAGAGGCCCTTGTGGCCCCCTCGTGGGCATGAAACTGCCTAACCATGGAGGAATGCTTCAGAGGACAGAGTGGGAGCATTCCTTTCAGATACCCCATGGGTAACTCTCACACTCATGAAAAGTTACCAGTGTTTATGGTGCTGTCTGAAAAAGACAAAATATGGTAGCAGACGATTACTGCGTGTGTGTTTTACAGGAAACTCGTGTGTTTTGAGGCAGCAGCTCTGCTGACTGTACATACTGCTGTGACATGTGGGTTTCTGGGAGGCCCCGGGCCCCGCTAAGCGGCCACGGGCCCGTGCTGGGGATGATAAGAACATACCTGGCGGGTTGAGCCACTTGGGCGCTCTGCTGGGATCACTCCTAAATGGTTGTGGCGCTTGGCTGTTAGTCTGAGGCAGAAGATGGTTTGCTGCTGTGCTCCGTGTATCGGCTGGAGCTTTGGTAGCCACAGGGGCCCTAGGGGACGGAAAGGATTCTTCCGGAACCAGTGAGGTGGATGATGAGGTCAAAGACCTTGGCACGCAGCTGGACAGGGAATAGGGAGCAAGAGAGATGTACAATTAGGCCGGCGGCAGGGTTATTTCTGGAGCCCTGCGCTACTACCTTAACTACATTACCCTCCTCTTCCACCCTAAGTCCTTTACTGTCTGTGTCCACCTCCCTCCTCTGTGTGGTGGCCTATTTGGTCTCTGGATATGAAATAACAACAAAGTAATCCCCTTACATAACACTGCACAAACTCAGCGAAACAAGACCATTTAATTAATTTTGGGAGCATCTAAAAATAAAGAAGCAGTTCGTTTGAGGTGACGTGCGGGAGGTGGACTCATACCCCAAATGAGCTGCTGAGGAGCAGAGGTCAGCAGAGAACTCTATTTTTAGGTCCCATCAAAAGTGGTGATATAAAAATACTCCAGAACTGAGCTTCACAATATGTGTCAGTCATGCTTAGAGAAGCAGTAAACCTGAAGGTCACGCACTTGGAATGATGAAAGGGCCGATGTTTGATGATATTTAAAAAGAAGCCAAGTAATGACCAAAATCTCTTTAGCTGGTGGCAGGTGGCACAGTGTGAGGTTGGCCTTTGTTAGACTTGTTAAAAGACTTCATCAGCTGACATGTGAAGCCCTTGGCAAAGGGCTAATATTCGCTACAATAACACCAAAAATGTGGGCAAAACTGGTGAACCGCTGCCCGACTCTGACGTCCAAATTAAAACAAAGACGAATAACAGACCGTCGAACTGACGGTGTTAGCATCGCGCTTCTTCACATGCGCCTGGCTCTCAAAAAGCTCAAAATTGAGAGAGGACAGCGTAACGAAAAGTCAAGCGTACGTTAGCTTTTTTTGTGTGTGTGTGTTTGTGTTGGGTCAAAATAGTCCGTCTAAAGTTTCCTCCAGAGGCCAGCGTGTCAACTGTCTGTCCTCACAGTGGTCGGGGGCACCGGAACTCTAAATTAGCCCTGGTGAGTCAACAGGACAGCTTTCATGTAGACAAGGGATCATGTCAGATTGCAGGAGAGGTCAGGATCTAAGGGTTAGAGGTCAGGATGCAGTGTTGGTCCCTGTCTTTAACAGCTTCCTGTCTGCCATGTTGTGCAAACTTGGGCAGTAATCCCTTGATACAGGTTCAAAGTAGGGAGATCTATCTTGGTATTACACTGACGCCCAGGTAGTTTTTTCTGCATTAACAGTGGAGTGAGTCTTAGTAAGTGACTAACTTATAGATAGAGTTGCATAAAATTTCATACATTTTAATTTTATATTCATTGTATAAGACCTTTACCAGGTGTGTGGCACTTTTATTTTAAATGTGTTGTTTATTGTAGACGGTTCTATTTTTATTCTTTATCAGGCTGCTGTAACACAGCATGCTGGCAACAACATTAATTTTAGTCACATGATTTAAAAGAGCACCCCAAGAAGAAGAATCACACAGTAGTAAAACTCTGTGATTGACTAGTGCAACTAGTTCTAGTGTAAGTGTAAGAATAATGCTTGTCAGCTTAAAGCTGTAAAAAAAAAAGGGTGTTAGATTGGAACTGGGCATCAACAATCTGACTCGATCAGTTGAGGAGTGCTAGTGCTGCTTCATTTTGCAGACTGCAAATGTTAAAGTACAAGTGCTCACAAAAATGGGGGTCCTAAAGGTGAAAAAACTTGAAATCCCAACTCAGGACAGTTACTGCTGGCAGTTACTGTTGATAGGAACAGTTAAATCATGATACACTCCTAAACTAAAATAGATTAAATACATATTGTAGTCTTCATTGTTGTCACATATTAAAAAAACAAAAAGCAGGGTGCAGGTTTAGCTCAGCTGGGTGAGCAGGCAATCGTATGCTGCATGGCTGAGAGCGGCCGGCCTGGGTTTGAATCCGACCCACGGCCCTTTGGCGCATGTCTCCCTCTCTCTCTTTCCGTCTGCCTTCTTGTCTTCACTGTATCTGTCCAATAAAGCCAAAAAATATATGAAAAAGACAACTTGAAATGTTTACATATGCTGTTACATATCCTTCGTGATGTATATATAGCAGCATTTCACTTCAAGCAAATCCAAAACTGCAAGCTTTGCTTTTAAAAATGTGTTTCTTTGACACCTGTTTCTGAACGTGTTCTGTAAGACTGCAGAGAAGCTCAAACTGTCGGGTGTGCGGTGATGTTTGATACTGTAGGGCTCTGCGATGCCGGCAAATCGCCTGTTTTTTTTTGTCTTTTTCTTTTCTTGGCTCAGTGGCAATTTCTAATAAGGTACTAACTTAAGTGGCCTCATCTTTGAAGGCAAGTATGTTCTCTATCCGAACGACAGGGTAATGCTTTTATTTCCCCAGACATAAAATATAAGCCCTCTCCAAAAACAGCAAAAGAGCAGATCCACTCACAATGAGCTGTATTAAAAAAAAGAAAAAGTAGCTCTCCTGGAAAAACAACAATAAATTTGAAAGGGCTTCAAAGAGCTGGTGCTCTAACTTTTCTGTACATAAAACAAAAGCACCGGCAAGTTCAAAAACCACTCAAATGTTCAGCCCATCGTGAAACAAATATCTTGCGAAACACTGAGAGAGACAGAGAGAGGTGGAAGGAGACGAGGAGAGAGATTTCTTTGAATTTGACTTTCTGTGTAAAGGTTTTTATGGTTTCTGACTAGAGGACTCCTTTCTCTTTTATATGACTTTGTTTGCAGTCATTCTTAATATGGTGATATTTTGCTGCAAAGGACAGAAGTGGCCAAGAAAGCTCCCTATTTGTCTGCATGCTTAAAATCTGTAGGTTCCCCATTTGTTCTAACAGCTAAGATTCTGTCATATAAAAGCATAGACTACTGCAACCAGATATCCTGGAGGAGCAGTTGGATACACTCCACAGGCGGAGGAGTTTCAGGACGCACATCAATGGGAGGGCAATATCCTGCATTCTGATTCTGTCAAGAGGCACAGCCATGACATGTGTGAGTGCCCAAAGAGAAAAGGCCAGGTGTCCCCGGGTCCTCTTCCATTTCGTCCAATCTAAAGCTGATCTCACTAACTAACAGCACCAGGGATCTACCACCCCTGGCACAGGAACCTGAATCACTGAGCTGTGGAGCTGCGTGGAAATGAGGAATTAGATTACTTTCAATTGCTCCCTGGCAAAAGACAAAAAAAAAAAAAAAAGGCTGAAAGAAGAAAACAGGCGCTTTAATGTGGCATTTCAGTGTTACAGCAGGATGTTAGATGTTCCAGATTCCCAACACTCTGGCTCTAACCATGTAACTATACAGTGCACACTAATGCCTGTCTCCCATTTGACATTTAAATGGTTAAATAAGCTGAACTGCAATGTGCAGCAACAACAAGTCATCAGGAATGTGCTTTGAGTTGGGTTAGCTGATATATATATAAATATATATATATATATATATATAAATATATATATATATATATTTTTTTTCAGTTTTCTGGTTTGGGTAAAGACCTTTGACAAAGAAAAAGTGTCACATAGGGACGTCGATGATATAATATGAAATTTATTAAATTTTAGTGAGAAAAGAAAAGTAAATAGAAAAAAGCCATTACAATATTATTAGGATCCAAGTTGACTTAAAACACTAGGTCTGCAAATTGGTATTGACTGATTCATTATTTTGTTATTATTATCAATAACTAATTGAATTATTAGCCAATGAAATTGCAGAGGCGCACAACGACTGACTCAATCTAAAATGTGAAAAATCAAATCTCAAGGAAGATGTTGACTTAATTTATTTGAAGAAATACTTCAAGAGGATTGATCCTCTTTGAAACATGGAATTAAAGCACAGCAGAAAATATATATTTATAGTAACTTATATTTTATATTAAAAGATTTAAATAAAAATGAACAAACGCAGCTCAGACTTGCAAAAAAGGTAAATATACCACTATTGTTATCACACGTGCAAGTCTATAAAGAATCACAGGCTCCAGATTTGGTGCCAAACATTACGATCGCTGCAGAGAGAGATACTGTCTTTAAAAGTTTTCTTTTTTTAAAGCCTTTGTTATGTGTTTTTGGGGGATAGGACCAAAGAGCTCTCTAAGGCCTTCAGTAAGACTAAGAATGGATTTAAAAAGATCCCGAAATTATTTGAAATATATTGAGTGCCGTCAATTTTAAACTGTCAGTTTGTCCAATACGGGCCACTTCAGTAAAGCCAGGCTCTGCAGGTGACTTTTGAAATGGATGCAGTAACAGGAAGAGGTTGCAAAGGCCGGGAAAAAATCCTTTGGTGATCAGGACAGGCTAAAGTTCTTTGAGAAGAAATTCACACCAAGCATGGTGGTGTAAATCATAGGGTTTGGGGGTCTCTGGGTCTGGGCATTGTGCAATCATTGTTTAACACATCTTGCAGAGACAATATACAATATTAGGGCATCTATGTGAAAGTTGAACTTGAACAGGCAGCAAAATGAAGCAGAAAGTTAATTTTGCATGCAATCAAACAGTCAAAGAGTTGTTACTGCCATAAGCTTCTGAAGCTAGATGCTACTGAATGTTTGACTTATAGGATATTTAATTGAATACATGAATGATAAATCATTACAAAACTACTAAACTATCTTTAAAACCAAGTACAAGAGGATCAAGTGAAATGTCTGTTCAAATTTGTAAGGAAAGCCGACAATTTGTTGTTTTATTTAATGAACCACAGTGATAAAAAAAACTGAAGATAAATGCTTGCCGTTTTTGCACTTTAAATGAGTGGACTACAGATTACAAAAAACTGCAATTGTATGACTTAATATTAAAATAAAGCAGAGTGTACAAAACTGTTGCCTGTGAATAATGATAAAACTACTCCTTCTAGATATAAATTAGCATCAATCAGACGACTTGTAGCCCTCATAGGATACATTTTCACTCCGCTGAGGTCATGGGTAACATGTTTACAGAAATTGGAGTCTTACGGTGCGGTGCTGCTGACCCAGCTAGTCAAAACACAGAGAGAACTGGACGTGCCGTTCGCTGTGCTTCTGAGGTTATGAAACCTTGTATTTGCTGACGGCACCCGTATCTCCTTCCTTCATCTTTCTTAGCTGAAGAAATATTGTCACAATATGAAAAGGAAGGTTAAATGCTTAGCAGCAATGTAAAACCACAGCCACTGCTGATGCTGAGAAGGGGAGCAGACCTTGTTCATCCACAGCTAAATAAACTACTTAAGTCTATCTTATATGACTACAGACGTGATTTCTTTAACCTCAAAAAAACAACAACCTCAAAACATGGTAATGAAAGGGATATATAAACATAGACACGGTTGATTGCCAGACTTCCTTTTGTGATTTCGCAGTGTGTTCGAAGTCTGGGGAGAGTTAGTGAAATCGTACATTGCTGCACTTTCTCTGAATCAAAAACCAGTGATAAAAATCTGCTGCATGAGATTCACAGATACGTCTAGAGGCAGCCAGGCCTCTAACATCTCTTACTGTCCTCTCAAATCAGCTGTGTTAAACCTGACAGCAATAAGGTAACCTCTGGGTCTTGTTTCCTGTGCTGCCGATAAATATGGCCTAATTACTCTCCAGTGGAACTGTTGGGACAGATGTTACAGTTGCATCCCTGCTCCTCGCCGAGGTACATGTTGATGGTTCACAGACTGTTTACACGCTTCTCATTCATCTGTGCTATGACCATTCCCAGTTGTAGCTGTTTGCAAACCCAAGTTTAGTGGTTTACATAGCTGAGCCCCTCCAGCATGTGGAGCCCATGCTCTTTACCCTCTGCTTGTTTCGTGACTGCACGCGAGCAAATAAATACAAAGTGAAGATGTATGTTCAAAAGTAATCCACAGAGGAGTGGGCCTCGCGGGCATGGGATCTAAACAGACTATGAAGACTGTATATGTGGAATGAGTTAAACAAGTGACACAGAACATTATACTTTGATCTGCTAATTATAGCAGAAAACAACCTGGAAACAAAGCCGCCGTGATCTGATTGACCGCATTACCTGCATTTTCCACATTGCACACACTGAAAATATCCAAGACATAAATGTTGAGGTTCAGCAGCTTATGCTCTTTGTTCTTTTTGATTTTTCTATTACTGCAGTTACAGATTCACAAACAAACTGTAATGATTCTTGAAAACGTCCCTTAACAGTTTCAAGACTGTGGATTTTTCTTTGCCACTCGAGGGCAGCAAACAAGCTGTGAGTGCAACACTGGCATGTAATGAATGTGCTGGCTTAATTACACATCCAGCAGTTACGGATAAGTGTTGCTGGCCACATGAGGACTGTACGGAGAAATCAATGAGTTTTAGCTCTGTTCTTAGCCTTAACTAACTGCTGATAGAAGGTTCTGGCTCTTTAGTTTTTATTGACTCAGCTGTGGGCGCCAGCTATCACTGATTGTGTTTCGGGAAATTTTTTTTATTTCCTGTCAGCTTTACTGATATCACTTCAAATAACAAGTTTAAAAGTTAGGAGTAAGCTGAGACTCCCTTGCAAAAGATAAACTTTCTGGACTCTCATTTTTGAAGTGTCAATGTTAACATTTTTGTGGGACCGAAAAGTAGCCACATGTACGCAAGAGGGAGGATTGTTTATCAAAGTTCATCCATAAGCTGCAGGGCTGCTATGCACAGACACAGAGAGCTGCAACTCTAAGGAGGAGACTGATAAAGTACTAGAATTTTAAATGTGCGTGTGTGTATATTATATGTAGGGTGTAAATTCTGAATAATGATTAAACAGGGTCAATATCTTATACTCGTGAATTTTTCTTCCAGCGGCAAAAGAAAACATTTGATTATTGTTGAGCTGTCATTTTTATCTTCCAAAGATTGTACACTCCTCAAAGGCATTAATACCTGCGCCTTGGTGATGCCTTTAATTGCCATTTAGCATTAAGCTGGCTGAACAATAAAATCCAGGCTGCGGGGATGTTGTCAGGTTTAATGAGACCCTTGGTGAATGAGGTCTGCTGTGTCGGCACCACCAAAGGCTGCTGCCTGAATTCGCCTCCAGTGGACCAGAGTGGTCCTGTGGGGATTTGATGGGCTCAGGGAGCACAGACTGTCCCCCCTTTCATTGTGGGGGTGTCAGCGGCCGCAGTGGCACCAGCAGCCCTTGCTGTGCGTGGATATGCGGACAGAGAGAGCAGCAAAAGAGAGTGATGTGGCATTAAGACGATCAGCGCACGGAGAGAAGAAACTTTTATGAGGTCCAGGAGCAGCTGGTGGTCGTGCACAACACCTGATTCCAAAGAGTAAAATATGGGCCATTTTGTCCCATTGGCAGAATTAAAGAATGAGAACTTATAGTGCCAGGCACAAACAGACTTATGGAGACACTGACATGCTACACAAAAGAGAACAGAGCCAAAAAGAAAGAAAGAAAGAAAGAAAAAGCAGTAACAAGTGTGAACTCTGGGCCCAAATTTTAGAGGGCTACATGGTTCACAGTTTCACATGGAGTCCTCCGCCTTCAGACCCCATTCCAGTTACTTTGATTCTTTATTCACCAATCCCCTCTTTTAACCCCCACCTCCCCATCCTTAAGTCCAGCTGATGGAGGCTCTTTTGTCAAGCAGCACCCAGGCAACAACATCAAAGAGCTGCTGGCTGACTGAAAAACAAAACTAAACTAAAAACTAAAGAAATCCCCGAGGGAATGGAGATATTCAGCACCCCGGAAAGGGAAGCGAAAACTACATATACAGCAGGAGAGAAAGAAAGAAAGCAAAAAGAAAGAAAGAGAAAGAAAGCTGTCGGATATCCGTCATCATTAAGTGAATACACAAAGGTGTGGGTTGGGTCATTCTCAGTTTGATGACAACAATAAACAAATGAAAAAAAGACATTATACTTTGCATAAGACCTTAATGACACTTTCTTTGTGTTGGATCATCAAAGCCCATTAGGGGACAGAGAGAGGGCCTCCACTGCTGTTCGTGACCACTTCCTCATTCAGTGACAGCTGAATTGGAGGATAGTTGGATTGTTGTGCAAGACAATGTCATGCTTTTGGACTGAATGCTTTGCTTTGATCTCGCGGGATGCCCTTGAAGCTTCATCACGGGATGATATGTTAACAACCTGTCTGGTTACTCTAGTTTGATTCTTCACCTACTTCCCTGCCAGTCGGAGCTCCAAGGGAAAGGGGACAGTGGGAGGGGTAAGGGGAGATAAAAGTCTTTCATCTCTGCCCCCATGTGGGAGCCCTGTAGAGTCTCGCTCGGCGTGGCATCAAGCCTTGTCTCGTACCCACAAAGTGCCCGCCAGTGACACACTGACTCCAGAGCTTGGCACCAGGTCTTCAGTCAGCGCTGAGCAAACCCTCTATTCAGCAAGATGGAGGAAACACAACTAGATCGGGCCCGCAGCTTATAATTAAAAGTCCTTAGCCTCAAAGAGCACAGCATCTCCATCTTAATGGTAGGCTTCAATCTGAGGTATTGGTTTAATACTTACTCTGCGTCCCATCAGATAGGGATGAGGACATAGTAGGAAGGGAGACATTAGGACTACAAAGAACATGTGTCCCATCAAGGATTAGAGGTTCACTCTTCCCTCAGTAGGCTAATTGCTGGATTGGCCGGATCAAAATCACTTCATCGAGATCAAGGCCACTGTCTTCTTCTTGTCTCGCTACTCTGTTGCACAATAACTCAACAAAAGCAGCGGAAAACCAGGGGAGGGAGCGAGGGTGGTGGTGGTGGTGGTGGGGGGAAACCAGAAGTCGTGGAGCAAAGATGAATGTAGTTCATGTTTAGAGAGCATGTTGTGTGATTAAGGGAAGCCCACATCAAACATTGTGGCTTAAGAAAACCACCAGTTGAAAAACAAGTTGCTTCTTCAGTGCAGAGCAGCGCAGACTGGAGATGCTGTTCAGAAGGCAGCCCAGCCCAAAACTAACCCGCCTGTCTGTCTTTTGAGACAAACAGGGAAATAAGAGGCATAGGTTTGCAGAGCACCAGGAATTTGTTCTCAATGAGAGAGCAGGACGAAGCACAGGCTTTAAGCAAAGTGAAACTTAAGGATGTAAACATACATGAATTTAAATCAGGACATGCCATAACTTGTGAACTTTCTCTCAAAACACCCAGTTGATAGAATTTTAGATGTAGACATATCAATATCATTTCAAAAAGCAGCTTCACCTTTTGCCCGTCACTCAGCGCTGATGCATTTAATATAAAAATGTTGATGTTGCAAAAAATGGCTTCATGTACATAGTTTTGCATAACAGGAGACGGAATTCTTCTCAAGCCTTGTGTTTGGCTTAATATTTCTATGTATTTGGACAAAACCTCAATGCCCTCGCAGGTTCTCTTGTACATCCGTGAGAAACGCGACATGAAAAGGATGGATAACACGCCCTTTTCCCACAGAGGGAACTTGAGTGGACAGAAGAACGGCAATGTTGTGGCCACATGTGTAATCTTGTTTACTTACGCTTGCCTTTTAACTGCAGGAATCTCGTGATCTAAACAGCGGCATGAAAAATTATTGGCATGTGAGGCGCTCTGCGTTTGATTGGAACGGGAGAAAGTGCCTATGCGTCGACCCGCGTCAGCTAGAACGCCTACAGGAAGACGGACACAAGCGATGTGTCTCCTGCTTCCACACACACACAGAAACACGCAAACTTCAACAGCCTCTTAAGCAAAGATATGTTTATTTTATAAACCGCAATCATGGAAATCTCCCCTTTAAACAATAAACTTCCAACTACTTCATCTCTCTCCTTGCCAGGACCACATCAAACAAATCCTAAGGTCAACAAGGGTCAGCAAAAGGATTTGGATAATGATGAGGCTCAGAGAAAAAGACTGAGGGTGGTGAAAGAGAGATGGTAAAAGAAGGGGAGGGGAGCTGATGGGAAACCAAAGGAAGAATGAAACTGGTGGAGAGAGGAAAGGTGCAAAGGCTAGGTCTTGTAACGACAGACCCCTTGATTACATTGTTGCACAAATAAACAGGCCCTCTGCAGGCTCCCTGGAGCCCAGCTGTGGTGCAGGAGAGGAAAGCTTTCATTTCAAGGGGCTGAGGTCGAGCCACGCAAGTGATAGGATGGGGCCTGACCATCTACCCACACCATCTCCATCAGCAAGTCAATGAACAGAGCAACAGGGAAACATCTCGCTTAAGGAGCCCATTGCTTATGTGCCATTTCCTGCCCTTACAGATTGCCTAGAAACGCCGTCAGGGTGCAGATTAATAACTGTCAATCTCTGAGAGCTACAGAGAGGCGCTCTTTAGGTTGAAAAGCGGAGAGGAAGAACGTTGCATAGCTGCACCTTTTGATGATGATGAGGGACCATCTGTAAGGGGTCAGATAAGTTTTGGAGGCAAGAAGCTGAGAGAGACAAGGTTCAGATGCCCTTGAGCCACATCTGCAATCGTCTTTCATTCACCTCCGACCATTACAGAGTCCTGGTCCTCTCTTCTCTCTGTGTCCTGCAGCTATCAAAGCCCACATCAAGGCATGCCCCTGCCAAATGTGTGCCCCCCTATTAAGGGGCCATCATCAGATAAACAAGATAAACAAGTCTAATTCCTGGCAGGACTGATCAAAAGACTCAATGTTAACCCCATGGCCAATTTCAAGTAGGCAAAAATCAAACACAGATGAGGTCATATGGAAATGGGCACAAAAGGGGACAGTGAAGAGGGAGGAGAAAAGAATGGAAATGGGTTTGGAAGCAAGTATCCCCCATGAATTGTACACTTATCCTCACAGGAAAAACAACATTCCTGCCTTTCGTGCAGCCGTGCGCACCTGTTCATCGCCACACATCAACAGCAACAGACGGTGAATCCCTCCAATCCCTCCAAATTGTAAAAATCATCTTGGCTGCTCGTAGTTGGAGCGACAACTTGGCTGCACACTCCTGCAAAAAATGATACATATGCAACCCTCCATTCTTTTCATTTTTTTGGATTTCCCTGAAAAGATGATTGCGTCACACAGCCCAAACATTTGCGTATATGGTGGTTTTTTATTAATCTTTTTAAACTTTTTTCCAAAGCTCTTATGTCATTTCTTCTATAAATCACCCTAACCCTTCGCAGACTCTTCCCAGACCCACACATCAAACAATCAAACAGCTGGGCTTGCCAAGTATGAATACAGTTATTCATTGCCATCTACATATTATTTTAAAAGCATTGTTACATAAACACAAGACAAAACAGTTTTAATTGTATTTTTATCTTTTCGATGGGGTGTCCACAGATGTTGAGAAAGCAGTGCCAAGCAAGTACTGAGAAGTTGTCTGCCTTTGCTCGTGTAATTAGTTCATTCAAGCTCTCTCAAGAGGACCATACTGAATTGTAATCAAAAGATTAACCCAGAATAATCAACCCCCCCTTACCCACCCAATAGGACCACCCACGGAGTCTAGAGAGGAACGTGAGACTGGTCGCACGTTCTGCTGCATGTTCTGCTTCTCAGCGAAAACTCAAAGGAAGAGCAAATACAGAAACGAAAGAAGGACACTCACTTTCAAAATCTGTCCCTGACTTGACTGACATTGTGTTGCTTTGTTTGGCGTTAAGTGATGGAAGCATCTGCACCACAAGTACAAGTTCTTAGTTCTTTTTATGGATTGAAGATCCCAATTTAACTGCCACATCACAGATAATTCGCCCGACGTAATACTTAGGTCACGCTACCACAATCTACTCCATGTCATTGTTTGTGTTGCAGGCTTATCGCATAATTGGAAAAAGTAGCTCCGAGCAAAACAGCAGCTTTTCTCTCAAATGATCCTGATAATGACAGGTCTGGTCTATATTTAGCGCTTGTCTCTCTGAAAGACCTCTGACTGTCGTAGCTGGAAGGGGGAGACGTAAACAAAGCTGGCAGAGCTCAGACGAGCATGTGATGGCTGATCTGTGCTGCCTGATATACAAACCACGAAGGCCGGAATCAGAGACGGGCGGTGGTGAGGGTGGGGGGGATACGTGAGCTGCTGGTTGAGGTTTGCGGTTCATCTTAGAGCTCCGACAGACAGAAAAACCCCACGACAGACCAGCAGTCTTTGCTGTTCAGGATTGCCGGTGATGTTATTTTCATCACAGGCCAACTCTGATTGAGGAGATCTTTTTAAGGATCAGTGTGTCAAATGATGACTTCACTTCACATTTTATGGGGTTAAATAATAGGAAAATGATTGCATATTAGAAGTAACGCTCATTTTCCTCTAAGTCTGGGGTGTTGGGTGGAGGTGCTTGCGGTATGTGCTGGGTAGAGGATAGACAGACCCAACCCAGTTTCCTTAGTCCTGACTAATTAAAGGACCACAACTCATCCAATTTTTGATGGGTTCAAAGAAACCTGAGTGTCCTCTGCTGTAATTTCAAATTACTGATTTCTGTTATTAATTATACATCTTAAGCGCCTTTGAAGAATGCTGCAGACTATCCTTCACGAGGAAGACATAATGTCTGGTGCATGTATGAAAGACTTAGAAAAGCAACGAAGCTTCCCTCCATCGGCTCCAGGGAATCTCGGCTTCCAGGAAAATCAGCAGGCCCCGTCTTATTGTATCATTATTATTTTTCTTCCTTGGTTTTTCAAGCAAAACACCCGTGTCTGACGTTAGTGTATCATTGTCATTTCAAGAGTAGTCTGGAAGCAGAGCAGGGGTTGTGATTGAACTCTGAGATCTGCCCCGGAGCTGTACTTTGAGGAAGAAACCACGGAACCACAGATAATGCTTCACAGTCCGCTAGTCTCAACTACTGTCATCAGATTTTCACTTTGTAAGAGACTTGAAAAAGATTGTCATTCTTGGTTCCTCCAGAGCAAAGGACACTGCACTACTGTTAAAGTGAAGACATACATCCCAGAGCATGAGATTTATGCAAAGACAATGAATTATATGTATAAATGCTTTCAAACTGGGTAATATAGGAACATGTAAGACACTTTATTTAACTTGCAACATGAAAGTCGAGTTCTCCATGATATAATATGATCAAACTATATGGACATGAGAGTGAAGAGAAGATATTAAGACCTCTCGATAGTGCTGGGATCATCTAGGGCGATCTGGCCAGTATTACGGACAGAAAACAAAAGCATCATAGTGTCAAGAACACAATAAAAATGAAACCACCTCTGTTGTCTTGTTGAAGACTAGGACGGCACGAGAGACAAGTTCAAACACCACAGAGTCTCTTCCTCGTCTACTTTCCACTGGTGTAAAGAGTTTTCAGGAGACAGGGAACGGCATCTCCCTTTCATCCTTCACCACAGACAAACATAGACACATAAAAACATCCATGTTGAAAAGTGGCAATAGTCCTTTTAATTCCAGACAAACCCAGTGTGTAGAACTTAATTACAGAACGGGGGCAACCCAGCCCTTTTGAAAATTACACTTACAGTAAGACCTTTGAAGCAACTACATCCTTTATCCTATTTTCCTTTTGTTCGATGTTTTGTCTCTTGTAAAGCATGCCATTGACTACTGTGGTTTCTAGTGGGTCTCTGTCTTTTCTCGTCTGTCTCCATCTTTGTCAGGCATTCACTCATCAAAGGCACATCTTTTGGACACAAAGCAGAGGGCACGAATATAACAAATTACTATGTGGCTTTTGGGCATATTTTTATGTAATCAATTATTAACACCAGACTTGGAAATAAGCTAAATTTTAGCAATCAATGAAAAAACAAAACAAAACGAACTGCTTTTGTGGAAAACAATCATATGAATCTGTTTTAGTTTATTTAGTAGCCTTGGTATTGACTGAGTGAAGAAGTATAGGGAAAAAAAATCTCAAGTGAATGTAATAGATCATCTTTATCTTACAGTTGGCCTTCATGCAGCCCTTCAGTGTGTCCTGCATGTACAACAAATCATTTTAGCTCTTCAATCTCTCTTTAAGCTATATTCTGATTGGCCATTTCCATACAATTTGAAGTCCATCATTCAACAGTGTAAGACATCCAAAGTGTCAAATATTCAAAACAGCTGCCAATCCTCTCAGGAGTGGACGTCCCAGAAAATCCCCCCCCAGGTCAGAGCTGCAAGAGCTGCATCTCTACAGGGCTACAGGGTTCAGTTAGCATGTTAGCAATTATTTAGTGATTCTACAACCTACTGAAACTCTTAATTTAATGATTTTAAGACCTAGTAAGAACCAGATGATTTTTTGTATAATGCTCTCATATGTAAAATCTCCTACTTCCTTTTAGCATGACAGTACATTACTGGAAATACCAAAAAGCATGGCGAGTCCCCTTTAGCTTTTCGCTGGCTTTCTTACAAAGCTATGGTGTTTTCAAATATTACCCTGGTGATCACCCAGGTGCTTCTTTACAAACTGCTCTAAGTTGCCGACTGCCAGTGCAAGTATTGCAATCATCCAACAACTATTTACTCTGCACAAACATGTGGGAAGTCATAAAACCGCGCTTAAATAAGACAACTTCAAAGGTGAAGTGTAATACCATGATGTAATAACCCAAAAATAAAAAACAGACTTTTCCATTTTGTTTGACAAGAAAACTGTTGTATGTGAATGTCTCGCACAAGTTAAAGATTTCCTCTTCATTAGCTCACTAGTTTCTAGCATTAAAGATAAAGCAGAAGGCCCTGTGGTTGGATAGCAACAGCAGATCTGGCATTAAAACTCCACTTAAAGCCATTGTAGTGAACTGCCAGAACGTGAAAGAGACATGCCGGGGGCTGTGTGTGTTTCACGCTCATCTTTCTCTCAGGCAGCTGTAGGTGATGCTCTGCCAGGTACAAGCTGAGGTGTTGGGTTCACCAGTAAATCAGCATGGTCTACGCTGATGAAACGCTTGTTGTATTTCCCACACTTTCATGTAATCTCATAAAAGGCCGAGAGCTCTGATGGACACAACCTGCCTGCCAAGCCAGCTGGGCCTCCCATACTCAGCACCAAAGTGGGTATAGTTCAGATGGTTTGGTGCTCATGTTAGGCTCATGTTAAGGAGGAGGTGCCCTAAGTAAAATCGGATAGACCATTGTCCATGATTTTCCATTATAACAAAAAGTTTGAACACCCCCGACTTACTGTTTGGTTTAACCTCCACTAATTGAAGTCACTGTACTTCCGCACCATTTTTAATGGAATTAGCTCACAAATAATATAGCCATCCTTGTGGTACAGCCCATCCATAAAGTTTGTGCTACTGTTCTACTTAGTAGAGTTGTAGCTCAAAGTAGCAGGTAACTGTGCCTGGGCATGGTATCTATATAATTTGTAGATGCTATCCAGGATAAGCTACCTTAGCACCCCACCCTAATGATTAATTTAGGGCACTGCGACCGTGGCAAAATGCTACATAGAGTCTTCCAAAATCCAGTGCACCGTAGGTTTTACTGTTTGTTTGGCGAATGCTGATTGGATAACAGATTAGCTGAAACAGGAAATTAACCAACAGTGGTATTGGGACAGATGCAAAAAAAAAGAGAAGTACAGATGGTATTTAACGCTCGGTTTCACTTTGTAGTCTTTAACTTTGCCGTTCATGGCTAGCTGATGGAGCAACAACAACTGCTAACACACTACCTTTGTGTAACCATAATTTTTCCATAGTATGGTAAGTTATGGCTCTGAAAAACATGGCAGTGGCTAAAACGCTGACTATGAAGCTTCAAAATGTGAAGTCCAGAAACCAATGGGTGACATCACGTGCAGCAATATATGGGTAAAAGTTAGGGAAGACCGTGAGCATTCGTGCCAGTAAAACATGAAATGCGCACCTGAAAAATAGATGGCAGAGAGAAGATGTGCAGCGTCTTTGTGAAAGACTAATAAAAAGTCTGAAACTACTGCAACTCACAACGAAAGACATGAACATCAAAGTCAAATGACTGACTGTTTGATCTCAAGTTTTTCCTCTCTTTTTAACTTCACTCTGGCCTGTTTACACTCTGGTCTTCATTATCCTCATTTGCCCTTAAAAATCATTTAAAATCTATCTGGGTCTGACATATGGTGTGATGGGTAATCACAGCTTTTCAGATATAGAATAAAAGAGAACTGTACAGAGTACAAAGCATTTAGCAGCCATCTCCCACCAAACTGGATATCTTATCTAAGGTACGGTGTCACTTTTAATAGAGCAGTTAGGTAGCTTCTCTGTTCTGTTCTCCGCCTCCAGGGACGTTTATGGCTTGTTTTTTGACAAACGGTCAGGAGGGAGATAAAATGCTTACACACAGACTCCATCTTCAAATAAAATAAATCAATAACTATAAAAAGGCAGCTATTAAAGTGTTGGACAGCATCACATTGGGAATAAAACTAAGATGTTGGCTGCTGTGCAAAGTCAGAAACGGTGCAGGCCACACACATCACCAATAAATGAATGTTGGGTGCTATTGTGGTCAGAATGTATCAAACATGCTGTTAGGCCAATAAAAAATAAATATACAGCACTGGCAGCTGCGAGACAACGCAATCATAGCTTTCTGAGATTTGGCCAGGTTGGCTTCCTCTCGTGAAACATTTCCCTGCATTCAGTATTACTGAAATTTTATTTGGATATCTGCCTGACTTCATAGCTAGACCGGCTTCATGTTTGTTTATCTGTGCCGTTGTGTTTTTAGGCTGTAGGTACTTGTCAGATGTGCGTGTATATGAAGCCTCAAAGAGACAAGGCCACTTGTGCCCATGGCGTGCGGTAGAGCTCGTGACTGTGCCTGTTTAACTCCACTAACAGAGCACCATTCCACAAAGCCCATCACGCAACCCACAGATGTCCCACAGAACAGACAGGACTGTGCCGCAACCAACAAGAAGCAGTAATAACCCCCCCCACCTCCAATCGGAGCACACATACACACACAAGCATGCACACAAGCAAACAAACACATACTCCGAAACACGGGGGTCTACTGGGCTTTAAATTTGGTAAAAAGCAAAACAAAAGCAAAAGCAAATAAGTAAAAACATTTCTTTATAAAAACTGTTGTGGTATTTATCTATAAGTACAGTTTGGTGTTCATAATAATAAGTCACTTTAATACAATAAAGGTGACTGAAACTTGAGCAGCATATGACACACCCCCATTACATCACGTAATCTGCAGAACAGGTTTTCACAGGGACTACCTCGTCTGCAGAAAGCAATTAAAACTGTCAAATATCAAGGGTGTGAATATCAACAGAAATGGGTAAAAGGAAATTAAGGAATTATTTATTTATTCAATAATAAATAAATATAACTAAATACATGTTGAAGAGATCATTAAACAGTAATGTTGAAATTTGAAATAAAGGAGAATATCTCAAAGTTAAGCTAAAAACTGTCCTGAAACACCCTTCATTTCTTTACGAACCCGGAAACCTTGGAAGAAGTTTGCTTCCAAGGATGCAGACTTTCTTGTAATTGTTTTTAAAGTGAATCTGACCAACAGTCCTTCAGACCTGAAGGTCTTTCAAAGTTTTTTGCTGGACACTGACTAATTTTCCCCCCACCTAACTCAAGGGATGTGTTGAAGAATAAAGGTGCTAATATGAACTTTTTTAGACTTGTACGAACTATATTTTTGCCTTTTTGACTGTACATAGGATCTATTTAAATCCATTATATTTTGCTTTTCTGTATACTTTGAATAACAATCAGTTGTAACAAACCTACGAACATAAAACTGTGCTACATATAATACATAAAAACTTTAGTGACTTGCTCAGGCTAATTTATAGATTTAGTGTTCTCCCACCTTATGTTCTTTGGATTAAACACACATGTACCCATTATAAAAACCAGATATGTGAGCTGTGAAATAAAGTCAGGCCTTTTTTTTACTACGTAAGAGTAAATCACTTTAGAGATAGAGTTTTTGCATGGGTGGTTTTGGACAGAACGTTTGTCAGTGATGTATCTCTATAAAGTTTGCCTTTTTATTTGATCCATATGGGACATTTAGAGCAACACCTCTAAAATGAACAAATCTAGAATCTATATAACTTGATACTCTGTGGAAAGAAATACATGAATATAAAAATGTTTGTGTTTGTGAAATCACTAAGTCCACCGAGTCAGAGGTTGAAATCAAGCTATTTTTTGTTTTCATTGCATGCATGCATAGACTACTTTTCCGAGTTGCCCGGGGCTGACATGCAACTTGGGCCGTGACTTCAAAGCCTCCAAAGAAAATATATAAATACAAAACCATTAGCCGGCTTGTTTTCTTTAGTTAACATTTCAAACACACTGCGGAGTGGATCATGTTTTCAGTCCCCCTCCCAGTAACTTGAATGTTGATGTTGTTTTTGTGATGGTCCTAGGGCAAACTGCGGTGCCACAGCTGGAAAGTCCTCAGCATCCTTGAAAAATGGCTGCACAAACACCCGAGCTTCCCTGCCAGCTGCCCTCTAGGATACAATTTGCATTTGGCCCTCGGCACAGTAGAGCCACAAGCATAGGGTTCAGTATCAGCAACAGGTCAAACGCACATGCACGCGAACCCATCGCCGAGGTACCATCACGGAGGAGAGAGAACAGTCGATGCAGCTGAAACACATCACATTGTTTGACACACAATTCCTAAACATGGGCATAGTAGAAGCTGTTTTTATTAGAGATACAAAGGAGATTATAAACTGAGCCACTTGACACAGTGAACTTCACATTTGAGGGTGAACCTCTGTGTAGACAGATTACCACTTCATTAAACAAACGAAGACCTCAAAGAGTAACAAGCCCCTTGGACACGCATACCACAGAGAGAGAGAAAGAGCGAGAGAGAGCGCAACCCGGATCCTGTAGCCACATGAGACAGCAACAGGCTGTCTGTCCCAGAAGTTATTACAATTCCAAACATTTATTGGAAGGAAATCAAAAAATGTGTGTCTTTTTTGTCTTCCCTTCTTATTTCTGCCCACAAAATTACAATTGAGCAATAAAAATGTTAGGTACATAAATGCTTGGGAATAGGGCTTTTGGTATATTTTTAAACCAGCTTGGAGCTGAAATAACATCATAAAAAAGACACATGAATCAGTAAAAATAATGCTCAGAAGGAAAATAAAAACCTTCCTCCTTTTCAAGTAGCTATTATAAAGGCGCAGACAGCTGTCAGGAGAACCATTTGAAATGTGTGACCACAGTGCAAGTTTGACCGGAATAGGCCATAAAAACATAATGAAGCACTGGCTAGAGCAGCATGAAGGCATGCATGACAAAAATCAGTAAAAAGTGAAGAAAGATACAACGATTATGGTCTGGTCAGTGACTTTGAAGAGGGGGCAGTTTTGTTAGTGCGAGGCTTCGGACGTCTTGGGCATAATTTAGCTGTACTCTCAGTTTAAAGAAAAGAAAGGAAGGGAAAGTATATATGATGGCTCCTTCTTCAAGTCTTTGGAAATGTAAGAGCAATGAATGAATTTATTAATTCAATTCAATTCAACTTTATTTAGAGAGCGTCAAATCACAACAACAGTCGCCTCAAGGCGCTTTATATTGTAAGGTAGACCCTACAATACAGAGAAAAGACACCAATCATATGACCCCCTATGAGCAAGCACTTGGGAAGCAGTGGGAAGGAAAAACTCCCCTTTTAATAGGAAGAAACCTCCGGCAGAACCAGGCTCAGGGAGGGGGGGTGACTGGTTAGGGTGAGAGAAGGAAGACGGGATAAAGACATGCTGTGGAAGAGAGCCAGAGATTAATAATAGGTATGATTCAATGCACAGAGGTCTATTAACACATAGTGAGTGAGAAAGGTGACTGAAGAAGAAATACTCAATGCATCATGGGAATCCAACATCCAACAATCCAATTATAACTTGAAGTGCCCACCAAACACTATTTCATAAAGTCCTCATCAGGGAATAGCTTACTGTTTTCCATTTTGTGGAAAATCATAATACAGTTTCTGTGTTTAAGGATTACAGTTTCTATCACCATTAACTAAACACACAAAGACTTGAGAATGTGCCCCTCTTCGGGTGAACAGTAACAAGATGTATTGAGTGCATTGTGGGAAATTTGGACCTTCAGTATAAAGACAAAGGGGATCGTTTTGAATTTTTCTCCTTGGCTCTGGGCAACAGCTGCGATGTCTTTGACACAGCCCAGTTACTCATCTGTGTGAGTAACAAAAGAGTTTGAAATTACGCAGGACATAGCAGTAATACACTCAGTGAAAGGGCCTGTGACAGAGAGTGATTTGTTCATGGAGGTAAGTGCATGCTTTGATAGACTGGGGCTGAAATGGAACAGACTGGAATTGTTGATTAAATAGTGATAAAATGTTAGTGTTTCTACAATGTCTGTTTCACTGTTTTAGTTCAGTTTATTTTTGCAACCTTCCACAACAGCCAGTTTCTCATATGCCCCCCCTGGGAAAGTGAATTGCCTAGCCCTGCTCTAAAACCATTTTCACCACACACAGTCATTGAATCAGGAGTAGGGTTGTCAAAAAAAAGGATACTCAGAGTAGATGTTGGATTAGATGACCATCTTCAAAAGTGTTGTCTTCACTTTCTCCAGCTGAGATACAACTTCACACAGCACAGCTGCACACAGGCAGCCCCCCCCCCCCCCCCCCTCTTAGTAGCAGCTGAAGTAGCTGACTTTCACAACACTGAAAAGAAGTTGGTAATAAATGGATGGACAGATTATTTATATAGCGCTGAAAACTGTCGTCTCAACGTGCTTTATATTGTACGGTAAAGACGCTATAATAATAGAGAGGAAAAACAACAATCAAGTGACCTGCTTTGAACAAGCACTTGGCAACAGTGGGAAGGAAAAACCCCCTTTTAACAGGAATAAACCTCCATCAGAACCAGGCTCAGCGAGGGGCAGATATCTGCTGCGAACAGTTGGGGCCGAGGGAAGGAAGACGGAACAAAGACGACAGTAAAACTCTGTTCATTTATCATTTATTAATTCTTTCATCAACGATGGCACGCCCATTACTGTTAGCCGTTTAACTATTAGCAAGTACCCGAATGCCACATTAGCTGTTAAATTAGTGGCTAGCGGCTGTCGGTAAAGGCCATTACACACTGAGTGTATTTCTGGGTTTCATCCAGGAGTTGATGCTGTATTACAAATGCTTTTGTGCATGCATTTCAGCATGTCGTGTGGGGCAGTTTGAGTTCTCGTTAGCGAGATGCGACCACATCTGAGAAGTCTGAGAAATAATTTCACAGAGCCGACTGACCCAGGGCAGCCTCTAGCTGTGTCTCTGAAGTAAAACAGTGTAAGTTTACTTTTTCTATATGCAGTTAAGGTGTGCATTATGAGCTACGATGTATTTGTTACCAAATCCCCTGGTCTGATTGGTCAGATCTGTTCATTCGCATCCGAAACATCTGAAAAATTCTAACTTGGTTCCAAAAAAAGAAATGCTGCAAATTCATCCAATGAACTGGATGAATTAAGTATCTTCTGAGTTTTAAATTCTAGTCTGGAGCAGCTTAACAGTCCTTTTAGATTATGTCATTAGGCAACAGGAGGTTAGCCAGTTAAAATATCTGATGCTCATGCTAAATTAGAAAACAACTCTAACATGAATATTCTATGCCAAAAAACAGGGAAGGCTTAAAGTCGACACATTTTTCACATATACAAGACAACTAGTGTTCAAAGCGTTGCAAGCATTCAGAACAGAGACACTGTTACGTGAATACGTCTGTATGCACATAGATTTATTCATTAACTATTCCTTTAAAGTTCCTCTAAGGATAAAATATACTTTACAGTAAGTGTCAAACATATCTCTTGTAATCTTCTTCTTGTCATCTGGGATAAGTCAACAGATTTGTTCAAACACCTGTTAGACAGAACTGCATTTTCAAGTGTAATTCTCCTGCTCTGCTGTAGACAAACCTGACCAGACATTTGGACACTGAAAGGGGATTCCATTTGATCCAATAACAGACAAGAAACAGGCAGGCAGTGACACCATTGCAGAGGAAAAACAGACCCATTCTCACTTCAAAGAGCTGGGGAAGGGGTGCTTTTAAAAATCACACCGGCAATAAATTACAACAGAAGTTCATCGCTTGTCCACAACATGAAAGGAGTTTTCAAAGTTATGTCTCCTCGAGCAGTCCCCTCTCTCTGACCCGATTCTACCCCTAAACTAAGTTCATATCAGCAAAGAGCTGGTGGCGCTGATGCTGTTAGCGTGGAGATGTTACCATGGGAGCGGTCCAATTATTTACAATTATTTATTTCAAAGGCATAGGATAACATCATATACTTTTAAAGGCAGTGCTTATAAATCACTAATCTTATTTCTTTGTTTGAAGGGTGTTCACACCCTTTACCTTAGATTCAAATGGCTACTTGATTGACTACTTGCAACAGTGACATGGGAGTAAATTATAATCCCAGAGACAGCAGCTGAAACCCCTCCCTCCTCACATGACTAATTGAAGTAATTACAGAAAGGAGATGAAAGAGCTGCCCTGCCCTGCCAAATAAACAAGCGCATTACATCAACTCTTCATTTACTCTGACAGGATAAATATAATAACGAACACAATACCAGAGAGGGGTGAAATTACACGCAACGTGCACAGAACCAATATGAGGATGAAAATAAATGAAATAAAAAGAAGGTGTAAGGAAGTCACCATCCAAATCATCATCTGACTGTCAGCAGAGGAAATAGTGAACAGATGAGAAAACGGCACACTCACTGTCGTGTCATCTTCAGTGAGTGCAGTAGTAGCCACACGACTCATTTACGTGTTTCTCATGTGTCATGAAGGGATAGGGTGCAGAAGCATGTAGTGGAGGTGAGGTGACAAAGTCTGCAGTTGGTGGTTGCGACTGAAATTAGCAGAATCATGAGCAGTTGCAGCTCCCTCCTGAGGTAGATGCTTGAAACAGCATAAGCTTCTGGGGACACCTCAAATTGCTGAGGCTCATATCTAGTGCTGAGATCATATGAAAGACTGGGAAATTAGCACAAACTTTGAAAAAAGGGGGAGGGCTTGCAGAAGTGTTTATTAAGGCATTATTTTGTGTATTTTAGGATATGGAGAATTCCCAGACTTTGTTCCACATGCCTGATTTGCATCTACCCGACACAAATTATTTCTTGAAGCGGACAATAAAAGTCTGTTTCAGTGATTTTTAGTTTACTTTTTAGAGAAAAAAAAAGTTTACCTTTTAGAGAAAAAGCAGGTTATAATAGTTATATATATATATATGTATATGTATGTATATATATATATATATATATATATGTAACTATTATAACCTGCTTTATATATATATATATATATTAAAAAAAAATATATATATATATATTTTAATTTTTTTATATATATATATATTTTTTTTTTAATTTTATATATATATATATATATATATATATATATATATATATATATATATAAATTAAAAATATATATATATATATATATTTTAATTTTTATATATATATATATATATTTTAATTTTTATATATATATATATATATATAAATTAAAAAAAATATATATATATATATATATATTGCATGGATTTTATGGGAGCACGGTGGCTAGTACTGTTGCCGCACAGCAAGAAGGTCCTGAGTTCAATTCCAACATCAGGCCGGGGTCTTTCTGTGTGGAGTTTGCATGTTCTCCCCGTGTTTGTGTGGGTTCCCTCCGGGTACTCCGGCTTCCTCCCACCGTCCAAAGACATGCAGTTTGTGGGGATAGGTTAATTGGAAAATCCAAATTGCCATTAGGTGTGAATGTGAGCGCGAATGGTTGTCTGTCCCTGTGTGTTGGCCCTGCGACAGACTGGCGACCTGTCCAGGGTGTACCCCGCCTCTCGCCCTATGACAGCTGGGATAGGCTCCAGCGCCCCCCGCAACCCTGAAAAGGAGAAGCGGAAGCGAATGGATGGATGGATTTTATGGTGGTATGATTCCACCTAAGCATTATTAGGTACTTTTACTCTACATCTTTATTTTCTTTTAAAACTATTCTGATTTCCTTTTCCTACATCTTGTACTGCTCGGCTTATTTTGCCCTCTGTGAGAATGTTATTCCAAGATGTGAACTGAATATGATTTGGGTGTGAAATGACATATATAGTAACAACTGCTGTCCATTTTTTTGTTCCTTTTTATCCCGACGCATTCCACAGCTTCTTTTGATTCCCCGCGTCTCATATGTGGCATTCATTCTGCGCTGAAAAAAAAAATAGAGGTAAAGATGACAAAAGCATTCTGCAAATTACAAGGTTTTGTCTTTACTATTTTCAGCTTGAACATGACATTTAGTCCAACAGCATGCTAGTCTTTCAGCTTTTTTTCTTCTCTTCTGAACAACAAAAAAAAAAAAGAGTAGAAAAAAATACCACAGCCGACTAGAAGCACTAAGTGAAAAAAAAGAAAGGCTATAATCATAGCTGAAGATGAAGAGCGAGTTAGTCCCCATCAGGAGCTCTCATCTGCTCATCTTCTATTGTCCCTCACATGAGAGTGCGGTTAACTCTGGTCTTGTTTAGCAGAACATGTCAACAGTCATTCCAGTAATGACTATATATGCCTTTGTATGAGTGTTGGGCTTAAAATGGCATTCTCTGAGTTAAACCCCCTCAGTCAGGTTGATTTAAACAATACGTGATTATAACAGCTTTGCAACACTATTCTGAAACGCAGCTACGACGGTGGGTTTGGCTGTTGCGGCACAGAATGTGAGAACGAATATTATCCGTGCATTTTTTTTTCTTTTTTTTGTGGTTGTAACTTTTAGTCTGCCATCTGGACACAGATGAAAATGGACTGTCATTCTGACTAAATACTCATCTCAAACATAAAAGGACATCCTAGAAAAAAGGGGGTGTCTGCAGGAGGGGGGAAAAAAACTGCAGAATACCAAGAAATTCTTTGTGCTCTAACAATTACTGATATATGTGCTGAGTGATGGTGGTTAAATTCTTCATTTGTATTCTTTCATGCATCACATGCTTTGTCAAATATTTCTGTATATGTGGTTCCTGCTAGAAAAGTAGTTAATAGCAGGAGCCACCATCAGATAATAGGAGGATTTCCTGACATCAGGATCAAAAATGAATAGAAGAAGACAAAACTCATTAATTCAGTTGCAACAAAACATTCCTGATGGCAGGTCTGAATATTGATACCTCTCACGTGTCTATGCTACAAATAGAACCCATCGTTTTTCCATGTTTTGGTGGAGAATTTGGAAATTGGTGCAGCAATTTATTAAAATGTGCATACATAAATGAAAATACAGTATAAAAGGCAAAAAAAGAGTTTATACAGTCCTATTGAGCTTGAAAGTCAATATTTGATAGGATCATCTTTATTATTCAACATAGCCTAAACTCTCTTAAGCAAGCTTTCTTGAAATTTCTTTAAGTAGTCTTCAGGAATAGTTCTCTAGGCTTCTTGAAGGACATTCTAAAAGGATGATTGGATTGGATGATTCACGGGTGGGTCAACAAAAAACAACAACAAAACATTCCTGTGAAAATAGTCAGTTATGAAGATTGGACTGGAAATGTCCAAAAAAAAATTTTTTAATTAGAAGAAAGTCTGCATCCTTGGAAGCAAACTTCTGGCTTATAACTTATGCACATTATATTGCGTATTCTTAAATTATCACCTGAGATTTGTACCACAGGAAGGCTTGGGTGCTACATTTTAGTCCCAGCTCTTCACAAAGCTTCTCTGATTCAGATTCAAAGAGCTTCAAATATCGTTGTGGTACAGCTTTGATCAGGACGTCATCCCCATGTTTTCTTGGCCTCTGCCATATGGTGCCTTGTCTGTCTATCTTTGTGAGCATGTGCACACACACATGCTAAGATGCCAGAGCATCATTGTGTTTCCCTTCAGGCTCAGCCTCCTGTTCTCAAGTAGATATCAAAGGAGTGCATTTACAGTTATCTCTGCTTGGCTGCGCCACGGAAGTAATCACTGCAGGTCAGGGGTCAGTGCTCTGGCCCAAGACAGAAACGCAACTTACTGACGCTGACTTCAAAGGAAAGTGATCCTCTGACAGACTGTTGTTTTAGCCGGGGACTCAGGATATCATAATCACAAGGGTGGAAAAGGACAGTAAGGAGAGAGAGAGAGAGCAGAAGAGTGTGTGGAGGGATGAGTGAGGGGGGACTCGGGTCTCTGAAGAGAAGTCGAAGAGAGAAAGGCTCCTTTTGAATACTCAGACCTAACAACATCAAAGTGCAGGTTCAAGTTTGGCCTGCTTAACCTTTGTAAAGCAGAAATGGAGCACAACAAAAAAGCGGAATTTTATTCTGTCCTGTTGTTATTCCTCTGGTTGGCGAAACCCAAAACCATGTTAAACATAATGGAAAATATTTGAGGTCTTCTTTTATTAACCAAGAATGGCTTTGATGTTTGACGTCTTTATTTGTTTTACAAGAAGAAAGGGAAGGGGCAATATGGCATGCAAGCGATCTTCTTTTGGAGGAACACACGAAAAGGAGGAAGAATGAATAATATGGGAGCAAACCAAGCTAGTTCATTCTACATAATCAATTAAACATCATTATCGGCCCTTTCAAGAGCACTGACATCAAAGACCAGTAGGAAATGATCAAAGTGACAGCATTTTGTTTGAGCACTAACCCCTTCCTGCTGATGCTGCTTTGCTACAGTATTGATGATATGACAAAAGTCTGGTTTGCTGAAAGTGTGTGTTTAACATCTTATACCAGTGCTGCAAAGAAGATAGGCTTATATATGGCGCTGAACTTCCTGCACATAATTAGCATTGTGTTATTTCTTCAAAAACGATCAGGTTACAGGGGGTGCATAACAAAGCTAGGTTGTTGAGCTAGGTTGTTTGTCTCTTGTGCGTCTGTGAGTTCCTCAGCTCACTGCTGAGTATAGCACATTCCAAAGTAATGCATTGCTGCAATCACGTTACATTTTTCACGTTACTCTACTGAATTTAGTAATTACATTATAATTACAATTAGGTTATTACTTTTGTTACAAAGGTTCTTCAATAATCTGCATGACAGGAAGACAGAATGAAAAATAAAACATGAAACATGCTGTTTTCTTCCAGAGAACTTCTTGCCGTACAATCAGCTGATTACAGTTTGTGTGCAAGGGAGGAGAAAAATAGAAAAGCAGTCTACAGCTTTTGAGGAGTGTGGATATGGACGTTACCGTGTCCACTGCTAACATGACATCAGCACTTTGCAAGCATCTGCACAGACAACACGTTAGCACAAAGCTAGTAAACGGTGATGGGATCATAGAAAACCGGTTCGCAATGGTTCAGTTTCTTGCAATTGTTAGTACGCTTGCCTATCGAGGTGGTTTTTTGCACTTGTGCTGCAGTCAACTGGTTTTCAACTTTGCGTTGTGTTGTTGGCTTTGTGATTTTGCTAAAATACTAAGATAAAGATGGTATGTGTCTCCTCATTAGGAAAGGGATTGCAGCAAGGGCAGCTCTCTCACACTACAGCACCGTGCACCACATATAAACACACTTCTACACATACACACACACTCATGGACTTGCTTTCAGTAACGACAGCAATAATAATTAAAAAAAATACAAAAACCAAAAGACCATGAGTACAAATTACGTATGCTCTTCATGCCCACTGCAACACAAGTCACTGCAGAACATGTCTTTTGCACACACATTGCACAAGTGGTTCCTTTCTCTCCTTCTCTACTGCAGGTACAGTATGTCTGAATGAACTCAACATAAAAGTGCCCTCTGTCTGAATGACAAAATGCCATCACTTTAACACACTAATGAATTTTTTTTATGTGCGTCATGTGTGGAAAAAGGCTTGGGAACAGGAATTATCATGATGAAAATTGTCTCTGACAGTTCTGACAACAAATGGTTATTTGCAGTCATTTTAGAAAAATTAACAGTCAAAGGAAAAGATAAACAACCATATAAAGCAACTCTTATGTCTACTTGTCTGGAAAGCTGGAAAATAAATTGGCTTACGGTTGTTGCCTTTTCACACGTAACTGTGTAAGTATGTCCAAAACAGCATTCCAGTTATCAAAGGCGCAAACCACAGACCATCTTAAGTGTACGTTTTAAGCAAATCAACACTTGAAAGGCATAGCAGTGGCATGAAAAGCAGCCAGAAAACAGGTAGCAGGGGCAGGAGGGAGTCTTTCCTATACAGAGGGAAGGGAGAGGGTGGAGGAGCATTGGAGTGACCTTAAGAAAAGTCAGCAATTCAGGCTGGTCAGCCAAAGAGGTCAGGGAAATAGTGTTGGAACTAGTCCACAAAACCCACATCGTCCTTGTCTTATCACTGCATTCTTGGTGGCTTCAGTCTTCCTACCAGTTTTCCTAACAATTTTCATGACCAGTGTAAACCACTGTCATTTAGACTGTCATAGGTCCTCCCCCTCTCCTGCAGATTGGAGGTGAAAGAAGAACCCAACAACAACATCATTTGGCTTTTTTGTTCAACCAATAAACTACTATTGATCTAAATCACCTTCTTTGGTCTTCATCAGATGATCTTAAGAACAAACGTTGGATAATATCCTTTTAGAGGACTATGAGGAGAAAGTGGTGTGGGCTAGCTGCCTTTTAACTGTGCTTTTGGAGAAGCTCAAGCTACACCCTTTTTCCACTGGGATGTATGTCCAAAAAGGATCGATCACAATGATAGCATGAAGGTGTTTGTAGAAATATTGTTGCCTAAAAAAAATATAATCTCTGAAGTATTCTACACAGCAGAACTGAGTGATGCTTTATGGGAGCTGATAATATGGCAGCAAGTCAGATCAGATCGTCCGCTGCGTAAACCTGTCCAAATAACTTTGGTTGGACATGACTTTTCGCGGCCCCTGTGTAAAAGATCTTACACACTGCATTACCGGACCACAGAGGAGACATTTGATCTTAAACCCAAGTGGAGCAGTGTTTTGTTTGAGCAATTCGCACACATACACATTCACTGACACGCATGCACATACTGCTGAATCATGCCAAAAAGGCTATTTGATCAGCGTCGAGCCGTGAGCGGTGACGTCCACTGTGACAGTATTCACACGCTCCCCTCTCTTCAGCACAAAAGGGCAGAACAACAATATTATGGTGTCCACCGAGCGCCCACCCCCCAGTAAAAACAGTTCTATGAGAGGAGGCTTGACCTACCTCTTCTCTCGTACATAAACACAAAGCTGAGTGTATTCTGACAGCTGCTGCCCGGGTGCCCTGTGGAGAACAGAAGGAGAGCTTTGAAGATCTTGACCTTCTGAAACAATAAAACGGCATCATCAAACACTCTCCTGAGACAGGCTGCTGACCCACGGATCCAAATGTCTGCTTGAGGTAATTCATATTAAACTGTAGGGATCACTTTGTGTTTGATTCTTGCGGAGGCACAGACATTGTTTATTTGAAGTGGTCCAATGCCCCTGACTGACAACATGTGGAGTTTACCACTGCTATTTAAATTATAATGCTTTCAATACTTTTATACTATGCTGATACGCTCTCAGACATGAATGGGTTACAGTGTATCCATCTGGACAAGAAGTTAGCTGGTCCTAAGTTGGAATTTCTCATTTTTGAATAATTAAAAACAAATCAGAAACAATACAAAATGTAATTTCATTTAAATAAAGGTCAGCTAAATAGCATCAGAAAACTTTAAAAAAGTCATATTAATCTACCTTATCAGCTGGTTATCCCCATCCTGTTTACAGGGAGCACCAGTGACTCTTAGGACCACTTCCAAAGGGGTGAGCACCCCACTATGGGTTAAATACTTGGACTCTCTGACATTTGTTTTAGAATTTAAGCCTCTTTGATGAGAGGCAAAGGTCTTCTCAAACAAAAAGGAATCCAGTTGTCTTCCTAGAGTGCTCAATTCCATCTCCATCATAATGTGTTTGTATGTAATCCCTTTAGCAACAGAAAAGACATTTTGAAAGACTTTAACTCAAGCTAGATACTTCTGCACACCGACAGGTGTATCTGCAGAGTATCTGGAGGATCAACAACCAATTTTCTGGCCAGTTCCATCCATCTGATCAGTTCCACCAGCACTGACTGTGACGCCAATGCTACATAACTAGATAGCTAACAGCAACTATAAACAGATATATCAAGAATCTGTAAAAAAAAAAGGCTTTATACTGGTGGTTTTAATCTCTCTGTAGGTTGAGTTCAAGTGACTAATCGTGAAAAATCATCAATTACAAAACCATGTGAGCAGGAGTTGGCTGCATACGGTCCTTGTTGAGAACAAAAGAGCGACTGTGTTTGCTGAAATGTGGTCTCAAAACCAACTATCATCTGATGACACTTTACCTTTGACTGGCTTTTTTAAATTCATCTACATTTTTATTAAATGACTGGGACACAAAAATTGGAAGTCTTGAGCTGGACAACTAAATAAAGCCTTAAAAAGTATATCATTGCATCCACGGGATAAGTGAGTAAGCTAGCCAATGAGTTCCCAGACTGCACAAGTTATTATATTATTTGGTGTTTATGCAAGTTAACCTGCAGTTTTAATGTAGAATATTTTAGTACAATGTGTGGGCAAAGTCTTGGCCAGTTATAGCCTAAATGTTTGCAAAATATGGCAGCCAGCAGTGACGATCACTGGCAATACTGTAACTCTGCTGAGCTGCACAGTTGTAAACCAACTTGCTACACTTTAAAGTGCAAAATCAATCAAGTTGATCCATGGAAGTGTTATAATGGATGTATACAATATGAAAAGTAATGACTATAAACTTAAATGTCAAATAATCCCTTTTGCACTGGAAACTAATTGGACAAATGCAATTAATAATGTGTTAATTAGTAAGGTGCTGATGAGGGGTATTTGGTTACGTGTGAAACAGACCAATCAAACTGTTCCCCTTTGGTTCCAGTTTTATTTGAGCTTGTTTAATACATTGCATTCATATGAACTGTCAATCTTCTCATTTGACTATTAGCAATAAAATGATAAGAGCTATTTCCCATAATCTAACATGTCTTTTACAGTTCATTAAATGAAGCAGAATCTTTTACAGATTAATATTTTGGTAACAGATTACTAAAAAAATATGTTTTTATGATGATACTTGTGGTATCTGTACTGGTAGACAAATCAGATACCATAAAGGGAAACGTGACTTATCTTCAAGGTCAAGAGAAGACTTTTATTTCTCCATGATGGCATCAGAGGAAGTAAAGCTATTTACCACCTCAAGAGACAAGTCAGGTGGTGTTTTTGTTGCACATAATGAGTCACAAGCTGAAATCATTGAAACACATCAGAAAAAAGATCTGTTTGTGATGAAAAACATCAAGAAATGCATTACTGATCCCAGCTCAAATGTTCCACACACTAATTTTGCAGTTTAATTCTTAAGTCTTACCAAAAAACAAGCCTTTGATCTCCTAACCCTACATTAGCATAACTGGCAAAAGGTGTTGCAGGGCAAAGATGCCAGCTGAGTCCCCTTGCTCATCGTGCGAAGGTTGGAAGGCCTTCTGTCTTTGACCACATGTTAATCTTTACAGGGCACTCAAGGAAGTGGTGTTGACAGGCTAGATTTGAGGTCAAGAGGGGGCCAAGGGTCAAGCACTTCCTGCTGACATGAAAGCACATCCAAGCACACCTTGCTCTCGGTATCTGTCGTCTGCCCCCTCACCATCTGTACCGACATAATCTGGGGCTCATCGTCCAAAACAAAAGCCATGTGTTAATTACCTTTGAAGGTGTAATGACTTCGGGGCCACAGCCGATCTTCATCTGGTTTCAAAGTGAGAGGCGGAGAACAGGTTACGCTTCAGACGCGTTGCAGTTGTCCTTTGCCTACCTGCCCTGCCGTGCTTTCATTTGCTATGGTTTCCCATATCAAATCCAGAGGTGCATAACTGCTTCACTCTCACTTTGGTGCGCTCTTAAATAAGTAAATTAAGGAGAAATTTCTGAAACACGAGAAACAGGACTACACCTGTCCTCCAGATGTGATGGCATTCGCTTTGATGGAAGTGCTCCTTGTTTTCCCGATGTTCGCACGCCGCACTTGAGGATTATTACTGCTTTTTATGTACTTCCATTATTTTCCAGGTCTGAAGACCTACAGTGAAGAAAAAGGCAACACTTTTAGAGGAATCACTGAAAGTCTTCACATTTACCGGCTTCCCAAATGTTTTTTTCAGAGAGAGTCCATCTCCTAATTCCAGGAATTTGAATTATGAAAAGATCAAAAATGGACAGAGGCAGTGAATGGTGCTGGTAGCAATCTTCTCGTTAGTCATCACGAAAACAACATGAGTTTTTGTGATGACTGCGTGAGTAGAGCTTGAGTAACACTTTCTTCTTCCCACAAATGACCAACTTGAGAGGGAAGTGGGTGTTGTCTATTCCTGAACAGATACATCACCACGTTCTGAATAAAGGAAGGTGATGTTTTTCTACTATCCAACCCCAGGTGACCTTGAGACCAGAGATGAAATCATTTTCGGGATGACACGCATGTTGCTTTTACAGGAAGTGGTTCTTGACCTCATTCAAATCGTACAATGATACTTACACCTACCAGAGTTTGTAAGAGGATATATGCTCCTGCATCTGAATACATCAAAGGGTAATGGGGACTTGGCAGCCTCATTAGTTATGTGCTGTCTGTGCCACTTCAGCCGCTTGAAGATATGCAGCCATTTTCTCCATTTTCTCTCTGCTGAGAATAAACAAACTCTCTCTCTTTCTAATCCTTTGAAATGCTTTTCCCCCCCTTTCCTTTTGAAAATCCTAAACTCTAGTTTCCAGTCTCAGGATGGTCAGAGGAGCTCACACACCTTGATCTTCATGACATCTACAGGAGAGTTCCTGTGATGTGGGGAGTAGAGCCAGTCTGCTCCACAGACCTACAGGTGAACACAGACAGTGGTCCTGTGAAGCTGACGCTGGGCAGAGAGGCAATGCTGCTGGTTTGCCGGTGGAGAAAGAGGGTATAAATATCCACCTCGTGCAGCAGTTTCCTCAGTTTCCTCCAAAAGCAAACACTTCAGATTCTACCTTGTAATTTATCACTGCTCTCTCTCACTCTCTCTGCCACTGAGGGAAAATCTCGGTCAGAAAAACGTTGACTTGAATGATCGCATTGTTTTTGTTTTTCACGTTTCATTTTGTCTCTTTGCGCCGTCTGCGTGTATAAACTGCACTGGTTTTGCGAGAATCACAAAGTAGTAGTACTACTTCACATCTTTTTTTTCCTGCCAGGTTGGGAAAAATCTTAAGGGAAGTGCCTCACAGTACAAACAGCGTACTGTTAGCTTGGATTATAAATACTCGATGTATGCCACACGCAGTAATGTGTGCCTCAGATGTGTGTTTCTTTCATTCTAAAAGTAAGGGTGTAAAGGCGGGGATGATGATTTCAGATTCCCGGGAGAACATTCCCAGGCCTGGAAGAGTCCATGGAAAGTAATCAAGTAACAGAGTGATGTCATTCTGATGAAAGGCAGCTTGTCAGACAGTTGGCGACTAGGGGTGCTCTTTGGCATCGGCCGCAACCCGCTTTACACCGAAATATGACATCAAAGCAGGTACCAGTCCAGGCCAAGAGGCTGGCACTGATCATTGTCTTCTTTGATTACAGTAGCCTCGTCTTCGTGGCGAGAGGATAAAAGAAAACGGCTGCTTGGTGTTAAAAGAGTGTCGGAAATAATGAGCCACGTATCATGTGCAAATGGTGTCCCAGTGGTTCAGTGGACTGTGTAGTCAGAAGATGGGCTGATTGTCTCAGACACGAAAATCTGGTCCAAAATTACCCTTAAGACTTTTTTTTAATCAATGCCCTCCAAACTGGCATTACCGGTTTTTCACAAATCAGATTTATGTTGCATGTCAACAGCTCTTTCTCTTTGATATTTTTAATTCTTCATAAAACCAAGATTAAACAAATAATTATGGGGATTCTCAAGTCTTCCTGCCCGGCTGCTTTAAAGTCTGCATCTTAAAAAAAAAACAGCTACAAATGCAGCTCTCACATAACTGAATAACGACCATGTTTTACAACAGGGTGTGGACTTCAAAAGAATTTCCCCATAGAGAATACCAGGTTAAGGGACGGAAAGTGAATAATGTGTTGTGGCTCTACTGTCATGACCTGTAATAAGGGCTTTTCCATGTCCTTTGGCACAACTGTGGCATAAATAAACATTTCCGAGACTAAAGGGACTGATTCTCCTTCTGTCTCGCTCGAGAGGAGAATAGGCGCAGGGGCAGGAGGGCTGCCGCCTCTCTGATGATAATAATAGCAGGTCTCGAATGGTAATTGGTCTGCGTTCCCTCCTCCGTCACTACCAGGTAGAGGGCATTGAAAAGGGTGATTCAGGCACGAGGCATGAGTGGAAAACTCCAGGAGGAAGGCCGCACGCTCGCGCACCGGTGCCTCCGACACAACCTGGTCCACCTCAGTCATCCTCCAGCACACATTCCTACACACATGCAGACGCCGAGACGTGAAACACGCATGTGCACCCGCCCTGACAAACGCAAACATCCATCTTGCTTAGTACGAATGACGTGACAGAAATGTATAGAGGCAACAGCAGCTACTTTGTGACTGTCACTCAGATGAAAGATGAATAACAAGCAGCTGACCTGTCAGTTGAACTATTTGATTACCCCTCAGTGCCAGAGAGACCCCAAACGCAAGCTGTCCTATCTTGAAAGAGTTCATTTTTATCAAACAGGGCATCATCTGTAACCAATAGACCGCCTCCTCTTACAAAATGAGAGCCTGCTCGACAGATGTCTCCTGCCTCTCTTACTCTCTTACTCCCCATTTACATTCACATCTTAGATGGCACCTCTTGACTTAAGTCGAGATCAAGGTTGTTTACCGATTGTCTGGGTAATATCAGGAACATGTGGTGAGGGTACATGAAAGGAACTCCACGGTGTGTTAACACCCAAAAAACCTCTGTACATGTTTGTTTTGGGTTTTAAACAATAGCTTCAACATGAAATTAAGGGGGCCTGCTTCCGGAGGTTTGCCTCAAGGTGACACAGAACAGAAGCCGAGGCTGAAAGCGTTTTCGCAGGGGCGCAACGTCAAAGCCCTCTAGCGTTACAGTCATATCAACTTATAAGTGAAGTTGTCGTGAAATCGATATATTTGCATTAAAAAACATCCAATATTAGTCTTCTTTTTAAGTGCATGTCTCCTCAATGACAAGCAGCTAAAGGAAATTTCCATATCTGGTGTTATATTACTGGCAGGATGAAAAATTAAGAGTCATTACTACAATATATACAGATCTGCTGAAGGGTCTGTCAGCTTTTCAGCTAATTCGTAACACATGAACAAATTTCTAGTTCTCCTTCTGTCATCTTTTATTAGCAGATTTCTGCACATAAACACTTTGTGGCTTAATAGCACTAAGACATAAGATTTGCTGTTGTGACCTTGGTGGAATTTAGTACTTCGGTTCAGTCCCGCAATGCCCGACCTGCCATCATGTGTTTTATACTGGTGCTGTGTAGGTTGTGTGTGGGAATTTAAAGAAACTCTTCTATGAAATATAAAAGTTTTATAGATGGCGATCTCTCCTTTGTTCTCCTGATGAGGACCTCCACCTGTTTCTGATGATGTGAGCCAGAGCATGTCCCTTTCAAAAGGCTGATCCCTCCTGATCTCTTTGATGTAACCTGACCTAACAGTTCCAACTAGCGGGATTTGATGATCGCGGATGGATCCTCGACAACAGCATGTGCGAATCAAAACTACCCGGCAAGGCGAGATGGACGACGGGAATGTGTGAGCAGAACTGGCAGGCTGTGTAGACAGACGGGGCTATGATGTGTATAAACACTAGGCAGGCAATGGTCACATGATCAATGCTGCCAGCCCAGACTTAAGCAGTAAAACCTGTGGATCTGTGAGGGCACATGCAACTGATCGGAGATGAAAGACAAGCTTTGACTTTCACAGGAGGCCTGGGGTTGGGGTGGGGGCTACGGGGGCACTTCTGAGGGACTGCCATCAGAACAGCTGGGTCATTTTCAAATGACCTAATTCTAGGATTAATCCATTCAAAATTTGTGTCTATGCTACGCAAAGAGAATGGGAGGCAAGGAAAAGGGGAGAGAGAGAATTACAAGTGAAAGCCAGAAGAGCTTAATACTTGGAGTTCAAACAAGGTACTTAGCAGAGAACAAGCCACCATGCACCAACAGTAGCAGGACTGCCTGGTGTTTCAAAGTTTGTCTCCGGCACTTGAGTTGTTTTGTTCAAATTAAATGAGAAAGCCTTTACGTTCGCTCTTTGAATCTACAGATTTCTACCCTCAAAGCGAGAGCATCTGCAGCTCTCACTTCTTCAGTCAGACGATGCTTCACCACCAGGGCATCTCCTCACGTTAGAGAGTGTGTCAGGGGCCGACGTCCATCTGCGAGTGATTTAAGGGTTACATTTTTGAGAATGACGTGTGATAAAACAGGGCGGTATGGGTCAAAGTGACTGGCCTCAGTCTGTGACAGAGCCACTTCTCCTGGACCCTACCACATGTTTTAATCTATACAAGCCTCTGTTTGAAGTTCCCAATTAATACCATCCGTCCTGGTGGTGACTTCATATCCATCTTACCTGGCTCAAAACAGTTTGACATTCTTTCGGCACGCTGATTAACCATGGGGCTACAGTGAGCGGGAGGCTCTCTCTGAGAGGATGTCAAGCTGTTTTAGACTGATGGTGTTCTGTGTTTTACGTCTACCTGATCCATCTAACTTGTCCACTTTATTTTAACTTTATTTCAGCAGTTTAATTTAATTGTTCAGAGAGTACTTTCTTACAAGTTACACAAATGAAACTATCTATTGCAAAGTCTATAATGTGAAAAAAGAACTATTTGGCTACATGGAGGTTAAAGTGTGACCACAATTTGACCAGCCAGTTTCCAAGCAGTTGCAGCCCTCTCTCGGCAATGCGTCGTAATAAGTCTTGGAGTTCTGTTTTCTATTTCAGAGCTCTTGCCTTCGTGGATTGTTATGAAAATTGTGATGAGTTGGTATGAGGAGATTGTATTAAAAACACGGGCTTATCCTAATCCTGCTCCCACAAAGCTGATACAGCGCTAATCAATAAGCTATCTAAGGCTAGAGTTCACATCAGAACTCTTGTGGGCATGACAAAAAGTGGTGTAGCGTCACAAAAATACTATCTGTGAAAATAAATATAAAAGTGTGTGTAAGTGTTGTTAAAAATATTCGGTTGACTTTAGAAATCCCTGTAATGTCCTGTCCAATGAGCTCAAGTCAAAACGACAAACGTCACCAAAACACCATCATGAAGTCTCACTTTGATGAACGATCCCTTTTGCCCTGTGGGCTACACTTTAACTTAAATGTGTCCTTAAAATGAGAGGTTGTTCAAGGGAAGCCTACCTCAACTGTAACGAGGCATTCCTGTGTTAAAAAGCTGGCTTCCCATCAGGATGCTCTGCTCGACTTAAAATATACAGTAGAGCAGGAAAGTTTGGAAGAGACTGAAGTGGGAGGGAGGAGGTGAAAAGAGGGGGAGAAAGAGTGATGGTTGCTTTGATCTTTTGGAGGCCCCATCTGGATAAAAAAGGAGGGGTTGGGGGGGGGGGGGGGGGGGGGGGGGGTGTCTAAGTCCCTTTTTCTAAACCTAAAGCAAAACGTGAGCAACTCAACTCGTCAGAACTGGAACTGATTTTTTATTTTTTATTTTTTTATTTTTAAGAGGTCTGCACTTTTCTTTCCCAGGTGGGGTGTGGAGTAGCGATAACAGACGGTGCTCTGTGAAAAATGATCAACTTTTACTTTTAAGTTACATTTAAAAGTGTTGAAAAATAATTTTAAAAAATTATAATAGGTAAACTCTTAAAAATAACCTGGCTAAATATTGATGCAACTCTGCCAGTTTATGTTTTGTTTTTTTCAAGCAAGTGTGTAACAAGATGCATATTCTCACTTCATAAATTTGTGGTGGAATGGGAAATGGGCATTTCAAGGCCAATAAAAGCCACCACATCAAATAAAACATTGCGGATCAAAAGAACCAACGCATGGACATTTTTTTCCCTCTATAAATTAAAAGGGGGGGGGGGGGGGGGGAGTTAGTCTGCCAGACTTGATCATGCCCTGAGTCCTGCCCCGCTCCTGTGATTGGCTGGACGGTCACACAAGGGGGGAAAGTTTGAATAAAAAACAAGCGCATGGCACCAGTGTTGTCGTTCAAGCTTGTGTGCTTGGTCCAGAAGGGCTTGAGTTGTACCAGACAGATGAGGAAAGAGTTGTAGGCGCACTCGTGAAAGAAAACCAAAATTAAGCCTGAAAGTATTTCCAGTTATTTCAGCGGGTGGCTACAAGTGATCTCAGAGGACTTTTGATTTTACCTGACATTTAATTTGTCTCTTTTGGAAGCTGACAAGTTTTTTTTTTGTTTGTTTGTTTTTGTTTTAAATGAGAATTTGGAGAAAGGACGTCACAAAGATGACACTGATCAGAGTGGTTTCTTCAGTGCTGCTGCTGGTACTGATGCAGTCCGGAGCTCTTTGCGCACGGAGGTTTCGGGGTGGCCGCAACCCACAACCGCGACGCTCACCGCCTCCTCCCACATACCGGGCAGACCGGGGTGATACCACCGAGAGCTTCCCTCTGGATTTCACCGCGGTGGAGGAGAACATGGATAACTTCATGACACAAGTGAAGAACCTTGCGCAGTCCCTTTACCCCTGTTCGGCGCAAAAGCTTGACTACGACATGAGGCTGAACTTTTTGGAGAACACATCAGTCACCTGCAACGACGGCAGTCCTGCGGGGTACGTAACAACTGACCATAAACATGTATGAGGTTACTGTCAAGTCAAAATTAGGCCAGCTGGGCTAGTAGGAGCTGTTATTTTGCCTTAAGAATGCTTCAGCAGGACTCATCCGTCCTGCTGGTCATTAAAATAACCCACATGTATCTGGCATGAGGAGAAAGTGCATCTCCGTTGATTTTCTCAGTATTTGGAGTGCTGAATCGCGTATTTTATTTTCATTTTCGATCAAGAACCATATAAATGTTTTTTTTAAACATATTAAAAGAATATATACAAATAAAAAGAGAATAAATGATTAAAACAATGTCCTGATGCCTCAGTCAGAGTAAAAGATAGACAGCTGCTTTGCGTCAGTGAAGCGTGAAATTTGCGGAGAGCCGCATGGCCTATGCTTCATTTCCTTTGCTTCAAATTAGAATGCAGGTTTTGCGCTGCAGAGTTTCGATTTAACTTTTTAGACCCCCGCCCATCTCTGTCCGTCTTTCTCTGATGAGTACTCGGATGGTTGACCTGTTCGGCTTTCAGGGTGGATGCTGTAAAATATCCATAAAAATATAGTAGATTTTTAACTACATTTTTTATAGAAGGTTAGATTAGATTTTTTTCAGTTGTTTTTATTGTTAATAATATTGTGAAGCAAAAAAATTCATTGTGAAAAAACCCCCCAACTCTACTAAAGAGGAATAAATCGTGCTGCTAAAACAGTAAACGCCAAATATAGTCCCTCCTTCTCTAAAATAGAAAAGGCATACAGACTCTTTTTTCAGTGTAGTTACAAGAAGACAAATTGTAGGTTAAAGGTCAGCGACACAGATCGGTGTATAGCTGTAGACGGTTTAATGTGTCATGTCTGTCCGCGCATTATGCTGCATCACAAGAGAATGCTGAAACGTTACACACAACTACACGCGTACTCATTATTCACTGCTGTAAAGCATGTTGTGTAGTCGTGAATACTTTGGTTGTCGTTCTGATTTGTTGATATATGTGACTGAGCAGAGTGAGCTGTGCATTACACGGCGGCTCCTGGCTGTGTAAAGCGTGGGGACGAGCGCACGCAGGGAACAGTTACAGGCACAAGGCCTTTCATTCACTGTGGCTGTTATCAGCTGGGATGCTAATCCATCAATTGTTATAGCTACACGGATATTCATAAGTATGTAATGTAAAAGGGAAAAAAGTTACTAGAGCAAGTTACTAGGAAGTGAGTGGGTTTTTCATCTGTTGGAAACTTGTTTAAATAGGTGGATTGACACAACACCTCCCCTTTGTTTGTTCAGCTTGTCAATTCTGGCTTCAGTATGTTTGATGGAAATAAGAGTGAGCTGCCTACATCGCTGAATAATAATGGTTAAAACATTAAGCGCAGCCAAAGTGTGATTCAGTGTCTGAGTTAGCAGCTCAGAGCTTCAGCCAAGTCTGTTTGCCTTAAAGTCACTGAAATGTGTTTGCCAATCTTCTGAGTTGAGTCACTGGTAAAATAAAGCAGATATTCAGTGAAATGGGGGGAAAAGGCATCAACATCACAGAAGCACATTCAGAAGCCTCTTGTTTCTGCAGCGAAAGCTACTTTACACACCCAAAATATTTAATTTTCCTTGTGTTTCTGTGTTTTTGTTGAATAAAAGATGAGGATGATTTGGTTAGGACTGCACCCTAAACCATGGGTGCATTGCCCTCTTCTGGACTGACCACAGACAGCACATATCTCCAATATTCCAAGATAGGTTTCCTACAATCTTAGAGCAGCTATAGCTCAGAGTCATGTGTCTAAGTGCATTCTAAGGGCGTTAAATTGGGCTTATGCGGGTTTGTTGGCACCTACTGCACCTGAGCAAAAGAGTTTTACTTCCTATCATGCCATTACCTTGAATGGCAGCCTTGGTTTTATCCACATTTTATGACATTGTGTTCAGAGTGAAGAGATGATGGTAGGTTGCTTATTATGGAAAAATACCATCTACTGGAATCTACAGTGGAACCAGGATATGGTAGAGGATGATGTTTATCTCCTTTTCGATCACTGTATCAGCGTTTGAAGTGCAGCGTGTACACACAGCATCATTGCTTTCATCCGTGGCACCTTTTTGAGATTAGCATCAAGTTCGTGGCATCCTTGTTTGTATTACTGATGATGCGATGTGTGTATTTTACGCTTGGGTGCAAGCACTGATGTAGAAACAATGGCCACATTATCTTTCAGTGTCTATTTCTTTCTCCATAAGAAAGTCTCAAACCTGTGGGCCAAGACGTTCATGCAGGCAGCGTAAAGCAAAACTTGAGGAATTTAGAATCATATACACATATTGTTTAAACTCAACCATGCCTATTATCGTGTGCTCACTTCATTCTTTGGTTCTTGTAGGTACTACCTAAAAGAATCTCGAGGCAGCAGGCGGTGGTTGATATTTTTAGAAGGTTGGTATTTTGGACTAAATTGATTCACCTCAACACATTTCTCATTTCACGTCCAGTTATACCAAAAAAATCACATGTGAAATGATTGTTCCTATTTTTTGTTATTGGTATATCTGCCTGCAGGTGGCTGGTACTGCTTCAACAAGGAAAACTGTGACAGCCGATATGAGACAATGAGAAGGTTAATGAGCTCCTCCAAGTGGCCCCAGACTAAAACAGGTGAGCCTTTCCATCAGCCCCCCTGTTGCTCCACCCGGGGCTCCTGACCATAAGGTGAAAAGCATACCTGCTTTTAATGCCTCAGCAATTAAAAGGATGGGATGCATCTGTGCTCATTTACAGTGTTATTGAAACTGACACCCGGTCATAATGTTGCTGCGGTGTAGGGCTACCTGGCGCCCACCACTAAAGGAAGAGAGACGCCTCTCTCTCTTGTTGCACTGTAATAACTGTAATCCACGTGGTAATGATGATGAGTAAGAAGAGGATGTGTCTCAGGGAGCCAGAATGGCTAATGATACACGTCGGTCTGTCTCTGCAGGCACAGGGATCCTGTCTCCACTCCCTGAGGAAAACCCTCACTGGTGGAACGCCAACATGGTGTAAGTTGCCTTTTGTGCTCATTGATGCCCAATTTTTAATCACAAGTGGCATTTTAAATGTTACGTTTGTTGTGTAGATTTGTGCCCTACTGCTCCAGTGATGTTTGGAGCGGCGCTACAGCCAAAACAGATCAAAGTAAGAGACACCACTAAAGTCTCAAAATCTTGACATGTATTTGCCCTGAAAGAAGAGTTGTTTAGTTCGTTTGTCTCTCTGTTGTACACAGGTGGTTATGCCTTCATGGGCTCACTCATTATTCAGGAGGTTGTGAAGGACCTGCTGAAAAAAGGTCTGGAAAATGCCAAAGTCCTCCTCTTAGCAGGAAGCAGGTGTGTTCACATGTAAAAATATTGCCCAGGGTTTTATATTGAAAGCTTCTGCACGTCATTCTTACTGATGTATGTGTACTGATGAAAATATATATTGTTTTTGTATGAAGTGCGGGAGGTACTGGCGTTCTTCTGAATGTTGACCGTGTGGCAGAGATGCTGGAGGGACTGGGCCACACTGCGATACAAGTGCGAGGCCTTTCTGATTCTGGCTGGTTCCTGGACAATAAGCAGTACCACTGCACTGACTGTGTGGACACTGCCAGCTGTGCCCCCACTGAGACCATCAAGAGAGGCATCAAGTATGGGATTTCTCTCAGTTTAGTTTTATTTATTTCATACCAATATTTATCTCAAGATACAGATTCCTATGAAATTATAGATAGAAGTCCCAACAATAAGACAATAAAAGCATGCACTGCTGGCTGTGGCTGGCTGCTATGGCTGGCTGGGGAGAACAAACAAAACATGCGACAAAGCACAATCTCTAGGAAAGAGATGATGACATGCATTAGTCACATATAAAGGCACTGGGAGTGAAAAAGCACATCATGCACGAGCCCAAGCAGTCTGAGCCTCAAGCAGCCGAACTAAGGAATATTTCAGTGTCACCTCATGCATTTATCTACAAGCATTATTAAAAAGAAAAGCATTAAGTCTAGTCGTTAAACTGAGATCACCAGGTTGCTACTATACCCATCATATCCTATCTGTGTCTGTTTCTATTAGGTACTGGGGAGGGATGGTACCAGAACGGTGCAAACAAGCCCATGAAGGAGAAGAGTGGAACTGCTTTTTTGGATACAGAGTCTTCCCGTCTATAAAAAGTGGGTTTATGATCTATGTGGATACAAGTAAATGTGCATTGTGATGTGATCTACGAATACTCACATTGTCTGGCTGATATTTTTCATTTTCCCTGAGCAGGCCCTGTCTTTGTGGTCCAGTGGCTGTTTGATGAGGCTCAGTTGACAGTAGACAACATTCAGCTGACAGGTCAGCCTGTGCAGGAGGGCCAGTGGCGCTACATCCAAAACCTGGGCACTGAGCTGAGGAACACACTCAAAGATGTCCCGTAAGGCCATGCATCTGGATTTCAGGTGGAAAATTTACAAAGAATTATTGCAAAGACTTTTACTGATTACTGTTTTTTTCTGTTGTTTTTTCTTTAGGGCTATGTTTGCTCCAGCATGTTTATCGCATGAAGTTATCACCAGAAAGTGGGTATTATTCATTTTCAAAAGGCCTCTTCCCCGCTGTACGATTTTCTACCTGTGTGCTGACAGCGCCCTCTTGTGTTGTGTTCTAGCTATTGGATTGATGTGCAGGTTAAAGGCACCTCCTTGCCCAGAGCGCTGCACTGCTGGGACCGCAGCCTCCATGACAACAGGAACAACAAGGCTCCGCCTAAAGGCTGTCCTGTGCATCTGATTGACAGCTGCCCGTGGCCACACTGCAACCCCACCTGCCCCACCATCCGAGATCAGTTCACAGGGCAGGAGATGAATGTCATTCAGTTCCTCATGCACATGGGCTTTGATGTGCAGAAGATGGCCCAGCAGCAGGGAATGGACCCCAGCAAGCTACTGGGCATGCTCAGCAGTGGCAGCTAAAAGGACACAAACACACAGGCATTATCTCAACGTTAAACTAAGCAGAGTTGGCTGGCTGGTCTCTCTGGCCAGTCTCCCAAGCCTGATACCTCCAACTACCCCTCCATCTTCACAACCCATTCTACCTATAATGAATTTCCTCTGACCTCCTGTTTACTTTACTCCAAACCTCAGTCAGTGCAGGGACTTTGACCTTGTCCCACAATCCCTTTTCTCCCATCTGGTGACAAGTACTGTGGCAACATACCACAATGACAAGGCACAACTCTTTGCGACTCACCATTTAAATTATATTTTGTTTTGTAAAAGAAAATATCATGAATGTAATCCAGTTTTAAGGATGCTCACTGATGTTTTGTTTTTATGTTTGTCCTTCCATATAGTTTAAATTTAGTCATTGCCACAGTGACATAGGGATGCTGTTTTTGTTAAGTAGCCAATATGAGACTGTTATCAGTGCAATTGGGCCCTAGCATTTTTCTGTAATTGGAACTCTCATTGCAAAAATAACTGACATCAAGGCAGATATAGGAAAATATCATAAGTGCGCTAAGTGCTGAATCAGAAAGGAGATATTTTATATTTACCTCTAAAAAAAATAAAAGCATAAACAATAGCGAGAGAAAGACAACTGACACTGATGCTCTAATAAACTCATAGCAAAAGACTGTCAGTTAGAATTACCCTGTTTGAACTAAACAGGCACAAACCATGTGTTATTACCGCTAATGAAAGTAATGCAATAAGACATAATGTTCCTATAGCTGTAACTCCCTTGATAGCATCTAAACCAAATTGGTATATTTTAAGATGTCAGAATGTCCCCTTTAGTTGTTTTACAATGCTAACTGTGGTGCTAAAGTGGATCTGGTTTAATGTCTATACATAGTTATACAAAAACCACAGTGCCATCACATCTAAGCTATACCTCTTACGCACAGGCCGCATCATCATGACAAGACAGTTCAAAAACTCATGTTAGGTCACCTCAGTAGATCAGCAATCCTCAAATCAATGCAATGAACATTTAAAGGGAGACGAATATTGTGTATTGTATTTTTTGAGTATATGTATAGGCTCTATCAAGTGTTCACTATTGTAACTCCCTTCTTATTATTATCTCATAGAGATCACTTTTTAATATAATGACAATGTTGTATGTAATGATGTCTTTATAAATGATGTTTTTAAAGGGCCTCTATTTCGCATCACACCAGAAAAGGAAAAGTATTACTAATTGTAATTTTATTCTGTAACATATTTTTTAACAGGAAAAAAAAACTCAAGCTACATTGGTAATTTACATATTTATTTTGTTATGTAAATCATATTTATAAGTGCTATTTTCACAGAGAAGTGATTCTTTGTAAATTGTAAATACATTGCTGTTTTTCTCTTTGTGTTGACTGCATGTCTTTGTATCAGACCAGAAGAAAAGACACATAACATAATATACTACAAGATAAATATTTTTTGCAGTCTTGTGATTATTACTTCGATGAGGTCTACTAAAATGGTATTATTAATGTGTAGAAGATGTGGCATTACTATACTAAACTATACTTAAAGTCAGTGACTGATCACCTTCAAGAAATGTGGTTATCACCTAAAATAAGAGAAATATTTCAGAGTAAGTGAAGCGATCTGGTGGGTAAACAAGAAAATTTCATTATAAGTTCTGCAGACCAAAAGGTACTACAAGCTAACTGAATAAAAGGTGTGCAAATGATGCAAAACTAAGCCGCCTTGCATAATAAACTCTGCACCATGTGGCTCTTATCTTGCTGTGTATTTGAGCCTAGTGCAGTGTGTTTATGCTACCTGCACTGCACACATCACAATTTAGCTTTTGTTCACACATACACTCACAGTGTGATGGTATCTACCACGCAAGGGCCTAAACATCAGGAGTAGTCTGGAGCCTTACTTACAGTTCAGCAGTTCATGGGCAGGACAACCTGGGCATCAAACCACTAATTCACTTTTGCTCCTGAGCCACAGCTATCTTTACACATGCTTATCAGCATCTAAATGTTCTCTCCAAATTATTTAAGCATAAAAACCTTGCTCAGAATAACCCCTCCTTGTCCTCCCATGGCACGTCCATCACAGACAAAAAACTTATTTTGAGAAAAATAAATTCACACCCTACTGGAAGTAATTAAAGCTAGCAAACTTAGAAAGGCGTACCGCTTTGATCTTTCAGAATGAAGACCAACAGAAAACTTTGTATAACTCACATCCTAAATGGAAGAAAAATTTGATAATTAAATAATACGTTAAATAATATATTCACAAACACAGTAACACGTGTAGGTTTTAAAGTAGATAGGTAAAAATGATCATTATTGTACAGGAATTAATATACACTATTGCAAAATACCAGTATAATACTGTACTTTAGAAAGTTTATTGATAAAAAAGCATAATAATGATGCTTTTTGTTTTACTGTTTTACATTACTGCTAAAAATTTGGTAGTTTTACCGTATTAATTGCTGCCAGTAAAGAACTTTAATTTGAAATGTGTGCTGATAACCCAGAGATGGGTTTGGGTTTTTTTGTTTTGGGCTAAGAAGTATTACTGTTCCCTGTGATTGATTGGTAACCCTCTTGCCTTATGATGGCGCAAACAGGCCCAACCCCCTGTCACCCTGAATTAGATAAGCGGATAAAATGGATAGATAGTACTGTTCTCTATATTACCTGTATAACAGCTCATTCCCTAACAGTTCAAGTGCTGCAAACTGCCCAAACAAAGATGATAAAGCCTCTTTAAAATTCCACACCAAATGACATATTCATTTTTAAAATGCAGTGTTTAAGGCAATTTTGAGTAACTTCCTCCAGAGCTGAAAAAATGCTGCTTTGAACTTGAAACTGAAAATAACTTATAAGTAATTTGCAGTTATGTATGCAGTAAGCAGTTATGAATATTTAAGTTTGCTTTTGTTTTTTGCAATATTCTAATTAAAGAAATGCATATACATGCATGTACATTTCTAAAATTGTTTTAACAGTGATTTTATGTAAGAATATCCTTGCAATGTTTAAATTTTAAAAAACGAGGATACTTATATAAGAAGGTTAAAATATTTTAAGTAATTGCCACTTCATTTCTACCTCCCTTTCATATGCATAGGTCAAATCTGCCATCGCTTGTGTATAATCATCCCTCTGAACCTGTGTGTAATTTATGCCTCTAATGGGAGTCTTAGCCCTCCTCCCTGTCATTACACAGTGTGTAAATGCCAGTTTCTGACTGTGGGAGCTCTGACTCAGCCACTCTGGGTGCTCCCTAGAAATAAGACTCCCAAACTGCCTGCCACATGCAGCCTCCCACCCCTCTGTGGAATATAGACCCCCTATTTATAGCACTGGCGAGGCCTGTAACTCTGGGCTCGGCACAAACTTTCATTTAAACAACCACCCCTAGCAATCCACCGAGTGCACACTGACAGAGACAGGAGGAGCAGGGTGTGCTTGCGTGAATAAGAAAGAGTGGGAGATCAAGTCTGAGAGGCAAGAGAAGACAGAAAGCAGCGAGACAAAGAGCAAGAGACATAGCCGACAGTTTGAGTGATTCTGGTGGACAGTTTAGGGAAGAAAAAGAGAAAAGAGAAGAATTTATAAGGACTGAGTCCATGAGGAGTTGAAGTTGACTGACAGGACAACAAATTTGTCCACCTGTTTGGCACTGAGGGATTTTGCTGGAAGATTGATCTTTGGATATCAATTTTCAAAGAGGGCTGATTGGAGAAGACGTTACTTCACTTTGATATTTTGCTAAACTGGAAAAAGTAGTGAGGGAAGAAGCCAGCAAGCAAGACAAGCAAGAGAAAACCAAGATTTCACTGCAGCTTTTGAGTAAGACTCGATCATATTATTATTACATGAAACACATTTTGAAATCATTAGAAATCAACTGTTATTATTCTGCACAGAAATTAGACTCTTTTTACAAACTTGTGCAACCAAGAAGAAAGAAACCTATCAAAAAGATAGCTTATTATCAAAGTTGACTGAAAGTCTTTTCTCATTTTAAGCTATTGAACAAACTTCTACATAACAATGTATGCATGTAACCTGAGCTTAAACACACTGCTGTAATTACAAAGCAAGGTCAGGAAAGAAATTACAGACATTTGTAATTAAGGACCATCTATAACAGGAAACCAAAAAAAGGGTGAGGTCTGCGCGAAAAAGACAGAGGAGGCCGCAAGGACACCAACACGGGCAACGGGACATTAAGAATCTCACCAGCAACAACAGCTGCTTTAGAGGGACAACAGGCACCATGGATTCTCAAGGAGGACATTACCTCAACAAAGAAGCTGTGCTGTCCCCTTTAGGAATAGCCCGAATGTTCCAGCTACTGTTTGGCTGCACCATAATGGCCCTTGTGTCCCACAGCGCAGGCTACAGTGCCAATTATGGAATCTTCTGTATGTTTGTGTGGTGCTTCTGCTTTGCTGTCACACTGGTTGTTTTCACCTTGGACATTACCCGGCTCCACACTTGTATGCCGATTTCCTGGGATAACTTCACTGTGGCCTTTGCCATGCTGGCAACACTCATGTACATCACTGCCTCTGTGGTCTACCCCGTTTACTTCCTTCAGACAGAGGTTCCCGATGAGGAGTGGGAAGTCCAAATATACCGAATTGCTGTTACAGTCTGCTCTGCAGTCTGTTGCTTCCCCTACGCAACTGAGGTGTTCTTAACACGAGCCAAACCAGGGGCTGTGGTTGGATACATGGCCACTGTGTCTGGTCTGCTCAAGGTGGTCCAAGGTTTTGTGGCCTGCATCATTTTTGGGGCCCTGGCTAATGACAGTGAGTACAACCAATACATTGCCACCCAGTACTGTGTGGTGGTGTACAGCCTGTGCTTCTCTGTCACTGTGATAGTGGTCGTACTGACGGTTTCTGGTAGGACCTCTGCCCTGCGGTTCCCATTTGATCGGTTTGTGGTCATCTACACCTTCTTTGCTGTGATCCTCTATCTCAGTACTACGCTGATCTGGCCCATCTTCAGCTTCGACAGGAAGTATGGCAACACTACTCGTCCCGAGGACTGCCCACGAGGAGAATGTCCGTGGGATAGCAAGTTGGTTGTGGCCGTCTTTACTAACGTCAACTTAGTGTTGTATTTTGTAGATCTTGTTTACTCCCAGAGGATTCGCTTTATCTCTAGTTCTGCTGTCTGAAACCACCACCAACACCCACCAACAAGTTCAAGGACATATCCAGTTTGTTCTCCATACCCAGGTCTATGTGAAAGACTCAATGGCTTAAATCCACCATTTCACAGTGTTATGTAGCCAGTGTATAACACTTTTTTTTAATTAGCAGTATTATCTAGTTTTTATGTTACAGTATTAATCTAGTCCTGAACTTCTTCCTACCGTAGAGAACATGCACCATGGAGAAAATCTCAGCAACACTGTCCACAGACGACTCTGGGAAATATATCCATCTCTCTAATACAGGCATCCATCTTATCTGGGATGGACCTAAAGAAGTGTCAGACCAGTGTTATGTCATTCAACCTTTCAGAGGCTTGGCAATTTATTTAATACTATTTATATAACAATAAACAGGGTGGAAATATATTTCCTAGATATGTTTAGTATCTGTTAGGTCAACAGTTTGCACTGAACATAGAATATGGTTTTGGCTTTCTAGCCACTTCACTATATTTTTTTTCCAGTTTAGATTATATTCCCCACATATGTTGAAGTTTATAAGGTTTTTTTTAATTTACTGAATGTCAATTTTTTTTGAAGGCAAATGTTTGGCAGCAGTATTAGATTTGTTATTTTGTTGATACATTACATGTTGACCACAAGCACGAGTGTTAACATTCTTTTTCCCATGTTTGTACTCTGTTCTGTGTTTAATAAAATGTCTATGTTTTCATTTGGCCTTCTTTCACTTCTTTGCATAAAGTAGGACTTAAATACACAGTGTTTTTCATGTTCTAGGGTAATTTGCTGCTACCAGTCAAACTATTTGTACAATTTCATGTTTTTTCTTTATACTTGGTAATTTAGCATAGACTGGGATTCGCCAATACGTAACTTTTTTTCTCTTTTTAAAAAATAAAGGTTTTCCAATGTGTTGATTGTTCATAAAATGCAGAAAGAAAGAAAAAAGATCAAGCAGCATATGCTAGTTTGTTTAGCCTACATGTAGTCTACAATTTTAGAGAAGCTGTTGAGTTAAATAAAAATGTTTATAAACATTAATGCCTAATAATGTAGGTTTTAAAGTATAATGTAGTTTAGAATGTTTAACTTTTTTTTTTTAAAAAGCATTATAATGTTGCTTTTTGTTTTACTGATTTACTTTACTGCTAAAAATCTGCTAGTTTAACCACGTTAATACAGAAAATACATGCTGATAACCCACACACACACACACACACACACACACACACACACACATATATATATATATATATATATATATATATATATATATATATATATAAGGTAAAAGTGAACATTATTTTATTGTATGTTAATATACCATGTCGCAAAATAACTCAAATATGCTGTACCCTGTTATACTATATGCTTAAAATGAGGTAGTTTTACTGTTATTTCACCATGTTAATACAGAAAACACTTGCTAATGGCTGCCAGTAAGTCACTTTAATTCGACAAAAAGCTATGACCTGTCTGTATGACACAACTTTAATCATTACAACCACAATAAGCACAGTAACTACCTGCTACTGTTGAATAGCTAACAGATATAAACAGGTTTACCGACAGGATAATGAAGAAACTTAAGAGAAAAAACGCCTAACTCGGAGTTACTACTTACATCAGTCTGTTAACTATGTTGCACTTTATCTGCTCAGAATATGTATGTTATGTCTGAGCGCCTCCATCTCGACATGTGTTTCCAAGCTTTTCGCCGGTAGATGCCAGTAAAGCGACTGCGTCTCCTAACCAGCTTTTCCTCTCAGCAGCACAGCCTGGTGCAATTTAAACCCCGCCTCAAAGTTAACGCTGCTGCCACTGCGATTGGTTGAAATTGTTACGCGTAAGCTAAGGGTGAAAGCTCACTGGCTCGCAAGCCTCGTCAATCAAATTCGTTTCTGGTCGCTGTTGCAGAAGCTACAGCGCTAATCACCTGGGACGCGTTGACAGAGTCGTAATTTCAGGTATTTATGAAGAGCTGGTATTGGTCTGTCTGTCTGTCAGCTTAAAGATTCTTCCGTTTGTTCATAAATATAATGAATGTTAGCGTTATGGCTGCTGCCATCATGTGTCCAGGATTCGCCTTGCCCTCCCTCAGTGAATAATACGGAAGTAAGATTATGTTTGCGCTGCGTGTCGGAGCTGTAAAAAGGACACACGGCTCATCCTTTCTTGGTTCATCTGTCACTTGTAAGACACAACGTTAAATTTAATGTTTTAAATTGTGTGTACCTACAGGCAGAATGAGCGTGGGTTTCATAGGAGCGGGCCAGCTGGCCCACGCTCTGGTGAGAGGCTTCACGGCAGCAGGTGAATTTCGAAACATACCTTTAACCATATGTGCATTAATTTCATTTCATTTGTATTCTTGATGTATGTAGATTGCAATCAGGCACCGAAATGATTTCTGGATATTTTTTCCCCTCTTCAAGGCGTGATTGCCACGCACAAAATCACAGCCAGTTCTCCAGACACAGATCTCCCCACAGTGCAGCAACTACGGGTGCGTAGTCTGTTATATTAGTGACTCTGTGTAATTATGAATATGTATTTTACCTGTCTGAAGAACTACTAAAAGAAGTCAATTTGTACAGAAATTGGGTGTAAATTTCACTACCAGCAACAAGGAGACAGTGAGCAGGACTGATGTTCTCTTCCTGGCTGTGAAGCCCCACATCATTCCTTTTGTCCTCGATGAGATTGGACCAGATATCGAAGACCGTCACCTTATTGTGTCCTGTGCTGCAGGGGTCCGAATCAGTTCCATAGAGAAGGCAAGTCATAGCCCGTCGTGTTTACATGTTGTGTGTTTTATGGTGGGAAACTTACAAACTAAACACATTTAAGCCCCACCTTCCTATTCAAGCTGCTTGTTACACTAGTTTGAATAAGTCAATTGGTGTAAATATAGTAATTATCTACTAGTATTTGTAGTGACATGGTATGGTGCATCGTAGGAGTTGGTGTGTACCCTGCTTGTATGAACACTAGATCACTTAATTATAGTACTATTTTTAAAACATTACGGTAATGCAAATCATAATCCAGATGAATCCAGACGCATAACTTAAAGTCTTATAAACGCTATTGATTCATATTTTTCAGTGCTCACATCGCCTATACATACATCTAATCTGTTTTTGCTTGCTGTATCCATCCATTATAAGAAACTTTAACCTGTACTTTCATTCATCATCCCTTCAAATGAAGTCACTAAATTAGAGCATTGCTCCTTTTTGTAGAAGCTGCAGCAGTATCGCACTTCTCCAAAGGTCATACGTTGCATGACCAACACTCCAGTGGTAGTCCGTGAAGGGGCCACTGTCTATGCTACAGGAAGCTATGCAGATGTGGAGGATGGAAAGCTCCTGGAGCAGCTGATGGCCAGTGTCGGCTACTGCACCGAGGTGGAAGAGGACCTGATTGATGCAGTCACTGGCCTAAGCGGCAGCGGCCCTGCTTATGTGAGTCCGTTCTACCTATCAGTGTGTTTTGCAAATCTGCCATAGCTGCAGCATTTGTGAAAAACGTGCCCTCCGGCTTGTTGCCCTCTTTCCATCATAGTAACATTGATGATTGTGACCTTGCAGGCTTTCACTGCTGTAGATGCGCTTGCTGATGGTGGTGTGAAAATGGGCCTGAACAGGAGATTGGCTGTACGCCTCGGAGCCCAAGCACTGCTGGTATGTCCGTTATAGATGCAGTATATACTTTTTTTTTTTTTAGGTTTTGATCCTGGTTTGATGTTGCTGTGTTTCTATATACCCCTAGTGCCTATGAGTTGAGTTTAAAAGAATACTGTTCAATTATGTGTGACCTGCAGCTTGTCCTGTCCCATTGTGCACATTGACACAGTCTGAATGTTCATTATCACGTGGCGTATTTTATGCGATCAATCAGTGGCGCTTCCTTTGTATTTCTTCAAAGGGGGCTGCTCGGATGCTGTTAGACTCGGAGCAGCACCCTGGGCAGCTCAAGGACAATGTGTGTTCACCAGGGGGCGCCACGATCCACGCCCTACATGTTATGGAGAGTGGTGGCTTCCGCAGCCTGCTCATCAATGCTGTGGAGGCTTCTTGCGTTAGGACGAGGTAGGTTGGTGAGAGAGGTGTTCAACAAACAGAGAAACATTTTTGTCATTCCTGTCATAAGACACAAAAGAAAAGCAATTCACTCAATTGCTCAAAGGGTGACAATTTTTTTTAAAGTTTATTATTCAGACAGCAGATGGAGCTATGTATGTACAAATCATTTTAAATTGTGGCTTCTCTGGTTACATATCACCTAGTGTTGAAGTTATTACTACACTGATTTATTATGCTGTGATTAATATGTATTATCCATTCTAACTTGTATATTTATCTTCTTTTGTTTCTGCTTTTTTATATTTCAAAAAAGGGAACTTCAGTATTTGGCTGACCAGGAGAAGATTTCCCCTGCTGCCATAAAGAAGACAACTCTGGACCAAGTGCTGCAGCAACCGGGAGTCACTCCAGATGCTGTTGGAGTCAGATCTCGTGGGATCAGCATGTTCAACAGCAGCAGCAGCAGCTCCAGGACCAAAAAGAAATAAAATAACCTGCCAGGTGGAGAAACTGCAAACTTGTCATATCACTGATGATCCGGCTATATGCTACAACCACTACTGCCGGGTAGTTGTTGACCTAAGTAAGTAAATCACCTAAAATATGAGGTGAGACTTAACAAGAGAAAGATTTCAAGCGATAATAGCTTCCTTTTGTAAGAAAATCTCCATTTCCGTTACCATGAAATGCTTTTTTTCTTTCTTTTATATCCCTGTTCCTGGTATTTTAGTTGACTCATGGAATAAAAATGCTCCTATCAGTTTCTTTTCTGGCTTTCTAAACCTTGTTTCTGATGATCGTGTTTCATGCCAAAGAGGTTCACTTCACAACTGGTTTTTTTTTTTCCTCGAGGTGATATCCCATTGCAGCTTGTATTGTACTGTGTACCAAAATCATGTTTTGCAATACTACAGATATTGATAAAATGCTATATTTTGTACTCCAAATGAGTGTATTTTCAAAATAGTTTATTAAATGTAGACATTTAACTAATTCTGTGGTTGTGATTTATTTGTGCCAGTGCTCACAGTGCCAGCAGTGCTGATTCTAAGTCACAACAGGAAGTATAAGAAACAATGTAACAAAGGATGCTGTATTCTTAGTTATCATTTTTTCCCCCTTGCGAGCAAAGAAAATCTTTCATGAATGGAGGCACGTGACCAAACACGATGACGTCTGGCTTCGGTACAAGAGAAAGGAATCAACAAGGGGAGCACGGGCAGGCGTTTGGAAGCGCCGTCGCTTCTGTCAGTGGAGCCGAAATTCAGCTGTGCCTCGGATGTTAGGTTTCAGACGAGCACTTTAACAGCTACAACTTCGGAGGGGCGTCGTTTTGAAGTCAGGTGGGCCCGTAAAGCAAACAGAGCTGCTGCTGCTGCTGCTGTTGTTATGCTGAGTGTGCATGCCTTCGCCTCGCCGCTGTCAAGCTGGCCAAGGCTAGCTTAGTGGGCTAGCATAGCTAGCCTCCTGGTAAAGTTAGCCTTTCTCACATCAGAAACATTTCAAACTAAAGTGCCCTGATTATCCAAGTGGTCAGCACACGTTTTGACACAGCTCGGGGGTTTATTTTGAAAGTTTACACATGAAATGCTCGGTTGTAACCGGGAACATTAGTGCTCCTACTACGGTGAGATGGCAGCTAATCTTTTACACACGCGCGCGCGAGCTGTGAATTAAACGTGTCAATCTGATTTTCATGTAGTAGAGAGCGGAGGGGGGGCTGCCAGCCAGCCATTTCGCGCTTGAGGGGTAACTCCCCCTCCCTGAGCTGTGGATTCGCTCTCGTTGCTGTATTGCTACAAATAGTAGAAAGACTGAGCACACGGGGATTTCCTCGCTTGCTTGTTTTGTAGGCGGGGAGTTGTTTGCCACTTTTTTTTTTTCACGAGCAGGCGCTGAGAGGCTGGAGACGAGAAGAGTCGTGGAATGTCAAAAACCGTGCGACCCTGTGTTAGGTCGCTTCTTTTTCCTTTCTTTTGCGTTTAAATAAATAGTTTGCGAGGGACGCGTTGGTGTCCGCTGTGCCGCTACGCTTTCTTTTGGTGGTTTGTCAACTCATGCGCTTCTTGCTGCTCAAACCTGCTGCTTCATCACCTCGTTGTGGAGGAAAAAAAGGAGCAAGCGCGAGCCGAGCCAGCGGTTTAGCGAGACCAGGTTGGTTGTGTTATTCTCTCGTGACATTTCTGTCATAGACGCGGTTGTGATTGTCAGATCTGAGAAATGTGTTGTTTTTATTCTGCGCGGATCTTTGTGTTTTTTCTTTTTCTTTTTAATAAATGCATTGATTTTTAATCTTCCAGGAAATGCTCTCAGACCAATCGTTTCGAACTGAATTGCTTCACCTGAAGTGACAATTCATTTAACCACTAGTTAAATTGTAACAATGGCAGAGCCAAATCAAACCAGCCGCCCTTGGCTTTAATGCCACAGCCAAGCAGTTAACAACACAGCATTGTTTTATTGTCAGAGCCTGCAAACAAGTAGCGGTATTTTATATCATGCTGAATCATCACAATGATGTATTTAGACGTTCTCAGAATCCACCCCGAAATATGGCACCACCGGACAAAGGTCTGCTCGCTTGATAAGGGTCGATGTTTATCACCAAGCCACCGTTATTAGGGAGATGGATCGAAATGGTGCTGAGCTTTCCTGCAAGTCAGTCAAGCCATGAGCATCAAGTGATGACCATCATGCATTTATCAATAGCCTCATCTACATTCAGCTGAGAATGTGCATTTTTATGGCAGCACTGTCATGATGTACATCAACAAACAGGCTGCGAGTATATTTAGACTAAGTGCTTAGGTGTCAACTGCGATGTCAGATCCATTTAAAAAAAAAATGCACGATAAGCAGATATTATGCGTGTGTTGCTATTATATAGCCCTGCAATGAGTGGATGCTTAAACTAGGTCAGGTGTAATTATATGATGTATAGGAAGTTAAAAAATACACCACCCAAATCAGGGTAGTGTTTGAAACATCTCTATAAAATGGTAAATGTGGCATTCTGTAAATGCCCTTTCGTCTTTGTTGCTGAGCAGTGATTAAATGCTATAGAGAACCAGCTTTTTTCTGTTATCATTTAATGCAGCGTAACACGTCATTTCTCTAATTTTGGGTTGGCAGATGCCTTTGTTTCCCTATGTGTGACATGATGAAATTTGCTGCCTATTAGAGTGCACACTTATGGAGGGCGCAGGTAATGAATTATCCATGGAGAGTGTGTGCAATTTGAAAAGTCACCTTGGAAACTGTTGAGCCCATATAGGCAGGGCTAAACAGATAGAAGTTGCCCATTCTTGCTCAGATACCCAACTTATTTCATCATCTCTGTTCATGCGAGCAGGGCATTGAAGTGTGTTTAGCGGACAGGCCAGCCCCACATCAGAAGCCCGGCTTTGCAATAAAGCGTAATGCTCATCTCTGCCTTTCTCTGCAGGTAACAAGAACAGATGATGGTCCATATAAGAGCCCGGTGGGGCTGGCAGTGGCGTGTGGATGGAGGCAGGGAGTGGTGTAGATCGGTGCTTAGATTTATCTTTTCTTTCACTGAGGTAGCAAAGATAAAGCAAGGCTGGATACCATAGAGGTGAACTGAGTGCACAACTTATACCCAGTGGTGTTGCTCAGAATGGGCAGGCAGTGGAGGGTGGAAGAGGATATGTGAGGTTGACGAAACATGAGGCAAGACTTTACACTGCATAGAGTACAGTCTGGCCACCAACACCTCTGTATAGCCAACACAGCTGTGCCTTGGGAGTAGTTACGCCTATTCAGGACAATTTATAGCCTCCAGAAAGGAACACAAATGTGGGATTTGTCCACAAAAGTGCTGCTTAAGCTGCACAGGGCAATGGGAATGCCCGGAAGGAAGGGAGAAAAAGATCAATATATTCTCCCCCCCTTTTTTGCAATAGGGAGGGAATGTTGGTGATGAAACCTCTTGCAAGTGTAGTGCGGATTATGATTGCTTAGCATTGCGATATGCCCGCTCCACTTCTCAAAGTAGTACTTTCATCCAGTCAGAGTGTGTTTGATGAATTTCTGTTTGGAACTTACACTTGGCATGTTCATTACTGCTCTCTGTTTGTTCATAATTTAGAATAGTCAATATTAGACAGAACATGGTGAGCATGCACACAGAGCTGTGCACTGGCCGCTGGTTTTTCATGTAACCTACTTTTATCTTGGCTAATTCGTGTGTGGGACACATCAGCTGTAAACTGACATTAACAACAAGCGAATTTTAGTCGTACCCGTGTAAGAAGCTAAGTCAAATTAAATTGGTGAGTCACTCTGCATCACTTTTATTGGATTTTCAAGAGTTTTAGGATATTTTCCAGTTGTGTGTGTATGTATATGTGTGTGTGTGTGTGTGTGTGTATGTATATGTGTGTGTGTATGTATATGTGTGTGTGTGTATATATATATATATACACATACATACACACACACACATATACATACACACATATATGACCTTTGTTCGAAGGTAAATGCTGTGTAGGCAGATAATTAAACTTTCATTAGTGCTCCCTACATTTGTATTTGGGGAACTTAACATTCTTTGCAAATGACTAATAGGTTCCTAAAAGCGTGCACCTCATAAAATTACGCTAAATTATGCTCTACATACAGCAGAATTTAAAATTAACAGTCTGACAGTCTTTACCTGTGTTAAGCTGACAAAATGTTACTACTCTTACTTACAAATTGGAGGTCTTTATTTCTCCAATCACTCTGTGATTGTGAACACAGTTACAAATGAAAAGTGACAAAAAGAAAATCAATGCAAGCTGTCCTTGGGCAGCCTCTTTTGCAAAATACAGCAGTCATTTATATACTTCATGTCTTTTCAGATATTTATTCATTTTTATTTAGCTCAAGCTCCTGTCCTACGCAGAGAAATCATATTTCACCATTTGTGGACAAATACGCTGGGTGCTTAGAGGATCAATTTAGCGACCTTTGCGGTATATAATAATCTTTTCAGCCATAAGATAATTTAGAAATCTTCTTCCTCCCCTTTCTCTATTGTTAAAATTGATAATTTCTTTAAGTATCACAAGCTTTAGCTTATGTGAGAATATGTGAGGAATGTCTAAGGAGGATTACAGTAAGGAACACTGCTAGCTGTATGCGTGTTTACACTTTTAAGTTTTCATGTCTCGAAATCTGTTAATTTTTTTTAATGGTGAAATTGTGTTTTGTTTTTGTTTTCTTTGTGGGACAATCATTAGCTGTGAGACGCCATCAAATATCCTGTAGACAGGGCTCATCAATCACTTGCCAAAATTTGAAAAGAGCGGAGGCAGTCTTATTAATAGAAATTAGAATCTTTGATATTTCCAGGTAATAACTCTGCTCTCTCACTGCATTTGAATCAAAGCTCTCCACAGGAGAAAATGCACTGATCCGTGTTTGTTTTCTTTCTTTCTTTTTTTGATGATGCTGCTGAGATCTGTTTTTTTTTTTATGTTTTGTTTTGTTTTTTTTAATAGGAGAAGACTGTTTTAAATCATATCAGTGCATCAGTAGTAAGTAAAATAGCTCACATATTTGATATTCTTTTACTTGAAATGCATTGAAACGTATTGACCTGCTCTATCAATTCTGTGAGCAAGACAAAACTGTTGTGGTTGTGTTAGGTCAATGCAATATGCATTTAATATAAATTCAACCAGTGTAGTGAACCTCCTAGATATTTTGCCAGTGTGTGGGTTGCCTGCAACCCTTACTTCCTCTGCCAGTGCAAGGCTGAAGTATCAAGAGCTATTCTCTTCCTGTTTAATCAAGTCCTCCAGGCAGATACTGTGAAAGGCCAGTGAAGTCTCCTCTTCTGTCCTACTGGTTATACCAACAGAGCGGCTTCAGTAGATAGCAGCTGCTGAACATGGAAATAGCTTTTTTTTAATGTATCAAAACATTGGTTAGTACAAACAAGTCCCTTTAAATAAACCTCCCATTATCAGTGACTTAAGAAAATATACAATCCCTTAAGGGCAGTGATTCATGTTTTCACTTTAAAAGACATGAACTGGATGCAAAAATCTGACATAAATGTGCCACATGCTATTCTTCATAGTATAGCCTACTAGCTTCTACATGCGACTTTTTTTCTCGCTCTTTTCTTTTTTTTTTCCCAAGGAAACTAGGTTACATAAAATCAGTTTATTTGTATTCATCAAACTCTTCTTTCTTTGCCTAGAGTCTGCCTGGTTATCAGAATGAGAAACGATAAGTGCCTGTGACTTTAATATCAGACAGGAAAAAAATTTATTGGCAAATGTCTTTACTTTGTTGGCACAAATTTTACAAACATAGGAGAAGGAAATTTCACATATTTGACTATGGAAATGCAGTATTACCTTGAAGCCATTGTGCTGTATTAACGTGATTTTTTTCTTTTTTTCCACATAAAATTTGGTCCTACTAAGAATCTAATTGGAGGGAACATAACAGATTTTTCCCTTCTTTAGATATACAACAGGTACCAATTCTTTCTTACGTCTTTTCTCTCTCTCACATCTTTAATAACAGTATGTGTGAAAACTAAACCTCCAAAGCAGAGTCACTTAATCCTTATCCAATAATTTAGTGACTTAATGATTTAGTCATTGTGGATTTATTTAATTTTTTGTGTGGTTTGATGTTTTTTGGTTATCAGTGCTTCCTTTTTTTAATAAAGGTCAAATTCAGGATGCTTCTGTTTATCTAATATGACAGTATTTGCCAACCAGAGCAGTGTAAGGATGATATACAGACATGGTCACGAATTAACATCCCCCCCCCATGCACCAAATGTAGGTGGATTTTCTATTTTGGTGAGTAAATCTTAGTGGACAGTCCCCCACGGTGGCATTTTTCATTCTTTTTTTTTTTCTTTTTTCTTTTTTCTCCAAACCAAAATTAAAGCGATGCTTAGGGTCTCTCCTGTGTTTTGGGATCACTCATATGCTTCTGTCTTCCTCCCTCTCTGTCAAAGTTTGACACTTACACACACCCACACACAGCTTTTTTCCCCCACCAGTATTCCACAAAGACCTGACCCTGACATTTTTGTATAACCCTAACTATCTAACCAATCGTCTCATCATAACTCAGACTAAGGCTGGGCATTGCAGTCTTTTTTGAACAGGAGCCTAAATTCTTAGATTCATGCAAAAGACGACGCATTAGAAAGCGATTACATTGTTGAGGAGATTGATGTGAAAAGTTTAGAATTTTTTTTTTACTATTCATGCTTGACTTGATTAGCCCCTGATAAATATATTAAATGTTTGTCACTTGACGCTGCGTCTCAACAAAATATTTAGAAACGCGTATAGAATATATGAACGAAGGTCGATTTATTATTTTAGCAGATTAAAAGCACACTTGGCCAGTGAGTTAAAGTAAATTTCAGACACTGTTAACAGAATTTTGCAGGAGCAGTTTAACCCTACGCTCTAGGGGTCAGTTAATACGGGAAGCTGGCAATTTTGGTTAGTTGCTATTTCAGCATTGCCCAGAACGTCTGCTGGTCAAAAGCACTGGCTTAGTATTTCCCCTCTACTACAAGCATATCACATTTCCCTCTGAAAGCTGCTGAATGATTTCCCCTCTCCCTCTTTTTGTCACTCTTATTTCACGCTCTGAATACTTAGTAGTTAATAGCTTCCCTCCCCTCTTCCCGTCGTACCTTTCTCAGACGCACTCGCACACTGTTTTCTGCACACACAAGTTCATACCACTCTTCCAGTATCTCTTCCAGAGCTATCAGAGGAGTCTGATTTTTAATTTGCAGTTAAATGGCGCCCGACACATGCAGCTTGCTTGATAATTGACTTAGCTCAGCTGACGGGAGGAATGATTAGATCTGAATATCTAGGCGATCTTTTCAACTCTCTTAGAAGTGAGGGAGTAAGAGCAGAGGCTCTGATTAGGCATAAAGTCTTGAGATTGGCTGTACAGCGTGAAAATGTTGGCTCACTGCATTAAATATGTCAACCTGGAAAGAGTAAGTGGAAAATAATAAAGCCCAATCATAGAAAAGGACTGACATTTCTTTTATTTTTCAGGCACTTACCATGTGCTTTTCAGTTTCTTTGTCATTGCCATCATTCTGTTTCCTGGAAGGTCTGTGACAATGGACTGAGAGGCTATAGGTCTTATACATTATTGATCAGGGAAACTGAATAGGTGATTGTACTGACTTTACAGCAAGCACTCTCCTTTTGTTGTTTAGCTAATCGTCAAAGATATCCAGAATTTGCAAAGACAATGAATTGAAAATGGTGCTAAACATTCTATCACCCTTCTGTCGGGCCTAATTTACATCTGGGCCACAGCTCTAGTTATACAGTCTTGTACAAACTGTGCAAATTTTCTTTACAAGTCCACACTGGTTTTAGAAAGGAAAAGAAATTAAATTGGGCATATGATCAAAATGAGCCACATCGTGGTCTCTTGGAGTGAAAATTGTTGAAATGTATTGTTTGGTGTGAGATGAAATTCAGCTGTTAGTTTCACAGAGCTCTGTTGCCATTGTTGGATGCTGCTTGTGTTTTGTTTTTTTCCGCCCCTGAACACAGTCTTTCATCAGCATGCACCTCCACCGTCTACTTTTATTCACTTCATTAGCAAGCTGCCAGTGCCCAGTGCTCGGACGCTTCTTTTCAAGAATTGATCATGACAAGTTAAATTTGTATGTGCTTGTGTGGTTTTGGTGATCTGTCACTGTGCGATGCATGTGCATGTGATTAGTTGCGTGATGTGCCATCCACTGTCCTGTCTCAGCAAACCCTGTACCCTGTTAGTCCTTCCCCAGCCGTGTTTAGTATTCAGAGAGCAGGCGCTGTCGTAATCTGGATTCCGAGGCAGGTTGCTGGGGTTTTTTGTTTGCTCTTATGGCCCTGATAATCTTGTTACACTGCTGTCAAGTGGAGCTGGCCCTCCCTGCAGCCCTGAACCACCATGTGTGCCACCTCCGGTACCAGAAATACACCCCCACCCCCCCCCCATCCCCAACAGCCCACCGCCATTTTGAGACAGCCGTTGATGGAAGAGCCTTGGATGTATCCTTGAAGAATCACCTCCTGAGCATCTTTATTCAGCCTCCCACCCCCGCCCCGTCTCCCACCCCCACCTTAGGCGGCGAACGACAGTAATAAATATTCATCAGGGGGATGCAGTGTGTCGAAGCTGTAGCCTCGACTCCCCCTCAACAAAGAGTCCCCTGGCTAATGGTGTCCATCCTTGGCATCTCCCCTGGAGAGATCCTGCAGAGGGGACGAGATCATTAAAGGATGCCACAGGCTGAGGGCCGGACCTATCATGTCACATCAGCATTTATCGCACCAGAGTTGTTGGGTTTTTTTTTTTGTTTGTTTTTGTTTTTCTTGTAAACCCCCTTTCCCTTCTTCAGAGTCAACCTAAGCCGACCCTACCTCTGCAAGCTGCAGTGCATTGCTTCAGATGAACAAAGACCGCATTTGAAGGTTGGATGGGTTGCTCTCGTTGTGTTAGTTCAACTTCACAACTTCCTAATTGGCACCTTGGTTTTGGTCCTTGCTGAGATCAGGATTTATTTTTTCTCTCAACCTGTTCTTCTCAAGCTCCTCTAAATTTGTCGACCCTGCATTTTACATAAGGCTTCTCTCTGTTTTTTCTGTCTCTCTTTTTCTTTCTCTCTCTTTGTGTCTCTCTCTCGCTCTCTGTCTTTCTCTCTGTCTCTTTCTTTTTCTCTCTCACAGATTCTCTTTCTCTCTGTGACCACACTCAGCGTTTTCTATTTCCTGTGGGTGTGATGTCTCTCCTCCACAAGCAATCAGCTCTGATTTGTCAGCGTTCTTCCAGGCGATTCATAAAAATTCAGCAAGCATCTACAAAAGACGTCTATGTCCCTGCGCTTGCTCCCTACCTCCGATGCCCCCGCACTCTAAGCTGCAGCTTTCGCCTCCCGCTCCTTCGGCTAGAAACACAAAAGACGTGAAATCATTAATAGGAGCTAATATATTAGTGCAAGGAAGACATCAGTGTCTTTTGTTTTTAAATTGTGACTATGTCTTTGTCAAATGCAAGGGCATTCTCCAACAGATCAGTGCACCAAGTCTGAAATTTCCCTGTCATTCTTTATGGGAAATTATAGGTGTGTTTTCCTTTCTTTGCCTGTGTTTGTGTGAGCATGCCTCTTTGTCTCTGTGAGGTATGACAAGCCTGGTAGTGGAAGGGAGCAGCTGTGCATTGGACCTTGTCTGTGTTGTTCTGCCATGCCCTGTCATTGGTAGCCGTCTGTTGGCAGCAGCCTGTGCTGGAGGCTTGCAGCCTGGGTGAAGTCTTTCCACAGTGTCATATGGTGAGCTTTCAATGTGCCAAACCATGCCTACTATGTTACCCTACACAGATGTGTGACAGAATACGCCCCCTCAACTTGGACAGTGTGCCATCTCTTTGCATTTTCAAGATTCCAACTGGTTTTTGAACAATGTTGGGTCTAGGCTACTGAGGGGAAAATGATAGGCTTAATATGAAATTTGGAAGATGCAACCTTTTTTTTTTTTTCCTAGTCTCATCCCAGTAGCTATTAGTGTAGTACTTTCCTGTCTATTTGTCCATTATCTGTGCATCATCAGGCAGACCATTATCCCATTATGTTTTGCATCTGTGGTCCAAATGCTTACTGGAAATGAGTCACCACAAAGGCCAGTGAAAGGTACGTGTTACTATCAGACAGCTATTCATAGCCAGCCCATCAGGGATGAAAGTATCACATTTGAAAAGTCCTGTGCAGAGCGTGAAAAGCTTTTTATATGGGCATCTGCAGCGCAGAGAAACATTTCTGTTTTTATAAGAAGCCAGAGGACTTTTTTTTTTTTTTTTTTTTTTTTTTGAAGTGAAAGCATCAAGAATTCAAGTCACAGTCTGACCTCATGTTATGTCCCCAGCCTGTGTGATAGTGTCGTATTCAGGTCATTTTTAACAAGCGGCTGTCTCTCCCTGTTTGGCTCAGGTGACCGGTCCACCTGTAGCACCCTTTTGTTGCCATGGAAATATCCTGGCCATCTTAGTGCACTTTGGAGCTCCGACTCATCTGTTTTTCTTTTCTTCCCTCACTGAGCTTCTGTGCAGACGACATGAATTTCCCTGATGACTAGCTTAATGTGCATGCATGCTGCAAACTTCTGCACACGCTGACAGTAATTCTTTTTTACATTCTTTTGTTCAGATGCTTTCTTTCCTGTTTTGATGTGTTAAAAAAAAAGTTCTAAGAGCTAGCATTTGTTTATGTGCTCAGTATAAACACACACTGCTGGGCTGTGTAAATCAGCTTACCGAGGCAATGTGCTGGCTGGGCTGGGCTGACTGTGGTGGGTGTCTGTGTTGCTGACACAGCATTTACTGTGTGTGGTGTAAAGCACTCAGGGCCACAGCTGTGTGTGTCTCTGTGTGTGTGTGTGTCTGTGTCTGTGTGTGTGTGTGTGTGTGAGGACATACTTATCCTGTGACAGAGCTCGCACGATGGAATTCACCTGACCTTCTGTCTGTCTTAATACCAGTAGGCTGGACTTCTCACCGACGCAGCTTCTCTTGGTGGTTCCCTCAGTGCAGACATGACAGAAGAAACTGCAGTGCAGCCCTGTTGTTCTGGAGGGCTCTGCAGTAGTTACAGTGGGTTGCTTTTTCATTGATTTATAGGATTATAGTTGGACACAGGCCAAATCTAGACAGGTGTGACTGTCTAGACTGGATAGCTTAAAATCTGCCCCATGTACTTTTGTGAATGTGTGGTGTTTGAGGATGGATGCACTGTAGAAAGGCCCAGATCTGTTCTGTTTTGAAATGTGCCTATGGTACTTGTACTTATACTTGTGTTGTTTTGGGGTGTTGCTTTCCAAAAATAATTTTGGAATTGCTGCCAACCAATTAAATGTCATCTGGAAGTGCATACCGCAAAGTTATTTGTTCTTGTCATAAGTGCACGAACAGTCCAGGTACCAGTTTTTCCAATTACTTAGAAGGAAGTCTGAAGTCCTTGACCCACTTTGTATTTTGTGTATTTAGTCATGTGGTTTCTATTTTTGTTTTTGCTGTTGTTGTTATCAGAAAATACTTCAATGTGTATTTTGCAGAAAAAAATTAAGTTTCTTTTCTAGTACTCTTGTTTCATATATTGTCTTTTCTTTTCACAGATCAACCGGTAGTACAGGTGGACGCTGCTCTCGTGGCATGACTACCACAAACAAGGGAAACAAGGCCTTAAAGGTAACCTGTGTGGCCAAATGTCTATGTGTGTATATATAAGATTTTATTTTTTTAATAAAAGGATCAGCACTAACTAATTTCCACGCACAGGTGAAGCGGGAGCCGGGGGAAAATGGCACCAGCCTAACAGATGACGAGCTGGTGACCATGTCGGTGCGGGAGCTGAACCAGCATTTACGGGGGATGTCAAAGGAAGAAATCCTGCAGCTGAAACAGCGGCGACGTACCCTGAAAAACCGGGGCTATGCCGCAAGCTGCCGAGTAAAGCGTGTCACCCAGAAGGAGGAGCTCGAAAAACAAAAGGCTCAGCTGCAGCAGGAAGTGGACAAGCTGGCTACAGAGAATGCCAGCATGAAGGTGGAGCTGGATGCTCTGCGTTCAAAGTACGAGGCCCTCCAGAGCTTTGCCAGGACTGTGGCCCGCAACCCTGTCACCTCAGCAAGGGGACCTATGGCTTCTGTCATAGGTCCCCTCATCCCCGGTAAAGTAGCTGCCACCAGCGTCATCACCATCGTCAAATCCAAAACGGAGGCTAGGTCGTAGTAGCAGAAAGGGCAGAAGAAAGATGTTTAAGGCTAAACTAGTCAGTGCATTGTAACATGGCACAGGAATGCCTGTGTGAGTTCTCAGTTTTAACCGTGGAGCTAACACTAAAAATATGCTTTCCAAATTCACTCTTACAGAACAACACACCAGTCTGTTTTTTTTGTTTTTTGTTTTTTTAACAGGCCTGTCACCAGGGTAATAAAAATCAAACTCTAGAATTTAGGACGATACAGTTGTCCCATAAACAAAGGAGAAATATTGCAATATTGAAACATTTAGAAAGTGGAAAATTGAAGAAGACTGCATCAAGTTTGCTTGTTTTGATTGAGATTTTTATGTCAGTTTTCCTAAAATCTGGCTCTTAAGTCTCTTCCGTCCTAAGAACTAGCATTGGTACAGTTTCACAGGTGGTCAAAACCAGTAAGAAAATAAATTGGATCCATTATTCCTCACAAGATCCACAGTACAGAGTGGGAGGAGGAAAAGCCAGCACATATCTCACTAAGAAGCCCTTTGCTTGTTATTATGCACTGACTTAAATTGGGATAACTGACAACTGGTCACAGACTCTTGGTCTTAATGCTACAGATGTCTTTGAAACAACCTGACAAACCCCAAACTCATAAATTAGTCCAATTTGTGATTCTGTTGGTCGTCTGTTGAGAATATAAGCATGCAATGATGCTCCCAAACATAGCATTCATTTCTGTTTATGGATCTGCGACAGGCTTCCGTGAACTTGTCATTTTCAAAATGACTGGTAGATGCAATAATAATATATATGTATGCACTGAAAATACAAAGAGGTCTTGCATATTTAGGTGGAAACGTTAAAAAAGATCAGCAGCACTTAATGATGTTATGATGTTGTTCCAGAGCTGAGTGCCATTCCAATATGACAAGATTCTTCTACAATATCTGAAAACCTGAATGTTATTACAGTAATATCCTCATGTTTTGTGGGAACGGTGAAATCCACAAACATTTTGAAACTTAATTTTTGCTCATAGAGGTAATATGTTGATTTTGTTTAAAAGATATATATTGCGTTTTTTTGTAATTACTTGTTGACAGGGCCGTCAGATATTTCCAAAAGAAAATCTTTACACGAGCTTTACTGTTTGAATTGTTAAGGTGTAGAAAACTTTGTCTAAAGTTGACTTCTTGGTTTTTATTACTAGGTAGATTACCTTCCATTGTTTATAGAAATACAGAAAAAGAAAACGTTAAAAAAAAAAAAAAAATCCTGTGACATCTTTTTTGCAATTGTACCGAAAGTGGCTTACTATTAAAGTCTGATAGCTTTTTCTAGTGACTAGGCGCGTACTGTGGGGTAGCGCGTGATGTGATGTGTAAGTGACAAGTTGGCAGTGTCGTTCACTGTATAGATGTCAATGCTGTGCTATTTAAAACAAATCTGTAGAGCTAAACTAGATGGTGTAAACAAGGTCAATTGTCTTTGTGCGTATTGGCATCTGTGATATCCTCCGCTTCCTTGGTGTTAGTTACAAATCATATTGTCATTACGAGTTTACCACATTGAGCCACGAATGACAGAATTTGATGAAACGGCATTAGTGAACATGAAGTCAAAAGACTTTTTGAAGCATAAAGTAATAACTGAATAATCGTTGTATCTAGTGCTGGATGCCCTCTTAAAAACATCTTCTGTAACCGGGAAGTAAAGGATTTTATTATTCTTATTATTCCAGCAACATCATTGGTGTAAATTACATTGCAGGGATAGAGTGCCCTTAAAAGCTATCTTTTAGAATTTACCTGTGGGCGTGCGGTTATCCTGCAAATGTTGTTGACAAACCTTGCACCTTGTCACGCTAGTAAAAATAAGATGCTGCAAGGTTAACCTCAAAGAGGTATAGCATCACTCTTCTAAATCTACCCACTGGTCTTCAGATTGTCTGATTAAAAGCAGAAGGGTTTGGCTGAAGGTTTGTATGCACTAAGCTCCTGCTTGTTTTGCTCAGGACAAAACAGGTCACTTAAAATGAACAAACAATTCTAGATGAGAGGCAAGAAGGCGGGGATGGCAGCTCTGTTCTTTTTCTGTTTTTTTTCCTCCTTTTTTTCTAATAAGCATGTCATAAAGGGCTTCAATCCACACTCAGAAAGAGGCACAGTGCGACTATGTAGAATTACAATCAACAGCTGCCAGCGAGAGCTCCTTCTGTGCCAAGTGTTGCATCACTCTGCTGGTCCTCTAAAAGGAATTTAACACTGAAGCAGGTCTACACCTCAAGGTGAAAGTAGGTGTTTAATGACATTAACAGAATGCACTTCATCCAGATCTCCCTCTCCTGCTGGTCAGAACGTCTTAAAGTGTCGGCTGAGGTGTTAATCTGCAGCCGCTCGCAGACGATACGCCTCAGTGAAACTGCCCGAGATCTGAGTGCTGGTAATACTGTCCGTATCCTAGCCTCACTTTGTCAACATGCTTAGCTATCTGCATTGACTGGTTAACTGTGGGATAAAATATATATTACCTGACTCTCGACATAGCCCAGTATCAATGTTGGCGTCCTTATTGCTGTGGCAGTCTTGTGGAGTGAATCTTTTTTCGTGTCAAGTGTCTTTAAGGTGTTCGAGTGGCACTGTTGACCAATCTCTCGATCTCCTCTGGGGATGATTCTCTTTCTCTCACATACAGCTGTATAGTATGTAGCTACAGTAGGTATTAATGACCATTGTGAAAAAGTGACCCTTAATATGCAACTCAGTGGAAAGGTGTGAAAGAGTAGATGTAAGAGTAATCAATATTGTCAGAGTTTAGGTCTGTTCTTTAATCATTCTTGATGTTTTGTAGATTTTTATTTATTTATGTTTTTTCGCATCCCTCTGTGGGAGAGCAACTGGCCCTTGGTTAAAGCCGCTAACAAAGCTGTCAATGTTTTTAAAGGAATCGTGACAGCTGCACTCAAGCCTTACTCAGTTACTCTGGTCTTCAATCACCTGAATACAAATCCATTAATTAAACTTGGATCTTAACTGAAGTGAACTGCTATTATTTAGATATTTATGCACTAAATAATGTTGATGTTACGATGGATTCTGCCACAAGGGCCACTTGCAATATTTTTTTTTCCCTCTGTGTGTGTGTGTGTGCGTGTGTGTGCGCGTTTGTGTACGGTTGAAGTTCCTCTGCTGCTACACCAGTCGTTAATGCTCATTGTTTTGCCGTAGCATCATCCACAACATTTCTGTTCTCATTATGTGTCGTGCGTGTGAATTTGAAATTGATCTTAACACTGTAATTTGTTCTGCAGATTTCCTTTTTAATTCGTTTTTGACTTTTTCTTGTTTTGTTTTTTTGTTTGTTTGTTTTTTGTATTTGTTTGAGCAACATGTTAGAGGATAAATAGCAGCACTTGTGTGGCAGTTGATTTTTAATAGCTCTCAAGACATTGGCTTTTTTCATGAAGTTATGCTTTGTAAATGGTTGACTGTGCAGGTTTTTTTCCCCTCTTCTCTATGGAGTGGGTCTGTGTTTCAAAGGTATACAAATCTGACTAAAGCGAGTAATACAAAGTTAATAATCTGTTTTGTTATTTTTCTGTATGGGTTGTAATAAAATATTGCAGTACTTTGTATGAAAACAGACAATAGTTAATTGTAACTATTTATAAATTAAATTATTGTACTTTTGCAATCTGTAGATAAGTACTATGTATTCATATATACAGTAACAACTGTGGATTTAAATGTGATTCTCTGAGGTGTCTAAGTTATTGATGTATATATTGTATGTTTGTTGATACAGCTTACTTTATTTTCTATAAGACCAATAAAATGTTTTGGAAAAGGGTTTTCAGCACTACTACTCTGTCATTTAAGGCGTTTAAAAAGTGTCGAAATTAGGTTTTGTCATATTCTGTGGCGTCATTGACCCAGTTTGATACTTTTAAAAATAAACTGGCGGGGAAGGCTTTTTGCCATCCAGGGTGGGTTTTAGAAGACAGCGATCATTTAGATGGCACAATTTCTTTTTCTGTGATCCAAAAAAAGCCGTTGGGCGACCCACTTTGGCTAACCTCAGTGGACATATTTTTGGCCCGACACGAGTAAAACATTAGAGTCATGAAGGATGTCTAGGTGTGCTTGTCCTAGATTAGGAGGAGTAGTGAGTTAGTCATCTCAGCTCCCTATGGAGCTTCTAAATCCCCCCACCCCTACCCCTCGTCTCAGTGCACCTCATCAAACATCAGCCTCCTCAGCAGCGCTTCAACCCCCGCGCAGTCAAAATGCATCTCATGAGAGAACATTCAAAGACAAAGAGACAGATGGCTGAAGACAAACTACATCTTGCCACACCATCCTGCAGGGCATGTGTAAACCCCAGTGCCTGTATTGTTCTTTAGTTCTTTTAAATGGAGGAGGCTTCTACAGGTCTGCGTGACCTGTGCATTAAAACAGGCTCCTCTCCCCTCCTTGGATGCCTGCCCCAGACAAGCATACGGCCTCTGAAGAGTTGATTAATTTGGCAGGATGGGCTAAGGTGAGCTGGTGGGCAATCTAGGACAGCATTCTTCATCTTTACCCACTTCTGCAGCAGGTGCCTGCCCCAGTTCTTAGACCGCAACCTGCTGTACAATTAATGTTGCCAATGCCGTCAGTGAGGCCATTGATGTAACACATATGCACTGCCAAAGCTGAGCAAGGGGCTCTTCTCTACAAAGACCACCATGACACAATACATGTATATGTCCTTCCCCCCCTCGTTCTAATCAGTGAAGATTGTAATGGTGGTGCATGTGAGTTAACTGCAAAAATCTCCATAACCATTAAGACTTATCAGAGTTGCAATCCCAGCTATAAGACAAATACTTAACACCCTTTCCTACCCTGATTGAAACATTCAAATCAGCTAAAGATGGAAGCCAGGGTATTGAATATAATGAGTAAAACTGTCTTGCAGGAGCATGCACCTGTTCAGAAATGTGTGGGCTTGGGTTTCCCTCTGCTGGCATATCAGTGTTAAAGCCTTTATATGATTTAACTGGGTTTCCCCCATAAGATGACAGCACTTCTAAACAGGAGGATTTCCCAGTGTTTACCAGGCATATAAAGTGAAGTCATTTAATTATGCAACGTTTTACAAAACAAATTTAACTGAGAAAACGGGAGTATGCTATAGACTTTGAGCACTTTGTCTTGTAGCCTCGTTACTACTGTGGTGCGGGGTAGGTGGTTAGTTTCTGTTATAACCCAACTATGTATATTAGGAGCACTTACAATCTAATGCATCGCTTCTGTAGTAAATCTTTAGCCATCCACCCAGGCATACATCTGTAGGTACTGTTGTGAAAATCTGCTGACAGTGCTGAGACCTTTATTGATATACTGCCCCTGCTAAATGAGCTTGGACAAGTCATTAGACACAGTACAACCCACAGCTAAAATCATCAAAGTGGAATGAACAGATGACACCATGATAAATATAACAGCTGTAAAGTGCAATATTTAGCGAGCTTGGATGCATAAGGATAATAAGGGGGAAAAGAAATAGTTGAAATTTGAGTAAACTACAGATTTATGAAATCAGATGGTCGTATTTTTTAATAAAATTGGCTGCTATAGCTTATTTAAAAATGTTTTTTTTTTATTTTAATGGGGAAAAAATAAAATATTACAGTGTCTACAAAATCTTTTAATCCTTACCTTTATTATAATTATTGTTATTTATGCAGAGATAATTGTGAGCAAAACAAAGTGTACTGGAGATATAGAGCAAAGCTTATCATGACCTCTCCGCTCATCAAAGACGCAGAGGCTGCTATTTTATATTGGAATCCAGATCTCGTCACCTGACGGTGGAAAACGCCGCTATTATGTAACAATGTGTCGGACGCGGCACCATCGTACGATGAGACCTCTGTCAAGTGAGCCTCAATAAACGTGGAGCTGTGAGCCAGATTTTTCAAAATAAAACCAACGCGCAGCGATGTGACACACCGGGTTTTATTAATGGTGTTCCTTTCCTCTCTGGTTCATCCGCGTTTTTGATCAGCTTGACGCAAAGGTCGTCGTGCGTCTCTGCGTCGCCGGTAGAGGAGGCATTGGCGCAACGCACTACTGCTGCTGCCTCGCCGCTGCTGATACAGACACCGGCTGTCCTGCTGAAACGGGACACGCACGAACCGACACGGTCCGGTAACCGCCTCATTTGACGAGAGTCCGTCTCCCGCTCCGGGCTGCAAATTCAGCACAGTCAGCACATCCACAATGATCAAGAACGGGCATCACCACAACCATCACCAAGTGAACACAGCAGCCGGGAAAGACGCAGGCACGACCCCGGGCGCTACAGCTTGCAGTCCGGAGAAGAGAAGGCGAAGAATCCGGGTGTGGTGCGATGGCTGGTGAGTTCTTAAATGCGTGATGAAGATACCACGGCATTATGGTTATGCTCACTGTTTGCATCGAGCACGTTTCATTGGATGTGGCAGCATTATACCTGCTGCTGGACAGGCCTGCTGCAGGTTACAGGACGCTCACAGCGCTGCTGCTTCATTCTTCACTGGTATCAGCATGCACACAACTTCTTGAGTGGGGATGCTGCTTAAAGTGTATATCCTGCTATCCGTCAATCACGTCATCATGCCCAGTTTTAGTGCTCTTCTCAGTAAGGACATTATTAGAACATCAGCACAGATGTGATCTTTGCAGCTGCCTTTGCTCATAACCATTTAACCGTGACCAGAGTCTGTAGAGTAGTTCACTTTATGCTGGATTTTGAAGAGGTCATGTGAGAAGCCAAGAGGACAAACCAAAGTAGTTAATTGATTATTATTTTATCTACTTACAGTTTACTGCGACTTCCTATCATTACTAGGTGTATTTACTGGTCTTGTAGCAGCGACCAGTTGGTATTGATCTTACTTTCATTTTAAAGATTTTTTTTTCTATGGAGTAGAAAAAGGAATTGTGTGTGTAAAGTATTAAATGGCAAAAAGAGGCAAGTGAAGAGTTTCTCTGAGAAACCTGAAGAATTACGCTTATTACAATCACATGTGCCTTAGTTTGGGTAAGAGGCAATTAAAAGAGAAACATCCCAGGACACTTATCCTTATCTTGACTCGGAATAACTAACGCCTCCTTAATGACAGCTGTAAAACGGGGTGTCTGCTTCTGTGTGACGTAATGGAATAATAAAAAATCATATCTGATTTATGATATCATTATTTGTGCATTCTGTTCATATGATCACAGATATGAATCGTAGCTCTTGTCTTGCAGAACAGCAAACGTACATGACAGCACAAAGTTCGATTTTTGCTTGCTCTGCTTCTTTAGCTCTAATGTCACACTTTTAAATATGATATATACAGTATACAGTACACAAACAACAGTCAGACTGAGAAGTAAAACAGTAACTCTGGTTTTAAATAATTTAATTAAGCTGGTGGTGTTAAAATATCCAAGTAAATCACTTAGCCCTCCAGTAAGAGCAGCTGAGCTCTGATAGTCACAGTTAATTGTCGTAACCAGTCATGCAACGAGCACAGAGGTGTTCAGTGTGAATCTGAAGTATGAAAATGTTATTTTAGAAGCACTCATGGTTGTTGGTCAGCCTTTTAGTATTTCAGACATGTCACCTTGGCACTTTTCGGTGAGCTCACAGTGAAGCTAACTCCCCTTCAGAGCATGTGCTGGGAATATCTGTTTGCCATCGCCAGCTCAACAGAACATAAAAAGTTGCATATTGATTGCTGAAGGTTTCTTTAGTAAAAGACACATTTGGCATTAATCCATACTCCTATATAACTATGGGTGTATTAGAGGGGTTATAGACTTATCCATGTCCATCCCAGAAACAATGGATGCAGATGGAATTTTGTTTGTGGTTCTCATGGAATTTGAAAAACTCGACAACAGCCCAGCCTTTTCCATTCCATTGACCTCCGTGTGAAAAAAACGTGGCTGTTCGCACCAAGGTCCGTAGCTTAAGAATAAACAGGGAGCATATTGAACTCTGTATTGAAGTCCGAGTTCTTAGAAAATGTGATAAAATGTTTAAAAAGAGCTGCAAACATTAGCTGATGAAGTGGAAAATATTTCACAAGAAATTTCTGATGTTAGCTGTTGTCACCTCCGCAAATGTGTGAAAATATAATGAAAAAAAGCCATATGATGAAGGTGTTTGTTTGTAGTTATAATGGGCATTTTCACTACAAATAGCACAATTAACTGAGCTTGCTGTCAAATGTCTCCACTGGTAGAAAGACCGAACTTTGATGGTGTCATGCTGCGGCGGCAAAATAGATGTTTTGAGTTTCTGTGTATGAAGGCAAGGATTATGGTGGCTTTCTCTTGTAGAAATCCTGCCATTTTTGTGTAGCTGTTTGATGGTATGTTGCAGAATATTTGGGATGCCGGAATATTAACCGGTGGGGTGAGCATGCACAGAGAGCCAATGCCAACAGAGCTCTTGTCATTAACCCCCTTAACCCCTCCAGCCCACACCTGCTCAGGCCGTCCACAGCTTGTGCGGCCGTGCCTCTCACTGAGCACATTGTTCCCCGAAGGCTGACTGTACAGTACATCGCCATGTTCCTACTGATATCCTGCTGTGTCAGCAATTTGTGAGGAAAAAGTCCAAGGAAAGTGCACATTCAGTTCAACTGCTGAGATATTTCTGACCCTGCACCGTCTTCTTCTCCCTTTTGTTTCTCTCTGTTCTTATTTGTCACTGTGAAAGAAGGTGACCGGGGCTAAAGATCAATTGTCAAACAGGCATCATCAAGGAAGAGTGTAAAGTCTATTTCCACTATCTGCTGAGGTACAAGCAAGACTGTAAAGTGGTTATTCAAAGCCTTTGTAAAGTACTGGTGTGTTCATTCATCCCAGGATTATCTGAGACTGTTGGTCCTGAGAGATAACCACTGAATTTTTAATCAGTCAGCCTCATAAATTGTAATCAGACGTTTACATACACTCATCATGGGCATGGATGTCAATTTTGTTAATTTTGTGGATTTAATGATTTCTTTGAACTTTTCTTTTTCCAGCATGTAATGATTGTACACTATACATCTTTAATTATTTATATTTTGGGCGCCAGATTACATTTATTTCATACTTTCTATGCATGTATGCACACATGCAGGTCAAATATATACATAAAGCCCCACTAATATTTGGCTAAATGTCCCTCAGCAAGTCACACGTTAACCACATGCTTCTGGTAGCCATCAACAAGTTTCTTCTATAATTGTGGTTGGAGATTTGAGTACTTTCCTTGACAGAATTTGTAGAGTTCATTTAAATTGATTGGTTTCTTGGCACAGATCTGCCTTTTAAGTCTAGTCCACAAATGTTCAATAGAGTTGAAGTCTGGGCATTGGTAAGGCCATTTCAGAAGCTCAGTGATAGCCTACTTTATTCTAAAACAAGTTTTGATGTGTTTAGAATCATTATCCCGCTGGAACACTAATTTGTCCAAGTTTCAACCATCTAGCTGCTGAGTTGAGATAAAGTTAAAGAATTTGGAGGGAGTTTTTTTCATTATTTTATTCAATTTGTGCAATGTACCAGTACCACTGGCTGCAAAACACCCCCTGAGCACGATGCTACCACCTCCATGCATGAAATTTGGTACGGTGGTACTCATCTTTACTCGTCCAAACTTACCCCTGTCATTGTGGCCAAACAGTTCAATTTTTGTCTTGTCTGATAATTAACCGTTTCTCCAGAAGGCATTTGGAGAAGTAGATTAGTCATCATCACTGCAGCTTCTCACATAGAAACATGCCTACGTGAGCAGCTGCAAATTTAGTTGAATTTGAATTTTTTCAAAAGAAACTGCCTGTTCTAGTGAAACATGTTCACTAACGAGAAGTTAATAGGTCTTGACTTGTCAAGTTAAAAGACATTATAGAACCTTCAGTACCACTAATAAGTTATTTGACTGTATTTATACTTTTGACCCTGTGTTGACACAACTCTGAAGTCATCAAAAATCTATGCTGTATTTTTCTACCCTGGAAAAAAGAACTGTTCAAAGAAATTATTAACAGCTCAAAATTAACATTCGTGTCCATACGAGTGAGTGTATGTAACACTGTTTATTCAGGTATTATACTTCTAATATCTCCTCTCATACACTGTGGCATTAGAGTCCATTTAAACCAAAGGAAGATGATGATCTTTACGGATCCACTATTTTCTACACTTTTGTACAGAGATGTTTGTTATTCATACTGAGAAGCTTAGGTGCAGTTTGGGTGTCTTCTAACAGAGTACACTAATTAATATTTCATCATCCTCCAGTGATACGCTTGATGATCCACTCCTAAAAAATACAAGAGGAATATGGTCACATGTTATAAGATAGTTTAGCACCTGTAAAAGCATTATTCCTGTCACTGTCCGGGTCTCAGTTTTCATCTCATATCATTCACCTCCAAATGCTCCCGTGTCACTTTCTCACGGCCAGTTCTGTTCCTTCAGCGCCTGCACACGTTGATCCTGTTTCCGCAGATTGGTAGCACATGACACAAACACAAAATTTATTCCTGATGAGTTTTTTTGTGTGTGTTCGGTTTTAGTGAGCAGTGATCACGATCAAAATTCTGGTTACTTTTTATAATTTCTTGTCAATGCTCAGTGCAGTGCAGGCTATTCGTAGCCTAGCTGTGTAGACTGACATCACAGAACAACACGGGATCTGTTTCTGCCCTGGCGGAGCTGTTTTCTTATTGATTTTTTTAGGATGCTATTCATAGTGCTGTTCTGGGATTTCCTCATGAGAATGCAAATGTGTAATACAATAGTGTAAAAAGTTTATATAAAATACAATAATGTTATTTTCTTTTGTCCATCAAGATGATCCCACACTGCTTCAATAATGTTGCAATCTGGTAATGGGAATGTCAATCTATAACTGATAGTCTTTTATTGTGGAGTTTTTTGGGGGGGATTACTGTCATGCAGAAACATTTAAAAGTTGCCAAACTAATTATTGCTAACTATTGCTTAAGACCCCTTTGGCTCAGTAGAAGCTAAACATAAAAAAAAATGAGGAGCGGCTCATTTAACGTACTTTAATCTTAATCCACCTCAGTTCATTTTCTGTGTTACCTGCAGTTTCCTTCATCAGAGTACATGCTTACTCCGTTGTTTATATCAGCGCCAACATATCGCATTCAGAGTAGATCAGAAAGAAAAACAGGATGTCAACTGTTGGCAGTAGTGATAGCAATGGAGGCCTAATGCCCATCTGTTCTCGATCACTATGCTAGATTACTGTGTTACAATCTTAGTGTCCAATATGTGTTAATCTAATTATGTACAGATGGCATCCTGCAAGGGGAGAAGAGGAAGCGAAACCACACACCCACTGACATTTTCTTTGTAATTTTTGAGACTTTGATTAAATATGTTTGTGGTTGATACCAACTGATTTATATTAAAAGAACCTTGTAAATGTATAAATACATACTAGTATTTTTTCAAATGTTATAATCCATGAATTAAAACTCCTTTTATTAATGCGCTTAATTTCACTTTAATCCGGAGGGCATAAAGACGATCCAAAAAAAGATTCAAAAGATAGTCAACATTGTTGTTTTCAAAATTAAAACGATCACGTATTTATCTGGTTCACCAAAAAGTTCTTGGCTTACTTGTTATGACGAGGAATAATAAAAGAAATATGGTATTTTGAAGAGGAGTTATGCAACGAACAGCTGCCAGATCTTCTTGCTCTAATTCAAGCTTGATGCTTTACTTCATCCCTCTAGACCAGGGGTGGGCAATTCCAGGCCTCGAGGGCCGGTGTCCTGCGGGTTTTAGATCTCACCTTGGGTCAACACACCTGAATCACATGATTAGTTCGTTACCAGGTCTCTGGAGAACTTCAGGACATGTTGAGGAGCTAATTTAGCCATTTAAATCAGCTGTGTTGGTTCAAGGACACATCTAAAACCTGCAGGGACACCGGCCCTCGAGGCCTGGAGTTGCCCACCCCTGCTCTATACACTGTACCTGACTACAAGGGAGCTTTTGTGAGTAATCATACTCTTCCTTCATGTGTTTTTCCTTTACAGCTATGACATGGTACATTACGGCCACTCCAACCAGCTGCGGCAGGCCAAGGCCATGGGAGATTACCTCATTGTTGGAGTACACACAGACAGTAAGGCTCAAAATAATGTACACATATATGTGTCCCTTACACATGTACATGTGTAACAGAAATCCTCTGTCTGCATTTGTTATGCATAGTCTAGCTTATACTATGCATTCTGCTATTTCTCCTTACCATAGCACCTGCAGGGCTTGTATATCTTCCTCAGTCCTGTCATTACCAGTCAGGCACCAGCTGCATCCACTGCACTTGGAAAGAGTTGTTGTGACAGTAGCAGGGCGCCTTAGCTGTGCCCCACCCTCCTGTGGTGCACAGAGTGCACTGGGGCACTCTGACATTGTGATAACACAGAATGCCTTGACGGTCAGGGCCGGCACAGATAGCAGCAACCTTTCTTTCAACTTAAGAAGAAATACATCTGCTGCGAGTGTCTCAATCACTCTACTTATTTTTTGTTTGCAAGGTGAGATTTCAAAGCACAAGGGTCCCCCAGTCTTCACTCAGGAAGAAAGATATAAGATGGTGCGGGCCATAAAATGGGTGGACGAGGTCGTGGAAGGAGCTCCTTATGTCACCACCCTTGAAACCCTCGACAAGTACAACTGTGACTTCTGTGTGCACGGAGGTATGGAATATCATCGCCCTACGCCCTTATTTAGACACGTAGCTGGAGTCGTAGGCAGCTGTATTTCTCTAAAGTTTAGAGAAGAACTCATGTATGCTGTTCTTTCAGACGATATAACATTAACTGTGGATGGAAAAGATACATATGAAGAGGTGAAGAAGTCAGGACGGTACAGGTGAGTTTTCCTTTCCAAATAAGCATAGCCAGGGTGGGATGTTTCTTTTTTTTTTAAAGTTACATACTGTGCCGTGATGTTACAGGGAGTGCAAGCGAACCCAGGGAGTTTCAACAACAGACTTAGTTGGCAGGATGCTGCTGATGACCAAAGCCCACCACAGCAACATTGTGAGTATCACCAGATTCTCTCTGTATGAGCTCAGATCAGAATACAAAGCTAAACTTCCCCTATCTGCTGTTTTAGGACACTTCAGACTATCAGGAGCACACAGATAACTTTGGAAAAGTAAGTAAATTTTCTACTTCATTTGATGGTTTCCTTATGAGCCAGTTCATATCAAAACTTCAGCTCAAAGTCAAGCCTTTCAGCTGGGTGTGTTTGACCAAAGATTGCTGGCTCTTTGACTTCCTCTTACTTAACTGTTTTGTTATTTAAGTAGCAAACTTTGGTGTTTGGACCAGATGTCAGAGATAATTAAATAAAGGTCTTTGATTTAGGACCCACTTTGTAATCAAGTGGAAGGCCTTTCCAGTCAATACTGAATGCCACTTCTGTTCTTTGGATGGGGAAAGTAACTCAGAGCCAGCATGCTGTGGCTCTAAACAGCTTCAAAGAAATAGAGGGTCTCTCCACATTTAAGAGTGGAAGAGTAATGCTGTGAATTTGGCGAGGAATGAATAAATGCATTCTGGATTTGTAGGCCTGCTATTGACCAAAGGTGACATTGACCACTTACACCACTGGGTGGCAGTGATGCAGCACAAGTTTAATTCTGGTCTCATATATAGGGGCAATGCTCAGTTTAGTTCAGTTCAATTTTATTTATATAGCAGTTGCCTCAAGATACTTTATGCTGTAAGGTAAAGGACCCTAGTGTCTTATAGGAAAAAAAATTCCCCAAATCTGACTTGTCCTGTCAGCAAGGTAATGGCGAGAATGAAGAAGCCCCTTTTAACAGAATGCAATCTGTTCTGAGGAAATGCTCAGGGCGTCACAGGAAGTCCCACAGCAGGCTCAGCCTATAGCAACATCTACCTGTAAACGTTATCAAAAGAACAAGTTTTAAGCCTAATTGTAAAAGTAGACACAGTGTCTGTCTGAAAATTTCAATTCTGGAGTTGTAATGGAACCACTGAAGAAAAGGTAGCATCAGAGAAATACTTTCTAGTCCCTGTTAATACTACCAGCTATACTGAAGTAAATCTGTTGTATTCCTACTTGTCACATTACACTTCTTTTTCTTCTTTCTTGATTGACCAGAAGGGCCATAGTCCCTGGACAGGGGTGTCTCAATTCCTTCAGACATCTCAGAAAATCATCCAGTTTGCCTCAGGCCAGGAGCCTCAACCTGGAGAAACTATAATCTATGTGGCAGGAGCCTTTGATCTCTTCCGTATCCTTTGTTAACCTCACAATAATTGCTAGAATTTATTATACACAAACCTTTTTTTCCCCTTTAAATCATAAAACAGTTGCTACGCAATAGTATTTGGAATGCATTCCTGACTAGTCTCCTACCAGACATTGGCCATGTGGACTTTCTGGAAGCCGTGCATAAGCTTGCAGAAAAGCCTTACATTATAGTGGGGCTACACTTTGATCAGGTCAGTATTTCTATATCTTTGTGAGACATTTACTGCCTCCTTTTGAGATTTCTCAATGCTTGCGTTTATATCATTCAGGAGGTGAATCGCTACAAAGGGAAAAACTACCCCATCATGAATGTCCACGAGAGGACTCTCAGCGTCCTGGCTTGTCGAGTAAGTTCTGTTTAAACTTTATCAATCAGCACAGAACAATGAAAGTTCATTGATTATAAATCTATGAATTATATTCTTTTTTTTTTTTTTGGTTTCTACAGTATGTGTCAGAAGTGGTGATCGGTGCACCGTTTGCTGTCACAAAAGATTTGCTGGATCATTTTAAGGTACGTGCACACGCTATAATTAACTTTTATCACTGCATAGGTAACAGGAAGAAGTAATACAGTGAAACACGTGACTTAATTTCCACAGGTGGATCTCGTTTGCCACGGAAAGACAGAAATATATCCCGACAAAGATGGATCTGACCCTTATGCTGTAAGACTCCCACAAATATGCTGCGATTTTTTTTTAATTTTTTTTATGAAAACACATATATAAGTGTTTACTTACAGTTTTTCCTTTAATACTCAGGAGCCCAGAAGAAAAGGGATCCTGCGCACTGTTGACAGCGGGAACAGCCTCACTACGGACGCCATCGTGCAAAGGATAATCAAAAACAGGTAAAACAATCAGATGTAGTAAATTTATCGTACATCTTGATGCAATCATGGTATCTTTTAACCTGGAGTTAGTTAACATTTACAGTTACATTAGTTCGATTAACGAGCAGTCGAACAGGTATACCTAATAAAGTGGCCAATGAGTGTATATTTGTTTGAAACTAGGCTTACTATATATTACTTACACTTTCCCTTGACTCAGGTTGCTGTTTGAGGCGAGGAACCAGAAGAAAGAGGCCAAAGAGATTGCAGTGATCGAAGCCATGAAGAGACTAGAGGAGGAAAAGACTAAAGAAAGAGCACAGGCTGTGCTGTAGGCACCTCCAGCTAACAGTGACATATTCAACTAATATAAACTCATGTACATTATAATCAACCCTTTTGTAAGTGCTATGACACCCTCCACACCTGATCCTGGCTAATATCAGTAGTCTTAACAGCAGCCCCTTCTTTGACGAGGGTGGCGTAACCTGCTGTGGGATCATCAGGTATTAATATAGTGTGTTACGAGGGTTTGTTAACATGTTCTGCATATGCAATTATATGTTTGTGTCAGTCAACAATCGCACATGCAAATGATAAGATATATTCAAAGTTTGGAGGAAGATGTCACTATATATTCAAATGTCTATTTTATGTCATTTTTAATTCTCAAAATACTTTTTTCCTATTTAAAAAAAGGCATTTTATCTTATTTCTTGGGCATATGCAGTGTGAGATCTTGCGATGTGATTTGATTTGTCATTTCAGCGGGACAGATGCTGCTGTTTAGCCCAGCAGTGGGCTAGCCTCACAACTAATCGATTACACTGTGTGTGTCTGTGTGTATTATAAAGTGACCGCAGGCTCATGGAGGACGCTGAAAAACACTGGAGAATCAGGAGATAAATCTCATTGCTTCTCTTTTCTGTACATACCAGATTCTGTTTCAGACAACACTGACTACTCCGGAATTTAAAGAAACATTTTTAATTTAGTTTTTTGTTCCGTTTCTTTTTCGAAACTTAAAAAATGCACATAATTGAGATCTGAACTGAACATCTGGACTTTTGTGTGCAGTAGCTCTTTTTTTTAACCAACACGCTACACATTTATTCTGATATACTGTTTAAACCTTTAGCTTTCACAGTATAACTAGAAGACTATGGCAGATGCTCAGAGTTGTTGAGTTGATCGTGCAGTCTCAATTTAACGTCTGTCTCTATATCAAACAGGATTAAATTATATATTTTTTGTAGATGTATATTTTACTCGCCTCCTCTCCATTAATTACTGTATAGATGTTTTTGCATCGTTTCAGAAACATAATGATATGTCTGTATGTGTGTTTGGAATGTATTAAGTATAGGCTATAATCTTTATGTTACATATGCTGCAGAAACCGATTAGGCTGCAGTATATTATTGCTGATAATAAGAATTTATTCTGAAAAGCTGTTTGCTGTCTTCTTTGTCTTTCATGCACACTGTGTGATTTGTCTTCACCTCTAATTTGATTCCTTAGTTTAAGAGGCGGATGATGAAGCCGCACATTAGTCACATTATAAAAAGGGTAGAGTTATGTTTTGGACACAGAAGTGACCTTTGATTAGAGAGACAGAAGGAGATAATCTGATCTTAATTTTGCCACATCTGAGTCACACAGAGTTCGCTAAATGTCAAACCGTTAATTTGAGATTATTAATAGCAGCTGATTAGCGCACAGCAATGTGCTGTAAGCTTTCAAAAAACATGTTGTGGAAGAAAGTTTGATAAAAACACATTTAAACTGGAGGCATGAAGCTGAAATAAGAACATGTTCTAATTTTGATCATTACTAATTACGATGTTTTAAAGCAGGAGTGGACAATTCATTTTTTCAAAGGTCCACATGAGAAACTGGGACTGCTGCGGAGGTTCACGACAATAAGTCAAATGTGCTTAATTTCATCTTTGTATAATCTTATAAGCCAAACACTCATTTCTCAAGTGGCCTCTTGGGAAAATGAACAGCTCACCTCAGCCTTAAAGGAATACACCGCATACAGGTCAGTACCTATAGCTTATTTAGTTGGGTGTAGCGCGTGACCCTCTAAGAAAAAGCTAGCATGAACGCGGCGCGCATTCTGAAAGACAGAGGCACGCACGTGGCCCTAATTAAAGCCAATTAGCCATTCCGTTTGTTTTTATCACCCCAACGAAAAATAGCTTCGGTTTATCACCATCCCAGAGTGACCAGCAACAACGCAGAGATGTTTTCATGTCTAACTGTACTGCCAGCCCCACTGCAGGTGAGTCATCGTTTCATTTAAACAACTCAAGACCTCTTAAAAATAGAATATACAGTCATTGGTTTGACCCATTTAGACATTTGGCGGCAGTGAAAGTACTTTCTTCTGCGCCTCTTCTGTTAGCTGAACTGCGATCACTTATCCTAAAGTGACCCAACACGCACACACATACACAAAACACAAAAAAATTAGAGGGGAAAAAACGAGTCATTCTTTAATTGCGGGGTATTTCCTCTCCTAGTTTTGGATTTACAATAACCCATGCACTAAACACTAAAACCTATGTTTGTTGTATAAATTACACACGTCCTCAGACATGTAAACGTGGTTGTTGAAAAAGTTCTCAAAATTTTAATTTGTTTTTCTTTCAAAAATACGAGCTAACTTTTGAGAACGCCCCCCCCCCCCCCAAAAAAGAATGTTCCAACTTGATAACTAAAATGCATGTAAAATATAACGATTAAGGTATAGAAACTTTTGTTTTGAATATTTGAAATGTTTCTTAAAACTGTTAAAAACGTGTCACCAAACAAAGCCTGCCCATCTGTCTGTCTGTCTGTGACAACCCTGTTGACATAAATATAAAACGAACATTACAAAATTATCTTTATGAAACATAAAATATTATTAAACAATATTTCTGTGGTCCAAAGTATTTATCACATTTATTTATAATAAATATATATAATCATATATATTCCACCTCTGTAATATTCCTTGTCAATATTCTTGATATTTATAATTGAGCAATTTGTATATATTAGTGCTATTTCTTAAATTTGTAACTTGTTACTTAATTAGTTTAGTCTGTTACTGTAACCCACATAATAATTTCCTGAGGGATTGATAAAGTATTCTGAAATAAATATGTGATTAATTTATTATTATTATTATTATTATTATTATTGATTTTTTTTTAGTTTATTATTCACTATATCAGTTTGCATAATGTGAAATAAAATAATACCCGTTTTCTTATTTCACAAAGGTTTGAATAGTGTATTTGAGGAAAGAAAATGAAAGAAATAAAAAGAAAAGTGACTGTTGAAAAGTTGGGCAGTATAAGTTTTCTTATCTAAAATTGAATAAATGAAGACATGAAGTATGAAGTGTTAAAGTGAAAGGTGTATCTTATACATTATAATTTGCATATTGTTTTCTCTCTCTCATTAGCTGTGCCTGGGAATGTGCCTTCACAAGGATGTTGCAGAGGAGCATAAAAAGGCAAAAGTCCAAAGCTCTAAAATAGAACGGGACCTTCACAAACATGCCAGCATGGAGAATAATGTGGTCAAAATCCTTATGCTCGGTATTTATTCATATATGTATCAGTTATATATATTTTTAGTTACGTTTTGGCAAATTAAAATTAAATTAATTCTTCGATTTGTATGTGTCAGGTGCTCCAGAGACTGGAAAGAGTACAATTGTCAAACAGATAAAGATAATCCATAATCATGGATTCTCCCAACAAGAGCTTATAAGTTTCAAGGTAAAACAAGTTATCTGTCCTGCCTAAAGGCCAAAACAACTTTGTAGGTGGCAGATAAATGACAAAATGTCTTTGACATGTTTCACTCAGCCTGCAGTACTGGACAATCTTCTGACCTCTATGAAGACTGTTCTGCAAGGCATGGGGACACTGAGGATAAACCTTGCTAACAAGCAGAATAAGGTGAGATTAAGAGGTCTTTGTAGTCCATTTTAATTGCAACTCCTCTTCCCTGCACTAGATGACAGTCTCTATCCATACACAACACAGCATCAGTACAGAGGACTCATTATAATCCACTCTTTAACAAAGAATGAAATGATGCAAATACCTTAATGTATAGTATCAAAGCACATAAAACAGTCTGAGTTCATGATGCAATTAGATGAGCCTGTGAGCACAATTATGATGGCAAGAATGGATTTTAAGGCCATATATACATAGGTGTTCCAAGATATCGTCATATAAAATATCCTGCCACTGTTCACGTATAAATGCCAGATAAGTCAAGTCAAGTCAAGTCAAATTTATTTATAGAGCACATTTAAAAACAACCAAAGCTGACCAAAGTGCTGTACAGTAAAAATACAGATAAAAATACAATAAAACACAATTTCGTAGTAAGATAAGCCTATTTAGTATTAAATAGATCGAACAAGAACAAGGTAGAAGACTCTGGAGTCCAGGCGTTACAGATTGGAGGCAAAAGATCGTATTTACTCTAATGCCAAAATAAATCTAGTGTCTGCTTTTTTTTTCTTTCTTTTTTTCCTTTTAACAATATTGTCCCTATCAGGATCATGCTCGCTCCATCCTGTCCTGCAGCCAGTGTTTAGGGGACGATCAGGAGCTCCTTCCTTTTATGGCTCATGCTTTCTGTGCACTTTGGTCCGACCAAGGAGTCCGAGCAGCTGCAGCCCGAGGATACGAGTTTGGGCTGAACGACTCTGCTCTCTAGTAAGTAGATTGACATTAAGTGACTTTATGTTGCACAACACGACCAATTATGATTGATGGTGGCAAATGTCATGGGAAATTGCCCAGTAAGAAGCATAGCGTCACATCTTGCCAATACAGAGCTACGGTAAAGAGAGCGCTGAGAATAACTTGTGCTCAGGAAATGATTTCTGTGACATTTGTGTAATAGGCTTAATTGGACCACATTTAAAAAACTGTTTGCAGAGATCCAGGGAGATGAAAATTAGAGTGGCGCAGATAAAACAAACACAATTAATGTCTGAGTTTTCTTGTTTGAGAATCCAAAGATGTGTATGAAGTTGCAGTTTCACTATCTTGGAGTATGATTCAGTGGTGACATAACTTTTTCTGGATTTGATAAACTGTGTGTGTTTTTAGATATTAGATTACAGCTAGTATGTTTTCAAAACAATTTATTTATTTATATTATGATTATTATTATTATTATTATTATTATTATTATTGAAGTGGTCAGAGCGTGTCTTTTCCCTATTGTTGTCCTCAGGTTGTACAAATGTAGATGCTCAGTTAAAAACAAAAAGCGAGCTGTGGCAGCTACAACTGCAGCCTGTAAAATGTCATGAATCCTACATGACTACTCAGCATAGATGATTTGTGTGTTGTGTCATCAGGTGAAGTGGGAATTGTTAATGTGAGTGTGGAATATGTTTTAATAAATGGCCTTATTGTTTTTCCCTGTAAGTGCAGTTATGAGACCCCCTCTCACATGCGTGATATTTTATTTAGTAAATATCTGATATTCCCCGGGCAGCTTGCTAAATTCTGATTATTATGTAAAGGCAGTTTGTTTTGCAGTCATTGTTGAAATCGTTCTTAATGCATCACTGTGACCCAATAAACAAATCAAATTGTAATTCATGTTTGATTTGAAGGTTCATGACATACGTTTTTGCATTATTATTGACTACTAGTATTAAAACATGTCTCTTTCAATTATGGCTCAAAGTTCATCTAGACATGTACTGTGACTACTTCAGTTCGTTTATTTCTCTTACAGAAAACGCTACGTTCAGATAAACTGATTTAACTTTCTGGGAGTTCCTTACCTGGATAGTTGAGCATAGATCAAGATGCCTTTAATGACCTCTCCTTCAGCCTGAATTAATAGTGGAGTGTAAGTTGGTCATTCATTAGGATGTCTCTTGAATTTTGTGACTTATTGGCTTAAATTGCAGGTTACTCTTATTTAAAGACCATAAGACTGTGTACTGTGGTCAGTGTTGGTTACATGGTCTTTTAAATCGAAATTTCTTTAGTAATTTTTATCTTTGAATGTAGAACAAATGGACTGAATAGAAGCTGTTATCTCAGAGGGAAAGGCAAGTAGATCTGTCGAGATAAAGTTTCTTTCATGTGGCCAGTCTCAGAGATTTGTGACGGCTTCATTATCAGAACTCGGACTTGAGAGCTGGAGGATAACGTGAAACCCGACTGCCTCTTTGTCTATGTTTTCACACTGCTGGACCCTGCATTGATTTCTCCCTCCGGAAATGTTGGATTGGACTATTGTGATACACTTGACTCCCCCCCCCCCCCCCCCCCCCCGGACCTAAATGTGTAAAATGACTTCTGATATCAGCTTTGGCGTCGGATGAACTGTTCATGTTGCTAAATTGAAATTTGCTGTTACTACAAAGTAACTATTGATGTAACTGCTTTTTAGAAACAGATTCTAATCAGCACTACTTTATATCAACTTGAATTTGTTGGTGTTGTGATTGGTTTAACAACTAGCATGTATGGTGAGCGAGCACATGGCCGAGTAACTTGGACCTCTGTGAAAGCAGCATTAATTCTGAAGAGTCACCAGGTTTTTGGAACAAATGGTTATTTTAACATGACGTAACTAAAAACTGCATTCTTTGCAAATTGTGAGCAGCATGGCTCCACAGTAAGAGCAGGGTGATAAAATAGCCTGCCTGTTGTCCAGGCCTGTCTGGTGCATTATTAAATGGTAAGAAAAACAGTCTAACAAATCAAGTGAACTGATGAGGACCTCAGAATGGAGAAATGTGCTTTTAAAAATTGCAGCAATTTCTTTCCATCATTCAGAATTTGGATAAAGTCTGTTTGTCCATTAGACTTTCACAAGATTTCCAGAAGAGCTTCAAACTGTTAGAGCAGGACCTTTAGGAACATGCATGAATTAAAATCAAGATGTCTAAAACCCTTATTTTTAGCTCCTTGTGTATATAAGTGTTGGCATGTTTATTTTGTTTGTGTGTCAGAAGCTTCAAAGTGCAGAAAGTAGAGTCTTCAGAATTCCTGATGTTTTTCTGTTAGTTCCTAGGGTGTCTTACTTTGGAAGATGACTTTGTGAACACTTTTACTTTAACATATGTTGACCCCAAAAAATAACTGCTGGGGAGCGGCGTGCGCTTCTACAGTATGACGGATGTGAGAGAGCTGCAGCCATAAATATCCATGCCTGGTTTACAGAGACTCTCCTCCATCTGCATTCTAGTTGGGCTTGTTCTCAAACTTCATCTGTGCTCCAAAGTTTTCTTTTTGTTACTTATTCTGACTTTGGATATGCGAGTATCTCAGCATGAAATTTAAAATAATCATGAACTGACTTTTCTTCACTTGTCTAAATCAGTTTGAACAAATATGTTACAGGTATGTGGTATTACAATGGTTTAGTTTGGTAAATACTTGACAGCGGAATATAGTTGCTGTGTTGGAATAATAATTTAAATGGAACAGTAAATTGTTTGTACCTATAATTAATGATAAAAAAAAACAAGTTACCATATGCCATAATAACATGGCCTGTTTAGAAACACAAAGCAGCATTTTAAAAGGCTAAAAACACTAGCTGCCAATTCCTTAAACTGGCTGTACAGTGGGAAGTTTCTATTGATGTTTTACTGACATGTGACTACTAACCACATGACGTTAAGTTTCCCCCATTTTGGTCACATGACAAGCTGAAGAAGTGAAGAAGGGCCCAGTTACACAAGATATAGAGTGGTCCACGACCATCTGGCAACCATGGGTCATGGGGAAATGAAAAATGAGGCATGACTCCCATTAGCTGTGAGTGATTGCTGGAGACTTTATAGCAGTCACTAGGAAAATGATTGCTAAAGCTTGATCGCATATCCGCCCACCCACCAGCAACCACCTGTTGCTGGGAAAAACAAACTATATTCCCCAGCTGATTGGAGAAAATATTTTTGTGATTGCTTTTGTTGCTAACACTTTGTTGTACTTTAAATGGAAGTAATGGACTTGTCTAGAAACACTGTCCAGCTACTCTGAGCTGTAGTACAACACAAACAGGAAATGGAAACGGTTTGCCTTCAAAATAAAAGCTGCACCTTTACTACCACTTGGCAAGTAGTTGCTAAGTGTCTACAGACAAAAATGAAAAACTATAGGCAGCTGTGTCAGTCTAAGATTTTGGTGCAGCGGCTTTTTTGCAACCAGTTTTACCCAGTGATAGCAAGCAGCCTCTAGAACCATTGCCAAAGCAGTTGGGGAATATGCATTTTTCACCTGCAATTGGTGGTTGTATCATGTCCAGTCACACCTACATGTACAATGTAGGTGTGATCTCATACAAACTAAATTTTGGCAAAAAACAGTGACTTGTAGTCTGAAGTCATGTTCCTTCTCCTTTGTTCTTTTCCCTTCCTCCAGTTTCTTTGAGAACATGAGTCGAATCATCGCACCAAACTACGTTCCCACAGATGCAGATGTTCTGAGAGTCAGAGTGAGGACCTGTGGAATCATTGAGACACAGTTTCAAGTTGATAAAACTGTGTTTCGGTAAGACACAAAGTCCAAATACGACAGTGCAAAGATTAAATAACTGTACCTGTAATACTTTTCCTTTTTTTATTTTTTTTATTTAATATTTTATTTTTTGAAACAGTGCTTTAGAGTGGACCACTGATTGCCTGAAAAAAATCTGAATCACATTTAAGATTTACTGTTTGCCACTTAATCTCCCCTGTGCTCAGTGAATATTAAAACTATTTTACCTCACTATACTTTCAAGAGACGGTTGAACTCTTTGCATGTTTGCATAAACCTTTGTTATCACTGAATGAACTCTTTTATTCCCTTAACACTCTTCCAACACAAACAAAATTAGGAAATCTGGATTAAAAATCGGCCATTAAACTTAAGCCTGATGAATCAAATCCCTGCTCTCACACACTGCAATATGCTGCTGTGTACAAATATAGACCAAAACCGCACATGCAGCTGAAACAACACTCATGGACTATTTAAATAACACGGGCTGTTATTTAAATAGCAGCCCGTGTGCATTAGTCAATGCACTACAAATATTTTATGTTACATAGATTAGAGGTCTTTCATCTTTAGAAGATAACATTTTATGTAGTTATAAAAGGACTCTAGATATTGATGCATAACCACTAAAGACCAATCTGATGACTTATGTCAGGAATGTTGTAGTTGCACATAAAAAGGAATAAAATATACCAGTGATGCTTTAAAGAAAGCTGTGATTTGTTGTTGTAGATTGTGTGCTTGTGCACAAATGCATTATTGGACAGCCGAGTAATGACTGAGTCAAGGAAATGGGCATCGAGAGCGCCATAAACTGCAACAAAGGCATCCAGAATTAAAGTGGTGGAAATTACTGGGTCATAGTTTTTATGAAACTGCCTGAAGGCTGATAGTTTCAGAGATTTTTAACACAAAACCAATGTAACTTTAGCACACTGTGCTAAATAGTGATAGATTATCTACTTGTGACTGTTATTTGTTGAAAAGTTAAGAAATGAATCAATATTTCCTGCATATCAGTTTGAGGTTATCGAGATGCACTCTGTCCAACCTCATGAGCAATTCTGAGTGAAGGCAGGTGGCTTCCTGGCAATGAATCAGTCTTGAAATATGGAGGACTTTACTCTATATTCCACTCAATATTCCAAAAGTATTAGCAGAAATATAGAGAAAGTTAGCTATGAATCATTGAAATCCCAACTTTCTTTCCCATAACTCTTGTTTTTCAGAATAACCAGGCATTCATGATGCCTCCTGCCTACTTTCCCTTCACTGTGATTCTATTCGGTCTGTGGGTCACAAACAGAATCATACCAAGACTTGAATATGAATATTTTATATACTGTAGCTGCTTCGAGGACCGTAGTGTCACCCTTCAGATTTTTTCCTGTTCTTCTTGATAAAATATGAATAATATGAAGTTACTAAATTATAGTTTGTAAACTTTAAATTTGATATCTGAATGCACACAATGAAAACTGAAATATTGTTTAGATTCAATTCTCTGAACTTGTTTATCGCACAGTGCTTTTGTGTTTTCAACCAGTCTACGAGGTGACATTGGTTCTACTAGCTGCTTCTAGCTTTTTACTCAAAATGCAGTTGCAATGGACGCAGGAAAAAATCTCACCAAATTAAGGAAGCATACTGCTTTTTGTAGCAGGTGATATGATATCACTGTTGTTCAGTGGTTTCATTTAAATTTATTTCATTAAATTCATTTAAGTTTTCTTGTCTTGTGTTCTGTCTTTAAATTGATCTTAAATGCTTTTTTTGTTTTATAATGAATATTTTGTTGCCCTGCAAATATGGCTAAAGCAGACTGAGTCAGTCCCATCTCTTTTGCTGAACTCAGTGTTTAAGTTGTCTATATCTAGTTCTGATCCTGTTCTTGTACTTGATGGGGAAAAGCCATAAAGAGCCCTCTTTCCATTATAAATGATGGCTTTTCTGTCCTCACTACATAAACTACTGCTGTCAAATGCCACTGTTAAAACTTATTGTCACCCAGCTTGTTAACGCTTACTCTTGACCAATGGGGTAAATGCTTCATTGTCTCTGACATGAAGACGGCAATCATAGCACCCCAAAATGGGAACTCATTACCTGTGTCACCAAGACCCTTCACTTCACTTAGTGCAGAGTCTTGTTGAGATAAATTGCTCCAATAATTTAAACGGGTGAAATGTTATTTCTGAGTGTCGAGCACGCTGCCGTATGAATTGGGTGCTTATCCAGAGCTGCACAATGAGGCAAGTCAGCTGCTGGTTTGATTTGTAGTGAGACACTTCCTAACCTAAAAAAATGAAGTAAAACTACTTATACAGATTGTTGCCTCTGCTTCTCCTAATTAACTTATTTGCATAATGGCATTCCTTCTAAATAAATTGTATCATTTCTAAATATGAAATGTTCTCAGGCGACTTTATTTCAGAGCACCAAGGCCTTAGCAATTTAATTTTGAGCTATAAAATATGTAAAAGGTAGTGATTACTCTATTTCCCAACTTGTTTTTTTTTTTCTAAATAAAGCTTAAAGTTTTTTCTTGTTGACAGGCTGTATGATGTCAGAGGCCAGCAAAGTGCGAGGAGGAAGTGGCTAAGCTGCTTTGAAGGTATTCAAGCTGTGGTGTTTGTTGTGGCCCTCAACAGCTATGATATGACACTACTGGAGGATCCTTCTGTGGTATGTTGTTACAAACTGTGATTAGAAATCTCTACAGCCAGTGGATTTTGCTCAGTTGGAGTTAAAATTGCCGCTTTCCTGATTAGAATCGGCTGCAAGAAAGTCTTGAACTTTTTTCATCAATCTGCATCCACACGGTTTTCCAGCAAACCACCATGGTAAGTTTTTGCAGTTTGAGTTTCTTTAACCCTTTATTGGATCATGTTCTTCCTACCATTAATTGATTAAAGGGTTCAAATGTTATATTTGAAAGTTGGATATTAGAGTTGTGCCGTGTTTTAAACTTTGTGGGAATGACTGAAGGACTGTTTTGTTCATTTCTAGTATACATATTAGGCATACAAAGTCTGAGATGCAGGATATTTCATTTAGTTAAAGAAGCTGCGAGGACTGTTTGAGAGACGCTGCGTTTAGTTTTCTTTCATACTGAGAATGTCAAATTGTTTTTATGAGCAAAAATCAGCCATCAGCACCTGAACTTAATACAATTGAAGGATTTAATTTTCTTTCAATTTGAATCATTTCTGCATGATTGTGTGTTAAAACTGAACAACCAATTATAGTGTTACACAAGAAATGTGAAGAAAATCTATTTAGATGGTTAGAATTATGACTTCATACTGACTGTAGCTGATTTGGATGGATCTGAACTTGCATGTATTGGCATACCGGTTTTTGCATACCAGTGATTTTAATGCTGCTGAATGTTCAGATATTTTTCTTTCTTTAAAATGGACCTCAAGTGTATGAACAGTTGCTTTTGTAGATATTTGAGACTGAGAGTCATGTTGTTGAAAATCCCAGTGAAGAGGTTTCAGCAGGAATAATTGTATTATTAACACTCCTTATTTCTCTCCTACAGATTCTGTTCATGAACAAAACGGACCTTTTCCGGGAAAAGATCCTAAAATCTGGAAGACACTTGAGACTTTACCATTCTAGCTATAAAGGTACATTATAGAAACCCTCCACCCACTTTTCTTTTCTAAATGTCTTTTTAAGACATATGAAGGAATTAAACCTTTATGAGAATTTTTTTTTTTTTTTTTGTGAACTACAATTCCAAGAGAATTAATTTGCAACACAACACACCCACACTCTCAACCGCTAATATTTAGCTGCTTGCTAATGCCAATATCTAACCATCCAATCACATGATAGCATTTTATTGCATTTAGTATGTGTACATGGTTAAGACTTCATGCTGAAGTTCAAATTGAGCATCAGAATCAAGAAGAAAGTTGATTTGAAGTGACAGAGTATTTCAGAAACTGCTGATCTTCTGAGATTTTCACACACAATTTTTAAGCTTCACACAAAATGATCTGAAAAGACAAATTATCCAGTAAGCATCGGTTCTCTGGGTAATGTCAGAGGAGAATGAGCAAACTGCTTCAAACTGCTAGGAAGGAAAAGAACTTCAAATAACTGTTATTTAGCAAAGACGTGCAGAGGAGCATCTCTGAATGCACAACATGCTTGCACATGGGGTCATCAAAATTGGACAATTGAAGGTTGGAAACGATGCCTGTCTGCGTCTCGATTTCTGCTGCAAAATTGAGATGGTAGGGTCAGCATTTGGCATTAAAAAAACATGAAAGCCTTTTAATGTTCAGGCTGGTATAATGGTGTGGGGAATATTTTCTTGGCACACTTTGGCCCCTTGGTAATAATTATGTACTGTTTAAGTGCAACAGCCTACCTGGGTATTGTCACTAAATGTCCACGGTGTATCAATCCTCTGATGGCTGCTTCCAGTAGGATAATATCGTTAGCTTCATAGCATAAGTGCCTAAGTCATTTTTTGGTCAAATTGAGATTTTTGCCTAACTTTACTCCCCTACCACTGCTGCATCATCCTTTTTCTTGTTTTCCGAAAACACAAAAAACTGACTTAGGCACTTATGCTATGAAGCTAACGATATGTCAAACTGGTTTCTTGAACATTACACTGAGTTTACTGTATTCAAAAGACCAGGTCTCAATCCAATAGAACACCTTTGGGATGAGGTGGAACAGGAGACTAACATCCTGGATGTGTAGCTGACAAATTTGCAGCAACTATGTGATGCTGTCTTGGCCACATTTCAGGTCATTTAAAGGAAGCTCTTAGTCCGTTTGGGGATTATGAAGAAAAACAAAAAAATGCCTGGTTTGAAATGTACTGATTAACCTTTGCGCAGTTAATTCTTTTTCTCCTGCTATCATAGGTGCTGATGGTGATGTGGATGCTGCAGCCCACCATATCACTGCAATGTTCTCAGCATGTAACAGCAACCCTGACAGGCCTGTGTACCACCACTTCACCACTGCCATAGACGCCACAAGCGTACGGGTGGCATTTCATGTGGTCGTTGATCAGATTATGAGGGGGAACCTAGAAGCTGTTCAGCTTGTTTAAGTCTTCTGAGACTCTTTAAATTGTTTTAAGTCATTCATTGCTGTAATTTCTCTGTAAATTCTCATGTGTGCTTTTGTCTTTTAGAACTTCAAAATCTGATGAAGTAACACTATTTAATTGTTCTTTTTCCTTTCTGACTTTATAACATTTTAAATAAACATATGCTTTTTAAGCATGTCTGATCATTTTATAATTTGGCTCTTTTCTTCTTACCCTGTCTTTTACTGTTAAAAACCCAAAAATATACATGCAGCAACATTTCGTTGACAACAGAAGGTTAACTGCAACTTTGGAAATGTTTAATTTTAAATGTTGACATTTAGTACCACTAACTTGTCATTGCAGTGCTTGAGCTAAGGCATTTCAGCTTGCAATTTTGGGTGCAAGCAAAAAATCACACTGTAATACCTCAGCAGACTGAACAAGGATGAAATACTTTATTCAAGAAAACTCATAAACATTAATACATTTCTTTTAAAGCTTAAAAATTTAGAGCAGGTTTATTCTGGTCAAATGGTTCATAACAGTAGCGTCTCTAGTGCAACACCTATTAAAATGTCCTGTTTTAAAATGCCAGTCCTGCAAGAAGTATGCTTGGTCATCTATCCCAGCTGTTGGCTTTGCTGCTTAGTCTGCTTCACAATCTGACAAGTCCAGAGAGAGGAAGACATCGGCTTTGCACCGAAATGAAGCCTTGATGTCCTGGATGCGTTCACAGCTCTGCAGGTTTGGTGTAATGTCTTTTATACAAACAGGCTGTTTGGAGAGAGGAAAAAGACAAATGGTACTGCATGAGAGAGCATCCGAAATCAATAACCTTATATATTCTGGAAACCTGAGTAAGTTGACATAAGATCTTTATTTTTTATTTTTAAGGAAGTACCATTGAGGTATTTTGCACGTAACATTTACACAAAATTTAAAGTGGAAAAAAGTGCTTAAAAGTTGTTGCTCTAAAAATAAACATTTGGAAAATTGTAGATTACAGACTAGCACAGTTAAGCTTTAAATTTTTATATTTTGCTATAAAATGAGATTTTTTTTTTTAAACTATTAACTTTATTATTTGTGCTTAAAAAAAGTACAAATAAGAGTCTAACGGTGCTGAATGGACAGCTCCTTCCTTACTGAAGTGACGGTAACAGATTATCATAAAAACAATACTTTTAATTTTTTTCCACTAGATTTTATTTATGTTTGTCTGTAAGCGTGCTATCCTTAGTCGAAAAGAAAATTAGATTTTTAAAATTCTTTTTAAAAAGCGACCACTCACCATCGTCTTCAAGATGGAACTGGACGCCGGGATCTCAGAGAACACGTTGTTTGTTGCGGACTCGTCAGTGTCTGCATGGTGCGGCTCCTCTCTCCTCACGTAAGCTGATCTCCGAATACCGGACAGCAAACCGGACGCCCTGCCTACGGAGTAGTAGGTTGGGCCGGCCACCTGCTTGTACCATGCCTCCGTTGGACTGCAAGCGACCAGCACTGAGATGACTACAATGGGGAGCGCGAGTTTAGGAGACCTCTTCATGACGAGCACTGACGCTTGAATGTTCGCACCTCTACTCTAGAGCAACAAGTCCTATTGGAAGTGACCGCTCACTGCTTGTATCCTCGTTTTCCGAGTCTACTTATAGCGACCCGTGATTATGCAGCTAGTTTTCGTCACGGAAAGCTGCGCGATCATTGATATACTATAGGCTAGATTGCGCTTTTGGATGGGGTGTGTTTGATGCGTGTATTTCCAGGGTGACGCAAATTCTCGGTTTATTTCTGTAGGTTTTAATCCAAGGGATTTAACAAAATATGGTAAATTACAGGAATTTTTAAAAACATTGTCCCTCCACTTACACAGGCTGCAAAATAACTGGGCAGTTGACCATGGTAATGTCCAAATGTATGGCCTTTTATTTCAACATTAGTTAATTCCGTAGGTGTTTATATGTCAGTATGGAAATCCCTCTCATTGTGTTATTGCGATGGAAAGTAGTCATAGAAACTGGTGCTGTGCAGAACAAAATACAAAGCCTTTGGTCTGTTATAAATACAGAGTTAAATGTGCTGCCTGTTGTGTATCTTTGCATATAAACAATTCATGGGGCCAGTCTGAGAACTCACCAACTCATCATGGCTAGTGCGATCTTAAAGACCTTTGGTTGCATTTTCTCAAATGGTCACATTTCAGTTTTTGCAAATATTTAATAGTTTTACCAGATCCAGACTGACTACTGTTGTTTCTTAACTGAAGCCCCTGTATAACAAGTCACCTATGATAAAGGCTGAAGCTGAATTATGTCATCATAGAAACTCAAAATAAACAACAGACTTATTAAAAAGACATCAGATAAAAAGAAAGATGATCAATTTGGATTTTCTTAGACATGAGGAATGCCTAAAATCTCCACTCAAGACAGGCCTGCTGAAATCTAAATACAGATGATTCACCTACAGTGAACAACAGGTGACAAATCAGTCTTTGCTGGAAAACATCTAGAAAAAGAAAAGTCTGCTCAGGTTTGAAACATCATTCTTTGAGTGGATGAAACCAAGATCATCTTAAGGAAAGGATGGGCTTATCATTCAAAACATATCACATCATCTGTTAAACATGGTGGATGTGACTTGATGACACAGTTTGAACTGATCGATCAGTATTCTGCTAATTATCATTACAATTTATATATATATATATATATATTTTTTTTTTATATAAGCTGTGCATTATGTGGGTAGAATTTATATACTTTATATGACCTTTAAATATATAACTATCCATGTATTTGACAATAAGGAAGATGATTATCATGAGAATGATAGGGGCGATTGTGGCTCAAGAGCTGGAAGTCACGTAATCGGAAGATTGCCGGTTCGAGCCCCGGCTTGGACAGTCTCGGTCGTTGTGTCCTTGGGCAAGACACTTCACCTGTTGCCTACTGGTGGTGGTCAGAGGGCCCGGTGGCGCCAGTATCCGGCTGTGGCTACAATGTAGCTTGCCATCACCAGTGTGTGAATGGGTGGATGACTGGTTGTGTAAAGTCCTTAGGGACTAGAAAAGCGCTATACAAATACAGACCATTTACCATGAGAATAGGATGCCAATTATAACATATACAGGGTGTTCCCTGCCTCTTGCCTTATAGTAGCTGGGATAGGCGCCAGTTCCCCCGTGACCCTGAACTGGATAAGAAGAGAATAGATGGATGGATAATGATTAAATAATGGTTATTATTGTTGTTAATAAATCATTTGAACATATTTTTCATTCCATTTTCTCTCTGTTTTTCTCAAGCTGGTTACTAACAAAAGTGACATACGTATTATTTCTTGTCAAGCGTTATGTGTTACATATACTCACCTTCCCCATTATCCCCCTGTGCTAATGTCTGAAACAACGTGTTTTTATTACTGCAATATTAAAGGTAAAACATTAAAAATGTGTGTAATGATCATTTGAAAGAAGATAAATGCAAAAGTGGCTTTATGCTAGGCTACAGATGGTAAAGATCCACAACGCAGCTGCAAAACAACCCAAAAACATCTGAAGACAAATAGATTGCTCTTAAGTGGCTGAGTCAATAACCTGATCACAAGCATGTTATTCATTTACTGAAGACAGAACAGAAGGCAGAAAGACTCACAAAGGAGCAACAAGTGAATGCAACTGCAGCAAAGGCCTGGCAGAGCATCTGAAGAGAGGAAACACAGTAGACAGCCTGAGTAATTCTAGTAAAGCTCTTATGAAGTTCCTATGATCCTGAAATGCAGAAAAAGCTGGTTATCTAATCATGTCAGCCTCTCAGTTCACAGCTAATGCAACTGTAAGATTTTAGTCTTACACCACCCCTTCACCTCCACGCTTTATTTTTCATAATCACTCAATCCAAAAAGGCAAATAAATGAAACACATAAACCAAAACAGTGTCTTATGGACAACGACACAATGTGCACATTGTTAAACAAAAAATGATTAAAAAACGCAGCTCCCGATTGCTACCTCTGCTCCAACTCTGCTTTCACCACAACAAAGCAGCATCAGACTGTCACGCACATGCACAGGGGATGGGGTTTCTCGGTACTGCTCTCAGTTAAACGGCAAGAGATAACGTGTTTCTTGAAACTGCGGCTTAGATGACCTGATTTTAAGTCTTTTTTTTTCTTTACAGGAAGCTGTGTGTACAGTATCTAGAGTACAAAATCAGTAAAGAAGAAAAAAAAAGAGGAGATGTTCATTTTGAGAACAAAACATCAAATGCAAACTTGCAAATGTCTCTTCTTGTGAGCATTTTAACATCAGGAAGGAGTTTCAAGTATGTATGAAGAACACAGACACCTGACATGGATGTTAATGTTGCTGTTTCTGACAGGTAAATGCAGCACTTGTATCTTCTTTAATGTTTTACAAGAATGCTAAAAGATTACAGCTATCGAGTGAATCTGTCTCTTTTAGGTGTTCTCTGCAATATGTGGAAAGTGAAGCATCAGCAGCGTCTTATTTGTGCAGTCAAAGGCTCCTCAGTCATTTTTCTTTGTTCATTTCAAAATCCTGACAACCAAACAGTGAGGAGGGTCCTGTGGGGTCACCTACAGCCTGCTACTTTAAAGGCTCGCTTAATTTCTAGCAGTTTACGAACTCTTTTCACAAGATTCCAGTACATCGGAAACACGTATCACAATTGCTCTTTGAAAATACACCAGGTGGAGTGTAGTGATGTAGGGAGATACTTTGTCAGATTTAACACCATGTCTAATAGACCTCATGAAGAAAATGCCCCAGTACTGAAGGTTGTTGGTAAGTTTTTGTTGCTGCTGTTGTTGTTCTTTAAATAAATAAAAGCTTTTAACAGTTAAGATTAAAGTGTCGCTTTGCTTTTTCAGATTTGACTATTTTTATGTCAAAACCTTCTGTAAAGGAAGCAATAAGGGAAGGCGACTCTGTAAATCTCACCTGCATGAACAGTTGTGATGGTGGTAAGATTTCATCTGCGTACACCTGGTTTAAGAATGGAGAGCCCCTACACGAAGGAGCGGCTCTTTATTTAAGAAACGTGTCCCCCACAAGCTCTGGAAACTACACTTGTTCTCTAAAAACACACTTAGGATCAACTTCAAGAGTCCTGGGTATAGATGTTGAATGTGAGTACAAGACACAAGATCAGTACTTTAAGGTAAAAAGAAATAATTAATGATGCTGAAATAGTAATGAGCAATGATCTCCTACATTCTGCCTTTTAGCATCTTAAATCTCTGAACTGTTTATAGCATTGAGTAACCTGATAATGGGAAATGTCTAAGAATTATTAGTGAGAAGTAAATCAGTGAATTACACTATTTATACTGTTATATAGTCATTGAGCTATTACGTCACAGAAATGCACGGGGGCTTTTAATGACTGTCTAATTGGTATGATATTTCTGCTCAAGCTTCTGGGACTTATTTTAAGAATAACACATACACAAACTAGCTTTAATGTGCACACTAAAATACATTAATTCTGATGCAAATATTCTCATGCAATATTTATTTAGTCTTAATTAAAACTTCAGTCTTTTCTTATTATAAGCTAAACTGCTATTGTTACCTACACATAACAGATCTAAGCTGGATGTGAACCCCGGTCTCTAGCGTGAGAGCCGTGGGCTTTATATGCTGCCATCAGTTCTAGTCACCTACTGCTGACTCATAGGGAGTTGAGTAATGTGCAATTACGTCCAAGGATAATTTCTGGATAATTACACAGTTTTTGTGACTTTGTCACTGCACACCAGCACAGTGGGTTTTAAATTAAACAGGTAAGATGTGATCAAAGTCCAGATATTCAGCTTTAAATTAAGGATCTGGAGGTTAGTGTACTCCTAGTGCTTGGATAATTGGGAAGGTTGCTTCTTATGCGGTCCTTTGCATATTTCTAAATTTTCACACTGATAACTGACAACGATAACGCCCAAATAATAAAATTAATTTTCAGATGGCCCTAGGAACACCACAGTGCTTGTCCAACCACCTTTGGGGGCAGACCCTGGCAGCGACTTTACCCTGATTTGCAGCAGTCATGCAAACCCCCCGTGGAGAATTATACGTGGTTCAGAATAGCTGCAGGTGATTCTGTAAATGTTGGACATCAGCCAGTGTTCCACCCTAGGGACAGTGACCAGTATTTATGCAGTGTCACCAACAAACACGGAAGTCAAAACTCTTCTGTTGTCACTTTAAACATTAAAAGTAAGTAGGTTTGAGTGGCTGGTGCTATTGGATGCTTTCTGACTCGTATCAATAACCATTAAAAGTTTGCTTGGCTCTGGCGTTACTGAATTAAAACAGTGAATTTGTTTTACAGAAAACTGGCCAATGTTTTGGGGATACGTACTTGTCATTGTAACAGTTGCTGTAGTTCTGATTGTGACCACTTTTATTGCTGTTAGAAGGTGAGTGTTACCTAATTTTGAAATGTCGCTAATTTTGTAACACATCGCCTAAATTCTGTTTATCTTTCAGACTTAACAAAAAGCAAATGAGGTCACCGGTGGAAAGTGGTGAGAAAGAATCGCAGGTGCTACTATTACTGCTGGACAATCATTAATTAATAACAGAAGTTCAAATTTAGAGTTCAGTAGAAAAAAATGAAGATTGTTGTTAATTGTGCGTTGCTTCTTTGTGACTTTATCTAGAACACAGGTCGTGTCAGCAGGCTCTCAATGTGTGATGATAACCAACCACAACATCAGGATCAGAGTGAAGGAGAAACCACTGAAATCGTCTACGCGGCTGTTTACTTCCACAACAAAAGAAAGCCAAACGCGTGAGATATTTCAACAATATAAGATAAAAATATATTATTTATTGTACTGGAGGAACATGCTGATAGAATGTATTACGTGCAGGGAGCAGCAGAAGAACACCCAAAGTGAAGATGTCATTTACAGCACAGTGTGCAGGTAAGACTCAGACAGTATACCACTACTACTACTAATAATAATGATAGTAATAATAATAATAATATGAGAAATTGTGTATCTGTCAGGAGCTATGGACACTTCATTCTGTTACATGCTGTTATTTCTGTATCATTACTTAGACCAGTTTGTGCAGCTTTGAACCACCCACAGAACCGACAGGAGGCAGCTGGCCCAATATATGCCTCGCCTAAAAGAAAGCAGCCTCCATATACTGAAGAGGGAGCCTGTTTGTTAAAGGGGTCAAAGTTCTAGTGACTTCACACTGGGTGAACTTGTGAGGAGAGGAACAGTGACCTGCCCACTCTCCCATACTGCCCATTCATGTCCCAAGATTTGATGTTGGGGTTCGAGATCTTCTGCTTGATTCCAGCTCCAGGTTGAATTCTTTGTCATTCTATATTATTTATTATTTTAGTATGTTGTGAGTACTGTATTTTATTTATGCATTCCCCCCATTTTTCACTATTGTTAATGCTCTGCATTCTCTTGTGTTAGCATTAACTTCGGTGTTTGTCTTGTTTGTTCTCTTTTCTGTTTTACTGGTTTTACTGCTTCCTATCTGTCCTCACCTGATTTCCTGTTGTGTAATCCCTAATCAGCCCTTGGTGTGTATGTATATTCCTTTGCTGTGTTGTGTCGGTCTTGTTCAGTTACGTTCCTGATGGTACGCTGTACTGTTCTAGTCTCCTTTGTGCCTTTTGGATGTTGCTATTTGGAGTTTGTATTGGATTTATTTCCTCCATTAAAGCTCACTTTCTGTTGAACATTATGTCTCCTGCGATTGGGTCTTCAATTACTCAAACGACACAATTTTAGATCTGAGGTAGCAGGTCACAGGGGGAATTTAGAAAGTAAGAGAAGGAGATGATCCAGTGGATAATAGTAATCAGAGGCAGTACTATACTGTCAATATTCCATTAGTATGTGATGTATAATGCAAAGAAAAAGAAAACAGACAAATGAAGTAGGAAAGAAAAGTAAAGAGCAGTGTGTGAATGCTTTTTTAAAAGAACTACAAATTGTTCTTGTCTATGATTCGACTTAAAGAGACAACAGTGACAAATTCTCAGAAGTTCTTAAACTTCAAGAACTCAGCCACTCACCTCGCTATCAATTATAGAAATTCTCTGCAGTTCAGATCGGTTTGTCACTGTGGACATGATCAGTCAGTGCGTTCATCTATCAGTGGACTGACCTCCTTACCCAGGGTAGGAGGCAGGGTCAGAAATAAGTAACCTAATGTGACCCATGTGGCCTATGGATTGTGGTAGGAAGTCAGAAAGACCCACACAGACACAGAGAGAACATAGAAACTCCACACAGAAAAGCCTCAGTGTGGATTTAAAACACGGATCTGTGCACCATGCCACTGCTTGCCTTTACAAGTCATGCATTATAAGATAATGTGAATAAAACACTGTAATGGCACATTGCATGCATCAACATCAAACCTAGCAATAATGGCTGTGCACGTGAGTCGTTTCCCATTTTTCCCACAGAGGGGTTCATATTATAAATTTGCTGTGAAATCTGTTCATTGTTGTGTGATATGAGTGTTAGCTGTTAATCAGTGGTGGGCAGTAAAACGTCTGGTGACATGCATGAGATTCAAGAGAATGAATCGTTATGTTCCAGCAACATTTGGTTAGAAAAGAAGAGCAGAGAAAAAAAAACAAACATACCACAGCGCCTCTGATGCTGCTACATGGTTTCATATGCTCTCTTTTAAACCTTAGATGTTGACTGCATCTGTGGTTTGCATGACCAGATGGCACCTACCATGTAGAAAGTAGCACATAGCAGCGAAAGAAGATAAAGGACAAAGTCACTTTTTCTCTGTCCGTTCGTGATAACTTTAAGTGATTCTAAACTTTATGCTTGTGTAACTTAAAAAAGCTCCAACATGTGCACTGAACACATCACCCTAAAATTGACACTAACACTGTTCTTTGGAGGTAAGTGCGACATTTATTTCTTATTTTAAGGGAATTTCGAAATGTTTAAGCAATAGAAAATTAAGATTAATGCTTCTGTTCCAGGTGTTCTCTGCAGTAAGTGGAAGGTAGACTATCAACAGCCTCATATGTGTGTAGTGAAAGGATCATCTGTTGTCATTCTTTGTTCATTTTCCTATCCTGACAAACACATAGTACAGGAGGTCATGTGGGGACACAAAAATATTTTTGCAGGTCCGTTCATTTATCACAGTGGCTCAAATAATAGCTCTTCGCGATTTCAGTATGTTGGTAACAAACGGAATAACTGTTCACTGCAAATACACCAAGTGGAGCACAGTGATGAAGGAAAATATGCCTTTAGATTTATAACCAACTCCACAAATGGCCAATGGACTGGAAAAAGTGGGTCAACACTAAAAATTGTTGGTAAGATTTAATTTTGGTTTTCTTTTTAAAGAATTTCGACTCCCCTTTGCTGTTTAATCTGACAAGGTCGAAACATAAGTTATTCATTTCTCTCATAGATTTTAACATTTCCATGACGAAACTCAAAAGACACGAATCAATCCAGGAAGGCGACTCTGTGAATCTTACTTGCACAGACAGATGTGATGTTGGCAACTTCTCATCTGTCTTCACCTGGTTTAAGAACGGAGAATACCTGCAGGATGGACGAGTGCTGCAATTAAGAAATGTTTCCTTCACAAACTCTGGAAACTACACTTGTTCTCTAAAAACAGGCACAGGAACAACTTCAGGAGTCCTACATGTTGATGTTGAATGTGAGTATTGTATAGTGATGTTTTAAACCTTACATACTGCTTAGGCCAAATTTGACCCATTTTGACATTTGACCTGAGCAACAACACCAGAGATGTGATTCTTTCAGCTTGAAATTGGATGACTTTTGCAAAAATGACCCAAACTATTACAAAGTTGAAAGTTTTTCTACAGTTCAGCCATGACAGTGTTATGAGAACTGTTACTGTTCACATCACATTTGCCCAGGTTCCCAGAGATAGGTGCCTGCTGGCTTTTGAATTGTAATGGACTCGTTAAACAGTGAAATAGCAAAACAGCATAGGAGTGATCAAATAGGATGTGCATGATAAGATAATTCAGAGGGTCATAGATGTGCGGCAGATAAAATCTTTGAAATTTACAGAATAAAATGCTTTATAAATGTAAGGTTAAAGCATGAATTGTAGTTAAAAGCATTTTAAATCATTGACTAAATGTTGCAAAATCTAACAGATACACAGTCCCTGCTCTCTAAAACTTCAATTAAGAATGAATGATTCATTTACTAATGCCAAGTGGCTGTTTGTGCATTCAAATACTCTGAAGACATATGAGCAGTATGTAAGAGTTAAGCATGGAAACATTGTTGTTTACTGCAACACATTAAATATTTCCTCACAATTTAGATACCAAAATAATGAATCTGATTTATGTAAGATGATTTCACTAATGACTTTATTTTAGATGGCCCCAGGAACACATCAGTTTCTGTCACACCATCAACAGAGACCCTGATCTGCCACAGCCGTGCAAATCCAGCAGTGGAGAACTATACCTGGTTTAAAATATATAATGATGACATTTCAGCAGCAGGACACCAACGTGAACTACATTTGAAGAAGGATTTTCAGGATGATCACAACTATTTCTGCATGGCTACAAACAAATACGGGAGTCACAACTCCTCTACAGTGCTGTTAAGGGGCAAAGGTAAATAGATTTATGTTCCAAACACTGTGGCTTGTGCAGACACAGCTTTGCAAAGAAGAGTCTGTCCTTGGAAACCCTTCCAAACAAACCGTACTTGTTCAGTCTTTTTTACTTTAACGTGCAACGTCCGTGTTTCCTCAGTGTACTGGTGGACAGGCACCAGAGATCAGATTGCTATCTGTACTTCTATTGCTGCACTCCTCATCGTGGTCACTGTTGTTGCCATCAGAAGGTAAAGTGTATTTATATTTGTTACAGCTCACACATGCAACAATAAAGTGATGGAAATCTCTTCTTTCAGACAGTGCGCAAAAAGGACAGAGTCACAAGAAAATGAAAATGAGGTAAACATGCAGATGGCGCTACAATTAAGCTTACTGGTTGTGTTGTTTTTTTTCTTAATGCAGAGGTTAGCTCATTATGAGGTTGCCTAATAAGTTAGTTTATTGAAGAAACCCATGTATGGTTTACCCAAGTTATTCGCAAGTTATTTTGTGTTGTCTGACTGAGTACAATTCACCAAGCAGGAAACTTATATATGTGTTCTTTGATGTCTTATTAATTATTGTATCTAGAATACGGACTACTGCAACTATCCCGTGGTTGACATGAGCCAGTCACAAGAGGAAGAAGTCATGCACTCAACGATTGTTTTTAAAAGCAAAACAAAAGCATGCGTGTGAGCTATCCCTGCAGCTTCAACATATTATTCAACTTGTGCTGCATTTTTCACTGATCCACTATGTCATCAGCAGGGAGCAAAAGATGGACTCAACTAATGATGATGATTGTACCATTTACAGCACACTGTACAGGTAAAGTTCAACAAGAACAAATTTCATAAATCACAGTTCAGCTCCAGACAATAGTGTAAGGCACAAATTGGACAACATCAATCAATCAATCAATCAATCAATCAATCAATCAATCAATCAATCAAACAAACAAAGTGAACAATGGCAAAAATGACTCTGCTGCCATGCTTCTTGTATGCTGTGTCTGAGTCAGTGGAAACCCCCACCCTGAACACAAGCTTTTGTACTGCTGTCTGTTTAGTGGTTTGTACTTATCGCGGTAATGGACCTGCCCAAAATGAAAGCGATGTACCAAAGTGCAGCTATTTGGCTGAAACACCAATTTTGGGTGTTTAAGTCAGATACTTGAACTCAACTTCAATTTTGTCCAGACTCGAGAAAGCTAAACAGCATTTCCTGTTTCGATCCTTATCCCTTGCCTTTCATTGATGAGCTGCTTGAAAGACTAGGAAAGGCCAGATACATCACAACCTTAGATTTGTGTAAATATTACTGGCAAGTGCATTTAGAATACACAGCCTTTCCGATTCCAGGAATAGGTTTATTTCATTGCATTGTTTTACCCTTTGGTCTACATGGGGCACCCATAACTTTTTAAAGGTTAATGGATATAATCGTTAAGCCTACCTGATGTGGTGATTTACAGTGACTCGTGGGAGGAACACCTACAACATCTAAAGGTTGTGATGGCAAAGATCCAGTGAGCTGGTTTGATCTGAGTGACTTTAACCTAACATTTTGCTTGCACATTGGTCCACAAAGGAGTGTTCAGCACTCATTTTACATAATTTAAGACCCACTATAGGGGAGTTGTGGAAAAACTTAGAGCTTCCTAACAACTCGAGATACTTTTTTTTTAACCCTGATGAGCAGCCACAGTACAGTGTGAAATGCTACTACACATAATTGGGTTATTCTGCCCTCTGTTGAAAATGTAAGAGCATAGCATGAGCTTGGGTTCAGATTTGTGACCAATATGACTCAAAGACATTCAAAATAAATCTCTCTTCAGTAGGTGAGTGGGTGTCCTGTGAGAGCTATGGAGAGGCACAGCCCATAACAGGACTAAAGGACACTCAGTGTAACAATAAACATATGCAGTTTGAGCATGTTGGCCTTTACTGAGAATTTACTGTAACATGATGGTGTAGATCGGTTTCATTTTTCATTGCATATTCCTTTCTTATCAGCTTATAAATGTTACAAACTAAACAGCTGTTTTTTATGACTTTAAATATTTGTTTTCAGCCATCACCCAGTGCCTGCAGGAGCCTGCATGTAGACTTCAAATGTCAGCGGAACAAACCTGCTGTGCTGAGGGCCACTTATTCTGATGTATGAAAGGATCTGCTGCTCCAGTGCTACTTTCATGAGTATTTTGCTGTTAAACAAATAAATAAATCTGTCAAATGTGACAGATTGCAGAATTCCATTCAGTTTGGAATTATACATTTTTATGAAGTTTCCTAAAAGATTTAAAGCCAGCCTTTTTTCCCCCCTCTCCTTTTCTTAACAGTCTCAAACTTTTACACATTATGGGCACATTTCCAGGAGTTTGTAACTGCAGCATGCTTATTTCCTCCTGCTGGTCACAGAGCATGTCTATTGAGCAGTTTGTCCTTGCCTAAAGGCAATAGGAAAGTACAATGTAATGACAAACAAACACCATCACATGGCAACTGACCGCATGTGACCAACCCCATTTTAGCTGTTTTTCCTGTACAATTATTGTGTAATATAATCGGTTTTTGTACATTTCAGATGCTGAAATATAAACTGCAGCAAACAAATGAACTTTATTTTTTAATCACAATCTGTGAAAAAATAAATAAATAATATTTTTAAGATGTTTAATATGTTGCATCCACAGGTTGTGCCATAAGATACTTTTTCATAAACTTCATTTATGCTAAGAAAAAAATAAGGTGAGTTTAAATCACTTTACAGCACATGCATCCATGCACTCAAGTACCCCTAGAAGAGGTCGTTTGTCTCCAGTAGAGTTTAACTTATGCTTTCATTACCTATGAATGAAAACCAGCTTAGTCAGACATACCCTCTAGGAAAAAGAAACCCCGATTTTATTAGTGATTATAGAAGTAAACTTAGCTCACGCCCATTTCTGACAAAACGAAACTTTAGTAGATACGGAAACGAGGGGACAGCAGGTCTTGGACGTGTCTTTGACGGCTGCGTAGTGGGACCAGCAGAGATGATTTGCAGGCTTTCTCCTTTTTGCAACACAGAAGAGAAGGTAGGAAGGCAGCTCAGGTCGGCTGTTATTTATTTATTGTTATGAGCATTGGGTGACTGTCACAATGTCAGAATTTCCGTTGTGACACAGTAGGAATAAACTCATCCTAATAACAGAATTAGCTATCAGACTGCGCTGCCTTGGGCCAGGTCTGAGTCTGGCTCCAGCTGGGTTACGGGGTAATGAAGTTTGGTTGACGTTCGTTCTTTCTAATAGTATCTCCGTTTATTATGGCGAGTGAATCAGAGCTAACTGCCCAAGCTAATGTTAGCTGCGCAGCTCATTAGGCTGGCTGCTTCGGGGAAGCTAGTTAGCAGAGTCTCTACTTAATTTTTAGCTATAGCGCTCTCTGTAGTGTGACTAAGAGCCTTCCCTGCTGCTGCTAAGCGTGTCGTGATTCTGCAGGTTTTATTTTGTCAGTGACTTCGTGGCCATTTAGTTCGCTTTCTCTCTGTTTTGTTGTTGTCAAACGCACTGGCACGCAAGAAGTGACGTAAGACGTGTGCGTTTCTTTACGCAGGGAACATGTGAATGGCCGAACTTCTAAGACAAAGATCTTTTCGCTTCAAGAAGAGTCACTCCTTAAGTTCTTGAAAAAGGTCGTCCCGCCTTTATCTGTGAAAGTATGAAAGCTCATCTCCTAGAATGGAATAGTCACTTGTTATTTGCAGTATTTTCAGCAATATAGAGATACGGTTTAAACACACGCGATGGTGTTTACTGTATTTGTTATATTTTATTAAGAAATGAAGAAATCGTTTGAAGTCTAAATCAAATCGCAAAAGACCTAACCGACCTTGATGCTGATTGTTCATTTCCTTTCCTTGCTTATACTAAATTGATTATATTCCTGCAAACTTACTAATTATTGACATCAGTCTCACAAAAAGGCATTATTGGTTGGGCTCTAAAATCAAACTGGGTTGAACCAGTTATATTTCACAGTGTATTTATTTGTATTTGGGTCAGATGTCTTAAACCTTAATAGCCTTTCTCAGTGGATTGAAAACGCCCAAAGCAATTGTTGGATTAAAGTGTAACCAGAAGTCCAATGAAGACCATGCGTTTGACAAAGAGGGAGAGCGATTGCCAGATGAATTATGCAGAAATGAAAGCGAAGTATCCATCGCTGGATTGAATGACTTGATCCCAGCAGATATAAGCATTACCCAATTTTGACTCTTTATTCGTGACATTAAAAATCAATCGAAATCAAAGAATAATGGCATAATATTAACTTGGGTGGTTCACGAATTTATGTTATTTTGAGTTATTCAGTCATTCACGTAATATCGCCTTTACATTGCCAGCTAATAAGTAATGTGAAGTATTTATTGAAAGTATGAGGAAAAGGAAGGAGGAAAACCACCTTCTCCGCTTCTACTCTTTGTGAAATGTCCTATATCATGTTTGAACTATTTATGGCATATAAAGAATTACTTATTTCCTCATTAGAACTACTTTTGGTCAGTGTTAACTGAATTTTTCTTTTAAGGGCGTGCTATTAAAGTGTGCTGTGAGGGTTCCCAGTTTTTTTTTCCTCTTTGGTTAATGTCAGTTTTTTATTGGATGCTTGTTCGCGGGCCATGAATGTGGGCGTTCAGTTGACTCGCTGACTCTCTTGTAAAATGACTTCCAATTCAGTCTCTCACAGGCCAGCTTCTTGGGTATGACTAATCGAAGTTCAGAGGAGATAAAGACATTGTGACTGGTGTGTTGTTGTGTAGCTGAACACAGTTTCATGTGACATCGGCTGCCAAAATAGAAAGTGAAAGAAAATTTTGAGATGGTCTTGAAGTGAAAATAGTTTCTTTCTTTGCAGTGATCACTGAAGCCTGAAGATGAAGTGCTCACGCTGTGGCCATAACATTATAGAGAAAACAGCCAAATTCTGCAGTGACTGTGGCCTAGAGCTGTCTGTTAAACCTACAAATGCACAAGGTAAGTAGATGAGGTCAGAAATGTGGTTTCATTTTATATAGTTGTTTATAATATTTGAAGAAGTCCAAGTGACAACTTTGTTGTTCCTGTTAATTCGGCATAATGTACTGTATTATTTAAACTGCTCTGTATTTGATTAACAGTGTGGATGCTTTTTTTCACGGCCTGTCAACAAATAAAATTATAGTTTGAACATGCAGCTCTGCAGACATAATGAAATGACACTTTTCTCCAAATAAAGATTAAAAACCTGTATACAAGGAATTTAATCATGTAAAATTATGTGATGATAAGGGCTGTTCATCTGCGCATAACTTATATTGCACATTTTTCTCCTGACATGAGGATTTACATTAGTCATGTTGCACATGTCAAAGCAAAATTAGGTACGGCTTGCATAATGTGGGGGAAAAAAAAGAGATTGTAGATACATCTGTGTTATCAGTTCGTACTAAGCCTTGAGTCGAGGAAAACTAAGACTAAAGGCCATTATTATATCCTAAAAATCAATTCAGCATCCAGTATTTGGAAAATTTAGATTCTTTGCATGTAAAATCTGTGTCTCATTCCTGTTTCTTAATTTTTTTAACTCAAAAAAACCCCACACTTCTAAATTGTGACATAAGGCCTTCTTGGCTGTAGGGCTGCCACAAACGATTATTTTGATAGTCGACTAGTCACCAATTATTTCTGCGATTAGTCGACTAATCAGATTATGCATCCATTGGACGTACAACGTACAGCTTATTGCACTAGCATGCATCTGCTCTTATATAACTATCATTACCTTACAGCTTTAAGTGTTTAAGGTATGTGCTAACTAAAAATAAAGATGATAGTTTATTAAATTTTAATGAAATTTGCAGATTGTTTCGGTGGAGTTTAATAAACTCAGCCGTCTGCTCCTTGCTATCTAAAATATAATAGGACACCGGAGTATATTCTCGAGCATCTCACACTTCTGATAATCAGTTGTCTGCTTGACGTTTATTCAGCTGTGTAAAAACTATAACTTTAATCTCAACCAAACTGATTTACTCAGGAACAAGTAAAAAAACTGAAAAAAGCCAAACAATAACATTTTTAAGTTATCTAAGTGACTTATATATCATGTCACCTGAGTAGCGAAAGACGGCGGTGGGTTTGAAAACGATTTGCCGGGGGGTCCGGTGTTCTCACCGGCTCTAGTGAGCCTTGAACCCCGGCTAGCTATCGAGCTAGTGGGTAACAGACGTCTCCGAAAACGTCGGAGCGCTTTTGAAAATATGTGGTGTCTTGATAAACTGAGCATATATTTGAAGTTTACGCAGCTACATTCTCGCCTGAAAATATCTTAAACGTTTATTTTGTGACCCAGGAAGAATGATAAGAGTAATATTTGGGTAGCGACACTTGTCACTACCCGATCTGTACCGGAAACCCGATCGGTACCACGCATGTGCGAAAGGCCACTACTTCTGGTCGAAGCATTTTACAATAGTTACAGGTCAGAGTATCTGTTAAAATGTTAACAATAATAAGTTCCTCTTAAAATGTTTGCAATAATGAAACATTTCAATATAATGTAGACAAAAATGGGAAAAAAAGATAGTTACAGATCAGGACTCCTCGATCCTTACAATACAGATCATTCGCTCGGTCAGCAGGTGGCGGTATCCTCGTACACTGGGAGTAAACTGCCATTAAACGAAACAGAAGAAGAAGAAAACATCTGCACATGCGCGGTACGGATCGAGGAGTCCTGATCCGTAACTATCTTTTTATTTTTCGTTTTTGTCTACATTATATTGAAATGTTTCATTATTGGAAACATTTTAAGAGATACTTATTATTCTTAACATCTTAACAGATACTCTGACCCGTAACTATCGTAAAACACTTCGACCGGAAGTAGACACCTTTCGCGCATGCGGGGTAACCCGATCAGTACCCCGCATGCGCAAATCTTACGTCACTTCCTCTCTTTGCCAGCATCGCGACATTCAATATATTTGAATGACACGGTTAGCGCCCAGTTAGCTCCTAGCATTTCTCAACAGTTCTGCCTCCTTTTAGACCACCGGGACATTTAAACAATGGATACCTCCGTATACAAACAAATTCCTGCTTTCCTCCTCAACAGAGAGTGTTCCGCGATTGAACAAAAGCTCCGTTAAATAATAAGAATGGCACTTAATTACAAACTTAATAATACTGACTTAGTAATGTGTCACGTTAAGATTCATCAGCCAGATTAAGTGTTTACTGACAATTGACAGTCATAGCGGACATCATCATCAGTATTCCAACAATCCTCTCCTCACAGACAAGCATAAACACACTCGACTATCGCTAAATCAAATTTAACACACATTTGTAATGACGCTAATTCAGTTTATAATAGGGTTCATTTGCTCGGTCAGCAGGTGGCGGTATCCTCGTACACTGGGGAGTAAACTGCCATTAAACAAACAGAAGAAGAAGAAAACATCTGCACATGCGCGGTACGGATCGGGTAGACCCGATTTGTACCGTCCTGGCTTTGCACATGCGCAGTAAGGATCGAGGAGTCCCGATCCGTAACTATCTTTTTTTCCCGTTTTTGTCTACATTATATTGAAATGTTTCATTATTGCAAACATTTTAAGAGGTACTTATTATTGTTAACATTTTAACAGATACTCTGACCTGTAACTTTTTTTTTTTTTTTTTTTTTTGTTATTTTCTTTTTTTATTAGTAATATAAACATACAAACAAAATGCACCATATATTACAGATTCAGAGAATAGACATTTCTTACATATTAGCAACTTTCATACATAGTGAAAATAAAATATAAAGATGGGGTCACATAAATTAACAGATTATTAACTCACTAAATCAAAATCTTCCACAAAGGAAACAAAAAAAGCAGCCTTTTTCTTTTTAACTAAAGTCAAAGATTTAACCAACAGGTTTAAGTCGTTTTTCCAGTAAGTTAGTGTTGGTTTAATCTTAAAAAAGCGACATTTATGTATAAAATACTTGCACAAGATTAATAACACATTAACACCATAATTAGCTTTCTTTTCTTTCAAAAACACTCCAAACATTTTCATATTTAAGGTAAATGGGGTCATTTGAATCCCACTGGAATAAAGCCAGGTATGAAAATCCAACCAAAATATTTGTATAAAATTGCACAAAAAGAATAGATGGTCCAAATCCTCCTCTTCTGTTTCACAAAATACACAATTACCCGTTTCTATTTTGAATCTATCACTAAGGAGTCTATTTGTCGGGTAAATTTTATTCAAAATTTTAAATTGGACTTCTTTCCCTTTAGGAGGGATAGGGAAGGTGATATAATCAGTTCTTATTTTTTCAATTTCTTCCCTTTGGAAATCTTTTAATATGTAATTACGTCTAAGTAAATTTGGAGAATAAAGACTCCTTAATGAAGATCTAAGAAACTTATTGTTGCATTTAACATCACAAAATCGAATACCATTTATATATAATTGCCTTAACTTGGGGGAGATGTCAGAATATATTATATCATTTACAACTATGTTTTTAAGTGACAATGGAATGGATTTTATAACCCGATTAAATTTACTTTTAGAACATTGGATATTAAACTTTTGGCAAAAATCTTGATGTCCTAGAACATGTCCTTCCTCATCTATAAAATGGGCAATTGCCCAAACACCTTTTGATAACCAATCTTGAATAAAAATTGATTTTCTGTTCATCAGTATATATCTATTGTTCCAAATTGGGCTATTATGTGGAGTGAAATTATGTTTAAACAACATTTTCCAATAACGAAGGACCTGTTTATGGAATTCAGAGAGTTTAGCAGGTAGCTTAGTAATTTCAAAGTCACACTTTAGGAGAAAGTCGATACCCCCCCAGTGTGTTAAAGACCTCACTTGGTATAAAAAACCAAATGGAGTGTGGATTATTTAGGAAGGATTTTAACCATTTAAGTTTCAAAACACCATTCATTATATCAAAATCAATTGCGTTTCCACCGCCTTCAATGTATAGTTTAACCAAATCATCTTTAGATATATAATGGCACTTATTCCTCCAAATAAAATTAAAATTCAAGCTATTAATTGTTTTAATAACTTTATTCGATATTGATAGAGAGTAAGCTGGATATATAAATCTAGATAAACTATCCATTTTGGTTAATAATATTCTTCCAAAAATTGTGATATCTCTTTGTAACCACTTATTTAGGATTGTCTTACATTTGTCAACATTATCTAAAATATTTACTTTTTCTAAGACTTTGTGATGTTTTGAAATTGTGATGCCCAAATATTTTACCTCCTTCTTCACCTTTATATCGTACAGTAATTGTGAATTACACTCCTTTAATGCCAATAATTCACATTTATTTAAATTTAACTTTAAGCCTGAAGCTTTTGAGAATGTAGTGATTATTTGTTTTACCAGGGGAATCTGATGTTCATTTTTTAAGAAAAGAGTAGTGTCATCCGCAAGTTGACTAATTATTAAAGAATTATCCATAATCTCAATTCCGGCAACGCTGCTGTTTTTAATTAGAATTGCGAGCATCTCCACAACCATTATGAACAACAACTGAGAGCTTCCACACCCTTGCCTAATTCCTCTTTTGATGCTAAATCTTTTACCAGTGCCATAGCCTAATGACACGGAGCTATTTATATCATTATACAGTATATCTATTATCTTCCTAAATTTATCCCCAAATCCAAATCGAGTTAGTGTTTCTAAAATAAAAGGATGTTCTACTGAATCGAAAGCTTTATAAAAGTCCAAGAAAAGAATAAAACTGTCATCACTAATTAGATCATTGTAGTCCAGTAAGTCTAAAACCAATCTGATATTATTATGAATGTTCCTGTCTTTCAAAAACCCTGATTGTGTCTCACTAATTATACTTGAAACCCCTTGTTTGAGCCTTGTTGCAACTGAGCTAGAGAAAATTTTATAATCTGTATTTAATAAAGTTATGGGCCTTAAGTTATCCAATTGTCGTTTATCTTTGTTTGGTTTAGGAATTAATGTAATTAATCCTTGTTTCATGCTAGACATCAATTCTCCCTTTTCAATACTGGCCAGTATAGCTTTGAATAAAATTTCCCGTAAGTCTTCCCAAAAAAATTGGAAGAAATTAACTGTAAGCCCATCTGGACCAGGGGATTTGGGCACCCTTCAAAATTTACACCCTTTTAGGTTCCTCGGGACCCAAAATGGTCCCCATCCAAAAGGTGATATAGCAATGGATTTTATGAATTTTTTTTTCATTTTTTTTCACATCAGATCTTTTAAACAACTTCAGACCTATCCACTGATATAAAGTTTTTCATAAGTTTTTTAATATTTTTTAGGTTTTTATGGCTTTATTGTCATAAAAACCCCTGTTTTTTGGGGGGTAAAAAACCATAATATGCAATATTTTCAAAAAATGAGTTGCAAATGGAACTACTTGGCATGAGGTTATTAGAGCCTTGGATAGGTAAAGAATTCAGAACAGAATTGATTTTGATGCATTTTTATTTTTGGAGCAATAAGAGTTTTTCAAATTTACACCCTTTTACGTTCCTCGGGACCCAAAATGGTCCCCATCCAAAAGGTGATATAGCAATGAATTTTATGAATTTTTTTTTCATTTTTTTTCACATCAGATCTTTTAAACAACTTCAGACCTATCCACTGATATAAAGTTTTTCATAAGTTTTTTAATATTTTTTAGGTTTTTATGGCTTTATTGTCATAAAAACCCCTGTTTTTTGGGGGGTAAAAAACCATAATATGCAATATTTTCAAAAAATGAGTTGCAAATGGAACTACTTGGCATGAGGTTATTAGAGCCTTGGATAGGTAAAGAATTCAGAACAGAATTGATTTTGATGCATTTTTATTTTTGGAGCAATAAGAGTTTTTCAAATTTACACCCTTTTACGTTCCTCGGGACCCAAAATGGTCCCCATCCAAAAGGTGATATAGCAATGAATTTTATGAATTTTTTTTTCATTTTTTTTCACATCAGATCTTTTAAACAACTTCAGACCTATCCACTGATATAAAGTTTTTCATAAGTTTTTTAATATTTTTTAGGTTTTTATGGCTTTATTGTCATAAAGACCCCTGTTTATTTTCTTTGGGGGGTAAAAAACCATAATATGCAATATTTTCAAAAAATGAGTTGCAAATGGAACTACTTGGCATGAGGTTATTAGAGCCTTGGATAGGTAAAGAATTCAGAACAGAATTGATTTGGATGCATTATTATTTTTGGAGCAATAAGAGTTTTTGCATTATACATCCATTGGTATCCCTCGGGACCCAAAATGGTCCCCATCCAAAAGGTGATATAGCAATGAATTTTATGAATTGTTTTTTCATTTTTTTTCACATCAGATCTTTTAAACAACTTCAGACCTATCCACTGATATAAAGTTTTTCATAATTTTCTTAATATTTTTTAGGTTTTTATGGCTTTATTGTCATAAAGACCTCTGTTTATTTTCTTTGGGGGGTAAAAAACCATAATACGCAATATTTTCAAAAAATGAGTTGCAAATGGAACTACTTGGCATGAGGTTATTAGAGCCTTGGATGGGTAAAGAATTCATAACAGAATTGATTTGGCTGCATTATTATTTTTGGAGCAATAAGAGTTTTTGCATTATACATCCATTGGTATCCCTCGGGACCCAAAAGGGTCCCCATCCAAAAGGTGATATAGCAATATCATATATGAATTAATTTTTCATTTTTTTTTCCACATCAGATCTTTTAAACAACTTCAGACCTATCCACTGATATAAAGTTTTTCATAAGTTTTTAAATATTTTTTAGGTTTTTATGGCTTTATTGTCATAAAGACCCCTGTTTATTTTTTATATTTTTGGGGGGGGGGAACCCATAATATATATTATAAATATATATATAAAATATAAATATATTCTCAATCACATTCACACCACTCTCTTATATCAGTTCCACTACATCGAGACTATTTTATGGTGGTCAGCTGTTTTATTGTCATGTATTTTGCATAATAAGATAACCATGTCCTGCATTCAAAAACACTGAAAATGTCTATGGTGGTGCTGTACCTAATATTGTGCTCATTGGATCCAAAACCTATTTTTCCTTTATTTTGAAGGCTGAGGCTTAGATCCATTAGGTATTCACGAGAAAAAAATTATCACATGTCAGGATTACAGTATATCGAAAATATGTGATTATAAAGGGCGTCAATGGGACCCAAAAGGGTACGAGGAGCGCAGACGGTAACACTTATGTGAATCTTCTTTACTATACACCACACCATAGAGGGGATCAATGAATTTTAAAAATAATCCTAAAATGCACATCATAAGTCAGTTTCATGCAACTAGTCTTTAAAATGACTGATATATTGAAAATCAAAAATCCAAAGTTACCCAAAAGGGTAACTTTTTTGACGAGGAACGCCCAAGGGTTAAGTGCCATTTTCTTAACAGATGCATCTAACTCTTCAATTCTGAAGTCAGATTCACATAATTCCTTAAATGATCCATCAATTTTAGGGATCAGATTATCTATTTGATCAAAAAAGACATCACAATCTGCTTGGGAGAACTGTGAGGAGTATAAATTGGAATAGAATGTATAAGTTTCATTCTCCAAAATTTTAGGGTCGTCACATTCAATGCCATCAATTAACAGAGAAGATATAAAATTTCTTTTCTGTCTGCTCTTTTCTAAATTAAAAAAATATGAAGAATTTCTTTCCCCCTCCTCAATCCACTTGGCCCGTGAACGCACAAAAGCTCCTTCTGCTTTATTTAGGTAGAGCTGATCTAATTTAGTTTGCAACTCCATAAGTTTACTCCTTTCTTGGGTATTTAGATCATCTTTACTACAGCAATAAGTAATTTCTTGGAATAATTTACATTCATATTCTCTTTGCTTTTGACTTGTGTTTTTACTGAATTGAATACTAAATTCTCTAATTTTGAATTTAATGAATTCCCATTTATTGATATATCCTACAATTAGATGATCAGCCATAATATCCAAATGTCCTAGATCTTGGTTCCACTTGTCTCTTACCCGTGACTTCAGCGGAAATTTCAAATTCAGGATCTGACACAGACTGATTCATGTCCTACACAGTTCTTACAAGTTCATAGAAATTTCTGTTCAATTAGAACCAAGTATTTGAGTTGATGATTGTAATTTTTATACAATGTTGTAATTTGTTTTTCAACAATTTTTTGATTAATGTTTTGTTTCCTTTACAATATTATACTTCAATGTATAATATTGTAAAGGAAACAAAACAGGAAACAAAACATCAATCAAAAAATTGCTCTCTTTTTTATTCAGGCTACTTATATTTATTTTGGGCTACCAAAAACTGAAGAGTCCCTGCCCGAAGGGCTACCAGGGATTTTGAAATTTTGAGAGCCCTGAGATAGATTTATTTTTTTAATTACTTTTGTTTCAGCAACATTAAATTTAAAAACTGTACTTTTGAGTTAAAATATATATTTATAATTTTAATAAATGACAAATTAAAAAGGCATGAACATTTTTTTTGTATCGAAAAAATATCGAACCGTGACACCAAAGTATCGAACCGAACCGAACCGTGAATTTTGTGTATCGTTGCACCCCTAATATATATATATTAATCAAAGACACTAATGTTGTTAAAATTTGGTGTTGTGTATTTCCATAGTTGATGTTATCGTTGTTTTAAATTGATACATATTGAATTATTTACATTTTGTTTTTTTTGTTTTCTCCTAGTTATTTTACAGCAACTTATAGGAAAGAGTGCTTGGCAACATCAGTGAAACTGTTAGAGAAGCTCTGCAATGGGGTAAAACCAACATCATATACCCAGAATTACCCTGACATTCCTGTGGCATGCATGAATCTGGTTGCATCCGTTTCAAACTTTGTGCAGTGTAACAAGCAACAGGTAGGTAAAGTGTGTAAATCTAGGAAATCAGGTGTTTATTTGTGTTATTATACTAATCATTCTAATTTAGGAGACCCAAGAAAGAGATGAAGAACAACGATATGTGAAAAGCATGGTGATGACTCAGGCAGTGAAGATAATGAGAGCATGGATTGCTCAGTCCTTTAAACAGAGTTTGCTCAACAGGAGTACGTGGTTAAGACAAGTTAAAGCAACAGATGAGATTGAAGTGAGCAGCTTTCTTTCTTTCTTTTTTGTATACTTAAAAAAATAAAACACTAAATATACAAACTGACCACTTCCTCACCGGTAAAGGATGCTGACAAAAATAAGGCTTTAATGAATTGCATATTACAGATGTGGAACAACATAATCTCCATCCACTTTAAAGATGAGGATTGCACAACAGAGTGGAGGCAGATATTCACTATGGATTTTGAGGGGAAGTATAGACAGGTAAGGGATTTATTTTTATTTATTTATTTATTTATCTTGGGGGGGGGGGGGCACTTATTATTATTATTATTATTATTATTATTATTATTATTATTATTATTATTATTATTTCTTTTTTTGGAAAAGTAGAACAGATTTATGTTTCCATGTGATTTTTAGGGATATCCACTGGATCAAATTGAATACTACTGCACCTATATGGAGGACCTTAGTTGTTCCCATCCACATGTTGCAGCTAGTATTGAAAGGTGTGCTCTTGAGGCTGTTACATCTTTGTGCCAGGTATAAAGTGTTCTTGTTATAATTTACTTTCATGAGTGGCATACTATTTGCTAATATTGATAATAAGATTTAACAGATGTTTTATTAAATGTTGAAATACAAGGACCTGGATTTACATTACTCTTACGTTCAAGGTGTCAAAACATAATTCACTGTGTTTTTTCTATGTTATATGAAGAACAAGAATGAGGGGAAACTCTTTGAGAGGTTCAAAATAAACAGCAAATTTGGGAAACTCATCTCTGCCATTATTGAGAAATCCTGGCCAAAGGACAGTCAAGGGAAATACCACTCTGATGAAGAAGTTGTCCTTCAGCACCTCCTGTCTTGGACTGCTGCCAAAAACATTTTCCAGCTCCATGGTATTCGCTAAGAAAAATACAGAGCGTTTGAAATTGCAAAAAAAAAATTTATCACAATATTTAACTTATATAAACACACAACTTACTGCAGTAGGTAATCAGGCCTTGGTTTGTGAGCCTGTGGTTCAAGTTAATGAAATCATTGCTGTGGTATTAGAAAAAAACACTTACATGTAAATTCTGTCACCACAGGAGCAGATGAAAAGCTGATTGAGAAACTCTCTCAAGATGCCAAGGACAGAATTGCAATAGCCATATCCTCATTCACATCCGTGAAGAATCAACTGGTCCATGGAAACATTAAGATCAGCCTGCTCAAGATTATTTTGGGAAGGCGAGATGCCTTCTTAGAACTGCTGAAGATTGGTAATTTGCCATCACAGATGTCTTCAGAGTTATTTTGAAAAATTAAGTGTGTATAGTGTACAGTTGTCTAATAGTAATCATAATTATTGATGTTTGTGTTTTTGACTTGATACTAACAGACTGCCTCGCTGAGAATGGGCAATACAAGGATCATGACAAAATGAAGAGGCTGTTGAAGTGCAGAGAAGATGAAGTAAAAGCTGTATATCATGAAAAGGAGCTTGTAGATGTTCTCTTAACTAAGAGCCATCAACTTGAGGAACACATGACAGGTATGTTGACTGAGTTTGTGCCATCAGTCTTAACTATCAGTCTTGATTATTAACATCCATATTAATTTCCATAATAGTTGATGTTGCTGAACTGGAAAGAAACCAACAAGTCAACATTAAGACAACACCCTTGAACCATTTCATGGAGGTTCATCAATTTGACCAGATTCCCTCCGCAATAACTGGTATTGTCACCTTCTTCAATCTGGACGAAGAAATTAGAAACATGGCAGAGGATTTATACACATTCAGCGACAGTATTGTCTTCAAAATGTGTTGGGACAAACAAGCCAAGTTCCGGGCCAATGAAGAAATGGAAGACAATCCTGATGAGCATCAGGTAGCGGACATTAGGGCAACACTACAAATGATACATGATGACATTTACATAGATTGCTACAACCATTATAAAGATGTCTACACTCGCCTGAAGGATGGCACTATAAAGCTTGAAGAGGTTAACCAGTTTTTTAAAGCTTTCAAGGGCAAGTATGAAGATCTTGCAAAAGACTTAGACATCATGTGCAGAATGAATAAATCAAGGGACAAACAATGGATCAACAGCAGGGTTCAACAGATCGAGCAATACCACGAACTTCATCTCGCTGTGACTTCAGCTCAAGTAATCATGAAAGTCAAAGAGACACTTGGTCTTCAAGGTGACTTCAGAGTTCTGGAGACACTCACAGAAGTTGTAAGTAGCTTTGTGTATAAAAAATTATCAATCGAAAAAGCTATTTTGCGTTCCACACAAGCTTTGAGTTATTGTATTTAATGATGGATATACATAATAGATGGAACATAACAGCACAGTTCTTTGTTTTACTTCATTTTAAACCGTTTAGCACGTTTTAATTTAAGGCTCCCTGTGAAGAGTGTCTCTGATCATATCTCCATGGTTAGAATGTAACTCTAGTTTTCCTGTCTCCCCACCACTCAGAACGATATAGACTTTCAGAAAGAGCCACTCAGCCGGATTGACAATGAGTTGATGCAGGCAAAGACTGTTCTAGTGGACATAACCGAGCCCCGCAGGCTGTGTCTGCAGGAACTGGAACTAAGGGGACACTTTGTGACATGGGTGAAGGATGCCCTTGAAGGTAAGTGTAGTTATGCATTTTCTTGTTAATGTCTATCCATTGCACACTACTACAGCTATGCTGCAATATCCATTGGAGCATGGCTGTAGTAGTGTGCTGAACATTTTTTAAAATTTCCTTTGTAACTACTGACATCAGCAACTATGGGAGTGTCTACTGCAAGAAATAAATGAATGGACTGCACATATGCTTCATTTTCTTATGGCAATGACTCCATCTTACACTTTGTAATATGGTATAATGCTACGTGCAGTTAGAAACCTCTCGAAATTAGACTGGTTCTCTAAAGTCACAAAGGAAAAAAATTGGCTGCACAACACCAAGGTTACCAGGATCGTGTTGCAGGAAGCAGGTATGCAGGTTAGACAACTCTATATGCACACATTTACATCCATACCAGTTTAAGATCACCAGTTGACCTACCATGCATGTTCATGACCTGTGGCAGGAGGCTGGAAGACCCAGAGAATATTCACACAATCGCTGGGAGAACATGCAAACTCAACATAGAAAGGCCCCAGCCTACCAGCAGCTTCAAATTCAGAACAGTCCTGGTATAAATCAATGTCACCAACCACTAACCACCACCCTATTTCTGTTTATTTAAATGTATTTTGCAGATATCAATGAGTTAAAAGTGTTTGTTGACCTGGCTTCTATCTCTGCGGGAGAGAATGATATGGACGTGGATCGTGTTGCGTGCTTCCATGATGCAGTTCTTGGCTACTCTTCATTACTTTATGAGCTAAAACCAGACTCTGGTTTTAAAGCCTTCAGAGAAGTGCTCAAGAAGCTCTGGAGGGCTTTGGAGAATGACAGCAACCTACCCAAAAAACTGGTGAGAAGATCCCTCCGAACACTTAAAGCAAAAATATGATCAGGATGGCCATGGAGGCTTTGATATGAATGTTAGTGTCTTACAGTGGGGTTATTGGGGTAAAGGCTAATCTTATGAAAGGGAAACTGAAACACAACACAATTATGAAGAGTATCTTTTCTTACAGCGGGACAGTGCACGTCATTTGGACTGGTTGAAGACTGTGAAGGACAGTCATGGTTCAGTGGAACTGTCATCCCTCTCCTTAGCATCAACCATCAATAACAAGGGTATCTACTTGATCAATGCACAAAATGTAAAAAAGGTAAATAATGCAATGAAAGTTGATTGCATCCCTAGATCAGTACAGCACACATGTTAGACTAAGATGTGAGACAAAGAGTCTCCAAATATATGCATGAGAATTTCTTTTTTTTCCCCCCTGATCTAGTTGAGTCTTGACACTGCCCTGAAGCTGCAGATTCCAGAGGAGCATGATGGCGGTCAGCAGATGCGCTGCTATTCCCTTGAGGACTTGAGGGAGCTGCAGAATAAACTCATGCTCATGTCTGGGAAAGGGGATCAAGGGCAATGTGAAGTTGATTATTTTGCAGAGGTACGTTGCAATATTTTCCTTTTCGGTATCTGAGATTTCAATAATTCAGATAATATATTTTGTAAATATTATTTTAAATTGATAAAATTATCTACATCATCAATAATGCTCAATAATCCATAATGTCAAAAGCTAATATCTAGATTATATAGACCTATTAAAATTAGGTCCTACAATTTACAGTACATGTGAAGACATGTCCAAAAAAATCCAGATAACTCTCTTCAGATTTATTTGATAAAAATGTGGTGATGTATAGGTCAATTTTGGGATATACTACCATTTCAAACCTTTAGTGCATTGCATTCAAAATTTATAAAAAGAAAGAGAAGAGCTATTTACTACATAAATGTGCAGCTATATGATCATCGACTCATGCTTGACAGAGAAACTGATTCCACAATGAAATTGGTGTAACTTTGTATGCTTTTTGAACTTATTTATTTGCAGCTGACTCTGGGCTTGTTTCTGTTTTTCAGGTTTTTGCCAGCGTTCAAAGACTAGCTGAGGCATTCATTGCTCTTTACACTGCTGGGAATCCACTGTTCAGGCACTGGGAAGTGCAAATCAACTGTTGTTCCAAAAGTCAGGCACCCAGCATTATGATGGATTTCAACTTGGACAGTGTTATCAGTGTCATTGTGGAGGGCAGCATAGAAGAGAAGCTTCCTGAACTTTGCAAGAAAATGGAGAAATGTCTTGACTTCTGGATGGATTTTGTAGACAAACAGAGATCCCAGCATTACTATCTTAACTACTACACAGCTGAACAGATTGTCTACCTATGCAACAAGCTGACTTTGCAAAATGTTACCAATGTAGAAGACCAGGTTCTCATGATGCTCTCTTTCATCAAGCCAAACTGCACATACGCAGATTTGAGGGAAGTTTGGCATGAACTTCAGTATGAAATCCTCAAAAAACCAGAAGAGCAAAATGAGGACATTGAGTTTCAGACCTTTGTTGTGGTGCAAAGCAGTGAGGGGGAAGACCCAGACTTCACCAGCCAAATGGGTCCTCTGGCAAGTCTCGTAGAACAGGCAGAGGGTTTACCAAAATTTGATCACATATGGAATGCTTATATGAAAGACATGAGAAATTTTCTCCCCCACATTCTTGATATAAAAAATCTTGGAAGACTGTTGGATATCCTGGCCAACAAACACAACGAGAGTCAAGAAGAAGACATTTCTGACGATGACACAGGGAATTTCATAAATAGACATGTTCCCAGAGGTCTGGCTGTTGGAAACCCAAACCTCATTGTTTGCCCACATGATGAGGTGTTGTCATCTTGCATTTCCATTTACATGAGCAGTGAAAATGAGACACTTCCCACGTATGATGAAGTCCTCTTATGCAACTCCACGACACCATACGAACAGGTGGAGCTATTTCTCAGACGCTGTCTCAGCACAGGCTACAGAGGACAGAAGATATACTGTTTACTGTATGGAGATCTCCTCCCTTATGATGTGAGCTCTAAAGCTGAGAACTTTTTTCAGCGAATGAAAATGCAGAGTAGAAAGGATTATAGACTTGTTATCATTTGCAGCTCAGAAAGAGAACATACCTACCTTCCATCAGCCTTCAGCCAGTACAGATTGCACATGGTTCCACAGGAACCTTTGGCAAGAATCCAGAGTTACCTGCAAAAGCACTATGCCGTCCCAGCAGATGAGTGCAGCGCCGCAGCTGCGTTTAAGGACAGACTCTGCGTTGGTGTCGTTTCAGCCACAAGGGCTGGTGTTGGTATGTATAGGTGTTATTTACTGTTACTAATGGTTAAAAAGTTGTTTATCAAAATTCAAATGTGCCAAATGATCTTTTGAAATTGCAGGAAAATCGCTTTACATCAGAAGGCTGTATGAAAAACTGAAGAGATCAACCAAAAAATCATCAGTGATGAAATGCATTCGCCTGATTGAGCCAAATGTTGATGAGAATGTCATCCTTCAATCACTGTTGGACGCCCCTAGAAGGAAAGAACTGACTGTGTTCCATTTTGACGTCACATCATCGGTAATCGTCAATCAATGGATTGTTTAACGTAGTGTAACCTTTTCAATATGACTTCTCTTTGCAGCTTACATAAAATGTGAAATGACTGTGTTTGTTTTGGAAAAGGTCCAGAAAGGCCTGCATGAGTTCCTCTTCAAACTGTTGATTTTGCGATACTTGCTGGACTCAGAGGGAAAGATGTGGAAGTGCAATAACAAGCAACTGTACCTTGTAGAGATTTTGGAGTCCACTGTGAAGTCGGGCAGAAATGTTTCACTTCAGGTTAGAGTTTTTATGAACACAAACATTCATGATTTGTTATCTGATTTCAAACTGTTCTTTACCTTGAGTTGTGTTTTTCTTTTCTTCTCGTATAGACTCAAAAAATCAAAAGCTCATTCATTGATGTGTTCCCAAATATTTTCTGCCGGCCACCCAAAGAGGTATTAATGCTAGAGATGAGGAAGCAAGAAGATCCCACCATTGTGAGCAATGATGACCCACTGATGGATGATGAAGAATTCAGGAGCGAGGCTTTTCAGAGACCATACCAGTATCTCACGCGGTTTCATAACCACATTAATCTAGATGTATTCACTTATAACAATGTTGAGGGGACACATGTTGAATGTCTTCAGATGCTTCTCATGTTTTGCGGCATAATGGATCCATCCTGGGCTGAACTAAGAAATTTTGCATGGTTTCTCAACCTTCAGCTGAAAGACTGTGAGACGTCTGTTTTTTGTGATGTCACTTTCACTGGGGACACACTAACCGGATTCAAAACCTTTGTGGTAGATTTCATGATTCTGATGGCAAAGGATTTTGCCTCTCCATCACTCAGCATTTCTGACCAGAGTCCTGGCAGGCTGGAAATCGATCTGGCTGGTGTCAGAGATGAAGACTTGGCTCCTTTTCTTATCAGGAAAAGATGGGAAACAGAACCACATCCATACATATTCTTTAATGATGACCATGTGTCCATGACCTTTATTGGTTTCCATCTTCAGCTCAATGAGCAGAACTTTGTTGATGCCATTGACCCAACCTCTAACAGGGTGATTAAAAGAAATGTCATGACAAGGGCATTGTATGAAGGTCTAAAGCTGCAAAGAGTCCCCTTCAACATTGACTTTGATCGCCTTCCAAGAGCAGAGAAAATAGAGCGAATCTGTAGTGTTCTTGGTATCCAGTGGCCTCTTGATCCAGATGAAACTTATGAGCTTACAACTGACAACATATTGAAGATGCTCGCAATCCACATGCGGTTCAGATGCGGCATCCCTGTCATTATCATGGGAGAAACAGGGTGTGGTAAAACAAGGCTCATCAAATTCCTTTGTGAACTCCGGAGGAGTGGAGTGGCCACTGAGAACATGAAACTTGTCAAGGTGCATGGAGGGACAACTTCAGAGATGATCTACACCAAAGTGAGAGAAGCAGAAGACATTGCTTCGATCAACAAACTCGACTATGGGTTCGACTCCGTTCTGTTTTTTGATGAGGCCAACACTACAGAGGCCATCAGCAGTATTAAGGAGGTCCTCTGTGATAAGACTGTAAAGGGGGAAAGTTTGACAGCCAACACTGGGTTGCAGATTATTGCTGCATGCAATCCTTACCGAAAACACACAGATGAGATGATTCAAAGGTTGGAATCTGCAGGCCTTGGGTACCGAGTTCGAGCAGAAGAGACGGACGAAAAACTTGGATCTATTCCTCTCCGCCAGTTGGTGTATAGAGTTCAAGCACTGCCACCAAGCATGATTCCCCTGGTATGGGACTTCGGGCAGTTAAATGATCACACGGAGAAAATATACATCCAGCAGATTGTACAAAGAGTTGCTGAAAAAAAAGCCATTGATGAATGTCATATCAAGTGGATCACTGATGTACTTTCATCTTCACAGAAGTACATGCGTGCGAGAAATGATGAATGCAGCTTCGTCAGCCTGAGAGATGTTGAACGTTGCATGCAAGCTTTTGTTTGGTTCTATGACAACCATGAAATGTTTTTTGCGGAGCTTAAAAAGTTTGAGAATGATAGAAATGTTGAGAAGGATGAAATGCGTCCAAAATGGCCCGAGAGCCGAGACCCTGTTCTCTGGTCTCTAGTCATGGCCATTGGAGTGTGTTACCATGCCTGTTTAGAAAATAAGGATAAATACAGGCAGAAAATCAGCAAAAGTCTTCCAGCATTATACAGTCCATCAAAGGTGATGCAGGAAATCTCACTCATGCAGGATTTACTTTTGAGTGGTGTGCCAATGGGGGATACAATTGCAAGAAATAGTGCCCTGAAAGAGAACGTCTTCATGATGGTTCTCTGCATTGAACTGAGAATCCCTCTCTTCCTCGTGGGCAAACCTGGAAGTTCAAAATCTCTGTCTAAAACTTTGGTGGCAGATGCAATGCAGGGTCAAGCTGCTCATTCTGACCTGTACAAAAAGCTCAAACAGATCCACTTGGTGTCCTTCCAGTGTAGCCCTCACTCAACACCAGAAGGCATCATTAATACATTTAAGCAATGTGGCCGTTTTCAGGAAGGTAAAAACCTGGATGAGTATATCTCAGTTGTGGTTCTTGATGAGATCGGGCTTGCAGAGGACTCTCCAAAGATGCCGCTGAAAACTCTTCATCCATTGCTGGAGGAGGGATGCATTGATGATGAGCCACTACCACACAAAAAGGTTGGATTTATTGGAATCTCCAACTGGGCGCTGGACCCTGCAAAGATGAACAGAGGCATTTTTGTGTCCCGTGGGGACCCTGACGAGAGGGAACTTATTGAAAGTGCTAAAGGAATCTGCTCCTCTGATGCAGTGGTTCTGGAGAAGGTCAGGGATTTCTTCCAACCTTTTGCAAGAGCCTACTTGAACATCTGCCGCAAACAAGGCAAAGGATTTTTTGGCTTACGTGACTACTACAGCTTGATAAAGATGATCTTTGCGGTCGCCAAGGCTTCTAAGCGAAAGCCCACACCAGAGGAAACCGTCAAAGCAGTGCTGAGAAATTTCAGTGGCAAGGATAATGTAGATCCAGTTACTGTCTTCACTACGAGACTGAGGATTGCACCAAACCTAGAGAACATCAGTACCATTGAGTTTGTGAGAGAAAACATTGAAGCAGTTGGACAGGAAGAAGAATGTCGATACCTCCTGGTGCTAACTAAAAACTATGCAGCCCTGCAGATCCTGCAGCAGTCCTTCTTTTCAGAAAGTGGTCAACCAGAAATTATCTTTGGTTCCAGCTTCCCAAAAGACCAGGAGTATACCCAGATCTGTCGCAACATCAACAGAGTAAAGATATGCATGGAAACAGGACAAACGGTTGTGCTCTTAAACTTGCAGAACCTCTATGAAAGTCTCTACGATGCCCTCAACCAATACTATGTTTGCTTGGGAGGGCAGAAATATGTGGACCTTGGACTGGGAACCCATCGTGTAAAATGCAGGGTTCACAAAGACTTCCGGCTAATCGTCATTGAGGAAAGAGAAGTGGTCTACAAACAGTTCCCAATACCTCTCATTAACAGGCTGGAGAAGCACTACCTGGACATCCAGACTGTTCTGAAAACCGAGCAGAAGAGGATGGTGGAGGAACTGGAGAAATGGGTCCAGCTTTTTGTAACTCTCAGCAGCCAACATGCAGCGGCAGCTCAGACATACAAATACAAACCCCCAGACGTATTCATTGGGTACCACTCAGACACATGTGCTTCCGTAGTTCTCCAAGTAATAGAGAACCAGAAGGACAGTTTAGAAATCTCAGATTCTGAGAGGAGAATGCTCGACGAGGCTAAACTCATACTGCTCAAATGTGCTACACCAGACTCTGTGGTAAGGTTGGACAGTACAGCCCTTCCAAAAGTGGAAAGTGAATATCTGGCCAGGATGTACTTTGAAGAGCAGAGTAACAGCTGTTTGGCTGACTACATACTTGCTCACATAAGACAGGAGGCCCATTCTTGCTCCTTCTTCACAGAGGTAACTAAATTTGACAATTTTATATACACAAAAACACAAAAACATACGGTCTAATTGTAATTTTACACTTCAGGTGACAACATTCTCCAGACTTTTGACTGCTTTTGACCTCGAACCATTTGAGAGGATGTTGCACAGTGTTGAGCTTCTCTCACTCCAGCAGTTTGACACAGAGCACTCCTTCTTGAAGAAGATAAGGTTTGTTTATCGATCCATAATTTTACTCTTTTTTTTTTTTTTTTTTTTTACATTCACACAATAAAGTACAATAGAAGCTGTGAAACACATGTCCTAGTAAGAACAGTGATAGACTAGTTGTAATATCTAGTAATGTAAACATATTACTAATTAATGAGACATATCCCTTTGTTACTGAATTTAAAGATTATTGTGATTGTTTTAACCTATTGGCACATTTTGACATTTACATTTTTAGAATATGTTTAGAAGCAAATATTGCATGAGAATAACTGACTATGATCTTGAGATGTGTTACAGTGTACAAACCAAGTCCTTCTCGTCTTGTAGGAACTTCCTCACAGCTGAGAATAAAAGCAGCAGCAACAGGGTCCTCATCGTCCAGAGTGATTTTGATGAAGCCAGTCTCAGCGCCAACCTCATTGCATCTGCAAAGTAGGTCAAACACTTTTTTTGTGGGCTTTTAGCTACCATGTGGTTTGGCCATATTAACTTTTGCCGTTCATTTCCAGGTATTCATCGATTAATGAGATCAATAAGATAACCCAGGAGAACACAAGTAGAAAGGTATTTGTGTACTTCATCACCAGACTGCCAAGAATGGAAGGAGGGACTTCTTACATTGGCTTTCATGGCGGTAAGGCTTATACAACATGGACTATATTTTTTATTATGTCGTGTAAAGAGTGGACAATAAGCTGAGACATGTTAATATTCACAGGCCCCTGGAGATCAGTTCATATTGATGACCTCAGACGCTCTAAAGACATTGTTTCCGACATCAAAACTTTGCAAAACATGACAATCAGTCAAATGTTTGAAACAAAGGCACCTCAGGCTGAAGGTTAGTTAATGATAAATCATTTATATAAAATTATGTTGTTGTCTCCATATATATTGTTCACTTTACAGTATTGTGTATTAAATTACAACATTTTTGTTAAAGCCATGGAGACTGATGACATGTACTCTGAGAGTGAACAGGAGGAAACTGTGCAGGAGGAAAATGTAAGTCTATAAATCCCGGCATGGTCATCACATTGTTTTCTTACATGAATGACATGTTATTTTATTGGGGATTAATCTTAACACTAGATTTTAACTATTGTGTTCTTCTTCTGCAGACTTGGGAAAGTGTTGTGGACACTACAGCATTGCTGAGGAGCTGTGTGCAGAGTGCAGTAGCCATGCTGAGGGACCAGGTGGAAAGTGGCCTCCGCAGTACTCGGAGAGTGGAGATCCTTCTGGCACTCCTGAGTGACAATGACGAAATAACAGGTACTAACAAAACTTTTTTTCAGTACTTGTTGTTGCTTTTTTTGTTTTTTGCTTTTGCTAATGCTAATTATTCTATCTGAATTTGTCAGGTGAATTCCTACAAGTGGTGAAGCGGCATCTTCACTCATTGTTGGTGACTCACGACGGCAACACTTTCTCATCCATCAAGAGCAACTGGGTCTTCAAGGAGGCCTCAAACATCGATGCCTTGCAAGAAGGAGGCACCTTTAGGTGAGTGGTTCGGTCTTGTGTAATATGCAGTTTAATATACAGTATTATCCTATATTTATTTGAAAACCACTGTAAACTTTTTTTTTCCTCCATTCATGACAGACACACCTTATGGAAGCGTGTTCAGGCTGTGGTCGTCCCCCTCTTGGCGCATCTAGTTTCGCTCATAGACCGTGACCAAAACATGGACCTCCTGCTTGATACCCGCTGTGGTGAATCTGTTAAGAAGCTGTGGTTAGATATCTTTGGCAATGAAAAGCTGCTGGAAATCTCACATCTAACACTAGACCACACGTAAGTGGTGTTAATAATGTAATTATTGTGCATGTAATAATGTGTAATAATTGTTTTGTTTAAAAAAGTACATTCTTGTACCTAAAGATGTCTGATGTTCACTTTGCTTTTTTAAACCGCTTACAGTTCTGAGACGAGAACGATCCTTGTACAGCACTACATTGCCCAAGATAAGAACATGAGCTGCAGCATGCCATTCAGCTGGAGAATTAAGGACTACCTGGAAGAGCTCTGGGTTCATGCACTTCAACATGAAGGTAGTGGTTTGTTTTAGCCACTATATAATTTATATAGTGATGTTGTGTTTTTGGTTTGTTAGTTTGTTTTGTTTTTACATTAAATGCATATGTCTTCCAGGGCAAACTCAGAAAGAGTTTGTTAAGTTCTTTTGGAAGACACCGCTCGGCCGCTACATAGCGAAAGCAGACCCAGAGATGCAGGTTGAGTTTTTCCAGCGCTACCTTCAGGATTTCATCTCCATGACAATGAATGTCACTTCTCCGGAAGATCTTCAGGTTTTTTGTTTTGTTTCTATTTTGTTTTTCATTTGATGTTGGCGAGATTGTGTGTGACAGTATATACTAATGCATGTTATTTATTTTTCTAGCTCCTGTGTGGTGCTTTGAATTCTTGTGTTAATGAACTGCGGTTGCAGCTCAGTGACACTGAAGCGGTGACGTCTCTTCCGTGGGTCCATGCTGCATATCATGAGTTCAAAAACCGGCTCCAGAACCTCTGCAGAGTGATGTGCATTGTACCTCAGTTGACCCAAAACCTCCTGATGAATCCTAATGCCAGAGACGGGTTTGAACTGGTAATCCTTATTTACATAGTGTTTTTATTTTCTGTTTCTTTGAAGGATTTTTAATTTCTCATCAACAGTCTTCTATTTTTTTTTTTTTAATTCTGTTTTGGGTTTTGTAATTATTTCTTTTTGGTTTTGTTCTCCTTGTCTCCAAGATACTCGATGTGTATGCTGGGTTTGCGTGTGTGGAGTACCTGGAGCCCATAGACTTGAACACAGATGCCCGAAGACAAGCCTGGCTCAGGCAGGTGAAAAAAATCCAGGTTGCTATTGAGTTAATCTGCTCAGAGGACAGCGTGAGACGTTATGGAGAGAGAAGCAAGATAATCGCCAAGAGAGTCCAGTAAGTAAAGCTTAAGGAAAAAATGTCCAAATCATCACAAGTCTGAGGTTTTTAGTTTGTCTTTAGGTAACCACTTGAGCTGCATTGCATATTTGTTTTATGTCTTTTAGAGCTGGATGGAATCGGATATTTTCTCTGTCTCTGTTTGTGGAGCACATGTTACTGGGAATAGAGGAGCTGGAGAAGAAACTGTCTCCTTTAGTTTTGGAGAACACTGGGCGGCTTGGCCAGGTGCGTCTGGGTTCTTTGTATTAAATTTTTTTTAACAGTACAGATAATTACCATAAAGCGTTCTTCAGTCTTTTCTTCACCCATAATAAACATGTATTGCCTCTGCTCTCCCTTCAAGATACTGGAAAAAAACTCAGACCTCAAAACTCAGGAGACGTTCGAGGCAGTAATTCGTTTGCTCAAAATCTGCAAAGATGGAGCCATCGAACGCATCTTCAGGTAAACATCGATTTTTATACATGTTGTGTGTTAACAGAATCTCTCATCCTGTACTTTAGCGCTTCTGGGCACATTTAGCATTGTATTTGGTTGCTTTAAGAAGGTTGTAGAAAGTACGAATGAACTGAAATCAAAGTTTTAATGGCCAAAAATTAGCATTTTTTTTTCTTGCTGGAAGCTAAGGTACTATTTTTAACAATTTATTGTTATATTGACCTATTTTAACATCTAGGGGCTTAGAATATAGAAGGAAGCACTGCAGGAGGAGGGCTGTCTAATTTCAGTTTCATATCATAGCTTTAAATAGTAATATTTCACTACCGAACATCAGAATTTATAATTGTTTGTAAATGTCATAATTGATTTTTTTTTTGTTTTTTTTCCCCCCAGGTTTGGTCTTACACTGTGCCCAGTGTGTATGGGAGACCCCCAGGACCCTCTCTGCCTGCCATGTGAACACATCTACTGTGTAGCCTGTATCAAAATGTGGTTGGTGCCTGGACAGATGTACTGTCCTCTCTGCATGCAGCCAGTTAACGATGACTTCCCCTTGGTTCCCTCAGATGATATAAGGTTGGTAACTATATGTGAATAAGGCCAACCTCCCACGTGTAATGAACAAAGATATCATTCAATTCTTCCCACACAATACAAAAATTTTTGATCTTCCTTTTGCTGCTGTTTAGTTATGTTGCGTTTAAGTACCTTGTTTTTGATTAGATGTGTTTTGTGATGTGCTTTAAGACATCTGTGTGACTTTTGTAAATCTTCTTTCATGTAGGATTCCCATCAAACAACACACCCAGTTCAGGAACAAGTGCAATGCTTTCTTCATAGACCTGGTGTCGACTGTGTGTTTCAAGGATAATTCTCCACCCTGCTCAGCTGTCATTCTTCATTTGCTGTCATTTCTCATGGTGGAGCCCGGCGCTTTCCCAATTCTGAGAGGTACTCTATTACTTTCTTTCCACCATGTATGTGAAACACATCCATGTGCGACTGTACAACTATATGTTTTGTTAGTTCTAAATAGATTTATGTATTTTTAGGCAATAAGCAGATTTTGACAAAGGCGCTTTCTCCGTTTGACGACTCTGTGGATAAAAATCCGGTGGTGCGGTCAGTAGTGCTCAAACTTCTTCTGAAGTACAGGTGAGGTCCCTTTTCTTTCCTCCCTTTTTTTTTGGTTATTGCATGAGGTCTTATTATGTCTGTGCAGTGCAGTTTCTAATTTGTGTTTAACCTTGACTGTTTTTGAAGCTTTGATGATGTAAAAAAGTACCTGCAGCAGCATCTGACAGCAGTTGAGCGAAGCAACATCTTGGAGGAGATGGATAAAACTGAGCTCTACACCTTGTACATTAACTGCTTGGAGGTATGCGCTAACACACAAGCTGCATGTGGATTTGATTGTGGATTTGATTAAAATGCCTTTTTAAATGTTTATTTTTCTAGGATTCCATGTTTGAAAGGATGCAGTTCAGGTCCACTGCAGACCAGCAGGCATGTCTGCAGGATGAAAGCGCCTTCTTGACTGATTTCTTGCAGTCTCGTGATCAGCTTTCTGAAACGGCCACTGTAGAGTACCTGCAGCAGGTGGCCAGAGTGCGTATGGACCTGGATATGGCAGTGAGCATGTTTGTGGAAAAACTGAGAGCTCCAGGTGCGTATTTTTAATGAGTTACACACTCTTATTGTGTGTCATACTCCTACAATGTGTCAGGAATGTTCTCCTTTTTACAAGCACATTACTTTGATTTTATTTGATACCAGGATCCCGAGAAGTTGGCCAGAATGGAAGCACAGCTTTCCTGACCAGCGTCATAGACTTGTGTAGGCGGAGTGGAAATGACTGGTATCGGGTCTATTTGATCCGTAAGATGTGCAGTCAGTTTGGAGTAGAGTTTGTCAAGAAGCTCCTCAAATCGGATCAAATGAGTTGGATCTTTCCTAAGGAAATTCAGCAAAAGGTTCGCTTAGCAACCGTTTGATTTTCAGCTTATAAAGAAGATAAACGATAAAAGTTTTATTCAAAATAATTCATTTTCATTTCACTCTACCCAGGATGAAGAAGTCACACCAATAGATCAGTATCTCGTGTGTGGGGAAGATTACAAGACCATCAGAAATGCTGTTGCAAAAGTAGTTATGGAAGCCAAACTGGATGGACTGGATGAGGCTTGCGAGGTAATGTTGCATCGTTTTCTTGGTGGAAATTCAGAATCAGGAATCTAAATTTGTGTGCATAATGGTGTGGGTCTTTTGCTTTGTCTTTATAGCGGTGCAAATGCCCACCACAGTGGAAAACAGTTTATCTTCTCTTGGCACTGTATCGAGAAGTCACCACTCTCTACAGAGAAACCAATGCGAGCTTCCATCCCAAGCCTGAAGTAGGTTTTCTAATTCAGTTACACTAAATAAAATAACATCATCTTATTTTATTTTAGGTTATAGTTTTCAGTTTGTCTTCATTCAGTATTTAAGTATTTGTGTGTATATTTTTACCAATAGCAAGTCGAGGCCCTGATGAGCTACATCCAGAAATCAAAATTCCTTCCCAGCCCGCAGGTGAAGGCCTTTGCCCTGTCTCTGGTAACCAACCAGATCGGGCCCTTGGCTCTTCGCTGCGGGGTCTCTGGTGCCCAGTGTGTGTCGGTGGACTTGGCTGTTCACTTAGCTGCTGTCTTGCTCTGTGGAAACCAAGGGATCTTGGCTCCACTGAAGCAGCTAGCTATGACACCTGCAAACATGCAGGTATGTATAATCGCTGTTGTAAGTGATCAAAACCTGTGTATATTTTTAAAAAAATAAATATATGGAATGCATCTGTTGGTACAGGCGGCTTTCTTGCCCACCATGCCGGAGGACATGTTAGCAGTGGCTCAACAAGCTATGGGTCACTTGCAGTGGTATCGTAAGTATTATTAAAAAGACAAAACCTCTAATGTGATGATATGAGGTGATGTGCTAAACACCTTTGTCGTATTGTTTTATACTTTTAACACAGACTGTCCAAATGGTCACCCCTGCACCATTGGTGAGGTAGGTTAGCTTCAGTTGGATTCATAATCCATTTTTAAAAAGTCATTTTCTGTTGGTATCCCTTTCATATTTATTTGAAACTCTTTCTATTCCTCTAGTGTGGCCAGCCCATGCAAACAAGTCATTGTGTAGACTGTGGTGCAGGGATTGGAGGGGATAACCACGTACCTGTGCCAGGATTTCGTATTGTGCAAGTCCAGTAAGTGTCCTACAGAATTCAAATGGAAAGAGGAAAGCAGCAAAATAAACATATTCATCAGTATTTATTTGTTTATTGTCTTCTGACAGGGGTGACCGCACTCAAACAGGCCACGTCCTCGGCAACCCCGGACGTAGAGACAATCCAGACATGCTGGACACCAAGAGCATTTCTCCCGTTCCCTTCACCATCATTCGCATGCTCACTCACATGGCCATGCTGCTTGGTTCCTGCAGCCAACCACAGGTAACACAAACAGAACGGAGTTTTTGAAAGTGCTGTTTTTCAGCAACCACAAATTATCCAAGTAATCTCCATCAAGGTAATGTTAAAAGCCTGTTTATAATCCACTGTTTGTAGTAAGAAAGGTGGAGAGTCATCCGCTTTTGTTTTCCTTCTAGTCTATTTCTGCCATTATCAAACCTCAAGTCCAAGATGCAGGAGAGTTTCTACTCGCTCATCTGAGAAAGGACATGAAACACCTCATCAGAAGTCTGGGTAAGGGGACAGACGACACAATCAGCACTGTTCACCTGGTCATCAACAGCCTCCTGGAGACACACCAGCAGCAAAGATGTAAGTAAAAGCTACACTAATACTGCAGCTCTCTACAAATATAAGATACCAGTGAAGTCCTGTGTCAATAATTACGGAAGCATTTTGATAACAAAGCTCAAACAATCCGATTGGACTTTGAATAGCTATCCAGTATAGTCCAGCATAGAAGAGAGAAAGTGTGCCCTCTAGAGGCCACAAATTTGAGCTTTTAAATCAATATCTATAGATTTGTAAAGACTGAGAATAGTCATAGTAAAAGATTTTTTAATAGTCTTGATTCTCCTTTCAGGGCCTGTTCAGTATGACAATCTTCTCTCAACCAAAGAAGCACGAAACGGCTGGGAAATTGAAATGAGCGCTGCCATTATCACACCACATCTGAAGGTACTCAAAGTTTTACTCCTTTTTTCCCCAGAACAGTACAACTTGCCTCATATGTTTATACAAGATCTATGCATAACATAACATGTCACCTGCTCTTCCACAGCACTTGGATAGACAGCTAAAGGAAGTGAACACATTTATCCGGGCTGACTCTCGTATCTCTGCCAGTCCAATCATGAAGCTAATTTTTGGAGATCCTCAGCTCTTCTTGGCTTCACTTCCTCCAAAATCTCTGATCCATGTTTCTGCCGTGTGGAGCTGCCGGGAGAAAGTGTCTCTGTTGAGCCTCACCCACATCGTGGAGCAAAATGATGGCAAAGACACCTTGCCGGTCCTCTGGAGATTCCTCCATAGGGTGAGAAAATGACAACATAAAATGCATTTGTAATGTTGAAGAAAGGGAAAAAAAAAATCTGTCGGTGATCCTCCTACATTGTGTCATCGACTGCATTAGGTTTAATCTGTTTCAGAGCTTTTAATCCATATCCATCAGTATAGTTTCTGTACTTTTTGTAAGTGCGTTATTATTATTTTTTTTGTTTCCATGGATCCTGTATTTCTTTTCTTTTTTTTTTTTTTTGCCAAAAAAAGGCTATATTGAAAAAAACATATATAACATATACAAATAAGCAGCTCTTACAAGACAAAGTTCAACCACAGTTTCCCAAAGAGTACGTAACAGGAATTTATCTGAAAACACTACTACTATCATTATTATTATTATTAATATTACTGATGATTTATTTTTAGGAAGCAGAAATCCGACTGGTGAAGCACCTTCCTGAAATCCTGGCGCTCCAGAGGGATCTAGTGAAGAAGTTTCTGAACATCGCTGAGCTAACAGAAGGCAGCATCGCTGAATTTCTCGGCAATCAGAAAGCAGGTATTGACTTAACTGTCTACATCAGTGGTTCTCAGCCTTTTCAACTACGTGACTCATGCACAAGAGATACAAAGTTCCATGCAACTCCTAATTACCTCTGTTCTCGGAAATGTCATGGTTAAATAGCTGGCAGAATGCAATTTAAGAACCTGCCTGCCAAGGAGTGAGTTGTTTTAACCTGGACGGAGACAATGATTGATTATTCATAAAGAGGAAAATCTCTTCCACACGTGAACGCCGCTGATGTTGATGTTCTAATTTTCTGTACCGTGTGAACTGCGGGTCTCCTGTGCGGCTGACATCTTTACACTAGGGATTAATTATTTGATTTCTTCTTGTATGCAGTTTCACTCAAAACCTGGTACGAAAAACACATCAGAATCTTCCTGACAACCTGGAATCAGCTCAGAGTATCGCTGGCAACCAATGGTAAGCAGCCAGCAGTACTGTTACACCAGCGCTGACCTGTCCAACGTCTCGTTCTAACGTCATTTTAAAATGTTTTCAGGTGAGATTAAGATCCCGGCTGAGTTCTGCCAGAATGACCTGGACCTCAACAGTGACTTCAGGGTGCTGTTGCCACGGCGACACGGCCCAGGCCTGTGCTCTACAGCTCTCGTCAGCTACCTAATTGCGCTGCACAATGACATTATATACTGTGTGGACAAGCACACTGGAGAGGAGACCAGGTGGGGGCGCTCATGCCACATTTTTCTCACTTGCGTATGCTTTGGCTTTCAGAAGACTGTGTCTCAAGTTATTATACACTTCATACGGCATGTTTGCAAAATTATAAGATATAGATGGATTAAAATAACATTATGATATCTCAATTATAGCTGGAAAGAGCTGAAGACTGAAAAGAGAGTCAGAGTAGTAGAATCCCAAAATATAGAGACACTGTCTCCTGGGTAAACTTTCTATTTATTCCTCTCTCAGCTACAAAGTAAGCCCTGCAGATCTGACTGACCTGCATGTGATTCGTTACGAGCTGGAGAGGGATGTGATGCCGCTGGTTCTGTCCAACACCCAGTACAGCATCGAGCGGGGCCAGGAGACCCTTCACGAGTATGACTTGCCTAAGATCGAGCAGCAGATCATCTCACGCTTCTTGCTGGGCAAGCCTCTCATCACTCTCAATGTGAGCCAATGAGAATCAGGAGCAAAGCAGCTTTGCTGACAATTCAACGCACAGTTTGTTAAGGCACAGTTTCCCCCTCTTTGTTCTTCATCCACAGGGCCTTCCTACACTAGTGAATAGACACGATCGCAACTACGAGATTATCCTCAAGGTCATAAAAGAAAAAGTCAAACAAGTAAGTTGTGATAGGTAGTAACATGCTGGGATTTAGCATTTATTTATCAGAGATTACAAATTGTGTATACTGTACATGCTTCTGATGATAACAGCCATTATGATGTATGCCGACAGGAGCCTCTTCAGACTCTCACTCTCTTTGCTGTGGCTGGAGAGCTCCACTCCTACAGTGAGGTGTGTGACGCTTTGTCAATGCTGGAAGTGGCCCTTGGTTTCCTTGCAATGACTGGGGGAGAGCCTCATGTGCAGCTGTCCTTCTACCTGGAGGAGGTGCTGCAGATGGGAAAGCAGATGGCTCAGCACATCCTCAAGGTTGGCCTATCTGAGACTATTTTATACTGTTGCTTTTTCTTTCTGACAACTATGTGGATACTGTTTATACAGAACAGAAATGTGCCAAGTGTGCTTTAAGAAACTTAATTTTGTTGCTAGTTAGGAGCATTGAGTTTAAGATCTGGCAAGATCTTAATTACTTTATGTTCTCTATGCCTCACGTTCACATTGTTTTGCCCACAGGCCTTTGGCATGTGTTGCCTTAAACACTGTGTGGCACTGTGGCAGCTGCTGGCCTCACTTAAATCAGAAAACATGCTGCGCCTCAAGAGGGTAAGCATCACCGACACAGAGGTGTATTATTCTATTCATAGATGTGATCTAGTACAGAGGTCTCAATAGTTATTATTATCAATATGCCTATACATGTGTTTTTGTGTTCATCAGGATCCGTTTGTAGGAGTTTCAGAGAAGTACAAACAGGCCCTGGGTGAGGACGAGCACAGGCTGCTCATTGGTTTCTTCTCTAAAAACAGCGCTGACACTTTCCTCCTGGAGATGCACGAGTTCCTGGTGCTGTTCCTCAAAAAGCCAAATGCAACTGATACATTCAGGCCTGACTGGGGGTAAAAATTCATGTTTATTCATTGTGTTGTCATATGCATTACTCTAGCAGTGGCAGATTTGATTCAAATTGCTTGTTTAATCTTTTAAAGCTTGAAAGACACGCTGGTGTCTTACATGGAGCGCAAAGACATGGACATTCCCGCCGATGTGGAAGAGCTCTTCCCAGAAGAGATCCTCCTGGCCCATTACGTCGAAGCATGGAAGTTTATCGTAGCCTTCAAGCAGGAGCGCGGACAGAGACAATGAGAACAAGATTTAAGCTTTATTCCTTTTTTTCATTCTGTATGCGATGTCATGAAAATCCCTCAGATCATGTTTACATCTTAAAATGACAGTATTCATTTGTCATGTAATTACACGTATACAGAGAAGACGTGCCTTTGACAGAGCACTAGCTTCATAGAATAAGACACATTTTACAGCTTGTCTATATGATAATGTGAGCTTTTTTCCCTTAATGATCTCTTCTTGGATTGTATCACTTTCTATTTTCTTTGATGTTATCTCTGCAGCTGCAGTTTAAGTCTGCTTACTTGCACTTTACATTTAATGTGAATTTAAAAAAAATAAGTTAATTTACTCAGGTGAAAAAAGGTGGATTAAATTGAGGAAGGTAAAATCAGACTTATCTAAATCACTTTTTCAGGAACAAGCTGACTTTTTTACTGAAGTCATCAGTCACATTTTGTCATTTAATTTTCTGGGTTTCTTTTGTAACCTTTGCTTCGTATACAGAACATCTACTTGCCCTTCTTTCACTTTAAGCTTGTCATCGTGCTGTCCACTTTTTCCATTCATTTTCTTTGAGTTGTTATTACTAATTAGTACATTTACTGAGTTCAATTCACTTTTTCTATTGTTTCCATTCTCCTCTTAGTAATTTTTGTATGTGGGATCTGTAATATAAACAGCTTCCAGCAAACCTTTAATGATGCCTACATTTGATTTTTGTTTCTTTTGTTTACACAGAGGTTGTAGGCCAAAAACATACACGTGTCAAATATAACCTCCTTTTCAACACGCTGTCTCAGTTCTTACTGACTCTAGCTTCCTAACTCGTTTTGTTATTTGTTACACAGTACTGTGCAGAAGTTTTGAGCCACCCTTCAACTCTTTATGTTTTGCTTGGAAATGAGAAATGGCTACAATTTAATGAAATATGTGCAAAAATACATGGAAATACAGCATATAAGGGAAAAAAATCAGATTTTGTACAAGCTTGAATGTCAATATTTGGTATGACCAGTTTTATTCTTCAGCACAGCCTGAACTCTCGTAGGTAAGCTTTCTTGTAATTTCTTTAATTAGTCTTCAGGAATAGTTTTTCAGGCTTTTTGAAGTATATTTAAAGCTCATTTTTGGATGTTGTTCGCCTTTTGTTCTCTATCACTTGCTGCTTCAATAATGTTGAGGATCTGGTTCTGGAGAGGCCAATCCATGACTGATTGTGTTCCACTGTGTGCTTTTCAATGCTTTTACTGCAGTTTGGGATCTTTGTCATGCTGAAAAACAAAGCCAATCAATCAGCCAATCAGATGCTTTCTAAAAGGTATTACATGTTGGCTCAAAATCTGATGGTTCTTTGACAAGATCCACCGTTTTTTATAGATAACTGTAGGCACTCACTGCTCCACCTCTCTCCAGACCTTCCATAAAACTTGTTGCCACTGAATTTCAGTCCAGTTCTTGTGTAATTTAGCAAACCTCAGCTTTTTCCCCATCTTAGGAATGGCTTCTTGACAAGCCACCTTTTCACTGTGGCTATTTGGGGATAAACACTGCTTCATCCCTTGAGTTATGGGCCCTTTTTATGCTTGAATAATTAACAAGTCAGCGATAAATGACTTAAAAATAAATAAATAAACACAAAGTCCCTCTAAAAATGTTCAGATACAAGAACTGAGCTAAAAGTGAAGGGGGGGGGGGCAACTGATCTCCAAAGAAAAACTTTTGTTGTCGCCTGGACAGATTTAAAAACGACGTTTTCGTCTCAAAACGCTCCGTGTCCACACTAGTTTTCAGTCGTTTTCACAGAGTTGTGCGTCCACATTGAAACGGCCGAAAACGCTTACTCCTGCGCATGCGCAAAAGCGAGTGAGAATTAAAGAATTTGAAGAAAAGCTATCTGGAGCATGTACAAACTGATAATAATCTTTTTTTAGGGCTGTCGAAATTGAGAGCAATCAAAACAACTGCTGTATAATGCCCTCCGCTGTCTTTGTTTAATTGGTCACATGACTAAACTGCATCGTGGTTTTAGAAAGTCTGCGTCCACACTGCGACGGGGCAGCTCCGTTTTGAAATGTATGCGCTTTCAAAACGCTGCGTTTTTCCTTAGTGTGGACGGGAGGCCAAAACAGAGCGAAAACGATGTGTGGAGCATACATAGTGTGGACGTAGTGTCCTCTGCTCGTAGGCAGTTCTGATTAACTATGCCAGTTTGTATTGTGGTTCCTTATACCTTGTAATTCCCATTATTACTGAGTGTAAATAATAGATTTTCAACAGTACTGCCAGTGAAGTTCACATGTTAATTACTCCCTATTTACACTTTACGTCACTGCTTAAACCCAACGTAGGGAGTACATGATGTAGTGTTCAGGAAATGTCTGCCTACCAAGGGTTTTATGACTTTTTGACCCTCTGTTGGTGGGGAGCTCAATGTGTTTCTGATCAGCCTGATGGAAATGATAAGGACAAGACAGCCGCAAGAATGCCGCTGACAAGCTCCTTGATTCAATTTCCCCTATGTCAAAGTAGTGTTTAGCATAACAATGACAAATGGAAGCATTTGCCTGTTAAAGTAAACCATGTCAGCGACCACCCTCTGGAAGTCGTCAGTCAGTAAATGATATCTGCCGTACTCGTTACCAGAGTTTTTACCACTTTAGCTCTAAAAGCATATTTTTTCCCACTTAGTTCCACAATGATGCATCTATTGAGCTACAAAATCTAATCAACAAATAGACTTAATAAAACAGATGAGGCTATAATCGCAGCCATGCATTTCATTTCATGTTGACAGCCAGAGCTTTTCAGCGCTATCTAGGCACATTCAGTGCTGCTCATTAGCAAACTCATAATGTGGAAGCAGTGTACACGGGGTCAATAAATGCACTCACAAATGGGTCACAGGCAGGATTTGTGCAAACGCACTGTAGAACAAGCTTCACTGAGCAAGTTCAATCTGTTCCACTTCCACTTCTGTAGGCTTCAAGTCCACCATGCAAGTGATACAAAGGGAGGGACACAAAGCGGCCAAATTATTTCCCCTGTTCTCTGTTTGGGGTTTTTTTTTTTGTCCTTGTTTCTTGATGAGGAGGAATTAGGGGCAAAATTACTGCGCATAATGGTTCACATCTAATGACATTCATGGTTGATGGACATTTGGGATCGGGACATGAGCATTTTTATATGTGGAGGATATTGTGATCAACAAAGCTGCATAATTATGTGCAGAAATTACCTGTTTTGATTTGCAAATGCAGAATGTTGGAGAGCTCGAGAGCAGTTTTGTAGGGCAGCGCATTTACAGACCTTTTAGTGTTAATATAATACAGAAGTGTACGGCAAGCTTTCTAAGAAGAATGGCTTCGTCCGAGCCAAACATAAATTGCAGCATATCCTCTCCCTAAACTGCCAGGCCGATGGAGAACTTTTGTAAATCAGTGAGTAGTTATGCTGGATCATTAATGAGTTTGTTGCTTATGTCATAGTTGTCCAATTTTAAAGCAGAATACCGTTAAAAAATAGACTATAAGTGAGTATAGTTAGAACAATAAAATTGGCTATTTTGCACAAATAGATTCCCAAAATAAAAGTTGAAAAACGTAAAACTAGGTCATCATTGTCAATTTATTCTGTGTTATTTGTTATGAATTAATCTCGGGCAGTCATCACACCTTTAGAGATGCCTTCTAAACTTCATAATCTAGTTTAAATATTGTGGAATATGCCTGCGTCTCAATCCGCGGAGGAGCCACTTAACCCTTTGCAAAACAGCCTCAGATATTCATCAAGTTTTCACCTTGGGGATCCAATATCATTCATAAGCTCTGACGCCAGGCAGGCGCTTGGAGCCAAGAGAGAGCTAAGATTTTAATGGCTGTGGTATGAAATCAGTACCCTGAAATACCCCTGAGACCTCAGACAGCACACCAACAGGCTACTGTATTTTCTATGGGGCATTATGCTTTACTGGCGGTCTGGGGAAATGTTTTCTTTAAATTTACCCTTCAGGGTGCTGCTGTTATTGCATTATTATCAAATTAGTGTATTTTAATTACTACGTCATACGAAATGTATGCGCCAGAAGGTCACAATGGGGTGAGTGCAGGGGCAGTGTCCAAATTCTCAGGTTGTACTGTGCAAAGGCAAGATGAAGAACAGAGAAAGCGGGAAAAAATACAACTCGCTGAGCACATCTGTGAATTATATTAGCTAATTGTGTGCACTTCTCTTTGCACTCAACACTTGGGTTGTCCTCCAAGCACAAGGAAGAAATTAGGAGCGCGGCTGCCATGTTGTTCTATTAAATACGTGAAGAGAAAATACAATTACTAGTTAAGTGGGAACATACCACTTGGGATTATGTGAGGCACTGAATTTTTACCTTTTTAGAGTTTTATTTTTTGCATGCATGGACAAGTTTCCCAGACACAGTGTGTCATGAGTTTAAAGCATGAATATGGCTGTCAAATACAAAATTAAGGATTTTCCCTAAATTGAAAATGTGTGTGGGTTTTTCTTTGTTTTGTTGTATAATTAAATTCTGTGCAACAGTCTCCCTAAGCTGACAAATCTTAACTTTTACGTGCTTCACTGTTAAAGCTTGAATTTCAATACTTAGCTAGCTGCTACGGGCACACAGGGAAGGCTTTACATTCCATAACAATAATACATATTGAATCAGATTGTTGTGGTGAGAGGAGAAGAATTTTGGGAAGCTCAGAGATCTATGCACCTTTTCCCAAATAATAAACAAACGCATGGTCATGAGTTGGGTATCGAGGTACATTTACAGTGTGAGAAGTTTTCATTAACTTTTGTTTTAGGAAAGATCCTGTGTACAGGCAAAGACGCTAGAATTACTCATCTGTGGGAGACAAATTGGAAATATGGGAATATGGAATCTTTTCTTTCTACTTTGACTTAGACATAGACATAGAGATCATCTTGCTATGTGTGCTCCATAAGAAGATGACATTATCCAGCATTGCAGCTGCTCCTTATGATTATTCTTCCTAAGAGTAATGTTTCCAGAAATACGAACTCACTCACCCGGGCTTAATTCCATATCACACAAGGAAGTAAAATATGCCCCTGGAGAGGTTGGCTAAGGGGATTCCAACCTTCCACCCAGCTATCCTCAAAACACAGCAGCTTGCAGTGGGTTGCTCAGAACTGAATTTGAATTACAAGTTGAGACAGGATAGTAATTCGATTAATACTCATCGACATGATGATATTTTAAGGCATTTACTGGAAAAAGTCTCCGACATGAAAGATGAATTAATCAAAGGAAATGGATCGCTCTTAAATGTACACAAAAGTTCATCTGCAGCTATTCTGATCTGTGACGCTGCCACACAGGCGGCCGCTGCTCATTCTGAATCTCTCCAGAAGATCTCCAGTCATTCCCGACATACTCGCGCTTGTTTGAAGAATGATCACTTCACTTCTCTTTGACACGCTGAGTAATAAAATAGATTATAGGCGGTGTTTAGAGCCACCTACCTTTCTGGCCTTTGGCAATCTTTTCTGTGCAAATCTGAGTGAAGGATTTAGCAGAGCTTTTAGATTCCCACCCAGGTTCTCTTTTTGGCTTTCCATTCAGATTGTGTATGCGATTGTCTCCGAAAGCTTTCACTGTGTTTGCTTCTCAGTAATGGATAACTATTCTTTAAAAAGAATAAAGTGTAAAATGTCACGGGGCTGTTATTATGTAAGATTTCCAGAAATTTAACAGTGTAGACTTTTCATTCTTGCAGGGGTCATAAATCAAACAAGCTTTTACACCAGAAAGTTCTCCCTTGAAAGAGAGAAAGCAGTTGCTGCTGCTGCTGCTGCTACATAACAGAGTGTTATATAATACAATTAAATATGATTCCCACTCTCTCTTTCTCTTCTTTGTTCCCTTGCATTTTTCCCGTTCGCTGTCTTTCACACTCTTTCTTGTTTTTTTTTTTTTTTAGGTTTCTTCCATCTTCTTTCATTCCTTCTCTATTCCCTGATGTTGATGTGCTTTGTCATCTGACTGCCTTTGGCTGTGTATAGAAAATGACTGTGCAAGAAGTTTTTGTTTAGCATGGGTACAACAGGATTAGAGTGATTAGTACTGGTGCCAGTGTTGTAACAAGCCCAGGAAGCATTTCACGGTGTAAAGAGGTGCTGACAGTTATTCTGTACAAGATTAGAGAAGTTGGATTATGGCTTGTTTTTCTACACCTGGCGATGAGAGACTAGAAGAAAAGAGTGACAGTTACAAAGCCAGTACCCCGAGGAAAAGAGCTGTCCTGAGTAAAGTAATCCCCAGCTCCCCAGCTGCCCCTGGCTTATTCATTCTTATGAGCTGTATTAGCTGTAGGCCGTAATAGGCCGTCTCAGATGTGGAAATGAATTTCTACCTTGACCTTTCACCTCGGTAGCCCCTGATACCTCTGGTGGCCCAAAGAGCAGGGTGGCTCCTCTGCCTCCATTAAGCTCTCCTGTGGTCACGGCCCAAGCCGGTGTTCAGTTTCACAGCACCTCTCTTCCTGGCCCCAGCACAAATACACAACACCCTCTCCGATTGCACTTGATAATATTTATCCTCAATTATAATTCCACAGATATGGATTCTCGAGTGGAGTACAGTGGCAACAGACAAAGCAGAGTGGCCTTGAGCCCCACAGCTAGGTTTTGCTAATGTGGGCTCCATGTACTCCAGACAATCCATGCTCTCTCTGGTAGTGGGGCAAAATAAGCAATGTAGCCATTAAGAGCTCCAGCGCAATGAAGAATCACTCAGCTGTATATTTGTCCTTGCGATGAGTGCATGCATTGCTCTAGTGAAACGTGAAACCACCTGGAACACACACTGGTGTCGCATGTGAGGAGTGGTCATAGTTTAAATAAATCAGTCGGGCTTCTTGTTAGCTACGGCCTTGTCTGCAGGAACCCCCAGAATAGGCGATGTGAAAGATCCATGCATCATAAGCAGATCAAACACATCCACCGAATGACATTTACATACTCAGAAAAAACATGTAGGCAAAAGGGTTGTTTATAGACATGAGTATGTCCATTATCTGCTTTCTCTCTGTGGTATCAACTAATGCTTGAAGAAGATGTTGGGCCCCAGAAAACAGCACCGCTTTATCATCAATTTCCCCCCAAATAGTAAGAAAATAAATACAAATAGTGAACTGAAAGTTGCTAGAAAGCTACTTTCAGAGTCACTTGCTAGCACTAATGTTACATTGCTAACAAGAAAAACAACATATAGATTGTGAAAAATATTTCTTCTGAATCCACTTAATTTTCTTAGCTGATCACAAGCTCTTTACTACATAATGTCAGATGATTATACAGGATACTCATAAGTTGGTGTTTAATTTAAGTGAAAGGCTAATATCTGTACATGGAGAGCAATGTTTAAGTTGGCTAGCCAGGCAGTAAACACATCCCACAACTTCTGTATAGACCTCATTGCCTCGAGCTGCGGGAACCTGTTACGTCTGCAGATCATTCATCTCATTTCTGGTCAGCTAGCATCCAGCATAAGCTGGAGCCCTTATTGAGGATCGGCCTGTGATTTATTGGTTGTTTTGGCTATTAGAGATGGCAACAGAGTATTGAAGATTTTGTAGCAGGGGAAGTAAATGGAAATAATGAGGGGAAGGAACAACTGCCAGCCACTGCTTTTTTTAACTCGCTCACACATAGAGAAATCTGTGTGTAATGTTGTTGTTATTGGCAGAACCCATTTTAGGCAAGTCAGCACCACCCTGTGATGCCCAGGAACGACATGCATGTCATTTCCTGCCAGGAGCAGTCATTTCGTTCATTACTGCTGCTCACTGGCAGCCAGTTTGTGTTCAGTTTCTGATTTCCAAATTGAAACGTGTATATTTTTCTTTTGTCGACGGCAGTTATATTTCCAGGCGAATCAAGGCTGCGGTTCAAGACGTTTTGGGGTCTTAGAAAAGTTTCAGTTTATAATGAAATGTATAAAATGCTTGAATCAGACCGTTTATAAATATTCCACCGAAGTGCTCTTGGCTTTGAAAAATAGCCTGTTTACTCTACCTTTTTATGCCCTGTGGGATGGATTTCCAAACTGTATACATAGAGCTTGTACAGCCAGTCTTGAGTAATTACATGGTATCTTGAATTACACGATATTTAGCTGGTGATAACAGGAAGGTCACATGTAATTAAATGTTATTAATGAGCATACTGACTAAAATGAATGTAGCTTGAACTTTTAGTATCTAAAGCAAATCAGCTCCGACTTCTTTTCTGGATGTGATTCATTGGCCTGATGAGGCCACTGTCTGCTTGGATTACATCCAGCCATCTGATGCTCGCTTCTGGGTGTGTGACACACAGCAACAGTTTGGTTAATTTGATATTTCACTTTAAATAGTTTTATTTTCTTGAGAAAATAAACATTTTTAGAGCACTCGGTGGCAATTTACACATTTTAATGTCTCTGGCTTTCAGCTTTTTTATACCAGAGTCATTTATAAAACTTTTAATTGTCCAGAACACAACAAAGTAATAAAATGCAGATCAAACACGGAACCTGAGGGCGGGTTTGTAAGCTAAACAACACACGTACTGTATACGGAAAATGAAATGAACTGTCACAAAATGAGAGCCTTGACATTTTTAGGAGTCGAGAGGTTCGTCCTCACAGCTGAGCATCAGTATTCTGCATCCATCCGACTGTTGGCTTTGTTGATAACACAGCTGCTGTGGGCCGTGTGCCAACTGAAGACTAATGGCTGAATTAATGGCCACAAGCAGCTGGGCCCATCAAACAGACAGGATTACATAAGAGTATATGTGTTTGGACTGTGTATGACTGTATGTGTTGCAGAGCAAACGGAAGGACTGTGCAACAGCAGAACAGCACCGAGGTGTCAGGATACACTTAGAGAGGGGAGGAAGGCTCATGCTAGCCTATTGACCTTAGCATCTTTTTTGTGGAGACTCCTTCTTAGCTAAGTCTGGCAGCTGTTCTGCATGGGGATAACAAGAGTGGGCTCATAAAAACAGCAGATATCATACACTAACTTTGGACACATTCAGTCTCGTACAGTGGTGTTCCAGTTCAGACAAACCAAAAATCACTTTATCAGTTGGAAGTTTAAGTGTAAACAGTTAAATGTCTGTAGGCAGAGGATGAGCGCAGGAGGAGAAGCAGGTGATAACCTGGGATGCCCTCCAGCCCCCGCAGATATCACATAGCAGTTTCCTAACTGCAAGATAACCAAGGTCAGTCCAGACAAATTGTTCAAGTGTTTGTTGAAGCAAAATGAGTAACTTCAAATAAGCATTAAATGGGGACAAACATTTTAAAAACTATAGCTTGTATATAGAAGATGAATGCAATGTCATGCTTTGATTTTGAACTCTTTAAAGACCCAAAGTTAATATATTTGGAGATCATGCGGTTAAAATGTCTCCAAAGGAACGGCCATAACAAACATATTCAGAGGTACAGTTCAGTATCTTCACTCAACATGGTTACAACTCCCTTTGTCATAAATTAGCTTCAGAACCTAAAACAATTTAAACCGATGCGTCATAAAAGCACTCACTGTAAACATATTTGTTTCCACTTTAAAGTCACACCCTAACCTTCAGGTCAAAGAAAGCTGGCTTGCTTTTCCAGCGAATCTCAAGTAGTCATTTAGCCTTAACCAGGCGTTACCTGCTCTTCCTCCTGATCTATAGCTGCCCCTGTTTAGCCATTTTGTTAAAACAAGTGGGATTCACAGTCAAAAGCTGAACAGTTTCTCATTTTAAGAACATTTAGACACATCGGTAAAGTTTTTTTCAAATATTTCGGGTCAAACTGAGGGCTTAGTAGGTCTCTACGTCAGGCTTACTTTGTCAGACCTTGACACCAGAGCAAAGTCTGGCCAACCATATAAATCTCTGACATACATTATGCAGATGATGTCTAGAATAACATTAATAAATCTGGTAATGGGCAGGATGGAAGGGAAGGAGGAGGCTTGGGGGGGTTAAAAGTGAAACAAAACTCAAATAAGTATTTCATTTCCTTTTGAACTTGTGGAGAAGCCTCAGCGTGGCCCTGCTTTACATCACTGTGTGATGACTTTACCACACAGCCTTGATCCCCCTTTAGAATCATCCATCTCTAAGTTTTTAGTGCAGATAAGCAGGCAATGAGGTATCAGAGTTCACGCCAGAGCGGTGTTTAGCATACCGGCTGCTTTGCTGAAGAGCAAGGCAGTACTGTATATTAATCTATAATAGTGAGAGAAGGGCAGAGATGGAGGCAGCGTCTTCATGTGTTCGTATGTCAGCCATAACATTCTTTGCTGATATTCTGTTGACCTATTTCAAATAAATATGTCATTTGTCTTCTTGGTTCAGAGGAGCTCTTAGAGATTTATGCTTCTTCTTACTTATACCCCCTTAATCTATGATAACAATTTATCTCTAGATTTCTCATCGCTGACATGACCCATTCCTCCCAGCAGATTACATAAACCAACTAATATGAAAACAAACAAGTGGTTCTTATATATCTGTTTGATGGAGTAGCGATCTGGCCAGAGTGCACCCTGGCTCTCAAATAGATGGATGGTTGTGGGATCCTGATGCGATCAAGAAAAAAATGATGTGGCTGTGTAATTAATATCTTCTTTCAAGGCTCATTTCTAGCCTTAAACAATTAGGACACATGTTCTAAATAGGAACAATATTTTCTAATATTATTTACACCTACAGTAAATGACTGAGCTGATGTAGTAGAGCCAAATGTATGCCTCATTTAAATGTTCAAGCCCGCATATCGAGCAATAATAATACGCTGGCTCCTCTACAGTGTAACTTGCGCTCAAGCATCATGTACAGCACTGCTTTGTGCCCAGCATTGTAAACACAGTGTTATTCCAAACTGATGGCTCACAGTCTAATAAACAAGCTTCTAGTAACAATCAGAGCTTTTTGCCGAGTAATCACCGGAGATGTGGAAAGGTTGTTGATACTAATGGTGTACGGCAGGGCCCTCCAAGCCGCTGCTGATAGACTGTTTGCTTGAACAGCGCTCCTGCGATTGAGAGGCGATGATGGCCAAAAGGAAGTTGTCAGTCAGAGTTGGCCGTTGCTGCCGGTGCCAACAGGTGTGATTCCACATCTGTTACTGCATCGTGGAAATGCACAACTTAAACAGCTGCATGGAGACGATGTCTGTTTGTGTTTATACCGATGCTTGGATGGGGGATTAATCGCAAAGGGAGGAAGCCTTGTATTCAATACTCCCTCGCTTTCAAAGCTGTGACCCTTGAGGGTTTCAGTGCACCCATAGATTGAACCAGGTCTGATAAAGGTGAAAATATGCAATCAGAGATTTGTGAGAGGAAATGGTTTGTGTTTGCACATCACAATATGTTGAGAAAGTATTTGTACCCTACGTTTTGCATATTTTTTTACACTTAAATTTTATTATTGGTGTAAGATAAAACAAGAAAACACAAAATGCCATTTTTAAAACCATGATTTAATTAAGTTAATAAAGTAACTGTCACACTGTCCTGCTACAAAACCCAAGTGCACTTGATATTCTTGAGCAGCAAAGCAGTTCCAGTTCTGTTTGTGAAATGCTTATTTATGCAGGCACAAAGTGGTTTGCTTGAGCTTCAGACTGATAGATCCTCCTTTATGAAAAGCAGCTGGTTTTTCCCAGGGTCAGGTAGGGTTTTTTTTCAGTTAATACATTAAATAATTTTTTAAAAACTAAATTTAGTATTTACTGGGATTATCTTTGTCTAATACTCAAATTCTAACATCCAATTTTTTTGATGATTTAAACATGTAAGTGTGAAAAATATGCAAAAAACAAAAACCAAGCCAAAAACAAAACAAAGATATAAAAAAATAAAAAAATACAACTCTGTATGTGAAAAATCTACCTCTAAAAGTCCATTTGTGTTGCTGCTGTTAGGCAAGCCAACTCCACTTCCTACACGCCTGCCATAACATCTTGGTTTACAGCAGACTGTTGTATTATGGCTGAAGCTTGTGGTTTTGGAGTGGGCAGCTTTAATATGTCCTGGCAAAACTCATAGACATTAACTTGAGCCTTACTAGGTAGCACATTGTGTCCACTGTTGTATCAAAGGAAAGCGGTATGCATGACCATGTTCAGTGACTAAAACTCTGAATTTAAAGGTCAACCAATAAGTAAACGTTATTTATACGATGTCTTACTGTAGTTCAGAATTAACAAAGACTAATATACACAAGAAATAAAGGTGTTACCTCAAAATTAAGCCTAATTTGAGCAGCCATACAGGATTTTCCACATTGCACATTATTGTATCACTGGATCTAGTGTGGACAACACAGTAAAACTTACTTTCCTGTTATAGCAGTTCGGCCCTTTTTGGGATGGAAGTTTCCACTTTTTTAAAATTCACCCATTGGTCTCCGGTGTGATTTTGGATGCCTGTCTGATCCTGGAGACGTCAACCTTTATATAACCTTTATATTTGAAAAAAAAAAAAAAAACGACTATGAGATGATGGCATGCCTACTGACCCTGTATGTGACAACATGAGCTAATCTGTACTTTGGGAGCCTCCCTGCGTTCTGTCCTTTATGGTTTGGCAAGAACTAGTTGTAGGCAGTGTCACAGAATGACCTTGTGCCTTTTTAAAAAACGTTCTGTAACCACTAGTGTAAGCCAAGCTCTACCGCTTTGTCGACAAATTTCGGTTTTCTCTTTATGGAGATTGCTCATTTGTTTTTTGCCAGGTTTGTTCAAATTGAAGCATTACACACATTCACAGCCAAGTTTAAGCAACAAAAGCTATATACTTTTATTTGCTCAAAATAAGTATGTTTGACAGAAGAAGACATTTGTCTTGTTTCATAACATATTGACTTGCCAAAAGCTTGATCACTAAATTGCATGGTGGATAGATTTACGCTCTAAGCTCCCTAAAGACAAGATCCAATCCTTTCCCCACAGCATTACCCGTTGTTTTCTGTCTATTGAATAAGACGCAGGTAGTCACACAGGAAAGCCCTATCTCATGTTTTGATCTTAATTTGCTATGGTCCTTGAAATTCCAGACTTTCAGAAAGTCTTCCATTCCTTTGCTCACACATCTGTTAAGATTTACCTTGTAAAAGTATTGGCTGCAAATTTAGCCATTGTTATTCCACTTTACTAAGGTTGACATAATGATCTTGACAAGCAAACGGCGCACAGCTAGAAAAAATATGTATTGTGAAAGTACCACTCTAGCACAACTTTTCCCCCCCCATCTGGTAGTTGATATTATTTTGTATTGTTCTTGTTAGAGGAATATATGAAACGGAGAAAGGAAAACAGAAGAAGTCAAACACTCGTCTCTTTCTTAATTTCAAAGTTTCTTTGTAACACAAAAAGTGCTTTACTGATGGTACAAGAAGAGGTAAAGGGGAAAAAAAGTTGCAGTACCGTTGCTGATCTAGTGGTGGCAATCTGGCTCCATTCAGATAGATGGACTCGAGTTACTTGACACGTTTTTTTTAAATGAGCTTCTGCCCCAGTATGTTCAGACCATGAAAATGATTGTTACAAAAAGTTACTGAGATGCACTGATGAGCTCTGCCTCTATTCTACAAACAGGGCAAATAATAATAAACGTGTGAATGCATTAATACGCACGTGTGAGCATATATTTTTATGTCAAGCTTGCTGGTTTTACTCATGCATACTTAACTGAGCTATCTAAATGACATGAGACAATTGCAAATATATGATTTATGATAAATTTTGGTACTGAATTCTTGCACAATGTGATGAGTAACAAGTCCAGTTTACTTTAAGTTAAATGGTTTTCCTAGGGAATGCTGGGAACATTTAATAATGAGCAAACATAGCTAAACATAGATAAACACACAATACCTCATTCCTGCTCAGGGAATACCATTATAATTACAATACAAACAAAAATTAAACATTTTTAATAAAATGTAACCAAAATAAATGTCAGTAACATGCAATTCAACATAAAGAAACTGTATACTGTAGCCTTAAAAAAAATACAGTAACTAAGTTTCTTATTTCCATTGCTAGATACTGAAATAAATGTTCATAATTTTGTTTTTCTCAGATCACTATCATCTGTCTCCTCACCTCTGGCCCCACAGCCACCCCCAACCACACACAACTTCAACTTCAACTTTAAGCCCTGACATAGTTTGTGGCTGACAGCAGTGTGAGAGTAAAGGTTATCTGCAGGTGCCCTCTCTCGAAGATGATGCCACTGATAGACTAAGAAATAGAGTGAAATCCCTTCAAAAATAAACACAAGCTGAATGCAAATATCTCTGTTATTTCACACATTTCATTTTTTCTCACGCTGGTTCTCCGCAGCTTCTCGGGTTATGTTCACTGTGCACGATGCCCACTGAATGTCTGTTCTCAGATAACCTATACCATCTCAGTTTGGGTGCAATCCCTAAACTCTCTATTTCAGGACATGTAATTCTGTCATAAATGTGCCAGAAAATTGGAAACACACAGACCGTCAGTGGATTTCTCCACATTATTAAGTCAACACAGACTGTTTGTGCAGCTGTATACAGCTGTCTGTAGTAAATAAAACTAGACTTCAAATGCATTACTGCCTAACAGTTTTGAATGTGAAACACCACCAGAAAATCCTACAGCCATTGCAGTCATGTGTTGAATTGACTGTGTGACTGGCAGGTATTTTATGAGTAACAAAGTAGCCTGATATCATTTAATATAATTCAATACAAGTTATTTGTCCTGTCAAAGGAACACATTAACACCAATTCGCAAATTTTTATTAATGACTTCCTTTGGATTACTCAACATCTTTGTGGACTTACTTAAATCTAGAGAGGGAACAAAAACAGCTACTGTAAACATATTATAAGATCTATTCACGTGCGTGAACACAATGTTCAGGACACTCAGCAGGGCGTCTTTTTATTGCTCATAATATGGACTAAAATCATTTGTTCAAGTAGTTGAAAACCTCCTTAGTTTCTAGCAGGCAGGAGGGGGCTGCGACTTGGCCAGTGTTAAAACAGCAATGTGGGCCCAAGGTGCCATTAGTGGCTGTGGAGCAGCTGGAAGTGATTCCAAAAACATGGTGAGGGGAGGCAGTTTAAAACCGCATGGTTTCAACTGGGTTTTAACACTGTTCTTGAGTTTACAACTAATGGCTTCGCCCAGCCTCAGTGTGACTTTGTTTGTATTTAATAAGAAAGGCAACAATGGTGACTGCATCAAAGATGTTCAACGGTGGTTTGACGCACACTGTGCAACCATGGCTACTGTACCGTAGGTGTTAATGGGCTTATAGAGAGTATATGATCCCACATGGAGGGTGAAGGAAGGCCATCTGCTTCCCGTCTCTGACCCAGAGAGTTTGTTTTGGGTGTCCAGTGCGCTGCCTTGATTTTGTTGCAGTTTAAGTTCAAACCAGATGTTTGTTGTTCTTCTTTTTAATTTTTTTTATTTGAGTGCTATGTTTATGTGTAATACTCACATAAAATTAATGAAAGCTTGCAAAGCAATCTTTTTTTTGCTAGTAGAGTTTATTCAGAGTACTGGGAGAGCCAATATTTCCTAAAAGGATTCTTGTGCATAATCTTGTAGTCTTGTATCAGTGGAAAACACCTAAACCATCTCTCACTTTGTGGCTTTTGTGCTTGGCTGTCTGTCATACAGTAGAGACGGTAGACAGTCATGTTTAAAAAGGCCACCTGAATAAACTTCCTGTGCTATCTGCTCTAATTATGGGATCATCCCTCAGGAATTCCTTTGAATGCTCAAACACGTGGGAATACACACGCAGTCACCAAAGAACAGGCAAATGCAGTATGGATACACAGTTTTGTCAGTCCTGTACAGGATTTCAATAAAGCAACAGTAATATACTAAAGTTTAAGACCACTTGAAAAATGGCAGAATATCATATTTTGCATGGTTGGATCTTAACAAGGTTCCAAGTAGAGCGTCAACATGCAACAAGAAGGAATAGAGGTGAGACAAACACATTTTTTTGAGCCTGCAGTTTACTGAAAACAATGCTTAAACAGAAACAGGCTGTTTTACAGCTGATCAAAAGTTTAGGGCCACATGCTTTTAAAAGGCCAAATCTGTGCAAAAATGTGGATTCATTGTCATTTTCTGTCAGGTCGTCACACTGTCATGATGTTCTGATGGCAAAGGCCAAAAAAACGTTCCCTTTTTGAATGTGGTCGGGTTGTTGAACTGCATAAGCGGGGTGTCTTGCAGCACGCCATCGCTGCTGAGACGGGATGCAGTAAGACAGTCATTTGGAACTTTTTAAATGATCCTGAGGGTTTTAGAATAAAGAGGTCAAGTGGAAACCCCCCAAAATTTCACCAGCACTGAGCCGGAGGATCAAATTGGCTGCCTGTAAAGACACTGGACGATCCTCGACCCAAATTAAGGCCGGTAGTGATGCCGATTGCACCCCAATAACCATCAGACGGCATCTGATGGACCAAACATGGTACATTGAAAGATGGAAGAAAGTTTTATTCTCTGATGAGAACAAATGTAACCCTGATGGTTTCCAATGTTCCTGGCTTGACAAGCAGATCCCACCTGAGGTGTTTTCTATGCACCACAGTGGAGGGGGCACCATAATGGTCTGGGGTGCTTTCTCCTTCAGTGGAACAATGGAGCTTCAGGAGGCGCAGAGGCCTCAAATGACTGGCTGTCCAGATGTCCAGATGTTGCGTTGAGAGCATCCTTCATGACCGAGGGCCCTCGTCTGTGTGGTAACAACTGGGTTTTTCAACAGGACAATGCTACAGTACACAATACCTGCAGGACTTCTTCCAGGAGAGTAACATCCCTCTTTTGGACCTTCCTGGGTGTTCCCCTGATCTAAATCCAATTGAAAACCTTTGGGGATGGATGGCAAGTGAAGTTCACAAAAACGGACAACAGTTCCAGACAGGAGATGCACTTCGTGCAGACGTCTTCACCGCTTGGAGAAAGGTTCCTACTCACCTCACGGAGTGATCAACAGTAATGGTGAAGCTACTCATTACTGAGTTCATGTTTGGAACTTTAATTTCTGGGAGGGGTTACAGGTTTTTTGGGAGGTGTGATCTTAAACTTTTGATCAGCTATAAAACAGCCTGTTTCAGTTTAAGCATTGTTTTCAATAAACTGAATGCTCAAAAAATGTTTTTGTCTCACCTCCATTCCTTCCTCCTTGTTGCATGTTGAAGCTCTACTTGGAACCATTTTAAGATCCAAACATACAAAATATGATTTTTTTTAGCCATTTTTCAATTGGTCTTAAACTTTTGATGGGGACTGTACTATCAGTGGTTCTAAAATAGCATATAGGTGCATAGGAATTTGTTGTGGCATATATATTCAGACAGCATATTTTTTAAAACAATGGAAAATCTGTGAAATACTCAGAGTATGCAATGCAAAAATGCTTTGATTTTTTCCTTTTAAAACACTATGTACAGCCTTTGAATGCACCCTAAACAGCTGGTCAAAATAAATGACCATTATTCAGTGTTAAATTCACCAGATCTAATAAGCAGTGAGTGAGATTGAATTTATCAGATTTGTAATGTTATTATCCAATCTAAAGCAAGAATATTTTCCTCTCAGCTTGGCTCAACACACTGCCTCTTACTGTAGATTGAAATGGGGCGGTGTGATGTCAACCTAATCAGCATGTTGTTTCCATCTCTCTGAACATAAATGGCCTTAATAGCACATAAACGTAGCCTGTTTTGTTAATAGCTGAACTGGCTATTTCATCCACTGATCTGCAAATTTGTTCAGTACCTCTGTGATGTGTATCTTGAATGTTTGCAGTCCATTTGCACAGAGTTACAGTGGTTGGAGATTCGGAGCTGTTAAACTTTGTTCTGTGTAACTGGAGCTCAAAGCTCGCCAGCAATTGTGTCATGAACTGTTTCTATCAAATCTTAGATTCCAAATACTTCAGTGATTTCAACTCAGGCCATTAGGACTTTAAATCCACAATGGAATCAAGTCAATGTATGCAAACATATGTACAATATTGTTCTGCACGAATAATAGCATTTCTATAGACTGAAAAGAGGCAATAAAGAAAGAATATTTATTTACTCGGTGTATGAATGGATACCTGAGTGCACAGACACATCCACAGAAGCGTATGTGCACACACACATGCAAGTACGTGTAAGATTTCTGGTTCATTTCATTCGGTCACAGGTCCACTGTGAACAGTTTTGTTTCTCCTCTGAGTATTTTGAGCATTAAAGATGATTGCGGTACAGTGCTTCATGGGTGTCTCACATGAGAGTTAGGAACCAATGAGCTTCTGTAAGAAAGCACTTTAAAAGTCGTTTACCGTATGGACTGAAAAAGCCGAAAAGTTCCAGTTGAAATGATTTAAAACCAGATTTCGCTCGAATTATATCAGGGCCTCGTCTCTCGTGGATTAGTGGACTGCCTGCAACACATGACTACTTCGCTCTTGCATCATCTTGCAGGGTGCTTCTACAGTAAAGCTAATCCTCAGAGGCCCGTGCTACAACCGGACCATATATTTCTTTCTCAGAAAAACCATGTTGATTTACATTTATGGACCATGGCAGCCTTACTGCATAGAGTCCCACTGCATCAGTAAAAAAAGACTTGTGCAAATGTAAATGTTTGTATCTCTGGCTTCAGTCTTTTTATTGTCCTCCTTTCAGCACATGGGGAAAAAATGTGGGAATATACCTCAGAAGCGATTGTTCTGTTTTAAAGGTTTGTGTTTAGTGGTTTGCTTTTCATTGCACTAAAAAGGCTAAATCATCAGATAGCTGATTAGCTACCAGATTAAGGTTATTATAGTACATGTATAAACTTCATACCATCAGACAGGAAAAAAAACAGTCCGATTTCATGTGTCCTGTTCAGTTATTTATTTATTTATTGTTAACAACGTGTCTCCTAATTCAATCTGTCTCTTGATGAAATGAATTCGTTAAAAGCAACCGCCCAGTCCAGATTTCTTATTCAAGAAATCTGTCATGCCATGTCTGAATGACTGAGGAGGCATCTGTTGTATTAGTTATACTAGGGTGAAAGTAGGGCTATAGTTTACAGACTCTGAGTTGCATCTCTGTAACATGAGGATCATAGAATATTTACAAAGCCTATGAGGATGATGGGGTGAAATTTGAGGGCTGGGCAAAGAAGCCTTACTCCTTTTTCTGACACGCGTGTGCAAAACTGGCTGAATTTTTAAAACATGATGCGTTTGAAGGGATGTATAAACATCCAAATATTTTTCTAACAAATTTGCTGTCAGTAGCTTTCTCCAAATTAAGCATCTGGATGAAGAGGTTGTGGATGAATAGGCCCATTTAGTGTACGGTAGTACTGACCAACATGAACATCACACACACGCACTTAAGAAACTAAAGCTTTAATAAAAAAAAAAGTCATATCTGACTAACAGCACAGACTTTCAGAAACTTAAGGAAAAAACTTTTCAGGCTTGGACTTTAAATATTTAAGCACTGATTTATTCAGTCACATATTTTGTTTACAGCAATACATGTGGGTCGTAAAGATGACAATCACTTAAAATTGTTTTATGAGCATGTGAAGAGAAAGAGCCAGAGAGGGAGGTATATTTCATTTTAATTTCCTCCATAGACAGCATGTGGCCAGTAGAGCAAGTTATACTCAAGATAAGGAAAATAGTGAGAGTCTCTTGGCAGAGAGGGGTTGGTTTATGAAATTTATAAGCTGCTGAAAGTGACACTTTAACAGATATTTAAGTTTGTAACATCATATCCCAGAAATTGCTGATTTTTATCATGTACTGTAAAAATTAAACTCCCAGTGCAGTATTTTTTTCTGTGATTCTCCCCCAAAGTACTAAAAAAACACTTATGAACTTTGTTTTTAACTCGCACTGTCAGTTTAACAAAACTGCAAATGCGTCTCATTCTTGCTGACATTTTCAGAGGATGAATTTGCAAGTCGCTGATATTTTGGGTCTTTCTGTATTTAAAACTATTAATGAAACTTTATTTGTCATTATTTGTTTGTGAAATCATGAAATCAAACTATGATACACAAAATCTATGTTTGTCTGCAAACTCTTCCTACACAATCAGGACTTGAGCAACCAAAAGTTGATACTCAGATACATCTTAACCCTCTGACGGTTCTTATCTATATCAGACATTATAACATTGTCATGCTGCTTAGCAACCACCTATTTTCAGTATTTATGCACCTATAAAGTATAGTACATATATAATTAATTTCATACAAACAAAAATTCAATATTATCATATAGACCATGTAACAAATTTATTAGACCATCACCTGATAACAGCTTTATGCCACAGCTGTAATGATTAATCTACCAGTATGTGCAGTTTAAAAAAATATTTTTATTCCTAAAATTCAATTATTATTGTTAACCCTGAATTTTCAAATGCATTGTTTTACAATAAAGCAAACAAAAAAAACATTTCTTTTGATTTTTTGATGCTAAATTACTTCCCGAACTGAAACTATATATTTTCAGTGGTTAAATATTATGCTTGAATAATTTCTGACTCCTCAGGGAAGTCCGGTGATCTTTGGTAGAAAAACATGAACTCTGTTATTTACCTTCTTTATATATAGTCCACAGTGTAAGTTTTAGTTTGAAACAACAACAACAACAACATAATTGCTTATTTTGTTATAGTAGCTATAGTAGCAAATTTAGCTACTATAACAATAGTACAATAGATTTGTTCAGCACTGCATATAATACATTATGATGCGATCATGTTGCCTCCCAACTATCTTACATCTGACTAAAATTACATTTATGTGGTAGGACAGGATCTGAGCAATGCAGGAACCATAAAAAATAGGCAAAACGTTAAATTTTGCCTTACATATGCTAGGAGGGTCATACCACAATGGTTAGAAAAAGGGAAGTTTATGCAACAGCATTCAACATGCCATATTGGATAAGCAAAATAGGAAAAGTAAATCAAAAAACAAAAGAGAATCTTATTTACAATCTCTATATTTTTTTACTTTTCCCAGTGTCACCAAACAATTCTGTAGCATGGGCATGTACTGGTATAATTTCCAAATTACAGCATTTACCATTTAGCTTTTTTGCTCTCATGCATTAAAAACAAACAAGCTATTGTATTTTCCCTCGGGAGGTAAAAAAACCCAAACAGCATTACTAATTGATTCTGTTTAGCTAAAATAGCTGCATTTTCCTTTTTTAAGAGTATAGGTGTTGCTGCACTGGAAAAACAAAAACACATCTCTTGTTGTTAACTTCCACAAAGTGTTATACTCCTAGTTTAAACCAGGGTCACTCACGTTCCTGGAGGATTATTAGCCAGGCCACTGTGTAGTAAATGTAGCAATTAACACCCACTGGAATGGTGTTGTCAATGTTATAAGGTGAGTGACACGAGGCAGACCATGACTATAACAGGTGGAAGCAAAGGTCAGGAGGGAGCAGGTTTCTGGAAAAGGCTATTATCAAAAAATGTAAAGCTGGAAAGGAAGTTTAATTTCCCCCTCGGCCGCTGTTAAACTCAGATAGCTACTTACACGGTAGCTGAACACTATTACCAGGTTACCACAGTATATTAGTGTGACAGACCTCCACTAACACATATTGTGATATTTTTCGAAGTTTTTTTTTTTTTTTGAAGTAAACTGCTGCTTTACTTAAACACCCTTCGACCACTTTACTCGGCCATCAGCGGCGAAACCAGAGAACAGCAGAGAAGTTTAAAATGTTGGATTTGTCCTTGCAGTTCTCCAGAGACTTGTATGACTCTTTTGTCCACTATGTGAGCTGTGGTCCAGCCCTACATGTCTAGACAGAGGAAAAGGGAGAAATATCTGCCAGCGTATTCGGTAAAAGGACTCACTTTCAGGGGAGGGAGTTTAATTACTTTTTCCTTTCAGATAACCTGTTATTAACAGCGACATTTACTCTTACCAAACAAACATTTAAACAGAAGACACACGTTAAAAATGGAAAAAAATTGGGTAAAAAAAGTATTGTGTAAGGCCGGTCTTGTGATTTAGGCATATGTCGACAAGCTGGAAATTCCCATTTGAAAAATAAGTTGTATTACTGTTAGATTTCATCCATTTTTGGCTGATTGAAAGTCAATTTCTTCAAGAACGGCACCTCGGCTTTCCTTTTCATTTGGAAACACAATAAAAACATTTCACTACTCATGCAGTGAATCAAAAAGTATTTAATGGTGATACTTTGTGGCACCCGCAACGATTTAGCCAACTGTGTGGTCTCAAAATAGTGAAGGGCCACAAAATGAAGCTGTAATTTAGAAACACTAATAATAGCTGATACAGTAAATCAGAACTAATGTGATCTGAATGTGTCAGTGTTTTCTTCATCCCTCTGCAGCAAGCTCAGCCAACCCAGACAGATTAACTTCCAGTCATTACAGCATTTTAGATGACTGACAGACTGAGCGGACCTTGTCCTGTGTCCTCTCTCCATCTCGCTGGCTACTGAGCATCTACTGTCACCGGGTGTTGCGGGTGTTAAACCACCGGCTCAGGCGATATGTCATGACTGGCAGTGGAGAAAAAATAAACAGTTCTGGATTATGATAATTGGTTGGTTAGCTTCGGCCCGAGTGGGGCGCTAAGACATGCTCAATTAATCAACTGTTCTGCTGAAACCTTTTATAAGAAGCAAAACAATAACCTTTTAACAGATGGGAATCATTTTCCTTAATTAAAAGCAGAAATAAATACTGCCCTATCACAACAAAACCGCTCGGGTTTTTACACACACTTTAGCCATATAGTCAAGAATTTTCTGGCTTAGCCAGAAGCAATCAAGTCAATTGCAAAGTGTCTGTTTTCTATATATACATATAGAAATTGGGTTATCTGAATTCCACCTCAAAACTGAAAAATCGGATAAATGAAAACATCGGAACTGTGCATTTTGGTATAAATGTGTACTGTAGTCCATATTTGATTAATAAAAAGTGTCAATGTGCGATAACAGATGTCAATAAACTATTTATAGTAATATTTTCAAGTCTTGTCTAAAATGATATGTACAGTCCCATTTGTAGTCTCTTAGCATAGCTATGTTAACAGAAACTATAAAATCCATGACTTAAATTAAGTTGCCACTGTGCACAGTAACAGTGAAAACAAATACAGTTTAACATCTGACAGATGAAACAGCAATATTAAATGACATATTTATTGTAAAGTTATAGTTGTAGCAAAAATACGTAAACGAAAAGGTTGCAGTTAATTCATATTTAAACTATGAAATCAGAGTGCAGAGTTGCAAAAGTAAAAAAAAAAAGAAAAAAAAAGAAAGGATCTTTAATCCGACTCTTTGGGTGGAGCTTTCTGTGCACATTCCTGCACATCAAAACAATGATCTGACCGTGTCTAAAAGCTGCATCAAGCTTTGAGTGGGATTAGTAGTGGAAACTACCTTTCACCTGCATAGCTGAGCAAATCCACACTTGACAAAAGCCAATGAGCCGTGATAAATGAAAGACACCCCAAAGATGTACCAGTCGATCACGTTGCAAGGGCTGTGCTAAAGGCAAGTAAAGTCAGGCGTGTTAACCAGGGCAGGGCCATGCACCACCTCACAGCTCACCATTGTACTGTAGGTTACATTCCTACCTCTGTATGATGTAGCCATCCTTTGCCTTTACTGGTGTGCAACAGCACCATCAGGTCAAAACTATGCATTCTTTTATGAAGCCGGTGTTTCCAAATTCCTACTAAACTAATAACATTTCTAAAATATGCAAGCAGAATGAAAGATTAAAAGAAAGATAGCAAGACAAATGAAAGACAATAACCAAACCATAAAAGGCAACATCACATTTAATGTCATGAAATAAAAGCAATTATTAGCAATAAAAGGAATAAAAATGTATCGTAAGGTGTTTAAATGAGGTTACTGATTACTGGTCAGACCCAATCGTGCTTTATAAGTGATCTATAAAATCTTAAAATCAATTCAAACTGGCAGGAGAGAGAGGCCATGGTTGGGGCGATGTAATGCCAGGCTGTTAGCACTACAGTCAGCATGGTAATTAAAATGCTAATGGTGGTGCTAACAGACTGTATAGATATATGGTGGTGCTAACAGCATTTAACTCAAATCTGCCAGTGACAGATCTGTCAAATATTCATTGAGATCTGGTGCTGGTTTTGCTCTGGTTTTTGTTTGGGTTTTTGTTGTGGTGTTGCCTGGCACATTGTCCTGCCTTTGCCATAGGAGGATATGCTTGGTCTGCAACAATGCTTAGGTTGGTGGTTCATTTCTAACTAACATCCACAGGACTCAGAGTTGTAAAATGACAATCACTGTTGTTCACTGTTGTGGTTTGGACTATGGCCACTCACAGCTGTCAGTGTTGGGATAGATGGGAAGGATGTCTCTACAGGCAATGTCTCACTGTAACACCCAGAACATAAAGCTATACCACATACCAGACTACAACAAAGCAATGGGAGGATGTCGTTGGTAAGCAGGGGAATTCTGTTAGTCTTCTTCATCTTCTCTTATATAAATAACACCGTGCAGTTTCTATATGGTGAACATGAGGATCATAAAGGCAGAAAACCTCTCCGGGACTACTCAGTCACAATGTCATAGATAGTCAACAATGAATGAAACAGTCTTCAAGATCTGTGAGGTCAGGTTAATAACAGTCCACAAATACTGTGCCCTATATACTGTAGGACTGATTAGAGCTTGTACACATTCTGATAGCTGATTTTTTATGTCACATTTCCTTTTTCTACTTTTCTGCCTCATATGCATTTACCCTGTATCTCCTCCCTTTCCCCCTTCTCCTCTCTCAATCAACCAAACTCCGTACTGCGGTACAATAAAAAAGAAAAAAGCCACTGTGTTGCTCAAACCACACTCAGACAGGCTGGGGAGCTCGTTTGAAAGAGCCTCTCTCAGTGACTCTATTTCTCTTCAGAGTGACCTGAACTGCTGGCGCTGGGCTAGTTTAGAGCGGACTTTGGGAGGAGACAGACTGTAATCTCGGCCATAATCCATTTTAATCAACAATAACACGCTACATCCAGTCCCAGGGCGAGGCAGCAGATTTACATCTCTGTGAGGCAATGCTGAAATATGGCTTTGATTTATTCAGGTTTTATTTGGCACAAATTGTCCAAGGTACAGATCGCATAGCTCAGCCCTTTCCCCTCCGGCATTAATAGAAAGCGCTCTGAGTTGTGCTTAATTGCAAAAGAAGTCTGACGTCACGTGGACAGTTTAGCTGTTATAAACTTCCTCGCTGACTGCTCTCTTTTTCTAAAATCACCAATAAATTATTTCAAGAATTTTGACAAGCTCAGAATGCACAATCACAACATTTTCCTCAGCTTTTATGACTGCTATACACTAAAGTACTGTAACACACTGTCATAAAAAACAAACAAACAAAACAACACAAAAGCTAAAGTGAAAAAATATTTGATAGGCTCAAAACTGACTTTTTTACCCTTTTAACTATGACGCCCAACACAGCATGACTCTCTCAACAGTACATGGAGTTAATTACACTTGCTGAAGTTGTATCCTTCTACATTACACCCCTATTACACCTTTGGACCTCTGACAAGTAGCCTCTTTGTTCAGTAGGTCTCCTTCGAGTGACAGGATGTGTTAATATCACTTGGTTGATTGGATGCGATAAATCTTGCGCGCTGCTGACTTTTTTCCTTGAGGTATTCCAGCCTAGTGTCCTGCAGAAAGCTCCACCTGCATCCAAACCTTGTGGCCGACTTTGAATTGGCTTCTTTGTCTTCCCCCGCGGATCCAAATCATCAAGGCCAGAGCCATGCGCCTGTCGCCATGGGAACGAGGACCGTGGCTGCCAGTAGTTTGCTGTTGGCTTTGGCAAGGAATCAAAGCATGAGTGGAGGTGGGGATGGACAGGGTAGAGTAGGAGGTGATGTGGCTTCGTGGGATGGCAAGAGGTGATACAGCATCTTAAGGTACACTGCGGCTTTGTCCCCAACCTGGAAGCCAGAGTGCACTGGTCCACCCAGAGGGATATGATCCGTTTTCCTGACCACCTCTGCCTTGTCATCAACCCAAATGTTTCTCCTGATTCTGACAAGATCTGCATGTGTCACAGTCTCCAACGTGATCCCACCCCCTGCAAAAACCCAGCACGCTCCCCTGAGTCATTTTGTTTACTCTGGCGTGCATGGCTAGACTTGAAAACAGATATGGTGCGGTATTCTAAATGTGACAATATCAACAACTTTTCAAAAATCAATAAAGCTGCTGTTCACAGCCTCTGAGTGCAACAGATCGTGTGACATAGCTGTAGCACGATTCTGCTGGGAGTGACAGGCAGTCTTTTGTTGTCATGGTGAAGGCGAATCACATGCAAAGTAACTAAAAGCAGTACCTGAAAGTACACTGTTGCTCTTTATTTCCCTAAAGGAATACCTTTTTTTACACAGATCACCTAAGTGTCAGTTCATAAGTTATCACATTTGAATTTTTATTCGTCATCAGTTATGTTGTACAAATAAAGCTGTCTTGGATTGTAATTTTTGTGGGTGTAAATTCATATTCGATAGACGAGGCCATTTATCACTGTCAGAGTCGCAACTGACTTGAAGCCCCTTCACCAAAAGAAATCCCTGTTTTGACAGGCGATGCAGAAGCAGGCACTGGGACAGTCACTGTAGGGGGTCTTCTGGTTTGCAAGGCTTATATCCCCAGGTCCTCTCACATTCAGGTGTAAAACCCCTCAGCCAACACACCAAGGCTAACATTGCTCTGGACTTGCAGCGCCACAGTGTCTGCTGCAGCCCCCGAGCCTCCCCGCCTGTTACTAAAATAGAGGCAACCTCACACCAAGACATGGCTTCACAGTTAGCTTAGAAAAATCTAAATGTTCAAAGCACTCAAAACAAATCCATCTTTTTTCATAATGAAATATACCTGAACTGACTTCTTGAGTTGTGTGATGAATCGACTTTCCTGGGTAGTCAAACTCATTAATGTTATACATAATTTATATTTAAAAGGTCTGTGACCTTGATGGTGCGACCTCTCTGCAGCTGCAAGAATGAACCATTTAGCTGCTTACCTGCTTTCACAGTTGAAAAATTACTGCAATGATTTTCACTGATGATGAGAATATTTAAATCTTCTGTGGTAAAAAAAACAACAACAACAAAAAAAACGCACACAAAAATGTTTTTTTTTTTTTTCCACACTTCTAAAAAACGATTTTCTGTGGGGTGCAGGTGTTGCCCTTTCTGGCACGATATCCCAGATGATCAGCAGATGACTCCCTGTGCCACTCACCTCTGCTTCCTGTTTAGCTGCACAGCGGATATCAAAACCACACATGTTCCTCCAGCTCTCTAGATTCACTGCCTGGGAATGGCCCCCTAAGGGTCAAACTTTAGCTTCTTCCTGCATTTTTGCAGGTCAAAGGTGACAGCCTGTTACCGAGGTGTTTCCCACTGCTGCTATTCTGGATTCTCACTGAAACCTGCGTTAGGGAAGAAGAGATTTTGTGCATCAGAAAACCACACGGATACAGTCTTGTGAGCTTGTTAAAATAAGTTGGGCAAAAAAATAATGGTTGTCAGGTGACTCCATAAGGAAGTGTGCAGATGAAAGATGGCAAATGATGAGATCGTGAGAACTGATTCATTGAGCATTATGAGATTTCCCAGCATGTGACAGGAAAGATATGGCAGATTATTTTGAATTAATAATATACAGTACTGTGCTTTGAATAGAACTTGTTCTCTCAATAGATTACTTGACAGATGAAATCAATCTGAAATAAAAGCCCCTTTGAGTATTATGAATTAGGAGAACTTGACTGGATCTCACAGCATTTTTCTTCGGCCTCATTAGTGTCATGACTGATTTCCCCTCCAATACTGAGCCTGGGTCTCCTTGAGAGATCTCGGTACCATGGTAGCGGATCTGTCGAGTTGAGTGATGATGATGGGAGCCTCTTGACACATGTGTACTTTTACAGTGAGAGGGCATGCATAATGCATGCAGCCTTAACCAAACATCCACGGCCTGACTCTACTGGGGTGTTATCTGGTGTGTGACTCGACTCTCTTCCTGAGTGGGATGTGTATCGCTTTCCTGGAGGCCTCGCTTCCTCCTGTGTATGCATGTAAATATTCACAGACTGCAAATATCAAATAGGTGCACGCCAATACACACACATTGGTAAAACCTTCAAACCAAAAAAGAAAAAAAAAAGCATTATTTTAAATGGTAGGACACACAATCTCGGATTTACAATAGAACAAGTAGAAGAACTAGTGCAACTTACTAACAATTAGTTCGTTGCTCTGAAATATACCAGCTGATATGAAGTATATATATTGTCTTTTTCCTCCTATTCTATAGATGAAAGGAAGAGGAGCAGCTGTTACACAGGCATGTCTGGGTTCTCCCCAGAGCCCCAGCGGAGGCTGCGTGGGCTAATTCCAAGACATCTGGCATGATAGAGAATATCTTGACTGCCAGGTTAGCTTATAAATGAGACAAATACACATATATAAACTCAGTGAAAAACAAACGTTTCCAATAAAATTCACTGTTCATTTAAAGTATGAGATTCCATTTAAAAACAAATCCAACAAGCAGATAGAATCTACAGATTATGTACTGTATGGATTAGTGATAAGCAGTACTTGGGTTTTCATAATTACACAACATAACAGCTAATATTTGAATGTCTGTGGAGGTCTTTGTCTGTAGAAGCGAGAAAAGAATTCAGAGTTTAATTCCAGCACATTAAGATTTAATCATTATAAAATTGTCAAACAGTGAAGAACAACATCCCAGTCATCCCAGACTATAAAGTTTAGTTTTGAATTTGAAATCAAAACTTTTAGCTGCTGGCAGATATTTAGTTAAAATAGATACATTAAAAAAGGCATAAAAATGACACAGGTTTTATTTATTTTTATTATATTTTTTATTGAAAAAGGACTTGTTACAATAAAGTGCATTGATATTATTTAGTCAAAAAAGTCCTTTTGTTTTACATTCAGATAACAAAAAGTGAACTCGGTGGCTTGACAGTGTATACATAATGCAGCGTGTTTAACTTATTTACATAAAGTACATTCAATACATATGAAGTAGAGGGTCGACCTGACACGGACTTACATGGAAAATACACCAATTCAGGGCTCATGTTACCTAAATTCAGGGCGGAGGACAAAGCTAATCCATTTGTTCCATATTTTGTAGAATTTATCTTTTCAAATTTTTAAGAAGAATGTCAATTTTTCCATTTTAAATATTTCAAAAACCACATTAAACCAATCCTCAGACAGAGGTTTTAAATACTGGAAACATGCTTGACATTTGGACCGATAAAAGACTATAAGTAAAATGATGTGATAATGAGACTGATGGGCAATCACTGTTAGATTGTTGAACAAAATTTCATATATCTTATTCTTGAGTTGTTTTTAAAGTATACCAGATGGGAGAGCACTGCAGTAGTCTGGTACAACCAGTCGTTCTGTGTGTAAGAGAAACAGTTGCAGTATTTTTTAATTAGTAACATACCTCTCAGGTATAAGACATTACTGTGATTTTGGCTTGCTGTGTTGGGGTAAGTCCTAGTGAACTTTGTCAGTCTGAGCCTTTGGACATATAACTGAAATTTCAGTTGCACTGCGGGCATTTATCACAGAGCAATCGAGTTGAAGTGTTGATTACACAGCTTTTAAGAGTGCGGTCACACAAACTCACCGTGAGTAGCTAAAGGTCTGTCATCAGGACCTCTTATAAAACCCGCAGCCAGTCTGATTACCAGAGAGTGAAAGAGTTTTTTAAGCTTCAGCTGAAAGGGAATCATACCCAGGGTGCCTTCTAGGACTGATTTGTCTGACTTTTATGCTCTTTGTGCATTATATGACCGATTTGTGGTTTCGGCCAACTACGGGCCTTGCCTGAAAATGAACTCCTGACTGCAAGGAGCTGAGTTATATCTGTGTGTTTATGTCTGTCAAAAAATGGTTAGTCTCAGCAGTGTAACCGAGGCTCCCTTGCTGATGTTAAAATTTAGATACTTCCCTGAAACTTGCCAGCAGCTTCCCCTGTTAAATATCAGGGGTCTATTGATCTCAAGGTTTATATAGCTTAATAATCACTACATTACAATAACGCTTTGGTTCCTGGTTTGTTGGAACTATGGCTTTAGGTAAACTACATAAGAAATGATGTAATTGATTTTTGGTTTATTTTAATATGTTTTTATTTACAGTTTAGTTAAAGTTGTCTAACACTCATCTTTTTTTCATATGAGCAGTGTTTTTGACACATTTTGGTGAAATTATGCTTAAAATTCTGCAAAACTGCAGCGCTTTGATACTAATGCAATACCAACCTAATAATAATAAAGGAAAAACTGACTGTATTAAGCATTTAGCTTTTGCTTTTTGCCTTTCTGACTATTAATTTGTAATATTTAATAACTGAAGAAATGCATACAAGGATGTGAAACCCCTTGAAGAAAGCCCTTAGTAGCATATGATTTACATATACAGAGAGACTTTACCTGGCTTTGTGTAACACAGTAAGTGTGTCCGGCTGTTTGTATGTGACGTGCTGAGGTTGCAGCAGCTTCCCCTCTCAATTACAGTAGGTTGTGTGAGAATATGCAGAGCACAGGTCCAGGCCTACAGTTGCTTATTTATTATGGAGCAGCCACAGCAAGCAGACAGAAGTGAGAGCAGCAGCAGCCAGGGGGTGTCCTCCAGGGGCCTACCCCGGAGGCCAACACAGTGTCTGTCTAAAGCATAAACATCGGGGACCTTCAAGCCCACAGGGCCGCACCACTGCCAAACACCACCTACCATACTCACCACCACTATCACACACATGACATTCACTACTGTTCAGAAACCTCACTTTCCCACCAACGGTTTGTTTTCAAAACACACATTTTGGGCAGCCACAACCTGACATAGTGTGTGTTATGATTTTGTAGTCATGTACTAATTAAGCATAACAGGAAGTGTTGGCCCTGAAATGCTGAGGATGATGCTCAGATGAGGGCAAGGGGTGCGTCCATGCATTTTTGGGGGATTTTTCTTTTTATTGTTTTTTTATATATGCAGGAAACACACTTTTATACATTCTCCATAAATACTAATGTATACTAGCGAGTTCAAAGATTTGCTGCTGTACTTCTACTTTTCATGTTTTTTACTTTATACACTGAATTCTGCACATTTGAATAACATCTGACCTCAAGTCACTGTAAATGAATGACTGCAGCAATCTGAAGTGCTCTCGGGAACTGTTTATTCAGATACGTTAACAGTCTTACTGAGGAAGGCAGGGGGACAAGAGGCGTCTTATCGCTTATTACTGTCATTGGTGCAGCCTGTACCACCATGTGTGGGTGGACAACCAGAAACCTGCAACTTATCTTCATTTAGTACATTTGGTGTTATCCAGAATTGAGCCCTGCACTAGCTCAGACTGCATTTCAACGCCAGTGACTCTGTCTCTGCTCCAGGCCGGCAACCTCCACCCACTTCTTCCTCAGTGACTTCCAGAAAAAGAAAGAGAGATGTCTCAGCTGGATAGAGATCAAAATAAGGGGAAAAAAGAAGCGGAAGAGCTTAGTCAGAAGTAGTCACTGAATTACTCCAGTGGAGTCACTTCAAAGGAGCACCAACAAAGATAACTGCAAAAGGCATCGGCAGTTTTCTACTTCATATTGTTTGTGAAAGTGTTTTTATGACAGAGTATCTTCAGACATTTCACCTTTTTATTGACAAATGCTTACCTCTGTAGTTACTATAGCTCTGCGAGTCACACTTGGTCTATCACTACATTTCTTCTCCGTTCCTCTGGCGTCAGCTCACTCTCCAAGTTTGTGCTAAACAATGTGAGCCCACAGCCCTCTCTTCTAGACATCTTTATACCTCCACAGGTATGTCTTCTCTCTCTTCATGCAAGCCCTCACGCCCTCCTTACTAAACCTCTACAGTTTCTTATTCACTAACTTTCCTCCACTTGTCCTTCCCTGGCTTTCATTTTCTTACTTATCAGCTCCTCAAAGTGCTCCACTATTAACTTGTTAGTTCAGTTCTCTACCCTTAATCGCCCTGAGCTGCTGCACATACTTTCCAGCTTGATCTTCTATTATTATAATGATGGCAATCGATACAACACACGTGTACATTTACTGTCTTTTAATTAATTCCATTCTTTTCCCCTTCCTCAATGTCCAGCCTACGTGCAACTCACTGAAAACCTTTTCTTTGACCTTTGCCACCTCAATCTTTGTATTACGACTAGCCTCCCAGTACTCATCTCCCTGACTATCCCACTATTTCTTTACCTCTTTCTCTTCCTCAATTAATATTTCTTATATAACCAACCAATGTTTGTAAATCAATGAATGGCACAGTTATTATTGATATAATTTCATCCATATCAATCAACTAGAAATCTGCTAAACAATAAAAACTGAGAAAAAGATCTTGCCAATGTCCTCTGTCAAAATTGCCACGCCCCCTCAGGTCTCCCTGGCTGACCTCACCAGGGTTTGTTTCCTGTTTGTTGCTGTTGGTTTCCATGGGTGGGAACCATTCAAGGTGTCTGCCTCTGAAGCTATGCACCTGTGGTGATCAATACACCTGCCTGCATTGATCTCATCTGTGGCCATTACTTGAGGTAGCGGCTGGCATTCTTGACTAGAACGTTGAACTACAAAGTTAGTAAAGGCTCAAGTGCTAACCTTGTTTCTTTTCCCTGCAGCAAGTCTCATTCTGTTTCTTCCTTTGTACATACCTTCCCTGGATTCCAGACCTTGGAGTGTTTGATGAGCCTGCCTAAGCCGAGCGAGTATGGAGTGTTTTGGGATATTTGGACCCCCTTTTCCCTGCATCCCCCCCTGCCGCTACTGTATATATCACATTTGTGTTTTCACTGTAAATAAACACACTTAACGTGACTTCCCAGAATCTTGCTCTTGAATCCTCTCAGTGTTGTATTCGTGACAAAAAGTATAGCTTTTGAGAGATTCGATCTTGTCACTTGTATTCTGATGTTTGCATTATACCTTTCCTACTGCGGATGCTTCGTCATGCTCTAACAAAGAGTGAGGGCTGATTTCAAGACACACAAACGTATGTGGTGGAATGTGTCTCATATTGTCCAGGGTTTCCTAACAAACTGGAGGTGTGACATTATTTAATTACTTACAGCTTACAGCTCATGCCTGCCTTCACATTCATCTGGTTTAATCTGGTTAGTTTTGCAGAGCAAATATGAATATGAGCTTTTGTTTGCATAACTTTAATTGGGCCTTAATGAATATTGTCATTTCAAGACCAGGCCTCAAATCAAACTGGCAAATTAAGAAGACAGTGTATGTGAAATACGGCTCAGTTTCAACGTAAACTTAAGTGAGACACCATGGACGGAGAGGGAGAAACACCCTCATTAAGTAAACAAAATGAAATGGATCCTAACCTTGTGCTCGGTATTGCTTACATGACAAGACAACATCTGTTTTCGCAGGGCCTCCAGGTTCAGGCTGCAGACAAAATTATGTTTTATTAAGGAGCTAATATTTCCTCTTTAGTGGTGTTCAAGACGAAAAAAGGTTTTGTATCTCACAAATTAAAAGTCTTGCTTCTTGAATTTCAGAGTTACCTCGGTGATGGCCTTGTCTTTGGCACGATAGGATTTAGTGAAAACTAAAACCGTTTCCCACCCGGGTGGGGTGGCGGGGGGCATTATTTGCTTATTGGAGAACTCACACACTACTTTTGTTTCTTTACAATTATCCACTCTCCAACTAAAAAGACAGGAAATGTACACATGTATTGTATACTGGGGTGGGAAAGAAAGACTCCAGTAAATGTCAAGTGTGTAAAGAACTCGTGCGCTCAGCTTTTGACCTACGGCGTCTCACTGCCACCTCCCATTCTCATTTCCAGACACACAAAACCAGAAGTACTCTCCAGGGCTGAGTGAACACCACATGAAGGCTGTCTTTGTCCTCTGTGACTGTGGTACCGTAGCTTGCTAACGGTGCAGTCCTGGCCTACAAACAGCACTATGTCACCCAGGAGGTGTTGGTCCAAGTGTACTGGTAACTCTGATATAAGAGAGTTTTTTTCCTGACAATGTGTTTATTTCCATGCTTTTTAGGTTGTGTAGCTTATTCTTGGGCTTCTTGTAGCAGCTGGTTCTACTTCTGTGCACAGTGTAGCATGGGAGTCACATTGGCTCAAAGTCAGCTCCCATCAGAAAGGTGTGGATGCATATTATTAGAGATGTCCGCATGTACTTCAAGTCGTAGAAGCAAAGAATCTGCTTTCTCTAATCTAAGCAGCTACATTTATATGGACTTGTGCATCTCCGTGCAAACTCTAACACAGTGACATATATATATCCTAACACATACAAACAAACTAGCCATACTTGTTCTGATCATTAATTTCCTTTTTTGTGTGTAGTTTTTGCATTTTTATGGTTTCAGTTCTGCTCATGTCGTGGTTGAATAAAACTGTCAGCTTACAGTATCAGATCAGGCTAACTTCCACATTGCAGGGTCATAAAAGAATTATGTTTGTGCTGTATTTCTTTGTAGTCTCACAATCTACTGTTTCTAACAATTACCAAATATGGTGGATATGCTCCAGCCCCTCCACAACCTTAAACTGGATCAGCAGAGGTGTCAAATCATGGCTGGACTATAGTTGTTAAGAAGGAAGTTCATGGTTCTGTGCAGCAGGATAACTATTTATATAGTTACACAATGCTTAACTGAAAGTAATGAGAATGAATTATTAGGTTTTGCAGAAATTTATGGAGTTCATAGCAGCTTGATGCTGACATGCTGTCAGTGAAGCCAAAGGTAACTTTTCACTACTTTTTAAGCTGACTTTTTTTTGGATTAAAGAGTTTGTGTTTAACGTCAGTGCAGAGAAGTTTTAGTGTCAGATTTTTGACTCTTCTACATTACAGCATACCCGTCTACTGTCTATTCTCTGCAAAGGTCTAAAATTACCGATGTTTTGTAGGAAGAGCTTGTAATAGACACAGACTGCACCACATGCTATCGCTCATGTTTGGCATGTCGACACAAAGCTGGTGGGAACCATTTTTCCCAGAAGTCACATGACATGTTTCCAGTCTGCTGGCAATGCCAAACCAAACGGCCAACCTGCAAAGAGTCCACTCAGTACATGCAGCTGGGGTTGCTCCAAAACATTTTGGGAATGGATCCACCAGAGGTGGTGTGTGTGTATGTGTGTGTCTGCCTGTGTGTGGTTTTGCCTCCGTGGATGTGTGCGTGCTCACCATAATGAATATGTATGTAGCATGCCAGCTTCCAATACCTAAACCCACATATTCAGCAAGCTGTAGTACAGTGCAAGTCTCGTCTAAGCTGAGCCAAATAGCCTCTTGCCTCTTACCATGGTAGCAGTAGACAGCAGACAGGCACGCTCCAAAAACAGAGGCAAGGCACCACAGTACACCTTGCTCACAGTGTATGCCTTTGTGCCACAGTTTACCACAGTGTTCTGGACGCTTTATCAGAGGGCTTTAGCCATTTGGTGGAAGGTTTTATTCAAAAAGCAAGAATAACAGATGTTATTTTTTTTTGCAGTACATTTTTTTCACCAGGGGCAGTCCAGATGAAAACTGAACCTCTCTCTGTATGAGTGTGTCCTTGTAATACTGATTATTTTATATACCAAAGCCACATTTTTCTCTTTGTTCTTCAAATTTCAGTGGTGTCGTAACAGAAGGGTGAAAATATGCTACAGAGCATGTAGTGCTGTTCTCCAACAGTACCTCACATCCAAAAGCCTATACCTGCAGAAAAACTGGAGAAAAGAAATGATGCATTCATTGCATTTTATCTTCCATTGCCACATTATCTGGGCATGTTCAGGAAACTACTTCAAGTGTCACGTGTAACCAGTAGCATGCAGTCAAAGTGGGAACTGGTATTTCCCAATTAATGGAGGTGCACAGGCCACTGCTGACCTATACGATGAGGTCACCATACACCTGACCTTCTCACAGCATTCAGTGAGAGTTCAGATTGTAAGGATTTATGAGCGAAGGTGAGAGGCTCTGGCAGCAGCTCTGGCCCATGATTGACCCTCAAGGGTCCCGCGTTCCCTTGTGTGCTGACAGTGTTACTGCGCACGAGAACCCCTGAAACATTAGGTGTGCCTTTCTCCCAATTGTTCTGACCCCAGTAAAGTGTGGCCTGGCTACCAATAGCCTTTTCCACTTGGAATATCTCACCCTTAAATAGAGCTCTCAGGTATTGGGGCCTCTCAATGTGTCACTCCAATGGGCTACAGGAGCCCCAAGACTGGGTTCATTAACTCTGCATTGATTGCTTAGGCTTTGAAAGCGTGCAGCAATGCTAGGGATAATATGACTCTATTAAAAAGCATTGCAAGTCCCCGAAGACTAATTATGGCACAGACAAGTAGGTTTGTAAAGGTTTAATGTGCTTTGTATAGAAAGCACATTTCTCCAATTTGAGTTATGAGAAATCCTGTTTGAGTAACGATTGCTGTTAACCTCCATATCATGATAATGGGAAGGTCTTTATTTTGTGTTAACAGTAACTTCCCTTCATTGTACAAAGAAATAAGTAAAGTTCCATTGATTTTGCAGCAAATGAAGAACTTTACTTATTTGTAATTTTCACTTAACAAAGAAAGTGCCAAATATTATACAGTTAAATGCTTGCTTTTCTCTTTAGTAGTGTACTTTATATGCAATAGCAATTTACTACTTTTACATTTGGATTATCCATGCCTGAATACGTTTGATTTAAGGTTGTTATACTTTGAGAGCGATTCTCTGTCTAAGGCTGTGGCAGGCCTGCCCAAACTATATAGCTTGTGGAAACTGGCCTAGATGTGATTGATGAAGACCCCAGTGTGGTGGGCCCTCCCAGCTGAGGAGGCCTTCAGAAGTGCAGTGTGTCAGGGTGCTGTGAGATAACATTGAAGCTGTCCTCCCTGCCACCATCCTGCTAGGAGCCTCATTCATCATGAAAATAGGATACTGCTCACTTCACCGCATGGCTCAAGTATAAATCGACCTCTTTCCAAAGCTCTATAAAGGAAACACAAAAATAGCACAGCATGATGCATTCATCGGAGGAGCATTCATGTTTTCTGTTTTTTTTTTTGCATAACAAGGATTCAGGAACATCTACTTCTTAAAAAAAAAAGAATGACATATATAATACATATATAATACATATAATCTCATTAAAAATGTACACACAGACAAGTGGAGACTTGTCTGCAGGGAGTGTAACACAGGCTAACAAAGTTAAGCTGAGGTGAGCAAAGTGCTGCCAAGGTCCAACTTGCCATCCCACTTTTCATTCCCCGAAGCTTTTTTAGAGGGAGAAAGACATCCAGTTTCCAGGTACTGATGGGTTTGCTGGCAGACTGGACCAAAACTCCTACTGAACACCTCTGTTCTTAACAGCTCGTGTCGAGGCAAAACCTTTCTCCTTCCATCTGATTAGTGTGGTAAATTCTGACCAGGGAAGGCATTTCCACAAAGAACAGTTTTCACCATACCTCAAATAACATGGTTACCATATATTATCAGTTTAGTATGTATCCATACACATACAGCTCATTCACAACTGTTAAAATATTTCAAAAACAAATCAATGACAAAGTGCAAAAACATATTAAAGATATTGTTAAAGGGCTTTTATAATAGTGCTGTGTTGAACCCCTGCTGCCTTCAAAATTGCCTTAATTCAGGTTCACGTTGACGTGATAGCATCAAACAGTTGCTGCAGATTTGTTGGTTGCACATCCATGATGTAACTCCCTTTCCACCGCATCCTCTATTAGACTGAGATCTGGTGAAGGTGGAGGTCATTCGAGTACAGTGAATTCATGTCTAAGAAACAAGTTTGAGATTAAACTTATTTTTTATTAAACTTTATTTATATAGAACCTTTCAATATATAAAATCACAAAGTGCTTCACAAGAGCTAACAATGATTTAAAATATAACAAAACGAGAGGAAGTAAAAAAAAAGCAGATTTAAAGAGATATGTTTAGAACCGGCTTTTAAAAGGGATCGCAGAGTCCATTGATCTAAAGTCCAAAAGAAGAGAGTTCCAGAGCCTGGGGGCCACTGGACAAAAGGTTCCACCATCAGCAAGACCTGGTCACAGAACCTCAGGGACCTACCAGGGACATGTAGGTGCAGAAGCCCTCTGATATAACCTGGTGCCTGTCTATGAAGAGCTCTCTAAGTCAGTAAAATATTCTTAAATTGCACTGAAATAAGCCAGTGTAGCTGCATCAAGATTGGAGTCACATGTGAAAATCATTTTGTCAGAAGCCTGGCAGCTGCATTTTGAACTTGCAACCGTTTTAGGGTTTTTTTCTTCTTCGCTGAGACGTGTATATGGTACATTGCAGTAATCCAATTGTGATAAAACAAAAGCATTGTCTCAGAGAACTGACACTCACTAAATGCCTTGTATTTTTAGACCATTGTCTGTAATCCCTACACATGCTTATGTGGGAAAATCTCAGGAGATCAGCAGTTTCTGAAATACTTAGACCATGACCATCAACTTGACTATAACTGCACATTTAAATTGAGCTGCTGACTGCTGATTAAATATTTCCGTTAATGAGAAGTAATTTTTCAATAATATTTCTGGTTAATAACATCTAAAGGTCTGTTGTGTGCACAAAATTAACCTTTCTTTATATCGTTATTGCTTGTTGAAATCCATGCTGATTTTGATGATGCATTTGGTTTAGGCCTTCGTAAGCGCAGGAGAAAGGTTTCATATTCATCCCCTTTAATTGGGACAACCTGGAAAAACTGACCACACTGCATGTTTTTTTTATTGGTGAGGGCCTGTGGAAAGGTGTGCGGTTTGCCTGAAGAATTAATGCATGCATGGCATTGCTCTACCTTCAAGATTTATAACCAAGTATGTTGGAGACACCGCAGTGGTTACAGTTTTGAAAGTCATGTAAAGCAAGTCTAAATTTCTGGCAGTTGGTTAGTTAACCACCAGTTACCACCAATGAACAAACACGCTCCTTTACCTTAACTATGTGAAGTTCTTCAAAATGCACAAAAATACTCTCTGTTATAAATGAGGCAGTGATATCTCCTGATGTGTGCTTCTTTCATTAGAAGGAATATATTCATATGATAAGTCCAAGTAAGTGGATTCCTCTGTTACCAGTTTAGTATCGCTGTAGATAAAATAAGTACGTATCAGATTATATTAGCAAACATTTTCTCAGCGTTGCTGGTAGGAAAAATTTCATAAATAGAAAGATACAAAACTTGAGCACACTCCTGATTCATGGTGATGAGCAGTCTTTTGTCAGTTTTACACTTTTTCCAAACTATGAAATGTTTTCAGCTGGTTTCAGCTAAAATGTATAGAAAATGCTGCTCATACTTGGCCTTTTCCTTTTCAGCATGAGGCAGAATGTTAACTTTTAACCTCTTGTCTGTGCTAAACCCTCTTTTTTATCCTTCAAGAATTGTTTTCAAAATAATCACAATTGCTTCCAGAAAAAACTTCAATAGCCAAACGTTGTCTGCAACCTTTATTAGAAGCATGCTCGGCTTGCTGAATAGATGTGCACCTACACGACTCCAGAAAGAAGAAGATATTGGTTAAAAAAAACAAAAAAAACCCAGTTTGGTAAATTGTTTTTGACTCTCAGTAGAAACCAGTAAGTTCATAGTTCATCATTTCTTATCATATGATAATGGGATGTCACATAGCCAGCTCTATAAGCCATGAAAATATGAAGCGACATATGGATTTTCTTAAAAAGAGACAGTGTAAGAGAGCATTTGGCTAAGCGCAAATGTTTATTTTAAAAGTGATGTTTGAATATTGCTTTATTTCCATATACTTGTAGACTTAGCTCAGCAGGTCAGCCTGTCTCATAGACATGTTTAAATCCAGGAGCCTGGATTCAATTCGTGTACTGTAGGAATCTATACCAGGGAAATGTGATTAAAAAGAGAACCACGATAAGAGAATCTGTGTCACAGTATCCAAGTAAAATAAGCGAAAGGCTGGCATACTTTATTTGTGAACATGAGCATAGAATATGAGGTCTGCAAAGTGGAAAAATACCACAGGTAAAAAGAAACACTAATTCAGTACTTTTCCAGGCTTTGGAAAATTTCAGTTAAGTACTTTTTATTATTTTTAAACTTTTCATGTGCAATAAAATATATGTGAAAATGTAAAGATGGTAAAATTGGACAAAAAAACCTGCTAATGCTCATCATTTGTGGGACAAACTGATGCTGTCATATAATAAAATGTCTTTAAATATCTCCAACAAGTTTGTCTTTTTAAGAAAAAAAGCATTGCCATATCACATTAATAGAGATGAATGGAGAATCGTGGCAATTATAGTTGACACATATTAAAATAATACAGCTCTACAACAGCTGAATCAGTCAGGTAAAGCCTACAAGTGTGACTAAGGTAAGTTATAAGAGGAGTCTTGTCTCTGTGTCCTGTGAGAGGGATTTTTTTTTAATTCCACCTTAAGTAAATACTACATATGCAGTGGGAATTAGGCTCCATCACAATCCCTGGTTATTTGGCAGGCTGTAGCTAATGGAAGCATGGAGTTGAGTGGACGTCACAAGCACATGGTTGAACAAAGAGCTCCTTTCTGTGGACCAGAAGGTGCTGAAAGGCAGGGTGAGGGTGGCAGGCCTGTATATTGAGCAGCACTATCATGCTGGGCGTCATATACCAAATCTTATAGACAAAGGTGAGGCAAACCATTGCTTTAGACCTCTCCTGTGGGGTCACGTCAGTTAATAACTATTGAGTATGTTGTTCAAAGATGAGGAGGTGAAGTACTTTTCAAGTACTCACAAAAAGGGAAACAATAATTAGCAGCGATTATGTGCATCATCATCACATATGAACTATTTCACAATACATCTGCAGTCAAAAGCAGGAGGAAGTGTGTGCCGAAGAAGGAAGTAGCAGTGCTGGATTGAACGATGAGGCCCAAAAGAAGATATGACAGAGCTTCATACCTCGGTGATTCTCTGTGCCACAATGTTTTTGCATCGTATAACATAATTCACACCAGGTGTGCCCACATGCCCTCAATAATATGACATAAATGTTTGCGACAGTTAATAAGGAACATAAACATGACCCTTAGTAGAACAAAAGTAAATAAATGTGTGTTTGTGTGTTACTGCTTTGCATATAAAACACATCTCTAATAAATGGAGTACAACTCATTACTTTTACATCACCTGGTTTTACATCTTCTTTCAAATTACTGTTTATAGCTGTTCCAAATAAATCAAGAAGTAGATTAGAAATGGGGGATTATAGAACATAGGATAGATCTGAAGTTGTAAATAGGCACTGCTCAGCGTCAGGACCTGTGGAGCCACACAAGTGATCTCCTTACTACCACATATGCTCTCTGCTTCTTACCTCCTTGTGTGTGCACAAAGGGGAACTTATCTGAGTGCCCTACCCTCTCTATTTCAACCCTCTATTCCCTCCTCCCTCCATAGCCCTTCATAATGAGAAGGAGTCAGGTCCTGCCACTGCATAATAAAAACCTGCTCCCATTGCCAAACAACCACAGCAGGGCGGGAAGGAGAAATCACCTAAAATCAATCCAACGGAGGATGCGAGATTTGATATTGTTGGCTGAAAGAAAGCAAAGTTTAGTACAAAGGAGGAGACTTTCTAGACCTCTCATATAGTGTTGGAGAAGCCTGAGCTGCACATGGATCTGCTCATTATTAAAAGGAATGTTAAACTTCTGGTCAGGCAGAAGTTTTGCATTATCCACTGCACGTTTGTATTCCATATATGAATAATACAATGTGACATTTTAAAATAATAATCAAATATCAGTTACGCACAATTTTTTAGCTGAATTTAGTTGTTAACAGGCATGTTTTGCCATGTAAACATGTTACATATTGCAGTTAACAGAGAGTTCATCAATAGGTTCCCCTACGTCCAAGACATCTGGTTGCCTCTGTAGTCCCAAACATGCAGCCGCATGAAGTCTGAAATCCATCTTTCTCATTGTGTCTGTGTCTAACGTTTGCATGATCTGTCACCAGAAGAGAGTACTGTAAAATGTTACGTTTCCTCTGGCACGGCTTTTACAACATAGAAGCTCGGAGGCCACACACAGCTTATGAGATCCAACGATGAGAGTAAATAAACCATGCTTGAGCCATCCCTTACACCATGTGTGGATATGTACAGTGTAGACTGTTAGGAAAACAAAGTTGGGTCAAGCATGATTACCATCTCACCTTTTCTTAGGTTGTGTGTGGAGGGTCCAAGATCAGATTACTTCTGTGTGACTGAACCAAACTTAAGAATATACATTATTGAGAATTTTCTGTTATATTCTAAATGCTCAGGTACATGGAAATTAGCCCTTGATTTTGACATTTTTGGCTATCTCGAGCCCTGACTGGGTATTTGGAGCAAGAAGTCACCATATTTAAGGGACAAGGAGGTAGATCCGACTGACACATCAATCAGGTCTCAGTCAAACTAGCCTAGAGACTGGTCCATATGCTTCTTTGCAACCAATTTCATCTACCGACAGAAAGCACCTTCCAGCAACCACTGACCCACCGGTTAGCAAAAATATGTTTTTTCTTAAATAGTCATTTTAACAACGCCTGCAATTAGAAATAATCAATGAGGCACTTTACATTAGCTTTCCCTTTTCAGACCCTTTGTCACTGCTGAGTTGAAGCGCCATCAAACAGGAAGTGAAAAACATTACACAGCTGTTTACAGTAGATGATGTCTTACTATATGTTTGGAGGTTCTCATAGGGTTAAGACCCCTATTTAAAACATTCTTTCTGTTGGGACAGTTTTTACAGTTTAATAAGTAGATTTCCATTGCTGAGATGAATCTACAGTACATTTTCAGTGATGTCTGGACTGTTATCTGTTTGTTTAGGTGGAACAACTTTTAAGTCCTGAAACTTAGGGCACGTGCTGCTCTGGATCGTATTCCTCAAACTCCAAAATGACTTTGGCATTGGTTGTGGAAATGCATTATTGACTGTCTCTCAAATTCACATACATACTGAATACCACAACTGGTAATGTGGAGACTACTTTTTTCTCTTGTTTAAGCTGGAACCACTTAAGTGTATATCTACTAAAGTTAGCTGCTCGGAGCTCAAGCGCACTCTTTTTCTGATACATTTACGACTTGGTTAATGTTTTCTATATCACAACTATTTCAAATATCTAAATTAAAGTCTGTATTAGGACAGAAGACACAACAAGTGTGAAGTATTGCTAGATTTATGTTGGAAATTAGGAAAAGGATTTAATGTAGTATATTTAAATCCTTTGTCGACATTGCCTGGGACGAAGCTGAAGCAGTCGCTGCTGACCAACATCGATGGAGATCACTAGCTGCCCGATGCGCCGCTCGGCGTAGGAGGAACTAAGTCTAAGTAAGTAATATTTAGAAAGCTTTGGACTAGCTAGAATTAACCATTTTACAGTTAATTCTAGCTAATTTGCTGACTGTGCAGCTTTAAACGCTCTTCTCCATCACCTCTAAGTCACATGCTTAGGAAGCACTCATGTACGTGCCAATCAAGACAGATTGTTTATATCCAAGAATGGCCTGCAAACCCGCAGCCAGGTTCATTGCATCTGCAGGTTCTCCGTATATGTCAAAAAGTGCCCCAGAGCATTTGCCTTACAGTAATCCAGAGCAAAACAAGCCATCATCACTAGGATTGAGAGTGACAATACTGACATTTCAACAGTTATACAATCCCTAATCTATATTCCTAAACAGGATTTGCCACCAAATTGCTTCATTGCCTGTGGTCTTTCTGTTTGTTGTTGCCCGTTGCCGTGCATAGACTTAAATAAACACAGCTTTGATAAGCTAGGGGCCAGAGAGTAACCTCTGACCCAAAGCAGTTCCGATCAGAGTCCTGGGGCATGAAGTTCACCAGATGACATAAGCACAGCTCTAAATTAGCTGCCCTTTTCGACACAGGGAGGTTTATAAACTCTGTGAGTGGATGAGGGAGTGTAAGAAGGAAAATGACTTTGTCCAAAATTTGTTGACCAGGAAGAGAGCAGAGGTTAAGAGGCAAGATTGATTCTCCACAAGTTAGTATACATTATGCTAGTTTCTAAACAGTCACCATCAAATTAACAACTCCTGACAGATATCTGGTGCAAGTTCCATGTCTTATATATAATATAGTGAACTTGTGATTCATAGCAGTGATTTTTCTTCTGTGAAATTATTATTTTAACAAAGTCATTTGTCTGGTTTAGAGGCTTAAATCCAAGCATAAACTAAGAGGGAAAAAAATTATGTAAATATTTCCTTCTACAGAATAAGGGTCCTTGGCTTATTTGTAGTGGATCTGGCCATAGGTGGAGCCAGCCAGTAGTAGTCTGAACCCTCTTTGTAGGCAGTCGAACATACACCAAACCACAAATTATCATTGGAGCAGGACAGGCCTCCTGCACCATAACCAGGACTACCCCTGCCTCCCAAAAACCTCTGGATTTATGGCACACGTCCAGATAAACATGTTTGAATGTTGTTGAGAAGCATTGCGAGCGAGTGTGAATTTGAAAAGGTCACATCTCACACCTGCACGAGCGACGTGTACTGTTGCTAAGACCACATACTTTCCCCAGTAAATCTAAAAAAATAAATAAATATCTTATCTATTTGGGACACCTCTGTCTCTCTGTTTGTGTTTTTACGGTCACCTCAATTTCCTTTGTTTTTTTTCCTCAACCTCCAGTTTGCTATCTTTTCTTAATTTTGTCAAACGTATTAATGGTAAATGAGGTGTGCCTCAGAATAAACATTGCTTAACTATGTTTACTTTTGTCCTTGTGTAATTTCTGGTCTGTACAGTAGTCACTTATACAGGTAGAGTAGAGAGTGGAAAACTTTCCTGTGGTTCTCTGACGTTTGTAACCATCTACCAGGGTGGGATGGCTTATTTTAATATTTCCTTACCCAAACTTAGGGCCATTTCTGCTCCTACTGGTGCGTTTGCATGCTTTTACTGACTATTAAAAACAGGATGCCGGAGGGCCTCTCTGCATTAATTTGTGCAGTTAATGAAACAGACCAGCAGTTTTGGGTGTTATTATTTTGCTGAAGAGTTGTCTTTGAGGATACATTAAAAATAAGCCAAAAAAAGTATTAGTCAAGTATTTGCCTGTTGTAAACCAAAGTAACCAAAGTAGCACAAAAGCCAAGACATCCACCTGCTGTCCAAGTCTTGAAAGCGGTTTTCATATATGGGTTACAGTCCTTAAATTTTATAGACATTACTCAACTGAGGTGCATATAAGGATGCAAATGTCTCATTTGTTCCGAGTGGACAATAAATGGTCTTTACCCTGTTAGCTCTCTCTCAGGTGGAGTCACAACAGGCTAGTGGCATGTGATCTGCTTCTCTATCAACTGAACTGAGTAACCTTTTTGTAATTCCTATATGAAAACAGCTATATTCTCTGTTGTGATTTATACTTTTTCATAAAACTATTGTTCCCATAACAAGCTTTTAAACCCTGTCCACAGGGTTGCTGGCAGCAAGCAAGGCCAAATTGCTTGAATCTGATTTATTTGAAAAGGTAACGTATTCAAGTTACCGAATATGTCCCAGTACTGTGCACTGTTGTACACGAATAGATTTAATAGTTAGTAAGCATACCTTTGGTTTTAAGCGTTAAATTGGTTAACCTTGCAAGCATCTACTTTAGACTTTGAGAGTTGTTTCTCAAATGTGCTGCCACGTTTGCTCTTTTTTTCTTTACCACACTGGTAGATGAAGGTTTAGTTTTACTGGTTGTGCTGTAGGCACGTATGTTAGCCTATAAGTCAGTGTGCACCCGCCAACACTAAGATTCTGCTTTTGGCCTGCTGTGTTGATGACATCAGTAATTTGTCACTCTGCAGACACACCGTGATTTATGGGTTTTCCCATGCAGTGAAACATGCCATTGGTGTTTCTTTATTACACTTAAAACCTATTACTGTAAAAAGGAGAGATTACAGCATAATACATGCTTGGAAAAACGCCGCAGGTTGAGCAAATGTGGTGTGTTTTGTACTTATAAAGTAGCTGAATTCAGAGTAAATGTTTATATTATTTTACAGCTCGCCTTGAGGAGGGGAAAGATTTCCATTAATAACCAGAGTGATGAATGTGAGTAATTACCTTGTGTTGTAGATACTTCACCCCCTAAAGCTTCACATTCCCGTTCTTTTGGATGTCTCAGTCGCAATTATAAAAATGTGTGTTTTTTAATGACGTTTGAGGTTTTACTGTTTTCTCGATTGATTCTTTTTTTTGTTTATAGGTATTGATTTGAAATTTGATGTATAAGAGCTGTGTGTGTAAGCCATTTTTATATACCTGACTATTAGGGATTAACATGCCTCTCCCTTCCTTTTGATTAATGCTGCTTTCTGATGGGAGATGAACATAAAAAAAGAAGGGCATCCTTTTGGAGTGAAATGCAGCTTTTAGTCTCAGTAATTACTTCGACTGGCACCCAGGGATCTAAAGCAATGATGGACAACCTGCTTGCCAGGCAGTAAGGCAGTTTTTGTATATTTGCCCGGTGAGCGATCTGCAGAAAGACATTCTTGTAAAGGCCACCGGCATTGCTCTCTGAGGGCACCCTGGGTGCTGACATGCGGTGTCTATCAACTCCAGCACAGAGCATTTTTGCTAATCAGTTCATTCCTACCACTTGTTCATATTGTACAGTATCAGAAGAGAGGACCAAGAGACAGGGACCAAGGGAAAAGATTTATTTTAGGCATTTAGACATTTTAGCTTTGTCTATTTTATGGTAGACAAAGATTTATTTTTGCTGATGCTGACACACGTGCAGCGTGACTGCATTTAAGGAAAGTGGTGAAGGATCGTCATCATCAGGGGTGCAAATCAAATAAACACTGGCACATGTGCATCCTGCTTTAGGATGTTTTTTTGTGTGGATACCAAGTATTTATATGTTAACATGTTCCCATATTGAGATACGGATTCCCTGTTAGTTTATAATAAAGGGGAAATGGTCTGTAAGGGTCAGGTCATACAAATAACATTCAGCAAACAGGCACCATGCACATAGGCCAATAAATGGCTGATAGTGAAAATGACTGTACAGTTGTCAGCACTGGAGTGATGGGAGACTAGGGACCTGCAGTGTTGTTGGTAAAGGGGTTAACGTCAGCTCTGAGAGCAGGAGGCTGTCTTCACTGGGAGTCCCATCACAATGGTCAGTCTGGCAACTGTTAAAGGTGTTCATTAATCATTGTTCTAATTTGTTTTCACACTGTTGTGCTGACATAAAATAGACTGAATATTATGACAGTGGAAAAAAGGTGGGAATCTCAGTGGCTGCGACTTTCATTGCTGCACATACTAAAGGATCCACTGAGACTGCCCCACTGTTAGACATAAAGGAGTTGCTTTAGCTCACTTATGATAATATTTAAAATTCAATTTAGCTGAACGTTTTTGGTGCATTTTTAAAGTGGAACTAATATGCTCTCTACTCTCTGCTCCAGCTCAGTATTTTCACATTTGGGCTCTCCTAGCTAGCTTTGCATGAGTCATTTTCCTAATGGATCTCAGTACGGTGCCTCAGTTCACCCACCTTCTTAAGCTGTCTGTTTTATTGTGTCTCCCTTTAAGCACACCCACATGTTAAGCCAGTTTTTCTTTGATTGCCTGGCCCAAGAGAACCATATCAAGGACCATATTAAGGACAGCCACTCTCGCTGACATTTCCAGATGCATAGGTAATAGAAAAACCGAAGGAAATGCAGTCAAAACCTGAGCTTTTGACTCAAAGGGATAACTTGAACATATCCTGACCAAATTGTTTGAAATTTTAGCAATATCTAATATGAGTAACTATGGTAACAGTGTAAGAGAAAATAACTAAAACGATATAATGTTCCATTTAATTTTCACATATTTACAGTCTGCATCCATAATAAAATGTTTACCTTACATCATGTAACAAAAAGTCATTCCCTGAACTCATCTCACTTAAGACTGTCAAGACCTTTTTATTGTTTTGTTTTAAAAAGTAAATAAATATAATAGCTGGACTATACGCTTTAAGATCTAATTAGTTCCCAAAACTTAAAAAAACATGCAAACTTGTTGCCTTAGAAAAACTAAGTAAAGCTTACTCCCGCTGGAGTTTTTATGCAAAGAAATTGAAGATGATTTCTCAAAGATGCTGAACTCTAATTCTGTTGGATTTCATGTGTAACAATTTTTTTTTAGATGCACAAGAGAAGAACTCAAAAATAAGCATTTTGTAACTTTTTTTATGTGCCCCTATGATCAGATTCTTAATGGATTAAACCAGCAGTAAACCTACATAATGGACACAAGCGTTATCAGTTATCATAGACTACATATAATATATGTTTATGTTTGGATAAAGTCTTACAAACGGAATATGCATAAATCTTAACAGATGCCAATGTGGATGTTTGTCAGTATCTTAATATAAAATCACTATAAAACACTAAATCATTCACGAACCACAAGAATAAATGTATCCACACATATTAAAAATTGTCTGATTTTTATACTCAAACAGCATTTTCATCTTTTCAGCTATATGTAACCATCTAAATGTGTCAAATGGTCTCATGAATAGGCTTTCCATTTAAAGTTGCTCTTTCTGAAAAGTTGAAAAAGTGAAAGACTTCATTGTTGCTGCTTCAGCAGTAGCAGATAAGGCTAAAGGTTGCTATGGAAACTCAGCCACCTGGAGCCAGAGTCCAATTTAAGAAAACCACAAAGTCAACATGAGCGCGTGCTACGGTTGGGAGGGAATTTAAAAACATTGTGATTGTGTAGGCCATAATCAGAAGTCAAAATATATAAACTAAAAGGCCCTTGGATACAGTAACACATCACCATTAATTTCCATCAGTTCAGGTAAACTATCATGATGACACATTTAAAGTATACATAATGTGAGACTGTCACTTCTGCAGAAACCGTATCCTTTTATTTAACTAAGGCAAGGCCAAATGTTGCAGTGGTCATGAGCTTCCTCTAAATGTTTTAAATCAACCACATCTTTTTTGAGTGGAGACATTATTCTAATATCATCCCACCAATGTCTGACATGAAAACCAAGAGGCAGTCTGGCAGGATATAAGACTGTGGAAACAGAAAAGAAAAACATGGTTTTTAGACTTGTGTCTGAGAAACCGTTGCCAAAATATGACCTCATGCAATATCCACAATGAACTTTCATTCATTCATATATTAATGTAGCGAACACTGAGAAACGAAGATGCATTAGCTTAAAAGGTAGGCGTTTTAACAACGGATCTATTATACTAAATTCTAACTCAAATATATCCTCATCTAAGAGATAATAAACAAGTTAGATACCTTTAAAGGTATGTTTCTCTTAACTTGAAATTTTTTTTTCTAAATCTGGTGACTGTGGTCAGGTTAGCGCACCCAAACCAGCCAAGCTACAGTGGCTCCTTTTCAGTGTTCTTTAACTGCACCACACAGAAAAATAGTCCATCGGAACCATTAGCAAAGTCTCTGATGTATGCTCGATCATCCAGGTAAAGAAAAGTTGATTCTTCTAATCTGGACAAAATGAATCAACTTTTTGATATTAGCAAAGTAACAAACACTAACGTCTCTTTTAAAAAAGGCACTACAATTTACTGATGCTGGAAAGCCTTTAAAATGAATCTTCAGTGCTCACAAATACTACTTGTAACTTAACACAGATTTTGTCAAAAATAATGCTTATATCGAAATTTACAAACTGAGAGATTAATGTGAAGCTTAATACCCCAAAAGTAGAAGACCAAAAAAGTAATTAGAACATAATATTCTTTACAAATTGAGATTTATCTTCAGCCTCTAGCACATCTGGAGAAGAGACTGAGGTTGCATAAGCAACCATTCAAAGAGCGAAACAATTCAAAGGCTACAAATGCTGAGTGGTTCCAGGGACCATTCATTTATCTTCACTGATTTTGGCACTTTGATTACTTATAAATGGGTTACTTGCACAACCAAAACACAATATCAACTAAGGTGGGTCCTGCATTATTAGCTAATTATTTGGCCCTGTCTTGTGGAGGGGCCCTGGGTCAAGACCAAGGAGCACATTCAATTCAATCAAATTTAATTTTATTAAATTACTCCAAGTGGAGACAAATGGAGTATTAATTCAGCATAGCGCTGGTTGAAGAACTAAACAGAAACTCGAAGGTGGTAAGAAAAAGGGGGCTGAGCACAAGGGCTCTTTAACAAGAATCTGGTCACAGAGGAGCATGGAGGCACAGAGGGAACAGGGTGGAGATGTTCAGCTGTTACAGCAGTCCTGCATTGTGGTAGAGTGGGTTGTCTACCAAGTGGAAGGCTGGTGGATTGATTCCTGACTCTTACACTCCTCGTGCATGAATGTGAGTGTGATGAAGGAATGAGACCTTTAGTGCTCACCTGAGTAGGAAGGCATTACCACAGCAGTGTACTTTGGTTTATCTACTGTGAAGAAAGCGCACAGTGGACATGAAGAAATATCATTGCAGTGAGAACCCCCCCCCTCCCCTTCCAACCTATTTATAGTATGTCTGACAATACAAAATATTTCATGCATATTGCTCTTCTCTACATCCACCCTAGAGAACAAGTTCAAGCAAACAAAGTCATGGAGCATACCACAATCAGGATGGGAATGTCATTATCAGCACACACGTACTGGGAAGGGAGGAGGAGAAAAACAGCTCTATAAACTACAAGGAAAAAAAAATAGAAACAGGGTAATGTTCTTCGATGCAGTGCTCATTTATTAAGTGACCTGATCCAAACCTTTGTCAGTCTTATCCACAGGTCGTCTGCGGATAGGACTGCAACTTCCTCAATATAGTTGTAAAGCAAATCACAGAATACAGCAGTGATTCACTCCAGTTATTCCAGATCTTCATCAAACAACATGTGTCAAAAGCTACGATTTGTAGTTACGTATAAATCTGGAAACTTGATAAATGAACTCAAGCAAATTGATAGCAAAGTGGTCTTTTTTTTCCCACATCAGTCTGGAGAAAAGTACTTTAGTCTGCCAGGTTTAGCACGGGTGACTCTAGCCACTGGTGTGGTACCTGTCCAAGAACAACTTGTCTGAGGTCGCTGCAGAGCCGGAGTCTGACACAGTGATTATAGGTGGTGCTCATGGGTGAGGAAAGCTGTGGTTTCGAGCTGAATATCTGAGAAATCCATTGTGAGCTTCACCTCTTCTGAGGTAGCACTTGACTGAATTATTTGCTATCGGGAGGAAGCGAGTGAGTCCCCAGTCTGTTACTAGGAGCAATATCTCAGCTACACTGCAGCGTGGATGGACCTGGCTGTTATATAGTCACATATGTGTTATTCATTTTCCGAAGTGTCTTAATTTGTTTGAATAGAGAAAATTGGAATAACTGTGGAACAAACACACTAGGTTTGTTTAAACTGATCATTTTCCATAAAGACTTACATAAAGGAGAGAATGGGACGATTTGAAGTGAATGACACTTTCCATTTTGTGGTCTTGAAAGGGGAAAAAACATCCATTGGAGCCACTGTGAGTGGCAGCCCTTACCTCATGTATACCAGAAGAGGCCTTTCATGCAAATCTTCATGACTGTGGGATTGAGATGTGGGGAGCTCCTTTGGGTTTGGAAAAACTAGATCTTTCTATTTGACGAGCTGTGATGTCAGGCATGTTACAGTCCATCAGTTGGATGCCTGCCACAAATAACTTCTACCAAGTGGACCCCAGGGAGTCTCTTTTTAGGCAGAACTGTCTAGAAGCTGGCTCACACTTTTCTGTGCATATGTGGCGGGTGAGAGGGTGGACCATGATACGTGCAGAATGCCTAGATACGCGGGGAGAAAACAGTAATCATGATGCATGCATGGTTTGTCGTGACGTGCTTCATGCTGCTCTAGACACATTGTAAATTCTATCAGTCATCCAATAAATCCTGCTGGAGGGAAAACACAACATAAGATATATGACTGTGTTAATGAACATGAGCCAAAGGTGTAGTAGTCTGGACTGAACCTGAATGGGGTGCATGGATTCAGTGCGAGCGGGGTGTAATCCACGGGGACTTGGAGGTTGGAACGTACCTAGCAACATGGGGGCAGACACAAGGCTTTAGTCACAAGGGGTTAATTGTAGGTGTTTAAAGAGCACATGTTGTTAAAGAGCTGGTGGGTGGAAAGAGTTCTATTTATACATGGCAGAGGTAATGAGGTGAAATTATTCTGTCCGACAGAGATGGGATGTGACCACAGCGGGCTTGCGGAGACTCCCCTGCCCCTGGCTTAGACTCCTGAGACTGTTTTCAGTCCAAATACGGGTGCTGAAACGTAAGCTTGTTAATTAATTCCCATTTACATATGGCCAGCTGTGGTTTCCATTGCGCCCTAAAGCCCAGGCGCCCTGTCATTGCAACAGGCGATTGATTGACTAATTAATGATTCCCCAGATGGAACGGTTAAATTGAAATTAGCTCAACAGGCCTCAGACGGCATTAGCTACAGTAATGTTTTCATTACTCATGTTTATATGATAAAACATATAAACATTTGGCTTGCACGTGGGAAATCGGAAGAATAATTTGAAGGCTCTGAGAGGATTAAGCCTCTGATTCTGGAGCCCTTCTCAGTTTAAAGTGCTCTTCTGTTTTATAATGAAGACAGCTCAGTTCTTTTCTGTGCTATTCTTAACCCAAAAGTGTGTTTTAATGATACTTTATGATATAAGAAAAAAACAAACATCTTTAGTTACTGAAACAATGTTCCTTGCTCCACTAGAGGGAGCAACTTGATAGGGATGACACAGGAAAGAATCACTTGATTTTGTCAGATACTGCAGTAAAGATTCACTCCCACTCTAAGAATGCGAAGAATGATGTCATTTAATCCGTCTTATTTTGTTTTCCTTTTTAATCCTGAGAACTTGTCACTCAGCATCGCAAGGATAATGCGTGTGAAAAGCACAGAACAAATTTTTAAATCCGTACAGAAATTTAGTGTGTGTATGTATTTATTTTTCTTGCTAAAAAATAAATACATACATACATTCTTGCTAAAATTACAATTAGATCATTTTGTAGATTTTATTGGTCTGTGAGGTGTTTTTCCCTGAACAGATGGAATATAGCCCGAGGATGTTCAGTGGTTGCCAGATTCTGATCACAGGAAAGACCCATGTAATTGAAGTAAAGAAGAAAACAGCAACCTGAACAACCTGCCAAGACCATCATGCAATTTCTGGACCCCTCTAAAATGCTAAAAAGGGAATTTGAATCTGCTACTCAGCTGCCTTTAAATCCCCTGAAATGATAATTTCTTCCAATAAATGTTTGTACATTTCGATAGATGAAAAAAGAAAACATGTATTAAAAAAGTGATAACTTTCAAAGTTTATTATTAATAGCTGGAGTAATGAAAATAAGGCAAGGCAAGGCAAGTTTATTTGTATAGCACAATTCAACAACAAGGTGATTCAAAGTGCTTTACAGAGACATTAGAAACAAGAACAACACAATTAAATGTTTGTAATTCATAGTGCTTTCCCCTCTGGCGCTCAGGTTACATGGACTGAAACAGCGTTTATCCGTGTTAGTGAAAGCCCAGGTTTTACCCTTCCTGTCTGCCTGCTGGTAAAGGAGGGAGGCCAGAGCGCTATGGCATGACGGTCAGTGGCACCCACCCTGCATTTCCATCGGCGCCTGCTGTCCGAGCCAAGGCTGAAAAAGGTGAAATGGCTGATATATAAACTCTCTCACACAAGGCCATCAAAAATAAGTGAAAGGCCACTTCAGTCTGGGTTGCTATACTTTTGAAAATCAAACTCTCCATTTATTCTTATGAGCGGGAACCATAGATCCATACTAGCTTCAACAGGAGCCTAGACTGGAAGTATGTTTTGGTCAATAGCTCTTGTTTGTTTCGCTTCAGTGGGATTGAGTAGGAGTGATTCACAGTAATCATACGGCCTGCTTTACTCACTGAATTCATTAATTTCATCGGAAAATCGTAGAGTGGTAAAATTACTCTTACTTACACACCTTTCATGTTAAAACTTCTCAGTGAAAGGTTACGTTCTCGGCACACACGTGAGGCTGACTAAAGTCAACAGATATTATGTGATTGTGTGAGCTTGTCTAAAAGCTGTGTAAATTATATGTCACTCTCTTGAAATACCTTTACCCAAAATATTCAATTCTTACAGCAGACTCAGTCTCTGTTCAGGATGTTCATTTACTTTGAAGTGAAGGCCAGCATAAACATTTAGGCATTAAACACGATTAGGAGACTGAAACACAAGTTGCGTGATGAGGTAAAGACACTACAACAGAGATTCGGCACACTTTAATAACAGTATACAGACTTTTACTGTGGGTTGTATTTGATTGCTATGAAGATTTTTGAGTGTCTTGACTTGTTTTTCCTCTTCAAAGAAAATCAAAAGAACAAACAAACAAAGAAAAAAGAGAAAGAGGGAAGAGCATCATGTAAGATTTTTTTTTTAAATCAAATGACAGCATTTGAATATGTCACCAGTTTTGATATAGCAAATTATTATCTTAAAATCAAATTTACCCAGGTGAGAGTTAAGTTATCAACACGTGCTGAATTGTAGTGTGAGAACTTCCTGCTATATTATTAGTGCAAATTAACTGTAGCTTGGATTCTGCATTTTTAACTTGATATTTTGTCCAAAAGCATCACACTCAGCATTAAATCCAAGGTGTCTAATATGCAGAGCTAGCCCCTTTAAGCAGAAAAACTCATCAGTTTATCCTCAATTAAGTCACATTAACACAGTTTCCAGAACGAGTGACTGAACTCTGTTTGCTCTTTTTTTTTTTTTGGAAACCCAACAGTGGCCTTTTGATGGGAATCCCAGGTCTGTCCTCGTTAGGCATCTGCTGGAGGGATCATCATCTATGTTTGCATGGCACCCGCTGAGAGGCCTGCGCTCCATGGGCTAAGCTCTTTTAGATAATTTCCATAAATATGAATAATGTGCACCTTTTCCACTTTAGCGAATGTCTCAGGGGGAGGACGTGGGGATGAATGTGTAAGCTATAACATCCACAGACTAATAAGTTATCTGCAAATGTGTTTCTGGGTTTACACTGATTTGTTTATTGCTGTTTAGCAGAAAAGACTAATATTTTGCGAAGGCGTAACTTGACTTTCTTGTTGAAAAAAAAAAAAGACATGCTTGATAATGTTGGCGATTATAAGGCAGGAGAAGGCGTTTGGAGTTTTGCTGGTGAGTATCTGGGGACTTTTTGCATGACGTTCATTTTCAAAGGGTCTCAAAAATCAAGCAAACCATGAAACGCATGAAGCGTGCAGCATTAAATGATGCATTCTAATGTCTTTTAAACATATTTTCTTCTTAGGCTTAAAATTCACATGATCTGCCATTTATTTCTACTGTTACCTGTGAGTTTTATAAGAACCCATAAAACCCAATGTTGTTGTAAGCAAGTGAAGGAGAAGAATGATGAACTTTTTTTATCATTTTATGGACAGACAGGCAGGAAAAGAGAACAAAATAGTGAAAACAGACTTATTCTCTCTGTGATTAAATTATGTTTTTGGCTTACTGTTTTACATGCAACATGTGTTTGTTATAGAGCCGTAACTTATACAATAAGGTGAGCGTTGTGTGGAAGAAAATACCTCCTTCTTCTCTCTTTTATATAACCGAAACCCAAATAGCAGTTTCTCCTCAAGTTTTAGACTCCAAGTACTCCAGGTTCTTGACTGGTTTGTTTGAAAAACAAGGTTTTTGGTCTCTCTGAACTCTTATTTTCTGCCTTCTATTTCTCTTCATCCCCCAGTGGGTCATATCATGGCTGCACCTCACTGAGCATGGTATCGTTCTGTTAAAAAGAGAGTTTTTTCCCTCCACACTTTTGCCAAATACTTGCTTATAAGTTCGTTGGATCACAGGGGTTCTCTTTCTTTATATTGTAGGCTTTTATCTACAATACAAAGGAACTTCAAATGACAGTGGTAGTGAACTGGCAACAGCCCGTATTAGGTGTGGTAGATAGAAAGCATGCAAACACACATGAGGGTAATAGTATGATGCTATATTACACTATATTGTCATTGTCATTATATATATGACACTTCATTCCTATCTATATCTCTCAGTTCTGTGTTATGATGTATTATGATATCCCATTTTGTGCTCAACTGAACTGTCAAATATATAAATATATACAATTGTGAGGTTTGTATGAATTACTTCTATACACCACATAAGTCCTGTTTATACAACTTTTATGGTTTATACAAAGTTTCATCAGTGTTGAACATATGATAACAACCAATATAAGAAGGAGGAGTATTTATTGATAATATAAAGGTAATTTAATTTAAACTAAATGGTAATTCTGTAGTTGAGTTTAAAAAATATATATAAACTATGCAGCTTTATATGTTACAATAAGTCGGTCAGCTGCGTTGTGGTCACATTCTGCCTCCTATGGGGTAACACGGTCAAAGGGCGCGACCTCCATTTTTTAATTCAACTTGACTCGACCGATAATAATAATATTTGAATTTATTTGTGCTATTGTTCTTTTAAATATAATTTGTAGTTTTGGGCTCAACCACTCTTCAGACATTCCCTATACCTCCCCTCTATTGCCTACACACACACACACACACACTGTAGGTTAAACTGTGCTCGAGACAGTAAATCAAACTCCTCTGAGGAAACCATTTTTAAAAGCCTGACATCCAGCTTCCTTTTTCTGATTGCTGATTACACCTCAGAGTTTTTGAATGCAGCTTTGCTAGTCACCTCAGGACCAGCACAGGACAAGGTTAAGAAACCTCCAAGCTGTAAATTAAGCACATACATTATCTATGGCCCCAAATTTGATCCGCTGATCACCGTCTCCTCTTTGCAGCAGGCGACCTGAGGCCTCCCATCCTGGAAATGATGAAAGAGAAGAGAAAGCTCTAATGGCTTTACCATCGCTCTGAATCCCTGCTTTGTCTAATATTAAATCACCGCTCATATTTCTTAAAGCTTGCCTTGAATGGCAACTTTGAAAGCATTTGCAAACCTGTGCTTAACATATTCACAGATTGTATAAAATACTGAGAGGATAAAGTTCTGACCCATTAATAAAAAGTCATATTTTTACACAAACTTGGCACAATTGACAGGAATCCCCAAAACATAACCATATATCTGAGGTAAACTTTTAATCGAGCATGAAAAGAACAAAATGGTATTAGGAGATGAAAAGTATGGATGGCAGCATAAATCATACTGACTGAATTTTAAAAAAATGCATCTCCCCCCTCAAGTTGTCCTTCTGTAAGTAGCTGCTAAACATTCCTGAGACTGACGAAAATACTATAAGAATTATGAGCGCTCGGCTGATTAATATTTGTTTTATAAGTTATTTAGCAGTCAGAGTTGTGCTCATGTGGTCTATCTATAAATATCTATTTTTTTATATCTGCACAATTAAAATGCTGTGAATATACTAGTTTGAATTGCAGTGACTGAGTTTCTATTATTTCAATAGTTTAGTTGAGTGATTTTTGCAATCAGTCGCGTATGTTTAAAAATCTAAAAATTTGTTATAAAATGTAACAATTTTTTTGTCATTGTGGGATTTTCTGCTTCTATTTTTTGTAAATAAATAAATTTGGTAAAAAATTTATTTAATCCCAACAATTTTTAAGCCAGTAATTTCGCTACATCAACTCATAAGTTCCCTATGTAAAATCCTTTTGTGGTGGCCTTTATTCCTTCAAGCATAGTTTAATTGTTATTTTACTAACTTGTTTTCAACAGCTTCAGCAGACGAGTGAGGCCAGTCATGGTTTGCTGTCTTATGACTTCTTAGGAGCTTGCTCTGTTTTCAAGCACATTTCCCAAACAGATGTCCTAACTCTGAAGGTGTTGTTAGAAAAAAAAAAAAAAGAAGGTAAAAGGCTTCTTTCATCAGTAATTGATAGGTGCTTGTTTTGGTTCATTGGCCTTGTGGTCACTCTTGCCACTATACGTTATGAATATATCAGAGCTAGAGTAGTGTGTAAAGCTTGGGAGAAGCTGGAAACAAGTGTGTCATGACCAGAGAGGGTGGCACATATGCCATGCTTGTCAGGATGACTAATTGCCTGGGGCAACAGGTCTCACTGTGGGGTGTTAACAATCAGCCGGGCCTCAAGTTGTAGCCTGACAGCCAGCCACATGACTTGGATATGAGCTGGTCACCTGCATTTTGTGTTGCTTAACAGAGGTTTTGTGTCAGTGAGCTTCATTCGAACTGCTTCGGCGTTTCGCACTATAAAAGAACATTGGCCCCCTTTGTTAGAAATGATTTACACGACACACAAGCTTCTTTAATATTACTACTTATAACTTGTGGGTAAATTTAGATTCTTAGTGACTAAAAATAACTTTGAATTACCTGTTACACAAAACAAAAGACGTTTCAAGACATCAGCTCATATTACTTAGGTCATTTAGTCCCTTTGCTCTAAGTGAGAGTCTTTATTTGACAAGTCAGCTCAGAAAGCTGTTCATCAGTTCAAAGTGACATTTACACTCCCACTCACCCGTAATCAACCTGCCTGCTCAGCAACGTGCACAACAGTATTCCTTTTACATTTTCATTCTCTGCACATAGTAGACAGCTCGGTCAGATCTATGATTTTATTTATTTATTTATTAAGAAGCTATGCATTCAGACATGTATGCCTACATATTATTCTTATACTAAGATTTAATGAAAAATACAAGTTTTCAATCATCTGAAAATGATTCATGGTGTTTGTGAGAGTAAGATCCTGTTTATAGTGCTGAAAAAATGTGTCGTTGAGTGATAATTTTGTAATATTTGAGATTGTGAAACAATAAACTGCAGACACCGAGTGGTCGGACAACTTTGTTTGACGCCTTGGTGAAAACAAAGAAGTCTGTTGGACAGCTTCCTACAAGGGTTTCAGTAAATGTGACATAACATTTCCTCCTAGAACTTGTTCTGCCACAATTTATAAGAAGACAGACATTCTGAGATCAAAATACCTTCACTACTACCTTGTATGCCTCATTGTCCAAAAATAAATCACGGAAAATAAGTTGTATTTAGCTCTGTTTCGCTTCGTTTCTTTTCTTAAGCTCACAGCATTCAATTATTTGGAGGAAAGCCCACAGGTAGACTAGATGCACGTACACTGGAAGAAAACAACTCAGCGCTGTGCTTGGCAGCACTCGGGAGACCTGTTTTCATGCATGTTTAGCAGTACGTGCTGCTATTTACACAGTACATGTGATATTATACACAGCTCCATCTAATACAGCTCTTGCTGTTCCCAGTTTACACTGGGAGTCGTGTCTTTGTTGACACAAAAAATTATTTTATTTTTTTTTAATTTCCAGCAAATTTGTGTTATAGCTAAAAAAACTAGTCCAAATTTAAGCACTTTCTCTGTTTATTTTTGATCTCACCAGAAATCATTTATAACATGTGAGTGTGACTGTAAAGTGTTTAACTGTATGTGAACGTGCTGTAAAGTGAACCATCCATATACAGATATTTATTGTTTTTAGGACAGAGCAATGCTGATCATAGTGAAGTTATACATAATATCAGTTCAGCACTGCTCCATATTCAAGCACTGTTAACGTGTCTTTCCATTGTGCCTGTTCATTTGCACTTCAATGAACACTTGAGCTTAAGTTTATTAAAACAGTGTTAACAGCCAATTAGCTGTGAGTAGAGGTGACAGATTTTTTCCCCCTTGCCTTGGAAGACAAATCCTTGCCAAGAGCATTTAATTTTCCAGGTGTGTTAAGCTATTTTTATATGGTGTGGGCACACAGCCTTGCCCACCCTGTAAACAGCAATGGAGAACATGTCAAAACAATAAAAGAAAGACCACCCGAAATTTGTTTGTTGCTTTAATTGGCTCATTAGAAAATCAGCTTGGTGAGTGCTGATCAGCCACTTAATGTAGCCTGTCCTTGTGTTTTTGTTGTAAAAATTTAATCTGAACACAGCATAAAATGTTGCAGTTTTTGTGCTTCTATGAAGTAAATTAGCTTTTTTAGCTGAAACAGCATCATCTTATATGTATATATGGCCTAAAACATAACAAGCTGAGGCTTGTTTTGCCTGTTTGTCAAGGACGAGAACCTTCAGATAACTACTTCAAATAAATATTTTTCTTGCATTATTGTACGACAGAAAAAGCGAGTGAAGGAAAAGCCACACACTTGAAATATTGCTCAATTCCTATGTTGGCTGAAGAGGTAAAGAGGCCAGATTAAAACTTTGGCAGGGAAAAAGCTTTTATCCACACAGCAAAATCTCCAGTGTTAAATTAACACTGGAGAGTGTCTATATGGGTCCACACCTCTGAGTGTTAAATACAACACTGTTGAGTGTTAAATTAACACTTTTGACAGTGTTATATGTTTAAAAGTAACCTAGTCAGTTTTGAAGATTAACAATGGCTAACATCTTCCCAACACCTACTCATTTTTCTGACCATGTGTGTGTGGATTTAAACATACAGAGAATCTGTTGTGATGGATGAAAGACTAACAGAAATCTACAGCAACAAAGAAGCGTAATCCAAATCTACCAAAATACCAAACACATGCGTTATTGGAGCTGCTTCTCACTTTCAGGAAAGAACTCAAACAACAATATTTATACATTAGAGGCTTGTTCACTTCAATGTGATTTTTTTCCCCCACAGTTTTGACTCTTAATTGTGTACAGGTATTTTACATGGAAGTAATATCCCTGATTGTGTTGTTTTTAACACTTGTCATAAGGCGACTTATGTTTGACTAAAAATTGGCATACGGGTAGTGTTATGTTAAAATCTAAATGATATGTGTATCGTATTTCTCTCAAGGTAGTTGTTCTTGTGAGTCATGCAGTAATCTGAGGGGGATATTTTTCCTCCAATACAGAGATGTGGCTGCCTGAGGTCTTGGCAAGGTCCTGTACAGTCCGGGAAAAACTCCACTGAGCACTTGTGATTAAGTGTCTCTGTTTAAGCCCATGAACTCAAATGAGCAATCAGAGCCAAACCAAGGCTCCAAAGTTCCTAAAAATTGTGTTGCTGGAAGCACTGACTGGATATCATACTTCCCTTCATGTCAGCTGGTCCTGAACGTTATAGTTTGGCTGCTAGATTTACAAAAACTCTGCTACTAAACAAGATATTGGCCATAATATTTTTTTTCTGGAAATTACGTAATACTAAAACATAAAATATATGACCCTTCATACAGGACTACGTGATATTATGTTATTGTTAATGCTGACAAAGGGATTATTCATAATCATGGCATGATCTTATTCTAGTATATTGTCCTTTAAACTGACAGATCTAGGACGTTATGTCTCTAGGCCTTGACCCAGACATCTTCCGTGCCCTCATTTCTTTGTTCTTCTGAGCTATCGTAGCTGTAAGTCTGTGTATATATAATATCTTATGCATGCATACAGCTTAAAATGATTCCACCGTGCTATAAATTCTTTGCAAGCCTTTTTTTTTTAACTTGATGCTTAGAAATGAAACAACTGTCAATTTCAAAAAGTAATTAGAACAGGTGAGACGACTCGACATGTCTGCAAGATAAAGCATGTTTTGTTTTCTGTGGGTTTTTTTTTTTTTTATGAATGAGTTTGTGTTGCGGACGGTGTGCAGGCAGGCCTGTCCTGTCTCCACCTGTCTGATGGTGAAATTCCCACATTCTCCCTGTCTTGTTCACATTACTCGCCTGGTGGGCAGATAATCTCAATGATATGCCAGTGGTTTTTTTTTTTTTGTAGTTTTCATTACATTGCTGTGACATATCATGTGATAAAAAATAATTAATTACAATGTGCATACCATATTCATTCATTTTATGTGTTCACATTATTTAAACAACTTAAATGTGCCTCAAGCTGTATGAATTATGTTTTTATACCATTTGACAACATTTGACAACATCTTCTTGGATGTGTGTTGAAGCATGCTCTACTTTTTGGTCCATTTAAAGGATGGATTAGAAATTGGTGGGCTTAACAACACCCACAACAGGTTTATTCAGTGGCATAGACTTGTGAGACCCAGAATTTTCATGATGTGTGGGCCCGCACAGGTTTGTCTAGACTGTTTAACAGAGAAGAAAATGTGATAATAATAACAATAGTCATAAGCATAAAAGAAAAAAAAAAGAAAAAAAAACAAAATTAAAAATTCATAGAATAACACAAACTTAAAAATACATAAAAAGCGCTATACAAATACAGGCCATTAACCATTTTTACCATTTACATTTTCTGGAATAAAATATTACATCTCTATTTTTGTGATTTTATTGACATTTCACATATTTAAAAATAACAGGAAAACTGTGTTAAATTAGTAGAAAAATTGGTTTGATTACAGATTTATTTCTTTTTACAGTACAATGATAGATTAGCAGTAAAAAGCAGCATTAAAGCATATTTCAAATACAGGAGGAAACTCAAATACAAAATATTTTGGACAGTAAAAACAAGTACAAATATTAGCAGTTCTAAAATATATAGGTAAGCAATACAGGCGTGAGATGTAGAACAAATAAAAAGATGCTGCTCGACTGTTTGTCGGGCTGAATCGTCCCGTATAGCTGCGTGCATGTATGTGTGCGTCTGCGTCCCACCTGCCTTCGATTTCTGTGAAAGCGCGTGTGTCACGGCAGGTTCAGATGGCCACACACTAACCCGTTTAACTCACTTGGCGCCTATGCCACTGATGGGGGCCCTGTACTGATCCCGGTTGGTCCGGCCCCTAAAACAAGCTTCTGTGCCACAGCAGCGGTTAGGACCCAAACCAAGCCTCCATTCAACTCATCGGCCTCGCTGTTTATTTTCAGAGGCATTAGAGGAAACACTCGACGGGGCTTATCAGATCCAAACAGTCGCACGTCTTTGTTATTTTACACACAGGCCTCCTCTCAACTCAGCCTCATTTTCAGTAATTGTTTTCTTTCTTGCTTGGTAGAATAACACAGGGGGCTACATTTAACACAAGTGGTAAGTGAATCCGTCAGTGTAAACAAGGGAGATACAATACACACAGGGATTTTATCTGAGCCTTTTCTGTTTTTCTGTGTTTCTTGAGGGCAGGGCCGGAGCAAATATTGGAGAGTATGTTAAAGTGAAATTGGTGAAATGAAGCACAGGGGATGTGACACGAAGACTTCAACCCATAGAGACCTGTTTTTCTCCAAATCAGCTTCAGGTATCAGATCTCTGGAAATACTGGATTTATAGTTACAGCTCTTTCCTTAAATCGTAGCATTAAAATTACATGATTTTATATTTAAACAGCCAATTGTGTGTGTTTTTTTCTTTGCGTGTAATGCTGTGGTGAAACAAATGTATTATGATGCATGTTGTGACACTGTAAATACATGTGGTCAACATGGTGGCAGTGTTGCACTGTCTTCGGGACAACTGAAGCCCTCTGTGCTACAAACTGCATAGATGTTAGAGACAACACTGTGGATTATGCAGCAGCGATGTGCCTCAACAAGTTGATTTCAGCATGTTGCCATGTATAGTGTACATGTTAGCTCAAAATCAGCCGTAGTGAAAATGTTAAAGCATGTGAGATCTAAGCGCTTTTTTCCTTATCAGAAGAGACAGCTTAGTTATAGAAATCAGACTTTTAGGCAAGAAGGAAATAATTGCAATCACTCATGACTGACAACACAACCTCTGTTCAGCCATGAGGCCTTCAGACACGCCAGCATTACGAGCTGAATATCAAGGCAAACATGGTCCAAATCCCCCCGTCCACCTCCCCGTGCTTTCAGCAGGAGTGCTCATAGATGGGCCAAGCTTGACTCTGCCAACTGCGCCATAAAATAAACACACAGTAAATCCAGCATGATTAGCATTAATCACGATCACGTCACTGCTAATGCACTGACTGAGAGCCACACAGTGAAATCACACTGTGCTAGACGCTCCTGAGGAGGAGGTGGTCAGCACAGACAGAGTGACCTTCACGAGCCGCGCTATGATAAAATTCATTAAGAGTGGTGTGGCGAGGCGTAGCGATTTTCGGACTTGCGGATGACGTGACCCCAAAGGCACAAATCAACATAGGTGTTGGACACGGTAAACTTCACTTTATTTGTGCGACCCCTGTATCTGGAATGAGAGGCGCTTTGAAAATATGCAACTTTTGGGAAACACATTTATTTAAAAGGCTCTTTTCAACTGTGGCAGTGCCAGACACAGTTTGACTAAAAGGTCCCACAAGGCTTGTAAGTTATTGTCAGGGATTGGATTTCATCTAAAATTAACCATCAGACCCAATTTATTACTCTGATCGAGGACTGAAAATGCCAGCAATGGGCTCCCAGTATAAAAGCTAAGCCTTGAGTTGAAGATATAATGTTGCAATTTAATTCAACCCACAACACTTGTGAGGCAAAATGTGTAAAAGTGGTGGTAATAGTGGCTTAGGTTTCCCCAATGTATTGAACGGGCCAAAGTCTTGGAAAAACAGGCCAAAATCCCCCCACCAATTTTATGGAGGTGGCAAAACCTGTGTCTTTCCCTAGGTGACTTGACTTATTAAACACACCAGAGGCGGAGAGTTATGAAACAGACCAAACTCGAACTGGCACATTGTAGCTCGGATTGGTTTTACAACAAAACGCACCACAGTTTCAGAGCTGCAAAAAGGATCTGCTAACAATTAAAGAAGTTTAATGCTTCTGTCACATTATATATGATCCGAATTCAAAATAATCCCATCCTAAAATAGTGAATTTATCTTTAATATGCTTACGCTGGTAAGAAGTATATTACGCTGTAGCGCAACCTTTCAAAAATGCTTCTGTTTATGATACCTGTCACATCAGTTTGCTACTGTAAATCATTTGAATAACTGCTAAAGAGAGTTTGCAGTTCCCTGTTTTGCAAGCTGAGCCTCTTTTACATATATGATCTACCCTGGGCTTTTTTATGTCTTATTATACTCATCTGCTTTTGAGCGAGCGGCGACAACACGGGGACGCGTACAACCTCATTTGAACACAAATGTTCTTTTGATTGAGAGAGCATGTTCTCCTCACTGTTCAAACACAGGTGTTGTGTCTGGTAAGAAACATACTGGCCCTGCAAACCAGTCTGCATGTGCTGTTTTAAATTTAAAGAGTTCTAAGTACACAAGTCAGACTTACAGGAACTCCAGGAGTTAATAGGGATTATTTGAGCACCACATCCTCCTGCACCCAACACCATTGCAGTTAGTTTTGGGGTGGGGTGTGTGTACCGTTTGCAGTCTCTACACGCAAACAAGCAGCTGAAGATTTCAGCAGGTTTACAGCTTGAAAGGGACCGCTATTGTCGTTGCCAGGTAACGTGGTACCCCGCCCTCATGCAGCAGTAGACATGTAGACAGCACAGCCCTGGCTCAGGACACAAACAAAGAACCTTGGCCAGAAACTCCCAACTCCCTTCTCTTAATGTGATGTACCTCTGTAAAGTTGGATGTGCGTCACTTTTAAGTAAGTACATGTTTAAGAGAAATCCCGTTCTTTTTATCCTCCCGTATCCTTGCACATGATGACAAGAAGCACAGCGAAACAACTTGACAGCTTTCTATGCTGCTTTCTACATGATTAGATGGTGTGAATAAGATTTCACTACCTAGGGTGCAACATTGTCTCTGGTCACAGATTCTGGCCGGTGACACTGGCATCCAACCAGTACCACGCTGCGCACTCTTCACCACTGGCATCCTCCACTCAAATCAGAGACTGTAAACACAAGCCAACCGGACCACACACACTTCAAAATTCTAAGAGAGCTGCTTAGTGAGCAACAAAGGAATACTTCAAAGGACAGATTAGTAATTTTTCAGGTTTCTGACCAATTACTTCAAGTATTTTAGTGAAAGCAGGGAAACCAAGTGTATGACGTCATTTTAAAATAAAGTTTATCAACCAGAAAATCAAAAATCATAATAAATCATAGAAATTGAATGGACAAATGAACAAACAGACAAATAAAACCAAACAGATAAACAAAGACTTGCATGTGTCCAGATTCAGTTACATAACATCCTAAACAGCACCGGGCGAGGTGAGCTGTAGGAAGAGGTTTGTTTGTACTGCACAACAATGTGTACTTTGTGAGTCTCTGCGGGTTGGAGTTTGTATGTATATTTTGGCCACGTTGTAGAGTTGCTGACCACTTGATGATAGATGCCAGTTGACAGACGGGGCCACTACACCTTTTACATTTGGACACCCAGCGGTTACAGCCTGATTTTTCATGAACTTTTATACAAATTGAAACAAACGTTTCAGTTCAGTTTGAACTTTCAGTGAGATTACAGTAAAAAAAAAAGGTGTTTGGCAGCTTCTGTCAAACTATGAAAACAAATCTTTTGACAAGCAAAACATAAAGTATACTACTCTTTTTTTAGTCACCTCATCAAGTGTTTGAAGCACCTAGTTAGCTGAAGGTTGAAGGCACTAATATGCCACTGAAACAGTCTCGCTTTGCAAACTTAAAAGTCATGTAGCTGTTCATTGAAGCAGATGCTGTAACCTTGAGAGATCTGTAACTTCAGGTAATGCTGGCAGATACGAGTTTCCACTGTTTGAAACAACCAACTGAAGATGTCCTTGCATGACCATCTACTTTAAAAGAAGAAAATATTTCAAATTAGGGGGAAAGTCTGGTAGTTTCAGAAGGTTTCAGGAGGCCACTAACTGTATCCTCCCTTTGCTTGGTTAAGGTTAATGACTTTAATAACTTAGATATTTCAGTTTTTTCAAATAACCTGCGCAGCAACAGTGCACATTTTATATGCACAGCAACGTAAAGTCGAATAAAATCAAGACAGAAGTAACTGTAAAATGTAGTGGGTGAAGACAGCCTCTGGAGAGGACGATACCATTCTACACAGGAGATCTTGAAAATAAATTATTTAATAACAAACATTTCTGCATGTTTTTACTGTCAGTAGTGGATACTACTGAAAAAAATCCCCTGTAATTTCCTCCCTGTTCTTAATTTGAGGGGCGAGGATAACGAATCTAAAAAAACAGAACTCTGCTTAAGTAATCTTGTCAGCTGACATTCAGTGGGCCAACAGCTGTCATCGTGACCTCCGGATGACTCTACTAATTTATTCTGCATTGTCAGTGATTGGATTGGTTTTACTCTTGTGGCTGATGCAGTGTCCTTGGCAGAAAAGTCATACATGGAGCATACAGTAAAAAGATTCATCAGCCCTTCTCGAGACTGGAGAAGAAACGAGAAAGTAGCAGTCTCCAATACAACAAGGTCGTGGCTCAAAAAGGCCTATCACATGAGCTGAACCTCTTTTTGCCTCCATGGCTCAGAGGGATTTGCCAGGCTGTGTGTGTTTTCTCATCAGTTTTAAACAAAAAAGCCCAGTTCGAAATTTGATGAACAGGAAAAGTAGGCTGATGACGGAAATTAAGAGCCAATGCCACATTATAAACACTCGACTGAGGATAGCATAAGACATTTACAATAGAACTAAAAACATTGTTAGTTAAGAAGAAGTACAGATACTTGTACTGTGTTAAAAAATACTCAATTAGGAGTTGAAGTACTGATTCAACTTATTACTCAAGCAAAAGTGAAAAGCACAGGCTCTGAAATGTACTCAAAGTAAACATTTAAAAAGTATGCCTTTGAAGGACATGCCTAACACCTTTTTTGTGCAAAGGTCGTCGTGTTATATTCACGTAATAATAAAATAATGTTGGTACATAGAAGGAAAATTGTATTTCAACACAAATTCCAATTTTAATGAATGCGCTCAGTTTGAACACAGACTGTATGTAGAATCAAGCAAAGGAAAAGAAAGAGAATTTAAAAATTGGCTCTATTTTCCGTTGGCTACATTGTAGGTGGGTGACTTTGGCTCCACACCTAAACAGAAAAATGAATGTAGTCGGGGCTTAAAGTGAGATTTGGCAGGTGGGAGAATCCTAAGATTGTTTGCAGTAGCTACTCACAATAATTTCTATTGTGAACTGCAGTAGATTTTATTTGTGGTTGTGATCAGCTGACCTGCTGCTGATGCTTTGAGGTTTACTACTCTTTATGGATTTACATAACTGAATTCAACAAATTAGAAGCAGATGTTTCATAAGCTGTCGTGGCTGATTCCTGTACCCTTCACTGGCTACACAGTTTATACTGTCTTTATACCAGACAGTATATGCTCGGTAAAAAGGTGGAATTCAGGTTAAATTCAGATTCTGTTATCCTTGATGTAACATAACACTGACCACAAACACAGCTGGTCTCCAACAGTTCATCGTAGTGCTTTACTGTAAATTCTGTTAATCTGTTTATCGTGCACTAAACTGCAGATTATTTTCATGCAGGCTGTAAATAATACATAACTTAATACACTTCGGTTTGTTTTTTACGATGTTCACAATATGAAAAAAAACCCCAAACAAACTTCACATCGTATACAGATCCCATATCTGATTTAAAAAAATAATAGTATTACATGTAAGCTTTAAATTTCCAGTTTATCAAATGTCACTGAGCAGTCCTTTAGCTTCAGTTATCACCTCTTTTCTTCCTCTCCTCTCCTGTCCTTCTTACATTTTTCTCTCCCTGCAAAATACGGCAGATTTAGCTTTAGATAGCAGACACACTGTGTGACAAACCCAACAGAAATAATTTGTGGTTGCTAATATTTACTGAGCTGTTAGAAACTTTGCATTTGAAATTACCTGTCATTTAAAAAGCCGTTCCCTTTATGCACCCTTTCACCTTGTCTGTAACACTTTGGACCAAAAACACCATTCTGGAGCATTCTGGCTCACTTTAGCGCCTCATAAATGATGCATAAATTATTTGGCTTTGGCACTTTCATCTCCTTGTATGTGATAAAAACTGGTGACTCATAGACTATTAGGACTGCGTTTTTTTGTTGCCTTGTTTTCACCATGTAGCCTCAAATCTGTTTGTTGCTTGAAGGCATTAAAACTAAAGTAACAAGCCTGTTTTGAATATGTAAGTAAAGTCGTCAAGTAAAGTACAGATACCTGCAAATTGTACTTAAATACAGTAATGAAGTCTTTTTTCTGTTTAAGGTCTTGTTGTTGATCCAGAGTGATCTTCCCCTCATCTGTCAAAGCAACATTTACTTAATTAACCACAGAGTGACATATAGATCAACATTAATACAAAACTACTCCAATGAGATCAAAGCAACAAGTTAACCGCTATCTGCATGATCTGTTGACACTGGGAGCAAGTGAGATGAGTACATGCTAAAAGTATATGAATAAGAATAAAGCGGTTATATTGCAAATATCATCATGGCATAACAGCTGTGAACACACCATGTTAATAATTTTGCATGTGCTGAAAAATAGCCCTTTGTGTAAAAGATGAAACACGTGAAATGCTGGATGAAGCGACGGCATTCCTGATTTCCTGAAGCTTACCTGGGCTCAGGTGGGAGGTGGTGCAAACCTACATCTTCGTGTCATTAAGGTCAAAAGATGAATTCCAGCATGAGGTTTAAATCCTTCTATCTCATTATTTTAATCTTTAATTTTATTTTAACTACAGTGTCCTTCTGCTGACTTAACTTGACACGTCTAAATCATATCAAACATTTGGTTATTTAAATCATTGATATATGTTTTTTTTAAATGTTTATTTATTTTTATGAGAAAAAGAGATAATTTTTGAGGAAATCTGCAACACAAACGCAGCATACAAATAAATAAACAAATAATTATTGTCAGACAATGAATATAATTGATAAATATAATTATGAATAAGAAAATGTGGCTACATTCGAGCGGTATCGATCTTAAAAAAATGATTTAAACTCCATATAACCTGAGGAACAAACCTTTTAGGACATTTTGATTATTATTTTACATTAAAAGCATTTTCCTTATTTAAATAATTTAACTTCAGACTTTTTATTTGAATTGAATGACTCAGTCTCTGAGACTTTGTGCCTGTTAAAGTCTATTGGGGTTGAGACCAAAACAAAGGCCATCTGCCAACGACAAGTGCTTAAGCACCATAGAAAGCAAAGAGAAATCAAGTCCAATCAATCATGCAGTGATGAAGGTTAAAAAAAAAACAAACGAAAAAAAAACAAGACAATGTTAGAAAAAAATGCATATTTAAAAAATCCACAATGATATCAGAGACCAGAGGTTGCAAAACCTTGAGGCTTTCATTGTCCCAGGTGAAGGTTGCATGGTTTTAAGGATGAATGAGGAGGTTTACTCCCCTTCAGTGCCAGATAGGTATCAGGTTTCTTTTCCTGGAACTGTTTTTAATGTTGACATTCCCCTCAGAGCCTGTTTCCTGCTCTCTTGGGCCTACTTATCATGTACAAGAAAAATGACTGATGAACTCTGTGAGGGAATATCAGCTTTGAGAGCTAATGCAGCAGCCAGGTGCGTGCAGATAATACGTTAAAGTGTGAACAAATGCAAGTGTCAAAACTTGTTTTCCCTGATCTCTTCAGTGTGTCAGCGAGACTATATGGTGAAAACAGGTGCATAACTTGCTTATCACCCATGTTTATTTATGTAAATAAAGGTCTGCTTGGCGCGCCATGTACGTTTTCTCCTCTTTTTCCATCAACAAGGAAAATCGTGGAGACTGTTAATCTTTAAACCTTTACGTCTAATCATTCATTGGTGTTTATCAAAGAATTAATTATTTTCTTTCTTCTTTAAATTTGAAATGAGCAAAACTCATTTTTGTATGACTTACTTTATATGAATATTCATTTACAAATGTCATAAATGACTTTTTTTTTTTTCAGAGATCGCTTTTCAGTGTTTGAGACAAGGAAAAACATGATGTGAAAAGAGCCAGTGTAAACACAGATAACATCCCTATTTAATTTATAGCTAAGCAAATATATTACAGTGGTTAACTCTGACTTTCAGTTCAGGAGATGAATATGTTGATTTAGAGCTTATAGTTTAACAAAACAGACACTAACAGACACCGTGGACGGTCAATAGGCAAGTCTGTGCACATGTGGTTTGATTACTGTGCTGTTTAAATATACTGAACTTTTTTTTTTTGTGTGTGATTAGCACAGGAAGTCAAGATATGGAGCACAAGTCGCCAAAACACGTGAGCATAAAATTATTTCCAGTTAAGCACAAGAAGGATGCAAACAGTGGTTAAATAGGCTCCACTTATTTTTTAAAAAGCATCACATTACAATCAAGGTCTGAGAAGGAAATTCATGAGCACAAGTTCGCAACAACAAAAACCATTCACTCGAAAACAACCTCAACACGTACGCACATGAACAACCACAGTAATTAAAGCAGATCACAAGTCTCTCCGCGTCTTTTACTTGAAACTATGCTGCAGCTAATTTCAGTGGTGTCATAAAACCTTTGTTATGGCCCAGACTTTGTATGAGGGACTTTTAAAGTGCGACTTTGTTAAAAGTGGTTCAAAATTCAGCTAAAGATGGTAGATATCTCTAAAGATCAGACAGAAAGGTTTTTGAAATACACACACAAGCCTGTATCGTGTGTATAGTGGCTGTATCATGAAGATATAGGATGATTCAGTGTAGACAGCATGGTGGAGAAACCCTGGTATAAGGTATAGGTATGAACTTTTTGTTTTCCCTATAGAAAATAAGTCAATCTGTGAGCTTTATATTTATACATTAAAGACACTTTTATCAAATATTGAGTGGATTATCTGTTTTTTTTTCTTTCTTGTATGCCACATTTTCTTATGTGACATATAAGTGGAAATTTCTTCCTTTTTTTGCCATCCATCTATCCATTTGCTTCCCCTTATCCTTTCCAGGGTCACGGGGAGCACCCCCCCTTTTTTGCCCGTCTTCTGGATATTATGTTGAGTTTTGTGTCCCATTCCAGTTGAGGTCTTTATTTTGTGTATTTTTAACATAAAAGCTGGGAATATGTGGGACAAGCAGGTGGATGAACTCCAGAGGCAGGTGAGTGGTCAGAGAGCGTGTCTGTAGACAAGTCTGTTTAACCAGGAATGTGTCTCTTTGATCCCTAGATTTTGGTTTGATCTGTTGGGTTGGGCTGATCCGCTCTTCTCTCATCCAAGGGGCCTCTCAGATCTTATTGATATATAGGTCTAACCTGCCTGTCAGGATGATCAAATAATATAATCTGCACGGATCCCCAAACAAACCCAAATTCATAATCCTGTACTAACTCTGAATGATATTTAGCCTAAATCCTTTGCAAACAGCTTTCCAAACTGAACACAAACAACATTTGGTCTTTGTCCTTTCATAGGGGGTTTTAGTTCTTCACTGAATCGGTGAAGAACTAAATTTGTGATGTATCTTGAGTTTGACTGACAAATTCTTTAGCTTTGAATAGCTGAAACAAGTACAAAACTAATTTCTGCTGAAGGTCATAATTTTTAATAGAATATCATTTAAAATCCAGCACATATTTCATCTCTAAAACTAACCTTATAATAGAATTTCTAGTATAAAAAAGCCTAACAGCATTTTACTGAACAATCGCTGCTGCAAAGTGCTGCATCTTGTGGCAAAATCAGGAAATTATGTGGCAAAACTAAGCAGTCTTTGATGCTTTTTATGAGCCTTATTTCTTTCTTTCAGTCTGTTGACGTCAAAAAGAAAACGTGTGCAACAACCCTGCTGTGAACTCTGCACTGAAGGTACCCATCAGTGGTGAATCTACAGGGGGGCAAGAAGGGGCAACTGCCCCCCTGCTGTAGACCCTTGCCGCTCCCCCCAAGTTTTATGTTCTTAAAAAACGTTTTTGCCTGTGCAAGATTGCTTTAGTTTAGCTATAGACTACTGCAGGGTGTGAGCAAAGTTCTTCTGCCTTAAACCTTGAAAAAAATCACCTTGTCTTTTTTTTGTTTCTCAGAAGAAATGATGATACAACAAATAGTTTGAAAGTGTTTTTGTGGGTATTTTGTTGACTCCTTTTACATATAGGGGATTTTCACATGCCACCCCACATAGACCTCTTACCCCTACTTTGCCACCCCATGTAAAATTTATTAGATCTGCCACTGATACCTATCATTAATAAATAGCTGACTCAGATCCATTAGTTCCACTTTACAGAAACCTCATGTAAGATCGTGCTATCATGCATTTCAGTTACAACATGTGATGAAAGAGTGATTATCCCTCTTAGCAAGAAGAAAGAGGGTTGCACTGTCAGTGTCGTCAAGCTTCTGTTAAGCTTTTATCTATATCAGATCAGAAAAACATGGACTCCTAACTCAGATAGAATGCAGTTATTGCTGAATCATATTTGAGTTATTTGCATGTAAATATTTGCATCTTGATGCACCTGGAAGTTAAGCCAATGTTATATCATGCATCAAGGAAACTGCTGGTAAAAATTGTCATGAAAGCAGACGACTAACAATTGTATATGTTGTTTTGTCATTCATGTCATACATATTACTACGTGTGGGAAAATGTTAGGTTGCATCAGACATCCTTTGGTGCACTGATTCTGATAAACCACGTCTTGCATGAACTTCAAACACTGTTCAGTCCCAGCTGTCACAGATGAAATGGCTCTTGCATTCCTGGATTTGGCGTGTCACATAAAAACCCCCACAAAAAACAGGACGGAACGCTATTTAGATTCTTCAGTCATAAAGTCATGTACATATGCCGGCTGCAGTGGCTGCTTATAGGGAGACATACCAATCTAAGTCTGGGAATTTCTAATCTGTTTTATTTGATCAGGATTTTTTTTCAATGAGCTATGCAGTGATATATGCTTTCTTGTGTGTTATGTACTATTTAATAAAAACTGCACATTTCCTAGAAACAGTGCTGTCAGCTGACCAACTACATATTTTTCTTTTTGCCACTCTACATTAGTCTTCTAAACACTTTTTACTTTGGTGCTCTATTCTTTTGCAGACCTGGGCATTTGCGTGAAATCACATTTAATCTCTGTGATACTTCTTTTTGTTATATAAACTTTTTAAAAGCCCTGGCATTCATAGATTTTCAATAACATGGAGATCTGTTGTCAAGCTCAAGGTAATATAAATGCAGCACATTATCAAATTACCTAAAAATCAGACCTTTTACCATTCAATAAGTCAAAGAAAATGTGCAGATTTATTCATTTCACTGCTGACATGCCTCATGTCTCTTAGTAGAAATAAATGTTGACTTGGAAGTCTGTGAATCGACTTTCCTGCTGAGCGTCACTCAGGCTCTCTCCACATTTGGTGCCAACACAAGTTTTGTTTTCCTTTCAGTATAATTAACATGTCAGCACAAGGGCTAAGCAATAAATCTACTCTCTTAGGGCATTAACTGTACGAAAATAATTTACAATGCGATGTATATAAATATATATTCATTAAATGGAAAAGTTGTGATTGTAAATGTAAATGTTTATGGAACTGATAACTAAGTTCCAGAAAAAAAGGGAATTATACAAATTATAAATTATCTTTTAGATTAAAAACTAACATTTTTCAAGCTACTTACTTATGTTATCACCTATAAGATATATATAAACCAATCAAACTATATAGAACCAACTAATATTTTGTTTATTAATCTGAATACCCTGAAATTTTAAGATTTAGTTGAATATAAAATGGCACAGATAATGTATAAAGCACAAAATAACTTGCTTTGCCCCAGTACTCAGAGCTGTTCAAAGTCAGAGAGAGTCAATATGACTTAAGGGGAACAGATTTCTTTAAAAAAAACAAGATAAGGACAAATATAAAGCAGAGATGTGTTTCTGTTAGAGGAGTTAACCTATGGAATAGTTATGACAGTGATTTAAAAAGGTGTAGTTTATTTTCCTTGTTTAAAAATATGTTTAAAAATAGTTTTTGTTTGTTTTTGGTTTTTGTCTTGTTTGTTTGTTTGTTTGTTTTGTTTTTGCTTTGTTTTATTATTTGCTTCGAGCCCTGTGTACAGGAGCTGCATGCAAAAAGATCTTTTGTTAAAAGGGTTGGCGTAATAAGCAAATGCTTCAGCCAATACCTTTTGATTAGCCTTGTCTCATGCTTTCTTGCTTTGTGGTAGATCTTTGTTCTGTCTTCACTGAGATATTTGAATGCTAATCAATAAAATCAAATCAAATCATAGTAAAACACTAAATCTGTGAAATATTCAGTTCAGTGAAAACTGTAAATTGTAGAGTACTCCCAACACAAAGTATACCTTCTTTGACCCCACCACAGCTTAAAGACAATAATTACAGCCTTTTCGTCTTCATGTGTTTTACATTTCCCCTTTTAAATGACAGTGCAATGAAGCATTCCTCCACAAGTCCCGCAAAGTTTATCCAAGTGTGGACTCTATGAGTATGTATTCTTTAGGAAATAGAAAAAACAAGGAGATGGGTCTCAGGATTAAAAACTCTTAAGCCCAGCCAGTTCATGTCACTGAAACACCTCACAAAAAAGAAACAAAAATGCTGATAATTTAAATATTTGACATTTTCAGCTGATAGATAGGTGATACACCATGACTCTCATAACTCAGTCAGCTTTGTATGCAGAACTATAACATTGGCTATAACATGGGTGTGCTGAGGATATACTGTGGCTTCCTCTGTGGCAACATGTCTGGTTTGGACCCATGTTTGAGGGAAAAATAAAATTCACCTTATTAGTCCACTGACAGTTTCCTGCCACAAATTCTTCCTGTCACACATCAAACTTCATGTCAAAAACCTGTTAATTTTCCCATAGACCAGTCTGAATAGTGATACTGTTACGCAGACGCTATAATTAAACTCGGTTTCATCTTGAAAGTAAGTATGTGAGATTAGATCCCTGACCAGTCACATTGAGGATTGGTTTGTAAAAAACAGGAGATATGGAAGCTGGAGATATGTTTTTTCTTTTTATGGAAATTAAAATGTAAATTTAAAAAAATAAAGGTTTTGAAGATTACGTATGGATACGGAGTCATCAAATATTGATCTTTTGTTGTTTCCTGATGCATTTTCTTGATGCTTCTAGTTCAGTGGGAACAGGGCCAACAATCTCAGACAGACAGTAGGGTGCTGTCTCAGCTAATACATTTTCCAGACGGCCATGAGTGATTCATTATGGCGCTGCACCCTTTAGTCTATGGATCAGATTCATGCATAGTCAATGCACAAACCTACAGTGAACCAGGCCTTAAAAACATGTATCATGTATAAAATCATTTCCAAAGATAATGAGAAATTTTAAAATCGTACAACTTGTCAGGAAGGTTACACTATTTGCCACAAAGCATGGCAGATAGGCCAACTGAAAGACACCTGGCCAGACAAACAAACTGGGTACATAGTATCAGAAGGTACTTGCTGCACAATCTAATCAGTGTACGGAGGCCAAAACAACTGATAACATTAATACAAAATTCGGTCCTTTATCTTTGTATCCATTAGTATGTACTATATTGATACTCTAATGGATAAAAAATGACACAGCAGATTAAGTAGAATTATGCTCTGCATTGCAATATACGGTTAGATCCAGTTGGTGCACAACCACACATTATTGTTTTTTACATTTTTGCTTTTGTACAGCAGCTGATGGAATTAGGTCACCAGTGTTTATTAATGGTGTGGCTGCTGCTACAAGTGTGGGATGAATTCTGAAGTGTACAGGACTATAGTCTATTCAGATATAACCAAATGCTGCAAAACTGACAGTGCTTCAAAGTGCAAATAGACCCAAAGCAAAAAGCAAATACAACCCAAGGGTTTCTTTTTCAATAGTTAAGTCAGTCACCTGATCAAAACCCAGGTCAGCATGTTTTCACTTAAATACAACATGCAGTAAATGAGGGGGCTGCAAGGCCTAACAGAGTAAAAAAAGGAAAAGAGGAATCGCAGTATGTGGGGGTGGTCTGTTGCTTACAAAAAATGCACATCCACTTATTAAAAACACTTATCTTAGCCTGTCCAATGTCATTTAAGCACCTGAAACTTGGGCATTCTGTATAAAAATGTCTGTATTTTTTTTTAACTTAAACCTCCTGAACTATATCTGAAAGTCTATATTTCATTCACATCTTGACTGCTTGATGTAAATGCAGTTTAAGACTGTACAGAGCCAAACTTGTAAATGTCCATATTCTTACAATCTAAAATAAGCTACTAATTCATTTCTCCATTAACTAATGATTGCAGCAACTGTGGTACCAACATTATAACTTATAACAACCTTATTTTATTGCTTTTCTCAGAGGGGGGGGCATTTTTTCTATCTAACCTTGAAACGCATCTACTTCCCTTTTGGCCTCACACACACAAAGTACCCTCCTACTCATTTGACCTCTGACAACTGGGGCCCCCTGTACCACAGACTATTGATTCCGTGGCATTGAACTTGAATCTTGGGGCTACAATCAAAGAGGCATTGTCTCTCTCAAAGACAGATTGCAGTCCAAACAATACTTGTTAACTTTCCCTCATTTTTCCATTCAGAGAAAGAACCACTTATCCTCAGCTGTCCTGGGCTTTTTAACCATTCAGTTCATGCAGAATGTATGCATTTCCTGTGCATAGAAGACGTCTTATTTACCCTGATTGATCACCGGATGATAACAATCTTCATACACCCTTTGGTGTAACCCAACCATGGTTGGTGTCAGGAAGTCTGAGAGGTCGCATTGAACCAGCTTAGAAAGATAGAACAAGTAATCACACTAGTTAACATCTAAATCCTAGCACAATATGAAAAACATTCAATATCCACTTCCCCAGTTTAATTTCGATTTAGTATTAATCTACATATTTCCTCTGACTGCATTAGGTCACACTAATTTCTTCATCAGCAGCACAGTGACAGTAAGAGTAAATGGCATAAATGAGCATTTTTTTTCACTATAATTACAGGAAAAAGTAATAATGACCCAGTGAAACCAATGGCTGGAAAAATATTGTTTACTTTACAGTGAGCGCTGTTGAAACAAATCAAAAACCCATTTTCTGGCTTTGGCTGGTGTAAACATCACAGTGACAAATAAGATCAACGGCAGTCTGAAGAAGACTGGTGGATGCATGCTTCATTAAAAACCCATGTTGTTGTAAGTGGCTAATTAACATGGGGCACCTTAATGGTTTGCTTAATGTAAATACACAAATGAATTAACATGTGTCCTGATTAATGTGGAGTTATCCCAGAAACCACTTTCTGTACAGATACTGTGCAAAGACTTGGAAAAAACACTTTACGAAACATGAAAAATTAAATACTGATAATAGACATTTGGAACAGTAATTATGGACAAGCATTCTTGAAATGAGTCAAATTGACAGAAACATTTGCAGTATTCAGGCTTTTCTCTATTTCGTTTTTTTGACGTCATGGAAATATTGTTTCACTTTCCTGATGATTCTGTGTCACTGCCTTGACCTTCCAAATGGTAACAGCAAGGATGCTACTTTTAATTTCAAAAAAGCTGCTCAAGTTCAAGAACCCTGCTTATGACAGTTAAAAATAGAAAGAGCAGAAAAACTTGCTACTGATTTAAAGGTTTGTAAAAGAACAGAGTTCCATGGAGTAAATGTCACTGATGAAAAAGACTGTGCAATCCACAAAACAAAAGTTAATAGTGTTGAACTGGTTCTTCCTTGTGATTAGAGAACTGAGCTCTGACATTTTCCCTAACAACTGAGTCACGTCCACGGTAGGTGGCATACCATCTGCCCTGGAGCTGGTGTCTAGTTAAACTGAAAGAAAATACTGAGAATGACATCCATTTGGGAGAAACTGATTATCGTTCTTACATTATTTACACTTTATACTCAGAACGCTTTACCATCCAACCCTTTCTCCTGGCTGTACACCATATTTGGACGATCCACTTATGGACCCCATGCACAAAAGCCTAAAGCTTAAAACTAACTTTTACTCCCTTATTTCTCTCTATAAAGATCTGGACATTACTAATATATGTTCGGTGCCTATTGGTGTTTTATGAGTTGGTGCTTTATGAACAAAACTGAACTGACCCTGGGAAATCCTAATTCAATATATCCTGGTAACAAGATCACATTCACAAAGATTTCTACATTCCATCCGCTGCAACAAGAAAAACTAGCCTTTCAGGTCGAGATTTTGCAGCACTATTGTCTTCCATGTGGCTCATGCAAACATGACCAAGCACACAACCTAAGTATGTGGATGAAGTTGAACAATGGCAAGCATTCCTAACAGAGAAAAAACTCAGGAGGGACTGCAACTGCGTAATTGTTTCCATCATACAGATTAGACAGTTCTTACTCAGCAAGCTCATAGTTACGTTGTCTAATTCTGCAGAGTCAAACATAATGCTCTCTGCAAAAAACAAGGGCTCTCAGGGTGTGGACATTTTTGTTCTCTCTTTGTGTCATCAAGGTCTGGACTATTGTTTCCTGCTGTGACTAGGCAACTGCCTAGTTGAAGTATCTTAGGATTTTTAGCCAGCCAGAGTCTAGGCATGGGCATGGCATGGGAAACTAAATGCCAAGAGTTATGCCATTCAATTCATATTTAGTTAGCCTCAGATCCCGTAGATTATATTTAATGAAGGTTTATTGTAGTTTTTAAATGTCAAGACATAATAAAAAAAATCGACTCCTTATCAGGTCTTAGAATTTGACAACTACCGCAAATAACAAAACCTGACATATTACACTGTGTCATTATTTATTTAATAAGAATTAAGCTGGAATGCAGAAGCACTGTGTGAAAAAGTTAGTTAGAGCACCTAGTTCCTGATAATCACTTGACCTGAACACGACAGTAAGGTTAACTCATAATTAGGTGATTAACACAATGCCAAGGAAAAGAGGCAAATGCAATGATGTTACAGATGTAACTGTTGGTGCCCAACAGCAACAAAAGATATTCACAAGCAGATTTGGTAAATTTCAGGCAAAGGTCAGACCATGCAATACTCAGAAAAAAAATCCAAGTGGTACATCTCAGACTCCATGAACCTCAGCATGTTAAATGCATTAGAACTTTGACATTTGCATTAAAAGACTGAACAACTATGTTTGTAAAGTTTGCCGGAAGGAAGCTTCTTCTATATAAAAGGAACATGGAAGTATGGCTAAGTTTGAAAGCAAGTTTCATCTGAACAAACTGCAAGACTTCAAGAGGAATGTTCTTTGGTGAGAATAATGCAAAAGAGCCACGTTTGGTGAAATCATCACAAACACTTCACACCAACTATCAAGCACAGTGGGGGGATTTGGGTTTGGACTGCTGCCACGGGACTGCGGCATTTTGCGGAACTTAAGTGTACACCAAAATTTTCTGGGGTCAAATCTGGCCAACAGTGAAAGCTTGGTCGAAATTACATTCATGCAACAGGACAAGGATTTCAAGAACACCAGGGAATCTAGAACAAAATAAATCAGAATACTTTATTAATCACTGAGGAAATTATGTGGTTACACTTGGTCCAAGAATGTAAGACCGAAAGAACAGAACAGAATGTTATTGCAGCTAAAAGTGGTTCTGCTATGTGTTGAATCATTGTGTTTCACAATTAAATAGGAACACATTTTAAAATGTCATGTGTTGTTGTCTATCTCTGGTCCTATTTAGCAAATTTCAAGACCTGGCTAGAAGGTCATTTTTCTTATGGCTACTATGCAAAACTGTTGAACTGACAGCAATCTGAAAGAGAACAGCTCAGGTTTATTATCCTCAACTTCAAGCTAAATAAGTCAGATTCATTTATCCCCTACATTTGCCATGCTATAAAACTGCTCTTACAGTTTTATAGTGTAATTTTAAAACTGTGTATTCTGTGTATTTATTATCTCATTCTTATTGCCTGTTTATGCCCGTCCTTATCTTCAACGTCATGCTGCTCTGTTGTATCTTATTTGCCTCTTGGGGATAAATAAATTCTTTCTGATTCTGAAACTGAGAAATTGTTGTTATTTTCAGAATGTATTTACACAAACTGCTCCTGAATATATGTGGTTTGTTGACTGACACCTAGTAGACAAAAAACTCTGGGAAAACTGAGATGAAGTCATTATGTCAAAAGTGATAAATCATGCACCAGACCTAATAGTTAAAACATTCATACCAGGCCAATTTCCAGGCCTTCAGTAGCATAGATCATATCAAAATGTCATAATAATTCTTGATAGAAACAAAGATTAATATTGAATTTATGTGCTGATCAAAAAAAGATTACCACAGAAATATTGGATTTCATGTAGCTTATGGATTGTATTTTTTTCCCTTAGTGTTTCTCTTCACAGTGTGAAATAGGGGCGCGACAGTGATTCAATCTCTCACACGTCAACCTTTTGCACACTTCCCTGTCCAAATAGCCAATCAGGATTCATTTAAGCAGCAGTTGTCTGGAACAGGATCTGACAGGCCTGGCAGAGGTGTTCTGCACCACATGTGAGTCATGGAAGTCCTCAGCAGTCCAGGTCTGAAATCCATACTGTGGTGTGCACAGACATTGCTGATTACCACACCGCTGTTGCAGACGTGTAGGACAAGGTTGTCATGCCTAATCGTCTAATGAACAAAGAGTGAAGTCACACCAATAATAAAAAAAAATCTTGCGTTTTCTTTTCTTTTTTTGTTTTCAAGTATATATTTTACTCTGTCTTATTTTTTTTATGTTTACAGCACTTATATTTGATCTGTTGAATTATTTACTTGTTTCTTTCTTTCTTTCAAGGCTTATTTTAGAAATGTTAGAAAAGTTTTCTACTTAAAATTTTTAAAAAAAATGGTAACGCACACATGTGATAAATTTATAATGAAAAAAAAAGAAAAAGAAATAAAAAATCTCTCATGACTGAACAAGATAAATGCATGGTTATTTGGCACTCAGCACTGTTATTTTGTTCTTCATTATTTTTATTTATTCTATGTAAACTTCAGTACTTAGACTGTGGTTCTGCTGCCAGATCACCTTTCAGGAGGCCTGCAATTTCAGTGTCCTGCCTCCACGCTTGGATTAATTTGGTTTAAACAAACCGGCTCTGGGCTTTGTGAAGCCATTCAGAGCACAATCATTGTTGAGAACCCAATCACACATCAAGGCAAGTTTTTCTTGCCTCAGTGTTTTACACTTCTGTAGACATTTGAAGTATCTTTTTACATGAAACAATGCGATTCATAATATCATATTTGTCATAATTAGACTCATCCTGCAACAAAATTACAAGAAGCAGCGAGAGATTTTATCTCAGTATTCATCTCTATATAATTTTATGTGATGATATGTTTCATTCATTAATTTATTGTCCTATTGTTGTTATTAATGTTCTGTTTGATACTGTTATTACACAGTATCACACAGAGCCAAAGACATCAGCTCAAACTGACTGGATTAGATTTGACATGATTTCATGTTTTGAACCCTTTCCATATTGCCACATTAAGCAGCCTAAAATCTAAATAATGTCTGCTCAGAGTTTCTAAATATCATGGATAGCAATGAAAATATTTCTATGAGGGAAAAACTGGCTAACGTTTAGCTTGTTCTCAATCCAGTGCACAATCCCATAAAAAAGGTTATCTGTTTACATTCCATTCAACATCGCATCAGGATATTTCCAGACATGTTAGATTTGTGCGCCGAATGTTTGAAAAAGCACTTTAAATTTGAGGATATTATATGCCTCGCACAAGTTTTCTCATTAGTTGAAACGGGAGGCTTAGCTTTATTTGACATCTGAAAAATGAATTTCCAAAAGGTAATTTGGCAAAAAGGCAGGGTCAAGAATTTGTCAGGACTATCCTCCAGGAACGAAGCTGTTTATTAAAACTGAGAGCTTGACTGTTTTTGCAAACTAACCACACACTATATATTATGACACAAAGGTGTTAAGACTGTGTTTAATGATGCACGGGCACGATCGTCACCAGTGTTCCGGTCGCTACTGGATGTATCCAATACTTCTTATTACTTTTGTAAAATCTAATACATCACTTCACTTACTTCATGAAGAAGAATATTTGAGTCAATATATTTCCCATTACTTTTAAGTTACTCCACAAAATCAGCTGAAATGCTTTGACATATAATTGTTAGCAACACATCTCAACATAAACTCCTTTCCTGATGATCACAGTAAAGATAACACTGGTTATTACATACTGAGGCCTTTTGTCAAATGTGATACTTACCAACATGGAAACTTAATGCTTCGTGTTGTGGTACAAGAAGGGACCATGTGGAACCAAAAGCCCTGTAGCCAATGTGACTTTTTTCAAAGGCAGGACTTCTTAAGTTGTGCTTTATTGCAAAGACTTTGGCTCTAGCTCTAATTAACAAGAGCAATTTAATGAGGTTCAGTGAAGTTGACCTACATCTGTGTTCCCTGTTCGCAATACACAAAACAACTTTATGAATGGTCTTTATCTGAGAGAAGTAATCGCTGAAGGAGCTTCTAACTTTGTCTGAAACTCACAAAGACTGATGGAAAGCAGGACAAACACAAAGACAAAGGGCCAAAGATTTCACGCTGCACATTCTGTTTATGACTGTGAAAGCGCTTTTCTTTTTTTCCATGCCCAAGCATCCCACATACTTTATAAATCAAACCATCAGTGTGAGGACAGGTTGATGACGTCATTCACGGTCGATTTCCAGCAGCCGGCAGGGCTTTGATTAGAGCAGTAAATCTCCTCCTGTTTGACTGTCCTCCTGAGTGAAAGGGCATTTTAATGGTCACTCCTCCATATGGTTTTGGATTTTATTTGTTTTGAGCTATGCTTTGTAGGTCAAACTTGCATTTGTCATCATTGAGATGTTATTTTTATTTTCATTTAATCTACCTTTGTTGATAAAAAAAGAATTTAGTTCAAGTTTGAATCCCTATAATCCTGATTCCTAATTTATTGTCGTATGCACCACAAAGCTATGCATATTCACTGAAACTACTTTTGATGGCTTTGACAAAAATGACCTTTTACACAGTGAGACTGTGCTATCTAATGTAATACAGGTTCCTTCACAATTGTTACCAAGCAACAAAATCAACACCAAAACATACACAATGGCTTCCTACACGTGGATGTAAAAAATCCCCTTCTCTTTGCATATAAGGTTAAACTGTTTCTTCATTAGGTATATACAAAACAAAAACCATTGATGAGCAGTACTGGGAAGAGGCTGGAGGAACATTTCCCCACTTTCTCCGGCAACTACTGGACTCACTTCAGTGGCAAAGAGGAGAAAATAGACCAATTAAATCAAAGATTTAAAAGAATTACAACTTGCATTGCAATATGTATGATATATCTACATTGATATATATATATTGCCTATATCATGGTGGCTTATCATAGACACCAAAAATGGTTTGCCCTCAAAGTTTCAGGTGTTATTCCACAGAGTCATTAGTGATGGGAGACCACTATTGCCTGATTTCTTATCAGTTCTGTGCACCACTTAAAGAGATTCCTGTTATGGGCTAAGAGTCTAAAGACCAGCAGTAAGAGCAAAGTCCAACATCAGGATTATATCACCGAGCACCAAAGGAGAAGGGAGGATACTATTAATATAAAACCAACTTCCAGCACTATGTCAGATAAGCTAGGTATTGCATTAGTTTCATGCAGCTTGCTTGACTGATGAGGTGAGCAGTGTTGAGTGTAATAGTTTACTATAATCACATTACATTTTTCTGTAACACAGTAATCTGATGTTTTATTGTCCTAAATCTAGTTGTTCTAAATTTAGTAATCACTTTGCAGTTACAATTATGTCATTAAATCTTGCGTTACAAAGGTTCTTAAGTTATCTGCATGATCGGCCGATAGAGCAAAAAAAAAAAAAAAGAAGCATTAAACGTGTCGTTTTAGACGCACTTGCAGTTTGTGAATAGCTGAGACATGGGCATTACTTTTATTTTTATTGACCCAAAGAACAACAGGGCGATGGTAAAGTGCAAAAACTGCATCCAGGACAGAAACAACTACATCATACAGCTAACACAATATCGACTCTTTGTAAACATTTGCACAGACAACAGAGAAGAACCCGGAGTTCATGCCGCTCCAGCTGATCTTCAACGTGAAACAAAGGCAGTGATGAGCTGTCAGGCTTTTGCCATTGTTGCCTCCAATTCTACCTGTACATGTTCCTACAGCACAGTCTGTTTGGCCTGGTTTTTGTGTTAATATTTAAAAACTAAAGAAAAGTCGCGCTCTCAGATGAGCAATTATGTAATGTACTTTGATACTTTTAAGAAAAGTAAAAAGTAAAATTAATTAATTTCAATTCATTATTTTTTTTTGTAACAACGAAAACACGGCACATGCTATACCGTGAAAGTCAAAATTCGGCCCACGCCACAGACTATAATGGACATCCTGGGTAAACACTGAGAGTAACGATGCATCTCAACATGCATTTCACTGTTCAAGTTGTCATTGCTCTGTGAGCCTGTCAGTGTAAGTGCTCAGCTGGTAAACAAATCAGAGTTTATTAAATACACACTTGTCACTCTCCACTAGCCAAGCGTGGAAAAATTTATTTTGACAAACGTTGCCCCACAAGACTTAAGTGTCCCTCGCTGACGCCAACAGATAAATACCTCTGAATTAGGAGATGGATTTCAGCAAATGTATGCTTTTAAAACATGAATTTCACGCTGTCCCTGTGGCTTATCTAAGGTCAATAAACAGCCAGTGAGTGACACACACAATTACTTAATCTAATTGTCTTCCTCAGGTTTAAATATCTGACTACTGTACACTAGGGCAAAGTGGTTAGCTAGAAAAAAAACAGTCAGAATATATGCATCCACAGAAGTATTAATTAATGTAGAACAGTCTGAATCAATTCTTTTCTGTTTGAAAAACAAAAAAAGAACATATCTCAGCTTGAGCGTGTTTATTGCACCACATACTTTTGCACACTGGTGTTGACAGAAGTGCTGGAGTTGATGGTAAGCTGCTTGTTTCATGTTCTATAATTGAAGTTTTTAAACTAAATATAAATAATTCAGCATTTTATATAGTGTTGGTTATTTGGTTAGTTTATGTATTTATTTATTTTTTAGGGGACATGCTCAACCATCTGTCTAATCTTTGCAAGGTAGACAACTGAGCTGTCAAACCTACAGCTCTATAACAGTAGCAGTTATTCTGTTTGAACTGTATTGCTTTAACTGCTAGATAGCTTGTCTATCTAAGATTCTCTTGCTCTTCAGCATTGCTGAACGCAACGGTTAGGCTACAGACTTTGGGGAACTGCAATGAGAGCTTCCAGACCTGAAGGAGACCCTCAAATATGCACGCACACACATATCGTGTGAAGTTCCACTGCAATCATGGTATTTGACGCTATATGAAAACACCCTGGAAAGGTGGGAATGATAATAATAGCTGCTGTGCATTTCTTTACTTTGTACAATTCTGGCTGACGCTAACCTTTTCAGGCCTTTTTACAATTTCTGTGCTTTAATCGCACATGCTGGACTCTGTCACAAAGCTATGAAATGTAAGAAAATAAAATACAGTTATGTTTCCATTCTCCTCTTTTTTTTTCTACTGGTAATGTTTAGGTTTCAGTAGGGAAAAGGTCATCACAGCCTGTCATGTATCTTTGCTACTTGGTTTGTATTTAGACAACTTTTCTCTAGATCTCTTAGCTAGTGCTATCTGATACGTATGCCACTGTTGCATTCCTTATACAAATATCTGCTCTACCCTCTTTCCTTTACTCTCTTTCCATGTACCTTTCTCAATATGTCCACCTGAGCCACTTGTTGCTCATCTCCAGTTACTGAATCCAGTAATCTGTCAAATGTTCATCGTGATTTTGTTTAAACTTTCTCCATGCGCTTCTTTTCCGTTATCACTTTCTCTTATTTTTTACCAGGTTAAGGGAGATAGCCACTCTCCATGAGCATGATTCTGCCGGGTACTCCTGTCTCCAAGTCAAAGGGAAACACTGAATAAATTATTATTATTGTGATTATTTTCAATTAATAATTTTCTTTTGTAATTAAACTCTGCATATATAAACCACACAGGAGGCTTGCAACATAAAAGATCAGGGAACTCTGGACAACTACATAATGTATTCAAATTAAATTATATTTACCCTTAAACAAGCCCAGCCAGTCCTCATGTAAGTTAAACAAGACAGGGTTGTTTGCATTCCATATGGGACTGTGGCTGTGTGTATGTGCGTGCATGTGAGCATTAATGCTAGTGTGCTAGCTCTTTTGTTTGGAAAGACTGACTTGACTTTCTGAGAGGAACTCAATAATTAATTAAGAATTCTTTTATATTTTGTCCTCTCTTTGTTTCCTATTGGTTTTCTCTCTTTCAATTTTGTCTGCAATCAACTTTTAACATCTCTCCTTTTTCTTCATCCCTTGTGGGCTGAAACATTACCATAACAACAGTCAGGCACAAAAGCCCTGTGGGCATGTGACAGACTTGTGGGACGGGGACACATGGACTGCAAAAGCAAGAGAGAGACAGAGAGAGAGACAGAGAGAGAGAGAGAAAGAGAGAGAGAGGGAGACAAAGGCAGGGAGAGAGAGGCTGCCCATGCTAATATCTGCAGCTGGGCCTTTGGTTTTGTTCTCTATGCAGCTGGGCTGGATGAGAGAGCCTGGATTCCAACACACCCCCGTCGGCATAAATCTTGCCATGCTTGAGGCTGCACACACTGCAACAATGCCACTGAGTCATTCTATGCCAAGTCGGCTGGCCCTGCACATACACACACAAATGCACACAGACGCACACATGCTCACAGATAATTTGTTGTTGTGTGGTCATGTTTATAGCTACCAGGACTTTTTTTTTGTCTTTTAGATGGAATATATTAAGCATTTATCATCTGTTCAGACTGAGGGTAAATGAAATCCCAGACGATGCTAATTATTCCTTTCAGCCTCATTTGCATTGTCTACAGAACAAGACCAGACAAGATTGTGTCATGTGCAGGGGTCAAGTCCAAGATTAATTTTGTCAATCTCTTGTCAGTAAAGGTCTGGAATAATTGCAAGATATCCCTGCAGTTGTTGATGTAAGGTTGGGTGAATACTTCTGTATCGAGGCAGATCCCGGACTTTAGACACAGTATGACAATTTGATGTGCCGCCTAACCGTTTAAAAATTCAACACCCACAATATTGCTCCTCCATACCACTAAAATGCATCCTTACCAGGGCATCGTGCATTAAAACAAAGCAAAACCCACACACAGTAGCAAACTTGTTTCCAAAACATTTGTCTGCAGCTTTCAGCCTATCATTAATAACCCCATAAAGAGGTCTTTATGTCTGAGTGGACAGTGTCACTTTTTGGAGTCAACTTTGACGAGATGAATGTGCATGGTGAGCTTGAATGCTTCGCAGCTGGGTGTGAGCAGGGTGCTGGTGACAGCGGGTACCAGGGCACAAATCCCATGGCAGAAAGGGCATCTTTGTTTGGCCCAGGTGCTCTCTCGATGCACTGCCCTCACATCCTGTTTAGGCTTATTCATTATGCATGAGCCGTACATTTAAAATCATGAGCTTCCTGTCAAAAGCCAGAAAGGGCCAGCTTGGCCAAGTGTGCTTTCTGTGGCTTCAGAGGGAGAATAGAAGCGTAACATTTTCAAGGCTCTGAAAAGGCTAAAAAACGAAGGCCATTGTGGCATGGGGAAGCCTTATAAAACACATTATAGCTCTTTCTGAGATACAACAAGGTCTCATAAACCAGTCAAAGCTTTCAGCTCTGTTGACATGGACTTTCATAGTTGTCTGCCGCCTCAGGCAGCTCTGTATGGACCACATAAATATGCATGATTTTAGTGACATGCAATGAATTTTGTGCAGCTTCTTGGGAAACTTTTACTTGTATCAGTTTGTCATCATCATTGGCTGCCATAATGAATAAAAATGCAAAGTCCACTCCCCTTGTGTGCCCCACTGCTCCCATGAGAAGATGTGGCTCAGTAATTACTGGGGGATTACAATAATCTACGTTTAGAAGCGTAACCTCCCCCTAGCCTTTGTGGCTCAGCACGAGATGAATCCAGTACAATTAAGCCATTTTGTTTCACTGCATGACTGTTAATTAGCATTATCTACACCACTGGCTTCAACTCTCAGACTGGGTTTCTCTAAGGTTCTCATCATTTCGTCAGTTCCCTTGGTTACAGCTAGATCTCCCAGGGTCTGGGGTCACAGGGGTCACCACCTAATGTCGTGATCAGAATACAAGAGTTTTGCCTTCAAGTGTTAAAACTATCTAAGAGACTTTTCTCTTGTATGTCATAGCCTGTTGTACTCATTATGTATGTCGTCACAATACGCTTGCTTAAAATACTAATGTGGCTGACTGTATTCTATAGTCAGCAAATTAGAGTCTACGCTTTGCAGTTCACAGTGGGTTAACCTCAGAGCAGTGGGTTACCACACCTCTGGTAAAAGGTGTCACAACCCCAAGTAAATGCCATAGCCTGGAGGAGCTCTCCCCAGTTGCCACCAATCAATATAACCAGGATCTGAGCAACAGTCAGGAGCACCACAGGTGGAGACATTAACCATTAAGAAGACATGTCTACTGAGTGTCTGGGGATAAAGTGGACCCTGCGGCCTCACTGCTTGAAGTGATCTTCAGGGCAAGTTAGCACAGTTTGGCTTAAACAGGATTTGGGGAGTGAAAACCCCTTTATCATGGCTTACAAGGATGAAACTGTAGAGCTACTTAAAGAGATCCCCAAGTTCTGTGCTCTCTTAAAAGTGGAGACATAATAAAATAATAGTCTGTTATGTGATTATGTGGGTCAAACTACCAAGTAGAAACAAAGATTTGCAGTCGTGCTGAATAATAATTGAAAAATATCACTGTGGACCCATGAATATATTGAATCTCTTATTTCATTTCACAAACAGACAAAAATTAACTCAAGCTACAGAAAGAAAAAAGCAATAATAGGCCTTCATTTTCATCCACTTTAAGTGGCTTCATTCCAGTTCTTGTACAAACTTGTGATTAACTTTAATATGAGTCCGTCATTTCTTAATTTAGGCCAAACCTGAGGTCACCTGGCCCACTGTTACAGCTTTAATCATATCACAAGCAAAAGCTCAAGAATGTTTTACGCTTTTAAAATGTATTGCACATTGTTTCATTCGACGGCTATTCCAAATAAATGTAATATAGGAATGTAGGAATGTAATATACGCACACCCAGACACACACACAGAACAAAATCATACAAAAAATGCCTTTTAGCTCATAGCAGGGTGTGTCGATATTTAGTTTGAGCTTCCAAGTTTGACTTTCATTTGCAGTTCTTACAAGCTGTCATATTAAATATGTTACTGGTATAAACTGAGATCACCCATTAGTGAAATGGAAAAATTAATTTGGCTGCGAAGTAGATTCCACAGTGAAGTCAGTGTCTGACAGCTATAATCTGGATTGCTCGCAGCCTGCTGTGGGTCTGTCTGTCCCATGTCAAGCCTGCCACAGGCAAGATATCCAGTCATAAGATCCAAAAAGAATGGCATCAGTCACACTTTAATGGATCCTGGATTATTGGGCCTTCATTCCTCCACCCCTACGGGGCCCAAGGGTGGGTGGCTGGCTCCGCCACAGTCTCCAGAAGCAACCTACATCTTCCCTTGTGACCCTTTCATCTGCCTGTGGGCAAACTCAGCATGATTGCTACTAACCACAGGGTCAGAGCCTGCTGTGTCATGCTGCTCACTGGCCTCAATTTTGTCAAATTAGTAACCAATCTTAACTCTTGTTCATTGAAAGTACTTAAAGTCACACTGGGAGCACTGAGGGATCGGTTTTTCCCACTGCAGGTGGACAGACAGAAACAAATGCACTCCCCCTCATCCTGCTGATAACATTCTTTCAGGTTAAAACTGGGAGGAAGCCACTCAGGATGTTTTTTTACATTTATATCTGATCATTAATGATTCAGTCAAACTCTATATTTGAAATTATTTACATTTAAACTTATACTTGCTCTCACTTTCATCACATTTTACAATGGCAGCTTTCAAATGAATGTGCATTATTGTGACTTATTTAGCCTAATACAGCCTCTCAAACCAAGGGGCTGCTATCTGATCATTGGTACCACTTAGTGCAGACCAGCTGAGACCTCTGTTTATGCTTTAACTGGGCAGCAATAATGAGCACTGGTCTCTCACAGTGCATGAGTCACATTAAATTCCCTTGCCAATTAAAGAGAGATTTTCACAAGGCCCTGTAGCACTGACGCTAATCTACTTGGGTGATCTACAGTGTCCCTACACTAAAACACCCTCTTATATTCCGGACCACTGGTGCTAGCCTTCGTGCTGGGATTTGTTCCTGTTTTCATATGTTTCTGCAGGACTGGGAGGATGGAGCCAGTCTGTGTGTGAGCATCCTGCTTGTGGAACAAACTTGGTAAATGGCCTACTCAGGACATTTGACCCTGTGGATTTTTGATTCTTCGGTGTGGGTATTTTGGAGCTAAGACTTTTCCTCTAGCAAGGGCTAAAAGGCTCAAAAGGGTGGAAAGCAAAATATTTTTATAAGTCCTGGACGCCTGGTTGCATAAAAGGTTCCACAGGCGTTTGCATCAAACCTGGGCTGAACTGTTGAGAATACTGATTCTGTTTCACACACACACACACACACACACACACACACACACACACACACACACACACACACACACACACACACACACACACACATATATATATATATGTATACAAAACTCCATGATTTAGAGTCATGTAGAAACACTCTTAGCAGCACTAACCTGAAGTAACTGTTTTATGTATACTGATCAGTCTCTCCCTCAATAGAGGAATCTTAGCCCACTGTTCTTAACAATGTTGCTTCAGTTCATTGAGGGTTGCAGGGATTCATTTTTGCACGGCCTTCTTAAGGTCCTCCCCAAATCATTTTATTTGAGCTCTGGACCTTGATTGAGCCTAACACTAACACCTTGGTTATTTTTTTCAGCCATTTGTTATAGATTTACGAGTGTCTTAGTCCTCTTGCACAACCAAATTTAGTCCATGATCTGTGGCTGTAAAACAAGCCCAAATCACCACGCCTCCACCGCCGTACTTGACAGCTGATATGAGCTGTTTGTGTTGATATGCTGCGTCTGGTTTTCGCCAAATGTGTCACTATGTGTTATGGCTAAACATCTCCACTTTGTTCCTGTCTATTCAAAGTACATTATTCCGGAATTTGTTTGTTGCAACCCTTCTAACCAAAAAGGGTTGTTCAGTTGTTCAGTCTTCTTCTTTTTTTTTTTCAAACTGCTGCCATGAACTTTAATATGTAACTTTCTAGCTGTGGCCTGCAGAGCCTAACATGTAACTCTTGGGGTTTTTTGGACATCCTCCAGTTGTGATAACGTAGCAGTTATGATAACTGCCATAGTAACGGCTTTGTAACAGAGGTGCTAAATTAATTTGTCTAGGGAACACAAAAGGAAACCCCTAAGAATCTGGAGACCTCCCTTGTTTACTAATACCTTGTGCAATTCTCCTTTGGTCTTATAGGGCAATGGACAAATCAGATATGTGTGTGTGTGTGTGTGTTAGGGGGTGTTCCTCTGTCGGCTGTTCCATCTTCCTACTTTGCCTGATACTAGTGATTATAAGCTAGTTTGCTGAGGTTGTCTGGTTACAGTAATTGCAGGTTAGTTGTCAGTCACTCCGTGGTCTGTTGGTGGTGAAAAGAAAGGAAAATGCAGAGTGCTGGGAAGTATAGGATCCATTTAATCAGAGGGGGAAAGCAGACTCATATTGCATGGGGACTCTTCACAATGATGTGAATTCAAATAACTACAATATTGAAACAGGACTGATGCATCTTATAAATATCATATAGGATATTTTATACAGAACAGGCGATATATTTACTGTGCGTCCTTATATATAACAGTGTTAGCATAAATACTGTGATTTTACTCCCTTTTTTAAAGGTTATTTGAGAGAACAGTTTAGCCATCAATCATTGCATTAATGAGGCTCACTGGTTACCCAAAAGTTAAAAAAAGAAAAATGTTCCAGTGATATTTGAGGGTGTGAAGTTATATAAGGCTGTTTATAACTTACAGCTTTATTCACTGCCTGGGCTTTCAGAGGTGGCTGTGCTGCCACCTGGGAGCTGCTAAGGTTGGAAAAGCTATGAATAACTTTTTTACCACATTCCCAGCCTTAAAAAGAAAAGCCACAATATGGATATAAACTTGGATTCTGGGAGTGAACTGAAAAATCTACAGGTATGAACACAGGTATATGTTTACATAACAAGAAGATTCTAGGAATAAGGAGGTGCTCTGTACCCGTCGTGTATTATCAAGGTTATCGAGTCTTCAATAGGAGTTATAGGCTTCCTCGTGTATTGTCACTGCCTTCATTTTGTGTTTTCAGCGTAAGACTTGCTTTCATGACTTTATCAGCGACTGGGATTAAGTATATTTGCTCAGGAACAAGAATGCAATTAGCACAGTCACATTCACTGATCAATGCTGGCCTATCGGTAACAGCTCATGAGCAAACACAGTTTTTTTTTTTACTTTAAACAGATAGGAAAGGAATGTCAAATACAATTAAAACTCCAAATAGTTGACTGCAAGTGTTCAACTGATGTTATGTAAGAGAAAAATACAATTTCCCATGTAGTCTGGCTACAATGGCCACAAACCTTTGTGAAGTCGCCTGTCTAATGTGTGCTCACAAAGCCAGGGAGTCTATTTGTCACCCCTCCCTAGTTCTCATCCCTGTGTTTCAGGTAAACAATAGATATGGGACCCCCAGCTGCTGTGCCAGGTGACCTCATCACAGTTTCGCCAATCAGCCCTCGCTCACGCAAACAAAGGTCAGCCCGGTGAAAATGCCAGTGTCGGTTCTCACAGTCACCCCGATAATATCTCCGTCCTTCCAGCCACACACTCATTGACATGGAGCAACCACACAGATAGGGTTGCAAATGGGCACTTCTATGAGTCAAAGCAGGGGTGGGTGGGACACTGGACATCCCCCCAGCGGATACCTTGTTCTCCCATTAATTGATCGCTACTTGATCTTGGATGGTGATTCAGGGGTACTCTCTAGGGCAGGCCACCAGTCTCGGTGATATGTGTGGGAACTGTTCGGAGGCCACGAAGGTGCACCTGTTAAATGGCCGTTTCGACCTATTCCCCCGGCACTCTGCCCATTGTTGGGGATTTATATTCAGTTTCCTTCTCAGATGGACACACAGTAGAGGACTGGTGGAGTGGAGTACTCTCTTTTCAGAAAATGGGCTGCTTAAAGGCAGACCTGCTTTGGTAGGGAGTAATGAAAGAGTGACATAGATCTTTATGATTACTTTATGTTCCACAGATCTGATCTTTTCAAATATTTCTGTAGCAGTCATTTATAATTTGATTCTGATGGAAATGTAATGAAACAATATAGTCATGAAGACCAAACAGAATCTTTTGTGGGACAGAGGACGATCACAAGCAAGCAATTAGCCTTAATGACAGCCTGATGTCCCGTGGCCTGCTTGTTGACCTATGACCTTCAGTTTAATGAAGGCTGTAATAAGTGCCATTACTCTGTCAGCGTGGCATCTCGGTCAAAGGTGAAAAGCTAGATGACAGGTAGCCACTGTAGTGAGGACTGCAGGTGGGATGACAGTTTAAACAGACAATGAGAGGCAGGTGCAGTAATGATATCTAACAGACAAAGTGTGACAGTTGCCAAAGTGGGAGGTGTCCATGCCAAAAAGTATTTGCTATGTACAGTATGCACATTATAATAGATGCAAATTTGACACCGTTTACAATGTTTTGCCCACTTTTTTAAAAAAAATGCTGTTTTTTATCTCTTCAGTATCCACAGCATAATGAGCAAAATAGGTCAAATTAAACATTTGTGCATCCTGAGATAATTATTTTAGTACATTTCTCTGTTAAACTGACTTTAATTTTATTGTTGCGCTCCTTTCAGCGCTCTCTCTGTGTGTGAATTAAACCGTAATCCATATCATCGCCGTGTCATTCTCGCATGTCCACGCTAAGCTGAAGCTGCTACCCACTGACACACCACTGCTGTGATCTTCAGAGAGAAGATAGAAAGGCAAAGGAGTGGAGGAGCGGTGGGAGTGGAGTGTTGTGGGGGGTGGGGAGGGGTAGGGAAGGAGCCGGAATTACCAGATTTAAATAAAGTCAACTTTCCGGCCATCTGGCCAGTGTTTGGGATAGAGGGGAAAGCCTTGAAGGCTTGTGGAGCCTGAGTGAGAAAGCTGTATTTTTAATACTCCCAATCCAAACCTCTTAGCAAAACAAAATGCATGGTAGGTCTGTTGTGATTTGGTGCTGTATTGAATAAATTAAACTTGCTTTTGTCCTTATCACAATACACCAGCTACAGAAATAATGTCCTTCAGTAGCATTTATGATGGGGGACATATTTGCCTAAGATCAGATATAAACAACTGTGATACTAATAATGAGGTTTAGTTATCAGTATCAACTGAGTGAATTTTAGATTGATGAGTCAGTCACAGCACAGCCTGGAGTCAGTGTAAGTGGATCTTGAGACACGCATCATGGTCCAAGAAAAGTGGCACATGGGCTGGTGAGAGGAAATCAGGAGAGGGTGACCAGGAGGACATATCCCTAAACCAAGCACTCTAAAATTAAAGACAAAACAATGTGTCAGGGCATGATTGATCAGTCTGTAGTGTTTTGTCAAAATTCAGCCGTCTTTGCAGCCCCACCCCCAGGCACTTCCTATAATCAAAGGCCATGCCCACCCATGGCTAATTAGACATTAAGCAAACGTCAAGAGGGTCTGATTTAAAGCAGCCATCCTAGACCTGAGCAAAACAAAGGGAGCAGAGTGGGGAAATGGGAAAGATCCAGATCAATACTGAGCGGGACTTTTGTTTGCTGAAATGCCATAGAGGCTGAAATAAATCAGATAGAGGAGGGAGAGAAGGCCCAGCGATTGCGTTCTCACGGCTCCCCGGGCACTGCACTGAGAACAGGCACACCTGGCCTAACAAAGCCCAGAAAAAGGGGAGGGATGAGCATGCAGGCAGGCATGCATCCACAGAACCACACACTCACAGACGCTATCTGACTTCAACTAAATCATTTGAACAAGAGGGGATTTAAAAGGATTTCCTATTGACGCCATCAGACATATAGCGTGAAGTCTCAGTAGAAGTAATACTAAAAATAAGAGGACAATAAGAGCATTTATGATAATCACAACTTTTACATGTATGTATATTAATTATTGTCATCATCATTGCCAATACAACTTCACCATGAAAACACTCTGAATTCTGAATAAAGCGAAAGGAGAACAGCCATGATAATTTGATAATTTGATAAATTGAAAAGTAAATTAGAAAATTGATTAAAGGGCTTCAAAAGATATAGGTGTCATTTTAATTGGCATTTCATTTCATGTGATGATGCCCGGTGGTTTCCTGCTAATGCAGATTTAAGTAGTAATATTCATATGGCGGCATCACCTCTTGGTGTTCACAATGATGCCATCAAAATGAGTTTAATTCAGCTTTGGGTTTTCCCTGATCAGTGATCACTCCAGAGTTTTCTGATATAAAACGCCTCACTTCACCCCTCCTTCCCCCTTTCTGCAGCATCTGTGGCAGGGCTCCCCCTGTAAATCATACTGTCACTTCTCACACTCGGCACCTCTGGAGCGTGAGCACCCGAGCTGGTTTCAATTTGTGCCTTGAGCAAAGTTAATAAGTTTGAGATAAATTTAGCTGGCCTGGCTGGAGCTGATTTGGCACGGTGTACGCTTTCACCCCCATGATTAGCCGTGGTCCTAAACTTCACTGGTAAAGCACAAAGAAAGAGTCTGTTTCACCCTAATGCGGTGTGACCCCATGCAGAGAAGCCTGTTATCACTGCTTTTTAGTGAGTTCAGGTTACAGGTGAGCCAGGTACTAAAAAGATAATACTGACATAGCGTATGCTGCTTATGTGGGCAGGGGGGGGTTCAGTTAGGAGGAAGTAGTAAGAACATCCACAAAACGTTCTCTAGCAAAGAAGAAATTCAAGCAAGTTAATTCGCCGAGGAAAGATGAAGGAGGAAGCTGTCACAGAAGAGAAACTGAGAAGTAGCACAAGTCAGGATTATACAATGACTGAAATTGTTCACAGTCGACGAGAGCCACTCACCAGAGCTGGGTTTAAGGGCCACTGCCATTTAGGTAAATTTACTTTACATCAAGCTAATACTCATCTATGCTAACCTTCAGCAACTGGCGAGATGCTAGTAAGCAGTCACTTGGCTATTAACCAGCTGGAAGTGACTAGAGCCCTTTTTGCTTACAACCACATGATTGGGGGCTACCCCCAGTAACCTAATGCAGGGACCAATTATACATAATTTAAGACTTAAGCAATTTCGACAGATTTCTGGAAATTACTGTAGAGCTCTTGTTGCTGTTGCTGAAGAGAAATGACAGTGGGATATTTTGACAGGTTTTTACTACAAACCAGTTCTCAGATACACAAAAGTAGGGGTACATGGCGGCTAATATCCATGTGTTGATTGGGGCTAAAGTCAGGGGGTTAAGTAAGGTCTAGTTAGCTGGGTTCTGAATTACCACAGAGGAGGTTAAGCAAAACAACAGGCCTTCATCCCACCTGTCTACAAATTACTGCTACATAAACACGATGGCCGGTCGGCTGCATGCACACGCATAAGATAAATTTACCTAGGTGGTCGAACGTCACGTAACACAGCTGACAACTGGAGACGGGCTCAAAGATCGTGAGTTTGAGCCTAATGCTAAAAAAAACTGCGAGCTGTGCCAATCTTTGTGTGTTTTGGAGAGGCTACTATTAGTAATTTTATTCACCACAACTGTATTCCATGGTTAAATGGTTGTCATTGACATTACAGAAAGAGAAGCGTGAAACTGGAACAAAGGTTTTCTATCATGGTGTAAAAATACAGTTCAGCCTGAACCCTATAACATGCACATATCTCCATTAGGAGCTGATCCTGTCTCCCCTGCTGTTTTTGGCTGTGTGATTTGGCACTGTTAACAGGTGGATGCCCCTATGTTTACTACCCGTCTCTCTGTGTTTGCTGATGGTCAGACAGGAAGCTGGCCAGACTGTGGTCAGCCTGAGTCAGTACTGGAAAAAAAGAGACAATTTTCAGATTGGTGTGAGGAAGACTTGGTGACATCACTGTTATGGGATAGCCTTCTGAAGGTGGAGGCAACTTGAGTATTTCTGGCTCTGCTTATATACACACTATCCTAAACATGAAACGTTGAAGTAGTCTCAAAATATCTGAGCAATGACATCATTTTGGATTGGAGCGGTATCTGCCTCCGTGTAAGTGTCATGATTAGGTGAAGCTTAGTATGTGCCAGGGACTTCTGTGGACATTAAATATCCCAAATTAGTCATGTCTAATCCCTATAACTGTGATTGTACTGCATACATATTAGTATTTGTGTGAATGTGTGTGTGTGTTTGAAAGCATGTAATTGCGGTGTGTGGTCCTATTCACATCACACATAGGTGTCAGCTCCCCACTGCTGGGCCGCTA